>NW_028327180.1:101255059-101855059 GCF_987537825.1 Furipterus horrens
GTAGTTTTAAGAATCGGTGGCTAGAGGATAAGGAAAAAAGACTATACCATATCGTCCCAGATGAGGTAAATCCTTGCTAGAATTCTAAGATCAGACTCTCAAAAAAGCTGTTTCAATTAATGTTTTTGAAGGTATGTCGGGCACATTTAAATTTTTTTATATTTTAAAAGTCCATTTTATTCTCGTTTAAGAAAGGGGGAAAAGGAGGGAGAGAGACAGCAACCTGCTGCCTCTCGAACATGACTCCATGGGGACCAAACCTGCCACGCAGGCGTGTGGCATGACCGGGAATCGAACCAGCGACCCTTGGGTTCCAGGTTGACACTCCAGCCAACTGAACCACGGAGGCCAGAATCACACTGTGACCAGGAGTTCAAAACCTCCCGGTAACCAACAGCTTCCCCCACGGACCTTGTTTTCCCATCCAGTTTGCATTTAATTCTATTAAAATCCGAAGGTCAGACCCAGTTAAAAGCATTGGGAGCTTTTGCAGAACAGTAATTATGTATCAAAGTGAAGGCACCCAAACTGCGATGTTCAGGGAACGAGTTAAAGGCAAGGAAATCACCAGAAGGGGGTCTTTGAAGTCCTAAACATACATTAAGATAAAAAATAATTGATCCAATAAATTCATTACATAGACTGCAGACCTTGATAACTGAAGGGAAGTTAACAGAGTCCATTCCAGGCTCCACGGTCAGGCTGCGCAAGATGGAAACGAGGATCGCGACGCGTGTCAGTCACGTGGGCAGACACCTGGAAAGGGTTTCGGGGTCGGCTTCCTCCTGAAAGGCTGTTTTGAAACGTGCACCACAGAAGGCAGAGCCCCACCCACCCTCTGCTCACTGGAAGCGACACCCCCCCCCCATGAAATGCTCTCCTCACCCCCGGCAGTTAGAGAGAACCCCACACATTTCCTAACTGAACCAGGAAAAGAGGGGGAGCTCGGGAGCAAGTTTCCCAGGGCCTGCGGAAGAGGAAGCTTCCTCCTCAGAGGCGCAGGGTCAGGCGGCCTCAGGGGCCCAGAGGTAAAGGCCCCCGTCCCGGGGCCCGTCAGCTGTGTCGGGTCAGAGCTGAGTGCTGCCGTCAATAAAATGTTACCTAATTTCTTCTGAGATAAAGGACCTTCCGAGAGGCGGCCTGTGTGGCCGTCGACTGAGCTTGAGGCCCGTGGGGACAGGCCACACGGGACAATGACCGATGACAGCAGCAGGGATTCAGCCACACTGCCTGCCCCCCGCCCCCCGCTCTCCTTTCCCGCGGCCGGCGTCCCCGGGCCGACCTGCGCGTGTGGCGTGCTCACGCGGCGCCGTGGGGTGACCGACTGCAGTGGCAGTGAGGCGAGAGTGAGCGCCGAGGCCAAGGGCTGCGGCCCGGGAAGGAGGGGACAGCAGCCCGGCTTTACAGCGCTCTGCGTGACACCTCGAGGACGGGAGGCCTTGGGAAGGCCGGCGCGCACAGGAACCGCTGGCTGAGCTTTAAGCGTCCTGCTAGCGAGCGCCGCCACGCAGCCCCAACACGGGTGGCCTGGTGGGGACCGGGGGGAGCGCTGCGGACCCGGGGACAGCAGCCACGGGGGGCTTCAAGGGGCCGTGGTGTGTGGCGGGCCTGCTCTGGAAGGAAAGGTTCTGCACAGGCGGGTGCCCGAGGTCACCCTCGCCATCATCTCCCCCGGAAGGGCGGCCTCCACCTGTCCCCGCCGCCCCGCGGAGGCGCAGGTCAGGCGGCTCCTCCCAGCGCAGGCGGAAAAGGTGCAGAGGAGACGCCTGTACGCGCGTGACGCTGCGCAGCGGCTCCCATTCCCAGCACTCGCAAGCCCAACGCGTCACATCTCAATTAGAAGTGCCTTTACGCCGGCGAACGTGGCCTTCCTCTCCCCCTTCCGCGTGGGATCAGCGCCTCTTTCACGGGCCTCTTTGTCCTGCTAATCACTTTCTGCTTGAACCAAGCGGCTCCTCTCAGAGACGGCGGGGAGACCACTCAATCTTCCGTCCTCCGTGGCAATGATAAAGTGACACTATTCAGCAGCTTTTAATTGAGGCAACTCAAAATACCCATATGTTCTGAGAGTAAAACATTTTGCCAATTTTGTTCAATAAGTTAAGTCAATTTTGTGGTAGGAAAATAAATCACGTCTTGGGCCCTAAATACATATGTCTTACCCTGGTCTGTAAACCAGCACGAGCTCCGTATGACAGACTATGGTGACTGTGCGGTGCAGTACACAGGGGATGCGTCACGGACTGTGCCCCGAGACCTCGAGCCGGTTAGAAGCAACGCCACCCCGATAAGCTCGATTGGCGGGAGAGTGGGAGGTGCCTGGACGTTGAGGAGAACTGCCGTTGCTCCCGGGCCCCCGGGTTGCAAGGCAGGAGCGGGGGAGGCCTGTTTTCATCCTTCGTCCTTTTGATGGCAGGGACCTGCTCCCAGTCGCTCCGGCGGCTGCACTGCCACACTGAGACAGCTTGGCCCCAGGTCGCAGGGTACACTACCGCCCCCGAGGACGAGCAGCTGGAGCTGTGGACCTCCAGCCCAGCACAGGCCAGAGGGGGACCTGGGCCCGCTGCTGCTGGCCTGTCACGAGACAGGAGGAGGGGCACGAGGGGCTTGTTCTCTGCCCACAGCAGCCTGAAGCACGACCGAGCAGGGCCGGGGGTGGGGCCCGCCACAGCAGGGCCGAGTGGCCACCCCCCAAACTCCGCTTTTGGTCCTGGCTCCGAGGGGGGGTGCTCCCCTTAGCCTCTAGGGCATGCGTATCTGGTAGACCAGCTCCTTGCATTCTGGAGGCATGGGACCGGAAGGGTGTCATCCGTCAGCACGCTCCCCTTTCTGCTGTGCTTCTGTTCACGTGAGGCTTGGCTTCTTCTGTTCCCTGCGGTACCAAAACTTGCCGCACACCAGAGTATCACTATTACTAGTAGTTTTCTGTAGAACAAAGTCTAGATATAAAGAGTCAGATGTACCTGAGTAACAACTGCTATGAATAACATGGGAAGTCAAAGCACGCGGCAGCCGAGGCTCTGAGTTTATATACAGTAATTATATGGTTGCACTAAGTACTTCTGAATTTTCAGATTCGCTTTTGCTCCCAGTCAAATAAAAGAGATAAGAGTGAATTTACCCTATGATTTTCCTACGGTAACAAAGCCAGAATTCTTACAGCTCAGTGCGTGACACGTGGAACGGAACCACGGATTCGGATTTCTACAGCAGGTGCCCAGGCTGGATTCAGCTCCTCGCCCAGACCCAGACGCCGAGTCGCGTGTTTCAGCAACGGCGCTGAGGCCTCAAGGCCCCGAATGGGAGCGCGCAGGCGGAAGGAGGCCTTCAGGGCCCACGTCACTCGGCGCTCGGTGGTGCTGAGGAACACGGGCCATCTCAGTTTCGTACACACAGTTTGCTGGAACGTTTGTTGGTTTGTTTGCAACAAGCCTGGTTTTTTCCCCTAGAATGTTCGTCTAGGGATCTCTTCCCACTGAACGAGCACTGTGCCCTCCGACCAAAAGGGCGCGGATTTCTTTACGCCCAGAACCCTGATGAATGCAGAGGGGACAGAGGAGCAAAGGGAGAGAGACGAGACAAGGAGGGGGAGGAGGGACCGAAGATTTCATGCACCCAGATATACGAAGACACACTGAAAACTGCCTCCCAATTGGCGTTCAGTGCCCCCTCCTACCAGAAGTGAAGTACAGTACCCGCAGGCAGGCGCCACGGAGCACACACACGGCGGGCAGCGGGCCCCAAGCTCCTCGTCGGGCCTGGGCACTGGCTGGTCACGCACACACGTGCACACGCACACGCCTGGGGAGTCACTCACTATGCGCTCTTTGGTTTATACAGCAGTGAAATTAAAACAGTCAATAGTTCATCCCTTTCTTTAAGGGTTGCTGACACAGTGACGGGATAAATGACATTGCAAATGTAAATGTTAGGGCTCCTCATTTAGAAGCTCTACATGGTTTGCATAAATCTGCATGCTGAGTTCAAAAGGCACCAATCTGTAATATTCAAGTTAATTAGGGCAAACTACTTATTTAATATAAATCCAATATTCAAGACTAACACAGCTAAAACGCAGAGCGCTGAGCACCTGGCTGCTCGCCTCGTTCCCTGACCGGCGCGGCTGACCTAAGCTCCGCAGCCCGTGGCACTGCCGGCGGGCACCCCTCTGCCACACCAACGTGCAGCCGGGCCCGTGCAGGTGAGTCCCAAGAAGCTGAGCTGACGCGGGCTCTGGGCTCCGGCCACCAGGTGGGCGGGCAGGGTCTTCTCCGAGTTCTGGCTGCTCCAAAGACTCCGGCCAGAGAAACCTGAGATACTGCGGCTGGGCCCATAGCTGGTGGGGGGCGGGGGGCTGTCGCAGCACCCCCTTCACATCTTCGTTAGCACTTCAGACGGCACCCGGAACACCGCGTGGGTCAGGGCCAGGCGGGGTGTGCTGGGGGAAGAGGCCGAGGAAGCCACTCTGTCCCCTGGGGTTCAGAGAGCAGCAGCGGGCCCATTAACCGCAAGGTGAGGCCCCTGGCAGCTTCCCTGCACAAGCTGACCCCTTCTGTACAAAGTGTCCACACCTGACCGAACCCCAGGAGGTCACCTGAGAGGAGGAGCAGGACGGCAGAGCGAAAACCTCCGGAAGCCAGCTCCATGGAAGCACCGGAAACACCGGCAAACCCTTCTCGGAAGCTGGACGCTGACCAGAGGCCGGTCACAGTCCAAGGGGTGCTCGGTGAGGACAGACAGGTGGCCCTTGTCAAGAACGGCGAACTCGGGTGTTTTGGCTCGGCCTTTTCCCATATCCCCCTGTTCCATGGGACCCTCGAAAACCAACAGCCTTGTAACCTCAGGGTCCATGAAAACCAAGTCCCCTCGAAGCCCCTGAGCAGGACGGGACAGACAAGTGTCACTGTCTGGTCAAGAAGGTCCCCTGTGGAGCCCCCTCCTCAGCATCTGCCTTTCCATCTTCTGACTCAGAGCTCAGGCACCGTCCCCGGGGGTCCACTGAGAGTCACCGGTGACAGCTGTGCGATCCGCAGCGGCCTGAGCCGGCGATGCTGGCTCGGTCTGTCAGGGCACCGGTCAGAAAACCTTAAGGAAAAACTGGGAAATGAGACGTCCAAAGGGAGTGTTTAGAAGCTCAGCCAGCCACATTCCAGGAACTGTCAGGGCTGCCTGTGCACAGGGCTTTGCACACATCCCACAGCCAGGGAAGACCTGGACAGACGCCCTGCTTGCATGCTGCAGCGTGTGACAGTCAGCCAGAGTAACCCGTCGCATAATGAAGGGGCAAACCACATGGCCATCCCGACTGACGCCGCCCCTTAAACAGATGTCAACACCTTTCACGGTAGGAACACTCAACAAGGAGGACTAGAAGGAAACAATCTCGACTTGATAAAGGCCACAGCTGATGTCATAACTCATGGTGACAAACTGAAAGACTTCCCTCTCAGATCAGGAACAAGACAAGGATGTCCACGTTGGTCACTCCTATTCACCACAGTATTGCAATTCTTAGCCACAGCAATCAGGCAAAAAAGGAAAAGAAGGAAGGAAGGGAGGAAGAAAAGGAACCCAAAGAGAAAAAGACGTAGAACTATATGAATGCAGACGTGATCTTTTATGTAGATACTCCTAAAATACCCCAGAAAACCCTATCAGAATAAATTCAACAAGGCTGCAGGAAATAAAATTAACACATGAAAATCAGTTGCACTTCTATGCACTAGCAATGAACAATCTGAAAAGAAATTTAAGAAAACAATTGCATTTTCCAGTTTAAAAAGCATCAGCAAATACTTCGGAATAAACTTAACCAAGGAGGTGGAAGACCTGTATACTTCAAACTACAAGATGCTGCTGAAAGAAACTAAGACAGACACAAGTACGTGTTAAGACATTCCATGTTTCTAAACTGGAATACTACCCACAGGGGTCTACCGATTTAATGCAGTAACTATCCAAACCCCAATGCTGTTCTTGCAGAAAATGAAAAATCCATCCTCAGATTCATGTGGACTCTCAAGGGACCCTCAGCGGGGAAAGCAACCTTGCAAAGGAAGGGCAGAGCCGGCGGACGGCCACGGCCCGCCTCCGGGCTCACGGAGCAGCGGAGAGCGCAGCAGCCTGGCACGGGCACACGGGCAGGCGGCGCGACGGGACGGAACGGGGAGCCAGAGACGAACTCTTGGATATGTGGGTCAAATGATTTTGACAAGAGTGTCAAGACTATTCAATGGGGAGAGGGCAGTCTTTTCAGCAAATGGTGCTGGGAAAACTGAACCTCCCCACGCACGAGAATTAAATTGGACCCTTACATTTTACTAACTACTGTCTATGCAAAAAGTAGCTCAAAATGGAGCCAAGACCTAAATGTAAGACCACAAGCTATAAAACTCATAGAAAAACAAAGCCTTGTAAGATGGGATTTAGTAATGATTGCTTGGACATGGCACCCGAAGCACAGGAAACAAAAGCGAAAACAGATAAATCAAACTGAAATCAAGATCGATACACCAAAAATTAAAATAAGAACGACCTCCACAGGCTCGGAGTGTGGGGAGAGGGATCCCAGGGAGCTTGACCTTTATGGGGAACGGAGCTCCACGCCCTCACCCCGTCCGTTGCAAAGGCGGGCTCCAGTCCCAGGGCAGAGACAGAGCTGAATATTCTCTGCAAACACTGGCTCCCCCACCCCCCAGAATATATCTGCATTCCTAGAACCAGCCATTGGAGACCAGGTGGTCTGCACCCCCTTACCCACCGTCACCAGGTCCTCTCCACTACTGACCACAAAGCACCCCTAGAGGACTTCTCAGGTTTTACCCACGTGGAAAAGGCTGAATTAAACATAAACAGCAGACGTACACACAGGGGGAAATAGATTAACGTGACGCAGAGAAACTGGCAATCACACGTCTGGGCCAGGCACTCAAGGTCGACATCAGCAGGGACAGCCCTCGCTAGGCCCTGATGAGCGTGGCGTTTGACTTCTGTGTCCTTCCTTCTCCAACTGTCCCTGTCTGACCGCGGGAAAGGTATCAGCCAGACCCATAACGAAGACATTCTACACAGTATCTGACCGGCGTCCCCACAACTGACAAGGCCAAGGCCATCAAAGACGAGGGCAGTCTGAGATGTTGTCCCAGACGGGAGGAGCGGAGGGGACACACTGACCGAGTGCTCGGTGGCACCCTGGGTGGCCTCCTGAACAGCAGAGGGACGCGGAGTTAAAGCTAAGGGAACGTGATTCAAGTGTGAACTTGGCCTAACAGTTTGCTCCTGCTGACTCATGCTGAGTCGCTGCCCCTGTCTAAGACAGAAGGGTGGGGAGGGCAGAGCAGCCTTCCGAGCGCCCCGAGACCATGCCGAGGGCTGCCGTGCCTGGCGGCGGCCGCTGAGGCAACCTGAGCGGTACAGCCGGCCCCCATTTCCCTTCCGGAGCACAGAGTGATGGAATTGGAAGCACCTCCTGTTTCGGGATTCTGATTACACGTTAGATCAGCAGACACAAACCAACAGCCCTGATTAGATCAATATGGCAACAAGGTTGCTTTCTAAACTGAAAGTAGCTAGCTTGCTCCTCATCTGTCATGCACACAATCAGCGGGATGCTTTTTCCCAATGACTGTGATGCAGGTGAACGTTTAAAAACCCATTCCCTTCACGGAGGGAAACGGCTGTCTCCCGAGCAGCCTGCGTGCCCCCGACACACGCACGTCATGTCTGTGAAGACTGAGAGGCACTTTCCCAAGAGTGTCACTCAGAGACCTACCTTATCCATGATCCATTTGTCACAGAGACAGGCAATTACAGTTTGATTAGCATGTAATAAATGGTGTTTCTTCCCAATGTAGGTAGCAAAGGGGGTGAGCCAGCACCTTTCTGTGTGACTACGCCCCTCGAGACCCCACGGCAGAGAGCTGGTCAGAACAAGGCGCTGGGTGCAGACCCGGCAGGGGGGACGCTGACCTGAGTGTGGAGCCCCGAGGCCGCGGCCCCTGAGGTCACTGCTGAAACCCTCGGTGGCAGGCGGCGGCTCCCCCGGTCCTCACTACGGGAGAGATCCCAGGGTCCGACACTCCCCTCCGTCCACATTCTTAAAAAATTTCTGAAGCCTGAAAAGTTTAGTTTTTTAGAAATCTAGACTGAAATCTTGGAAATGATCTAATGACAAAGAATAAAATAAAAAACAACTGCATTGCAATGAATAAAGCAAATAACAAATATTTTAGAAAGCTCTTACCAACAAAATGCTAAACAAGTCATTTATTCTGTTAGAAAACGGGGAGAGGGGTGACGGCAGGGCCCCAAGGCTGCAAAGGAATTAATCTCCTACGAGCAGGGAAGGCCGGGGTTGAGCTGCTCCTTCTCATTCCATTGTGTGCACAAACCCTCGATCTTAATCTCCCAAAGCATTAACTGTGTTCCTCATGCTGATCAGAGTTAATGAATTTTCATAAGCATATCTAAAAATCCAATCACTAAAAAAGGAAGGTCCTGTCAATCCAGCGGCCACGCTGTCTTGCTGGGAGTAGTGCAGGGCTCTCAGGACTAGGTTCTAAGCCCAGGCTGCCACGCTCTTCAGCGAAGGCGTCTGGGTCCCGAGACCCGCTCCCTGCCGCGGGAAACCCTGCCCGACGGCCGCACACGCGGCTGGGGTCTCAAGTGCGCTGAGAAATCAGCACTTGCTTCCCCCCACAAGGATGTTAGCAGTGCCCCTCTTGCTTGGAGGTACTGCCTCCTGGAGACGACCTTACTTCCCTCAAAGCAGGCGTCGCTGTGTGATGGAAGCCCGTTTTAGCCCCGAAGCCGTCGACCACTCAATACAATTGGATTCCGGCTCCAATAACTTTGGAAACTTTGTTACAATCGTAAATTGTGGTTCCGGCCGGGTGTCACTCATGACCACGCTCGCAGCGGGGAAGACGCGGCGCTTTGACACCAGCGCGGCCACCCTCCTGTGTCACGGCCTTGGCATTGGGCGGTGGTGACCTCTGACTGCTTACGACTGCGTCCCTGGACACGGAGGCGACTCTGAGTATCTCCTCGTTGCCCTGTGCCCTCGGTGCTCGGGGCTCCTGACTCGACACACGGTTTATGCCAAAAAGCAGAGCAGAGGGAGGAATGCAAGCCTCGGCGAGAACAGGGATTTTATCGACTGTCAGTGTTCGCTAAGGGGACCCTGCGTTACAGTTTCTTCTGAAATGACTAGAAAACTGCTTTTCTTTTAAACATGGAATTTGTCAGAACCTCAGTCACCTTCTGATCCCAAGGGGCACTGACCAGAGGGTCCCTTAGCAAACATACCCCCGCGGCCCTTCCCTGTTCTCAGGACGCAGCTTTTCCTGTGCGGGCGGGGCAGGCACGCTGAGTCTGCACGGGGGGACGCTCCTCGGGGGGACGCCCGAAGTCTCCTCCTTGAGTCTTGCGCCCTCTCACTTCTCTATCAAGATGAAGGGCGGGTTTTCTTCCCCAACTGAACTCTACTCAGGAAGGTTAATTCCACTCTTGACTGAAAGTGGATTCAGCTCCCTGGACAATCTTTCTCTTAAGAGGCCGCCTGCGGCCCGTTTGCAGGGAATCCGGGGGGCTCGGGAGGGAGGTCTGAGCTAATGAATGCTGCTGAGGGATGCGCCCACGGCAGTGAGGCTGGCTGTCCCCCCGAATCCACCTTCGGTTCCTAAAATAGACGTTCACACGGGGAAGCATCTCCCCAACCAGAGACGGGGCTCCGGGCCCCTGTGCAGGCGGCAGTGGCGTGGGATAAGCTGCCTTGTCACATGGGCTGCCGGAGGGGATGCGTGCTGCCTCCAGGCCAGGTGCCAGCAGGAGGGGGGTTGGGAGGGGTGCTCTTCTCTGCTCGTCCTTCCAAATGCCCACAGACGGAGGGGCCCGGCCTGAACCACCTCAAGAGAGCTCGTCCTGTGGACGCACCTGTGTCCCACCGCGGCCCAGCCCGGCCCGCCTCTCAGCACGTGACAGAGGCACCCACAGGCCGAGGGGGCGGCAGAACGGCGACGTCCTCACGTGCCACGATGCACTTCCGGCGCGATGGCCCGTCTGCTTCCACTTCGGAACACTTCTTTGGTGAAAAGAGTGCATGTGTGAGGCCCAGGCCGACACCAAAGGCCACGTTCAGGTCAGCAGGACAGACTCAATTCTCTCGCTGACTTTTCTAATTCTGCCGCTCACGTGTGAAAAAAGACACCTGCAGAAACGTCCTGCCACCGCTCACCTGCTGTGCTGGTCCTCGGGAAGTTCCTTTTACCAGCAAACGTGTTTTTCAGGAGCTAATCTCTAAGATAAAAGTGCTCACGCGCTCTGATTTCTGCGGTCATCACGTGAGTTAGCGTCTGTGCCACAGGGCTCCCTGATAACTTCTTCATTTGCTCCAGCTTATTGATTCTCTCCCTTCGGATGCCCTGAACAGGAGCAGGGCTGGGTTTTGAATACGGGGCTGTTTGTTTAGAGCACACCCGGGAGACGTCTGAGGACAGAACTGTGCAGACGCAGCTTCCATCCCAACGCAGACGCGCTGCCTGGTCCCGCCACGCGCCGTCACCTCGCCGTCTCTGTCTCCTCAGTGTGGAATAGAACATTTCCTGTTACTTCCTTCTTCTCCCATGAGGACTGTGATGCTCACGATTTGTAAAGCAGGTTCACGGGGACGGGAGCTGCCAAACGCGAGGCCCTGGGGCTGGCTCTCCTCTTGACCCGGGGAACACGCGTCTCCTGAGCGCGGCGGAGGAAGGCTGGGAGGGGGACTGCGTGTGGCCCGCGAGCCAGATGCCAAGCTCTGCATGGGCAGGGGTGTGCGCTCCCTTCTGAACTTCACCCTGTCTCCGTGGACCCTGAGCCAGCGCATGGGCCCGACCATTGTGGGCTGTGGGGCGTTGGTACTGCGCCCACCCTTGGTGGCGTGCTCCGGCGTGCACAGGAGTCCCCAGCCCTACAGAAGTCCACGAACAAACACCAGGCGCTGACAAAACAGCACAGCGAGCCGCTCCTGCGCGCGGCCCCAGAGGGAGTCAGGCGGCCGGGGGCCTTGGCAACTCAAAGCTTTGCACACTCTCCGCCCTGGGCTGGCCTCCAAGGGGACAGAGAGCACTTTGTCTTCTGCTGAGCCACCTGCTCTGTGCCTGGGGTCCCCCTGCCTCTCACTGGGGCCATGGCACCGGTGCGGTCTCCCACTGCCCCTTCTATGAATCTGCTGAAGCAGAGCTGTCTTTCTGTGTCAATCCTCTGAGCCAGGTTTGCCGCTAATAATCATGAGAAAGTCAGTGGAGAGCTGACATGCAAGGACAGCCCATGAGGGCACCGTGCGCCCGGCCCAAGTCCGAGCGAGATGGAGCAGCCTCTGCCGGCGCTCAGCTCTGCGCTCCGTCCTCACAGCCCGTGCCTCCTCTGCCATTCTCCCCCTCCTCGGGGAGAACACGATGCGCCCCGATCTTGTCCTCTGCAGCAGAGCGGGGCATAGAGAACGGACCGCAGACGGGGTCACCTGCACTAGAGGAGTGCCAGCCAAAGTGTCCCTGAGTCCCTCTATGACCCGCCTTCCAACAAGCTTACACTTTGAGAGCCTTCTCATTACTTGATTTTTAGACATTCAAACTGTATTTTTAATATATTTTTAAAAAACACTGTGATTCTGAAATAATTAGAGAGTCACAAGAAGTGGCAGAGAAATGGACCGGAAGTCCTGTGAGCCCTCCCGGGCCGCCCCCATGCTGACGTCTCACAGAACACCCACCGGACAATGTGAAAACCAGGAGACTGGCTTGGCACAATGCACGGAGCAAGTCCAGACTCTCCCATTTGCGCGCGTGTGTAAATGCGGGGTCTTCGCAATGTTACGCCGTGTGCAGCTCTCTGTAGCTACCACCACAGCTGAGACGCAAAGCTGCTCCGTCACCACAAAGCTGCCTCCAGAGACTTCCCCACAGCCACACCGTCCCCGGGGCCCCCACCTTCTCCCCAGCTCCCAGTAAGCCATAGTCTGGTCACTTCAAGAATGTTATACAAACAGAATTCTACAGTATGTGACCGTTTGAGATGGGCCCTTCTCACTTGGCATAAACTGCGGTCCATCCAGGCTGCACGCCGCGCGGTCTCTCCCTCTTTATCGCTGAGCAGGACTTCAAGGCAGGCCCGCGGCCGGGGTCGCCGTTCACCTATTGCAGGGCGTGTGGGTTCTCTCCAGCTGGACACCGTTACCAGTAAAGCTGCCCTGAACACTCACATGCAGGCTTTCCTTTCTCTGGGACGCACCCAGGAGCACAACTGCGGGGTCGCACAGTAGGGGTGTTTTTAGTTTTAGAAGAAACTCACAGCCCGCTTTGCAGTGTCTGTACCCATTTACAGTCCATCCTGCCGTGTACACACGATCCAGTTTCTCTGCATCCTCACCTGCATCTGGTGTTATCACTAGTTTTTATCTCTATCATTCTGATAGGTTCGTAGTGATATCTCGTTACGCTTTTAATTTACATTTCCCTAATGGCTGGTGCTGTTGAATATGTTTACAGCTGCTCGTTTGCCATTTGCATATGTTCTTCGCTGAAATGTCTGCATGTCTCTTGCATTTTTTTCCTTTAAAAAAATATTTATTTTTAGAGAGAAGGGAAGGGAGGGAGAAAGAGAGGAGAGAAACATCCATGTATGGTTGCCTCTCACACGCCCCCAACCAGGGACCTGGCCCACAACCCAGGCCTGTGCCCTGACTGGGAACCGAACCGGTGACCCTTTGGTTCGCAGGCCAGTGCTCAGTCCCCTGAGCCACACCGGCCAGGGCTCTTGCACATTTTCTAGCAGCAGTTTTCTTCACGTTGATTTCTGAGAGTAATTTACATATTCTGTGTAACCTGGTGTATTTGAGTCCTTTGTCACATACGTGCTTTGCAAATATTTTCTCCAATTTTCAAATATTAGCAAATATTTTCTGCAGTATTTTTTTTCATGGTCACTGACAGAAGTCTGACCGGGAAAAGGGTTACCTTTCTCTTTGTTCTGTCTATCATACTTTAGGCACGGTCAAGTTTAAGAACTCCTCTCCCACTTTCATCCCGAAGATGTTCTCTGGGGCAGCTGCGAGCAGCACCGTGTTTTACTTCTGGTGTCTGTGCGCTTACTACGGAGAAACGTGACTGAATTCTTGTGTGGGTTTGGTGCCCTGCCATTTAACTGAAGTCACCACTTAACTTTTCGGTAAATTTCTCTGCATCTTCTGTCTAGGCAATGACGTCATCTGGAAGTAGGAACCGTTTTACTCTCCCTCCCTAATTGGCGGCCCTCTCTCCTGCCTTACTGTGCGGGCTGGATACACGTTCCATGCAAACGGGGGCGCCTGCTGGCTGTGACCCCGGCCTCGGGGCCGAGCGCCGCGCGCCGTTCTTTCACTGCCCTCCTGTGGGTCGGCTGAAGCGTTTTCGGGGCCCCACCTTGGTTCTGAGAGTGCTCTTTAGTACCTCGTCGCACAGTTTTCTCAGCGGTCGCTCTAAGTGTTGCAACGCCCGCACACAACTCCCCACGGCCCGCACGTGACCCCATCGCCTGCTTCAGGACAAGTCCTGAGACTCCCCATCGCCCATTTTAAAGGACTGTGTCATGTCCCCTCTCGGCGCATTTGGCGCCACCCCAGGTGGTGGCGTGTTTCCATTCTTCACATTTCAAATACAGTGTGAGCAGCTCAGGAGGGGGAGGAGGAGGAGGAGAGTCGGTTTTATTTTCCTTTCATGCGTTTCTTTGCCCCTCTTTCCCTTCTGCAGTTCCAAAGCTCCTTCTTGGACCGCCTTCCTTCCGTTGGGAGGCCCGTTCGTCCTTCCCCAGCGTTGGTGTTGTACCGACACACTCTGAGTTTTCCTTAGTCTAGGTTTTCGCCTTCATTCCTAAGTAACATATATGCTTTTTGCCAGATATAGGTTCAGTTTGAAGAGTTTTAATTTTTCTTTACATTTCTTAAGTTTAATGATGACCCACCTGTCTTTGTCTCTTCGGCTTAACCTTGTCTGGGAAGTCCTCCGCTGCTGGAGCCTCGGGGCGGCGGGGGTTTTCTGACCTGGGCGTTTGCAGCCCGTCTCTCCCTCGGCCCCGCCTGCACGCCAGTGACATAACTGTCTGCTCTGTGGTTCCGGTCCCAAGGGCCCGAGACCCTGATCCTTCTGTCTTAAGTCCAGTTTCTCTCTGTTGCTCAGACTAAGGAAATTCTATGGATCCGTCCTCAGTCACTGACTCAATCCTGGCCTCCTCCACCCAGCAAGCTCCTGGTTTTCATTATTATGTTTCAGGTCACTAAGTTCTACTTGATTTGTCTTCATTGTGTCTTTGCTGAGATTTTAAAATGTCTTCATTTCTTTAAAAAGAATTAATAATCTGCTGTTGCAGCGCTTCTATGACGGCCGATTTAGGCCCTTGTCAGGTCATCCCAAGGTCGGACTCATTGTAATGCTGGCCTCGAACTGTGACCTTCTTGGTTCTGGGGACGGTGAGTGATTTTCAATTGTATTCTGCACATTTTGAAAATTACGTTGAGACCCCTGACCCTGTTTAAACCTCTGATTAGAGCAGGCAGCTGTCCAGGCTCCAGCCTACATCTGCGGCTGTCGCTCCAACGACAAACTTCTCAGAGCGCCTCTGGCCCCCTCATTCTGCCAGGTCTGCTGCGGCCCCTGCTGGCCCTGCTCCTGCTGCCTGGGAGGACGGGCGCACTTCCGTCGGCCACCCTGCGCCACGGGCTGCGTGCGAGGCGACAGCTGCCAGGCCTCTGGATGGAGAAAGGCTCTCTGGGCCCTCAGCTGCTGGCGGGCTTCCTGCTCAGTTCCCGCTGGTGCCACCCAGGAGGGACATGCCCAGCTGGTCCACCTCTGCCACAGGGGATGGGTCAGAAAATGCCGGGTCAAATGGTTTTCCGTTTAACGGCATTTCTGGAAAGTAAGTCCATACCTTAACACAGTTACAGTCTGCAGTTCATCTGCAGGGTGACATGAAACCTTAAGTTTGCAATTCCGTTTGAACAATGTATGACAACAGCGTATTTGTGAACAGGGAAGTTTAAGATCTCATTCATTGACGCTAATTAGACGTGCAATTAATTGGAATCCAGTGAACAATAAGGACAATTACACTCCTAGCATTTCACAGGCTCCAAGTCATCATTGAGAGGCTGAACCGACTGAGAGACGTATGTCCTCTCTGCTGGGGTCTTCATTTATTTTTTATTTAATTGTGTTTTAATGCTACGTAATATTGATTCACAACTGAGAAGATTACAGTTATAATCAATCTAAGCCCACAGTGCATTCTCTCAAAGCCCATTTTAAAGTCTAAAAACCGGTGTCATTTGTTAATTTCACTGCAATTTGCACTTAATGAGAACCCCTCAGTGTTTGAGGCTGACACACAAGACCATTCATTCTGGGGTGACCAGGAAAGGACGTAACGCTACAGCGAACGTCCCACACATTTGAGGCTCACGGCTCCAAGCACGGGAGCTTATTTCAGGCTCGCTTTCCAGAGGACGTTCTCTGGAGTGGATTCCAGCACAGCCGCTCCTATGCTGCTCAGACAGACGGCCCTGCATGACATCAGCCTCTTCCCGAGGGCACTGCACCGTTTTCATAACCTGTCTTTGTCCTCTACTGCACCGGTGGCACTGTCCCCACGTACGTGACATGCTGCAGGCATTATGTTTCTGGTACAAAATGAGCAAATAAAATACAACTAGTATTAATTGAGGAAAAAACTGAGTCCCAGAAAGGGTGAATGACTAGTTGATAATTAAGCCGCTAATCAAAAGGCAGGAAAAGGCGAAAGCACCTAACTTTTACCCCGTGTTTCCGCTGTGCCAAGGCCCTTTGCGCATTTTATTCAAGCCTAATACCAGGAACGATTATCTCTGCCTTTTACGAGGGAACTGCAGCGCGGAGCGTCCACGCCCCTGTCGGTGGGTCTCAGAGTGAGTCGCGGAGGCCCGGCCCCCCGACCCCGCGCCGTCTGCAGCCCGTGGGTGCTCCGAGCCCTTCGGGACCTGCGTCCAGAGCTCCTGCTGCCCTCTGTGCCGTGCAGGTCAGTGACCCCTGCCCACACGGCTGCAGGCGGCTGTGTGGGTGACCCTGGGCTCCGTGTCCCCCAGTGGCGGTGGCGGGCGGCTGATTGCATACCTGCCTCCCCCAGTGTCTGGTTGGATATTTCAAATGCGGCTGCGGATGGGACGAAGCGGCCTCTGACCCCGGGTGGGAGGAGCTCTCTCTCTGAAACCCGCCATGAGCCAAGGTGACCTTTATTCTGCAGACCCACTCTGCTGACTGCCGGCTCTCAGGCGGGTTCTCCATCGCGACAGTTACCAGATATCGGAACCTCACCGCGTGGCAGGCTGTGACTGCAAGAACTCAGTGTCAGCAAGTGACACCGTCATTAACGAGACATTAAACTGCCGAGGGGGTCTGCGCCCAAGGCCAGTCTGCTCTCCAGATGAGAGTTCTGGTTCAGCTTCCATGGCCAGTGACCAAACACCGTGACAGACAACTGTCAGGGACATCCGGTGGCCGATGGGACCTCGCTCTAGTGTTTGACAAGGTTCTTTGCTGTTGTCCCTGCGGCCAATCCCAATGTCTAGACCACGCCCAGCCCAGGGCGACCAGGCTCAGGGGAAGGAGCCGGGAGACGTCTGAGGCGGCGGAAGCAACAAGCAGATAACTTCTGGGGGGAGAGCGTGTAGCATCAGCTGCCTCCCCCCCTCCCCGCCCCCCCAAACCCTCCCTCGTTCAGGGATTAAACGGCTCTGGGCAGCGGAGACCAGCGAGCCCCACTGCGCTGTGCACGGAGCCTCGGGTCCCGGGACCCGAAAAAAAACATCGCTGCCCGTCCCACCCAAGCAGAGGACGGCAGTGTCTCCTCCCTCAGGCCCTCTGTTCATCAGCAGACTCAGCTTGGCAGCAGGTTTTTCTCCCGGGCGTGCGCTCCCACGTCCTTAGCCTTTCGGGGGGGCTCCCTGCACCCTCCGGCTGTGCGCCACCTCCTGGCCCTGCAGACTGGGACTCCTGCCCCGTCTCCTGTCGCCCTTTGGTCCCCCCCAGGCAGGCACCCCGGGCTGCTTCTGACCCCTTAGCCAGGCCCAGGCTGACTAACCGAACGACCAGGAGTCTGGGTATTGCACGTGAGGCTTTGCACCGTGAAGGGGCTTGGGGGACGGGGTCCCAACCGAAAGGAAGGGAACCGGGGGTACCCGTGAAGGCCCCGGGGAGACGCTGTGCTGCGGCCAGCCCGTCGCAGGGCCACAGCGTGTACCCAGCCCCTCTCCAGCCTGCCACTTGCACGCAGCCTTTCCCGACCCTTTCCCCGAGGGAGGCCCTCTCCTCTGTGCGCCACACGGGCAGGGCCGCGTCCGTTCCCGGTCAGCAATGGGCCACAGCAGTCGCGGCATGACTGAGCCCTTGCTGTGTGCCCACGCGTTTCCCACAGAGCCCTCACACCGCCTACTGTGTAGATGCGACCATCAATCTCATTTTACACACGAGACCGAGATTCCAAGATTCCGAGAGCTTAGCAACCTGCCCAGGTAGACAACAGCCCGAGAGAACGTCCCGGGGCGCGGTGCGGGCAGGGCTCCTCCCGCCTCTGTTTGGACGCCGCAGCCACGCGCTCAGGTCGGGCACAGCCTGCTCACAGGGGTTCAGGGGTGTCATACTGCGCTCCGGGCAAACTCCAGTGGGGCCCCTGCCCGAGGCCGCGGGGTCTGGTCCCGGCCTGACTCCCCGTCCCTGTCGCTGGGACGCTCGCCGGCTCATCATGCTCCACCGCACGCATGTTCCCCGGCTTCTTCAATACGCTCAGCGGTCCTGCTCTGGGCTAGCTGAGCGTGCCAGCTCCGCAGGCTGAGAGGCGCTAACCCCGGGCACTTGCAGGCGAGGTTGGCACTTCTGGACCCAGCCCCAGGGGCCCGTGCCCACAGCAGCGGTCCTGAACCACATACCCAGTAAGCCGCCCCTGCGCCGGTCACTCCGCTTCCTTCCTGTAACCGACGGCTATCTGTGATTGTCCTGTTTCTTCACCTGTTTACGTGTTAGCTGCCTGCCCCTCCCATGTAAACCTTATGAAGTTAGAGGCCTTTCTATTCCATTCTCTGCTGTCTCCTTGAAGCACAAGCCCAGTGCTAAATAAATATTTAATGACACAATAAATGAGTCCTTAATGGCAAAGATGATGGATCGCACAGTCTCCTAAGTTAATGGAGATCATTCTCCCTTTGAGAAAAAAGGAAATTTGCAAAAGTATTTAGAAATGTTTTTCTGTGATAAAAGAGAAAGTATATCAACCTTTTTAAATTATATAATTTGAACTTTTGGATATAAAGCTATTCTACCTTCTGAACAATAATATAAATTGCTATCAAATTATAGTTGATGAATTCACAAAAGTACCACCTGAGAGAGTTCCCTGGAAATAAAATTTAATTTTAAAGTTTGAAATTGACACGAATATAAAAGAATAACTTTCAAATATACTTTATATTTTAGAGAAAAAATCTCTGTATTACTACATGAAGCCAGAGTAATAAAGATATCAAGCAGACATTTATTAATGATGAAACCTTCAATGGACACGTAAAGAACGAGGGGATCTGGAAGTAGAAGTAATCAAATGCCCGTGCAAACACCCCCAGGACGCATCCCCAGTGCAGATGGAGCCTGGCTGGCGAGGTCGGTGCCCCCTTGCCTCTCTGCCACTTCCCCCGTCAGCTGAGAGCCCCTCTGGCTCAAGTCGGGACTCAGCTGCAGTTAAGTCAGGGGGGCCATGCTCACAGCGCTGCCGTGGGGGCCGCCGCGCTGCGTGAGCCCGGGAGAGAAACGGGAAGTTCACACAGACTGAGATGGAAGGGAGAGATTTTCCCTAAACGGCTTCTTTCTTTATCAAACCTAGAAATACCTCCAAGCAGATCTCCATCCTCAATAATTTCAACATGTGAATTTTAATGAAAAACCCGTCAGATTTAAGCAATGGATTGCTTTTCGTCTCACAAAAATAGCATGAAATAATTGAATAACCACAGAGCCAGCCAGTTAGTTATTCATCGTGTCTAGAAGGTGACAATCTCGCATCAAGCTAGTCACCCTGAAGGATGCAGAGGCCTTTCTGCGTGACCCCTCTCTGAGAAGCTCAGGAGCAGGAAAAAGACGTGCGCCCACAACGAGGGAACGATTAATTACAGCGTCTCCTTGCCCGTGAGCTCCACAGGCCCTGCCCCTGAAAAACGAGAGGAACAGCCCTTCCCTGCGTGTCCTGAAGGAATTCAAATGCACAAGGCATTGTAAGCAATATCAGAAGTTTAATAAGAAATGTGGAAAGAACTTTAATAAAATTTCTTTCTTCCTCTATAGTCAAATAATATATCAAACAATTTGTGAACGTTTACCGAATATGACAAAGAGGATATTTAGGTCTTGGGGCACCTGGTACCGGCTGCGCTCGCTGGGGCCCGTGGCTGAGCGCCCCACGGAGCCTGGAAGACAAACATCAGGAGGGAAGAATCTGGCCTTTCTAACCTCTAAATTCAGGCGAGCCAAGTTCTCCTTTGATCTTAGAGGTTTAGTTCATCCTGCAAGACGGCCAAGAAGTTTTCCGAAGCCCAAGTTCAAGACAATGGTTTTACTCTAAAAAGCAGGAAACATGTGTTGATGCAAATGCACAGGAAACAGCAAAAGGAGAACACATAGAACAGCAGCAGAAGCAAGCCCTGCGGAAGCCAAGGGCGAGTGTTTCAGAAGTGTTGCCAAGTGGACGATTCCTACCGGAAGGACATCTGAGAAGACTCTAGAAATCATTCTGCAGTGATCACGGAGTCACAGGGAGCTGGGAAGAGAGCACCAAGAAGAACCACGCGTGCGTCCCCGTCTCAGCAAGCGCAGCACGGAGAAGGCCAGGACTCCACGTGGCGCGAGGGCGCTGTCCCCGTGTGGGAGCAGCCTCACCGCCCCCACGACCCCGACACAGGACATGCCATCACTCCAACAACCCCCTGCTGCCCCTCAGAGACACGTCCCTCCCCTTCCCCTCCCCTCCCCCGACACGCGCTGACTGGCTCTTCACGTATGTAATTTTGCCATTTCGAGGGCGTTACGTGAACGGCACTGCCCAGCGGCAGACTGATGGGATGCAGGAGCTTGGCCCCACTGATGGAGGGACGGCGTGGCCGTGCGCATCTGGGGCCACTGCCCGAAGCTTCTCTGGACTTCCCGGCGCGCGTCGGTGGGACCCAGGCTGTCCCGCACGCGCAGGACTGGCGGGCTATCTCCCAGGAGGCCGTCCGCCACACCCGTCACCAGTTTCTCCAGGTCCCCACCGGCACGGGGCAAGCTCTCGACGTTTTACTTCGGCCGCTTCAGTGGCCCCTCAGCGCCCTCCCATCAGGGTCTGCGTGCGTATTTCTCTGCAGGCTCAGGTGTGGACTGTCCGCTCATGCACTCACCTGCCACCACGGGGCCCCTTCGTGACACATCTGCTTGTGTCCTTGCCATGTTACAGCTTCAGATTTTCTACTGGCAGGGTTTATGGAGTTCTCGATGGGTTCTAGACCCGAGTGCTTTCGTAACTACGTGGCTTGCAAGTCTTCTTTTACAGCCCACACGGCTGGTCTTCTCGTTCCGCAAACAGGCTCCGCTTCGGGGAAGCTTTGAAAACCTGGAGAACGGCACCTGATCCTCGTCCTTTCTGAGCCATGCCCTCGGCGCCGTGTCTGAGAACTCTGCCGCAGCCTGCGCCTCGGAGGTGTTCTCCCGTGCCCCCCACCCCCCGGGAAGTGCAGTGGTTCTCACGTTTAACCCACACACTGTGAGTTCAGTTTTACACCAGAGTGGGGTTCGGGTCGGGATTTACTGCTTTGCCTCTGGTTGGTCCCTCGTCTGGGCACCACTTGTTGAAAAGACTGTTCTTTCCCATGACCGGCCTCTGTCCCTTTGTTAGCCCTCAGTTGGCTGCGCCTGTGGGGCTCCGTTTCGGGGCTCCCCGTTCTGTCCCGTTGGTCTGTGTGTCTGTCTCCGTGCCAGGACCACGGAGCCCTCAGGATGCCGCTTCCACAGCACAGGGTCAGGCTGGATACATGATTTCTCCCACTTTACCCTTCTTAGTCAGAGTGGCTTCAGCTCCTCTGCTTTCCCACATACATTTCAGAATGCTCTTTTCTGGGCCTGCAAAAAGTCACGCAGAGGTGTCGAAAGAAATTGCATCCAACCTACATCGGTTTTGGGAAAACTGACTTTTTCTCCCGGTCCACGAACAGGGCACGTCTCCCTGCATTTTCAGGTCTTAGATTTCTCTCTTCGCCGTTTTGTGGTTCTCAGCATCGGGCCCCGGATGTTTTGTTAGGGTTACACCCAACGGTTCCAGTTTGGAAGCGGCTGTAAAAGTAGTGTTTTTTAATTTTAATTTCCAAGGCTCGCCGGAAACGTAGTTGACTTTTATACATGATCTTGTATCCTGTGACCTCGCTAAACTTACTTAGCCTGGACTATAAGGGGCCTGCCCTCCAGGAGATAATTCTGTTTTGGGGGGGCCCTCAGACAAGGCAAACAGAAAACTCAGGGACCCACCACGTGCCCCTCATTGAGTCCCCGGGTCCTGAGGCGGCCTGCCTCCTCCTGCCACCCGTCAGTGTCCCTACGGTTTTCACACACAATGCTCAGGGAAATCGGCCGCGCGGATGGGGAACAGCGGGGCAAAGTCCATGCACTGCATCTCTGCGGAAGCGCGAGCAGAGAAGGTTCTCTTGCCAGTCTGTCTCCCTCCTCACAGACTGATGGCCAGTGACCGAAGCGTCAAGGCCTCTTGCACGGAGATGAGCCGGAGGAACGGCAGCCACAGAACCGCCCGCGACAGGAGGACACGGGCTAAGTGCGGACCGCACACCAAGGTCAGAAGGACGGACAGGTCCCTCTCCTCAGCTGTGCTCCGGGAGACGGAGATGACCCAAGGGCTGGGCAGGGCCAGGAGTCAGAAGAGGACACAATGGAAGAGAACAGTAGGACTGAAAGCGTGTGAGGGTCTTCCAGCCTTAGGAACAAAACCCAGAAACCTTCCTTGAGGACGCGTGTCAACTTCTAGGGAAGCGGCGCGGCAGAGGCCACACGCCGGTGCCTCTGGCAGCGGAAGACGAAACCGAGCCGTGGAGAAGCAGCCGAGGCAGGAGCCCCACGCGGCTCCTGGCTTCCCGAGGACACGCTGCGGGTCCCCGCGGGCAAGGACGGAAAGAGTCATCCGCACGACACCGATTTCAGCCCCTCGGCTTTGCTTACGATGAGCAGACAGGCAGCCGAAAACCACAGCCCAGCACAGTGACTCTCATCACTCCCCAAGGTAACGGGGAAACCCGCAAAGAACGGCCGACAGTCCCTCCTTCACTCCACCTCGTTTTATTACAGGCGCCGGTCACAGAGAGACAGGAAATCTAGGAAACAAAGGCTCTCTGTCACATTCCAATTCTTACACCACAGCCCGAGAGAGCGCCCCCCTTTCACAGCCTCCAATGGGCTGTTCTGCACACGCGCTGTGCTCCTGATGTCCCCTGCGAGGAGCAGGACGGTGGCGGGCGAGGCCTCCCGGCTGCTGGGCCTGCACCCGGGGCATTGGAAACAAGGAAAGGCTCTCCCTTCGCTGGACGAGTTTCTCCTAATGACAGTCTCACAACTGAAGACGCTACTTAGTACGATAACCAGGAAAAGTGTAAGAAAATAATTACCTTATTTATTTCGTTAGTTAATTTTCTCGTTGTTGTTTCAGAAGTTTGCGCCCACGAAGGACCAGAAAGCGAGGCGAGCGCCACATTACGCGCGGATGTAACAGGCGCTGCTTCTTT
The DNA here is from genome assembly GCF_987537825.1 of Furipterus horrens. Taxonomy (NCBI): domain Eukaryota; kingdom Metazoa; phylum Chordata; class Mammalia; order Chiroptera; family Furipteridae; genus Furipterus; species Furipterus horrens. The sequence continues at coordinate 101,277,900 of NW_028327180.1, forward strand.
GACCACCGTGAGCACCGGGGACGGTACAGAGGCGAGGGTGTGCCTCCCTGGGGAGGGGTGTAGCTGGGCCACATGGTCCGGCCCCTGGCCATGTTCTCGGGTGACAGAGACGGGACAGGACCTCCGCTCACCCTCAGCCATCACGTCGCCTAAGGGAACACGCCTGTAATGTGTCCAAATGGAGAAACAGACACGTCGCTTATGGGACATGACGAAAATGAAAATTATTCAGCACACCTATGCTTTCCAGGATATTTAATGACATGAGGAATTCTCACCATTTAATAATCATTTAAAGGAAATAAGAAATTGAATATATTATATGATCCTACATGCACATACATACACAGATAAGTACTATTTACTCATGGTCTTCGAAGAAAAAATATACAGTAAAAACATCAATATTGTAGGATGCTGGAGACGTAGGTGTAACTGTCATTTATTCTGGGTCTGTGGGAATGGTCTCATAGAAGTCCGCCCTGCCAGCACGGGAACAGCGTTGGTGTCACGAGCAGAAGGGACAAGCGCCGCAGAGAGTCCCCGACCGGCCCGTCCCCGCGGCCAGCCCCACTCTCTCACGGCGTCAGAGCTGCTCGGGTGACAAAACGCAGCCCTTGTGTAAGAGCCTAACTTTCCCCGGGTGCGTCTCCAGGGCCATAGTCTAAGAAACGGACAAAGGTACCTGCAAAAGCGTTTAGCGAATATACTTTATAGCTTCACGACTCAAATGCAAAACATTCATTTCCACGCAGACGATCAAAACAAGCATTTCTAACCTGGAAATGTTTTTCTTTGCAACAGAAACACATGTCTGGCTGTCAAAACACTTCTAAATGAAACATGATTTTTGCAAATGGTATTTAGTTTGGCAAGTATGTGCCTGTGTAGACGCAGAATCAGAGCAATTTAAAATTATGTATGCATTCATCAGGAAAAAATTTTTAAATCAAGATAATCATTGTTTATTCTATAGGAGAAGCTGAGAAAAAGCTTTACAGTCCCCACCCAACCAAACCCTTGCTGCCATTAAGTGCGACAAATGGCTGAGGAATCCAAGGCCGGGATGAGGTAAGCACTGTCCCTAACTCCACAGAGAGGAGAGCTTTTTAAAGGTGGATGGCACCGAGTCACAAGCAGCAACAACAACGAACAATTTCAAAAGACTTTAAAAAGTAGGAGTTTACTTTCTCAGCTAACAAGACACCCAGGGATGGGGTGTCCAAGCCTTGCGCAGCAGCTCCGAGACGTCTGCCAAGGATCCTGCCCACCCACTGTCCTATTGCTGCAAGGGGAGCCAGGAGACCCGGGGACAGGACTATCACAACCTCCCGAGAGGACGGGTCAGCAAACATTTTCCGGAAGGAACTGGAGAGGAAGGGGTTCAGGGCTCGCAGGCATTCGGCCTCTGTCACGCCCACCCAATTCTGCCCACGCGGCTGGAGAGCAACCACAGACAGTGCGCACGTGAATAGGAGGGGGGGCGCCCATAGAGCCTTGTCTGCAGAAACACAGAACAGGCAGGGAAGGGCAGACTTGCCCCCGGCTGACCTGTCTCAGAACAGTCACGACGCAGCGCGGGAAGGCGGAGGTGAGGGAGACGAGGGCACACAGCCCCGCCTGGGACGAAGTGGACAGGCCGGCCCTGGGCGGCCCATGCCCCAGGAGGGAGGCAGGGCTCGGACGGGGGCCTGGAGGGCCGCATGGCCGTGTTCGACCACCTTCCTACTTTAGCACTCGGCCTCCGACAAGTTCGCCTCAGCGTCCCCAACGGTGAACAGCGGAGGGCACTGGGTCGGCCGGAAAGTCCCTCTTTTCCCCACGATGGCTCCAGTGGTGCTCGGTTGTCTTCAATGTCATTCCAAACAATTTTGTTAGGTCGTACTGCGACAGTTGTCATATCAGTGTGTCTTTAAAAAAATTGGTCAATTCCTGTGCAGCCATCTTAATATTGAAAACGGAAGACATGCAACATTTTTGGCGTATTACGCTTTATTTTTTCAAGAAAGGTAAAAACGCAACCGAAACGCAAAACCACCTGTGTGCAGGGTGTGGAGAAGGGGCCGCGACTGATCGAAAACGTCAGAAGGGGTTTGCGAAGTGCCTCGGTACTGCCGGTCCAGCACGTCCCGCCCCTCAGCAGGCCGCCGCACTGGGAGACACTTTCTAGAGGAGGGACGATCTGGACAGACTCAAGGACAACTGACGTCCAGATGTCCAGGGCTGGGGCAGGGGCCGGGGAAACCAGGAGACACACAATAACCTGGCCCCGTCCAGTCTGACCTGGATGCACACAGGGCGCCCGGGTGGACTGCTGCAAAGACAGGACAAAGGGTCTAGCCTCGCTGCGGCTCGGAAGAAATATTTCTTAACTGGTCTGGTTCCTCTCATCTGCACAGAAGCCACCGAGGCACCGACTCGGCGTCCTGGATGCTCTGGCTCGGGGAAGAGGCCCCCCGGAGCGGCTGTTCCTCCCTACATGGGCATTCGGCTCCCGGGCCACTCTTGCTCTTCTGCGTGGGATCAATTCCAGGAACTCAGACCAAAAAAACAGAGCAGAACGACAGCAACAGGGACAAGGTCACCAGTTCGGGGTGTGAGGCTGCGGGGACGCGTCACTGCGGGAGCAGCTGGTCTTCCCTGGTGAGAGGCGGTCTCCTCCTGCTGAAACCGCACTAACCACAGGTTTTTAAGGAGCTCTGGATGCCAGAGAAGCAGACAGAATTTAATCAGGTATGAAATAAGTGGCATTGTGGGTTTCTAAATTTAATATCCAGCCACCGGGATGGCCTGTGAGGGGCACGGCCCAGGGGGTGAGCTGGCACGGGCGCTGAGCGTGCAGGCAGGACGCCGGCCGCGCCACCGAGACAGCCGCGCAGGCACGGCGGGGGCCGCGGGAGGAGCCCCCAAAAGGGGCGGGAGGAGGGAGCAAACTTGGGGGTTTCTGTCACTCCATAAACAAAAGTCAACAGTGTACAGGCTCGGGGCCCCTTCCTTGCCCCTAGAATGCCCCCCTATCTCCAAGCCACCCTGGTCACTCGGGGATCGTTGTTACGTAAGTGGGGTTGTAGCGTACACCCTCTCGTGGCGGCGCCTTTCCCTCGGCACGGTGTGCATGAGAGTCACGCGTGCTCCGGCACTTATTGATAGTCCCTTTCCTTTTTACTGTGGCAGCTTTATTGAGCCATAAACGCGCCATACGATTCACCCATTTAAAGTGCGTAATTCAGTGGATTTTCAAAGTGCGTTTCCTTTTGTTGCTCGGCGGTGCTCTGCTGTGTGACGGCCCCGCGACCTGTCTGCTTATCGACGGCCCCGGACGCCGGGCTGCAGCTGCTGTGCTCCCGGATGCGGCTGTTACAGACGCAGGTTCTGTGAACACAGAAGAGGCAGCGCCCTGCAGATCTCATCGACTTCCACACGCAAGGAGAAAACAAAGCTCCCGAGCAGGAGGTGAGCACCCCAGGAGCCGGGCGCTGCCGCAGTCCCCGTTTCCGCTCCTCACACTCACGAGCACCGGAGGAGGCCCCCAGTGACCAGACCTGCAGGGCTGGGCGAGGACGGCACCCCCGCACACAGCACGGGCGCCCCTGGCGTGCGGCTGCCCCAAGCTGGGGGCCCGTGAGTAGCCTGGCGCCCGCAGGGCAACACCTGCTGGGGCCGAGGGCAGGCGGGGGGCGGCCCCCTCTGACCCGCCCGAGTTTACGCCTCCTCCGAGGCACGTGCCTTTCTGCGACGCGTCCGCCACGAAGAAGGGAAGGCGTCTCCCCGCGGCGCACTGGGCGGCTTCAGCGGGTCCGTGTTGGGCCGAGGGGCACAGGGGCGGCGAGAAGGCGCGGCTCCCTGTGAGGCCCAGGCACCACGTGCGGTCAGGGACCAGCTCATAGTGAAGCCTCCCCACGTCGGCGACGCCTCGCCCGCCATGAAGCTCGTCGGGTGACGCTGACAAATCACGAAGAAAAACACGGAAAATAAACCCAGGTCTGTCCACGCAACACGTGGGCCTCGCCTCGCACCTGCAGGACAGCTCGCGGACGCTGGTTTCTTTTCCTGGCTCCACGCTCCTGCACAGGGGCAGGGCCTCTGACGCTCAGGAGGAAGGTGCGTCCTTCCAGCGCGGCCAAGGTCACCCCCACAGCAGCCGCAGCCCCCGCGGGTGGCAGCCGCCCACCCCGCTCCGCAGGGGACTGAGGACTTCTGCTGCCCAGCAGGGGCGGCCCAGGCGCTGGCCTCAGCGGCGACCGCGGACTTCCCGTTCTTCGCTCCTGTTTCCTGGTGCTCGCTTGAGGGCCCAGCTTTCGCCTCCCTTGGGACAGGGAGAGGCTGTCAGGTGATGCTGCAGCAAGCGCTACCGACGGGCATTTCCCACTATATGGTCAGGAACTGTAGGAATCATTGGATGCTTTTCAAAATTCCACAATTACCCCAATTCCTCACTCCACCGCTAGATCAAAGCAATGGCCAGACTGCATATGGCGCATTTACAATTTATTTAACTTCACAGAGTGTGTCAGATGAGAGCCAGGCACCAATGGGCTGCACGCCCCACTCCCAGCTCTGCGCAGGGACCAGCACACGGAGGGCTGCCGGGCCCCACTGCCGGCTCTCATGGGCACAGGCCCCGCCCACACGCACTTCCACAGACGGAGCTCGGGGACGTAACTGACACATAACTCAGCCTGTTAACCTGCCCCGCAGCTGCAAATCGGACTGCGACTTCTCTGCATAGAGCCTGTTTTAAAATAAGAAGAGGTAGGATTATTGACAGTAAGTCCACTGTTCAAAGACGTGGCCTGACCCAGGGTTCAGGCAGGACACCAAGCACAGCAGAGCGGAGGTGAACGGCAGCCTGCGTCCTCGGAGGGGGCGACAGGGGTTTCCTGATGGCTCTACTGAACGACCGAGAACATGGGTAGACTTCACGCACGTGATCCCTAAATACCCAAAATGCTCAGCATAGGACATTCACAAACTTGTTTCACAAAGTTTACACGTCGCGCGTGTAGCAGAGGACATAACCTGTCTCTCGGGTATAATCATTTACCTGCTCTGATAATGAACGGGCTCCTCTCCAGGGAAGACGGAAAGACTCAGGCTCTGAGAGACAGGTAAGTTCCAGGCACTCCTCCCATTTGTAACCTTCCAAGGGAAACGGTGCCCGGCTGCCGGTGACAACAGAGAGCGAGCCTAAACCATGGGGCAGCCACCGGAGGGGGGGGCGGGGGGGGCGGGGGGGGCACGGGGCGGGCCGCCAGGGCTGCTCCGCCCTCACCTTCTACTATGGGCACAGGGGCTGTTTCTGGCATGTGGCTACTGGGAACAGCGCTGCTATGAACATAGAGGTGTGTAGGTGCTTTTGAATTGGGGTTTCAGGATTCTTCAGGTATAATCCTAGCAGTGGAATCGCTGGATCAAAAAGCTATTCCATTTTTAGTTTCTTGAGGAAATTCCACACTGTTCCCCACAGTGGCTGCCCCAGGCTGCATCCCCACCAGCAGGGCACCGGGTTCCCTTCTCTCCACGTCCTCGCCAGCACATGCTGTTTGTTGATTTGTTGGTGACGGCCATTCTGACCGGTGTGAGGTGGGATCTCATTGTGGTTTTTATTTGCATCTCTCTGATGGCTCGTGATGTTGAGCATCCTTTCATGTGCCTATGGAGCCTCTGCATGTCCTCCTTGAGGAGGTGTCTGTTAGGGTCCTTCGCCCATTTTTAATTGGATTTTCTTCCTGGTGTCGAGTCGTATGAGTTCTTCAAGTATTTGGGAGATCAAACCCTTGCCTGAGGTATCATCGGCACATATGTTCTTCCGTACAGTCGTTCCTTTTCATTCTGATGATGGTTTCTGCAGCTGAGCAGCAGCGTTTGAGTTTGTCCACAAAGGTCTTTCACAGGCATCTCCTGATGTGTGACCTGAGCTTGCCCCGAGCCTTCCCCATCCGGCTGTCGTTACTTCAGTAAACGTACACCCAGGGGCTCGCTCTAGACCCGCTCCATCTCAGGTCCTGCTGGTGCTTTTATTGATCCTGTTTTATTATTTACGCGCACCGTAACGGCTGGTCCACCTCTAAGCCGCAGCTTTCATCTGTCCGCGTCCCACTTCCTCTGCTCCGCCTTAATCCAGGCCACCGCGCCTCTCTGCAGAGGCTTCCCCAGGACGCTGTTTCCTCTGCCGCTTCCTGTCCACTCTTCACAGAGCAGCCAGCTTCTTAGTGCGGGTCAGGCGAGGCCCCCGTGTCTCTCCCCGGCCCTCGGAATAAAGCCAAGGCCCTTTTCCACAGCCTCGGACCGGGACCCGGTGCTGTCCGGGCTGCTCGTCTCCCCACCCGCCCCTGCGCCCCTGCCCGGCGGGCTGCCCTCCAGCCCCGGGCTGCCCCCGAAGCCCAGCCCGCTTCTCCCCGTCACTGCGCCTTCTCTCGTTCCTCTCTGGCCTGAGCATCCCAGCCCTGGACACGGCGTCCCTCCTCACCTCATTGTCGGTCTGCTCACTGGCCCCTCGTTTGCTCTGTTTACCCTCATCAGGCTGCAGATGCTCCCGAGAACAGGACCCACGTGACCTCATACCAGTGTCTGCCAGTGCCTGGCACCAAGGAGGCAACTGGCCAAGAGTTCTTAGGGGGACAACATTTCTTTATCCCCGTAGATCTTAGCTCGGGAAAGGTACCCCCAGAATACTTACCGGTGGTCAGTGGAAGGCAAGAAACCCCAAAACAACTGCATAAAGTCTGTATAAGGTGTCAAAAGGCCACGTATGATTCTTTTCACATGAAATGTCCAGGACAGACACACACATGAAGATAGAAAGTGGGGGTGGGGCGCAGGGCCTGGGGGTGGGCGGGGGGCTGGCTGCTCCGGCTGTGGGGCTTCCTGGGGGGGGTGGCTGTGTTCTCTTCGGCTGATGGCTGCATGGCTCTGACCATCCCGAAGGCCACTAACCCTACGCTGCACAAAGGTGTCTTTTTAAGAAGAATTTACGGTGGGTGACTTGCCTTTCAGTAAAGCTGTTCTTTAGAGAGAAAGGTGACACAAGATGGACTGTGATGGAACAAGTACCGTCCGTTCACTGAAGGTGGGAGCCCTTCTACTGGTTTTTTTTTTAATCCCCAGAGCCTAGCAAGGTGCTGCCTGACAGGCTGAGCGGGTGAGTGACGACCCTGAAACTGGGACTTCCATGTGGGTGCAGACCCCCAGCAATGAGGCCCCAGAGGCTCTGGGCAGCTCTGATTCTAGGGCAGGGCGAGGCCCTGGGAGGCAGTGAGTTCCCCACGCACAGGTACAGCACGTGGGCTGTCACGGAAGGCCCTCGCGCCTGTCACCCCATTCCGTCATTGCACAAAAGTACGAGTCCTGAGAGATGCACAGGCCAGCTGCTTAGCGCCTGAGTTACCCAGAGGAGGAAAAGGAATGTCGCATAGGTTGGAGACCTGCCCTGGGACACCTGGCTACACGTGGCATCGAGGGGCCAGAGCCGGGCGCCGCACGCCTGCGCAGGCACCACGGGCCCCATCGCAAGCCTCACGGGGAGCTAAGGTCAATTCTGCCATGAACACTCGCAGAAAATCCAGAAGGCGCCGTGCAGGCGCGGAACGCCGTCCCTGACGCTGTCACTACGCAGCGTGGGCCCTCGAGCTGCACCCTGTGTTTCCCGTGCGGCCGTCCGCGAGGTCGTGCGACGGGGTGTCCTCGGCCTGCCCTGAGGAGAGCCTCGAGGGTGCAGGTGGCGTCTGCAGGGGCCGCCCCGCACTGCCCCCGTCCCGGACAGCGGCCCCTCCGCAGCTCGTGGTGGCCCCAGCCCACAGGTCAGCACAAAGTCCTCACGTCACTCCCGGGACGTGCACCTGGGAAAGAGCCGGGTCCCCCAGACGTGACGACAGGCTCCCCAGAATCAGAAAGTGATGAAGAGCACACTGGTTCTCGGTCTGCCCCCGACTAGAGCCGCGTCCTTGCGAACACCCCGCCTGTGCGCACGGCCTGCGTTTACACCAGTCCCCTCCTCCGCCATGGACACCAAGCCCTCAGGGACTCTGCGGGGTGCCTGCTCCTGGGGCAGTGCCTCTCCCTTCCCCCAGAGGGCTGCCCACGGTGACGGCAGCACCCCCACCCCCCACCCAGCTCAGCTGTTTGGCCTCCATGGCCCTCCCTGTGACTCACTGCCCGGCCTCTCCAGGTCACAGGCTCCTCACGGCCCTGGACCTAAAGTGCACACGTGCCCGGGAAGGGGACACACAGCCTCTGTCTGAGCAGGTCCCTCCCATCCTAGGGTTCCTCTCCCCTCCTCCCTTGTACAAGAGAACCTCACTTTGGTACCAAGATTCCTGCCTGAAGATCCCGGGGTAACGCCAGAAGAGGCCACTTCCCGAGGGCATTGCCAGGGAGAGGGGGAGGGGAGGGGGGAGGGGAGGCTGGAGGGGCACACCTGCTTGTATTCTGTACCCCAAGGACCAAACGCCATGGCCTGGGCTTCCTAGGAGCCCAGAGTTCCAAACGAGCTGATGGCGGTTGGCCTCGAATACTAATGCATCATCATGGATGTAATTAGAGAATATAATGAGCAGAGCTGGGAGTAATAAAAAGAATACCACTGAATTCTATTTCGTTCACAGGTCGGAAAGTGTTTCCACATCTGTAATTCTCACCATCAAATAAATGTTCCCCAAGAGAACTCCCAGAGCTCAGTAGGGCCGCGACTGTCCTGGCCATTGGGGTTTCCCATTGTGTCACCACGGCTGCGCACAGCCCGGGGGTGCCAGAGCTGAGATGGAGACCCTGCTGTTCTGAGTCTCAGTCCAGAGAACATCATTCCACACCATCTCCCCAGAATGAGCCAAGTTCTGGAATGTACTTACTTACCTTTAAATGCTCACTTAGTAATTGTGAGAGAGAGGAAGGAGGAGAGAGACACACGGGCTTGCCGCCCCACTTACTTAGGCCGTCACTGGTCGGCCCTTACACACGCGCAGCCTTGGCAGGTCTGGGTGACGCGCGACCTACCGACCTAGGCCATGTTATTTACCTATTCATTCTAGAAATACTTATTCATTTACCCAGGAAGCATTAATTGTTTAGCACAGCCGAGAACTGCTGAGTTGCTGGGCCTTCAAAGACAAAGAAATAATTCAGCTAAAAAAAAAAAAAAATGGGCAAAGTAGCTGAGTAGACATTTTTCCAAAGAAGATATTCAAATGGACAACAGATACCTGAAAAGATGCTCACCATCACTAATCGCCAGAGAAATGCAAGTCAAAACCCCCATGAGATGTCATCGTACCCATCGGAACAGCCGTCGTCAGGAAGACGAGGCCCGTGCTGGGGAGGACACGGGGGCAGGGAGCCCTGAGCGCCACTGGCGGGAACGCAGATGGGCAGCCACTGAGGGCGGCAGTTCGGAGGCTCCGCAGACAGTTACAAATGGAGCTGCCACGCGACCCAGAGACCCCCCACCCCTGGGTGCACACCCTGACCCCCACCCCTGGGTGCGTGTCCCAACCCCCCCCACCCCTGGGTGCTCGTCCCGACCCCCAACCCCTGGGTGCACACCCTGACCCCCACGCCTGGGTGCGTGTCCCGACCCCCCCACCCCTGTGTGCGCGTCCCGACCCCCCACCCCTGGATGCAACAGGCAGGATGCGGGAACAAGCCAAGGGTCCATCAGCAGAAAGAGAGAGAGAGGCATGTTACTCCGCCTTAAAGCAGAAGGAAACCCTGCCATTTGTGACAACGTGGAGGGACCCTGAAAGCATGCCACGAAGTGACGGAAGTCAGACAGAGACGAACACCTGCCCTCGCTTCAAGGTGGAATGAAGAAACCTGAGCTCGGTCACAGAGGGCCGGGGGGCGGCTGCCACAGGCGGGACAGAAGGGGGGCAGGGGGGGTTCTGGTCTCGCCGGGATGTGACGTACCCCAGGGTGTCTCCCGCCAACAGCACTGACTCCCGTATTTGAAAGCTGCTGAGATACAGCTTAAAACTTGGCGTCGTAACAAAAAGAAGCTGTCGCTCTGTGTGGTGATGGACGTTCACTAAACCGCCTGTGAGGCGTCTGCTAATATATAGCAGTCACTATGCTGTGCACCTTAACGTAATGCATTGTTACATTGCGGTTACATCACAATAAAGCGGGGGGGCGGGGAGCAGCAAAGAAAACCAGCCACGCGCCGGGGCAGCCACGGAGACAGACGAGTGCGCGGGGTGTATATTCTGTGCATTAAAATGGCCACCTGCTCCTCGTGGTTGTCATTTCAAAACACAAAGTGGATACAGACTGAAGAGCTGAAAAAGAACGAGGTATGATTCAGCTAACACGTTCCAGGCTGGGCAACTTCAGAATTTATTGTTCATTAAAACCGTATTTTAATTATCCTACTTTTAATTAAAGTATTAAGTAGAGTTGGTGGAATGCAATTATGGGCAACTGACTTAAGATGTATAATAGGCTAATATTTGTGAAGAAATGCATTATTGTCACAAATCTGCTCATGCAAAATTAAGTGGCATTTACTTTCAAGTGAAAAACTGGCACAGAGAATACTAAGCTCTCGTCTCTGAAGTTAAACGCCACACTGCCGGCTCAGCTGGAACCAGGTGACTGCAGGACGCCTGTCCCTGGGGCCAGCCTGTGGACCCGGAGCAGCGGGGGCCGCGTCCCCGAGTCCGCCTGCGCCTGGCCGCTGCGGCTGCAGCCCTTGCCCGCCCCGGCGGTGTCTGTGCGGTGAGCCCGCCCGCAGGGACGGCAGGCGGCCTCGGAGTCGAGAGAAGGGGTCCTCGTGCCACTCTCGGCCGACTCTCCCCGGGCGCCTGGCGGCACGGACGAGTCAGCGCTGTGCCCACCGCTCACTGAGGCCCGGAGCCCTCCCGGCCCTCCCCACGGACACTCCCGTGCCCAGGGTGACGTCCGCCCGGACCGCGCCGCTCCCGAACGTGGTCAGGCGGCACAGCCAGGACCTCTGGGCTTCAGACACCAGCCCTCGGACAAGCCCGCGCAGCCCGTGCGGGGGCTGAGGCGTCCCGGGCAGGGTACCGGGCCCGGCTCCGGCTCGCTCTCTGCCCGGTCCCTCCGTCCACGCTCAGCCACAGGCAGGGCCCCGTCTACACAGGACGCCTTTCAGGGGAGCGTCAGGGCACGGGGTTGGGGGGACGCAGAGCGGCTGTGGCCTTTCAGCTCCTTGCACACGAGTCAGTAAGTGACTTGTCACGTGCTGTGTCATGTTAAATCTCACGATGGGTCACTGTTACTAAAACACTGACAATCGACTGCCGTACAACTCAGCCTCCGCGCCCCGGCATTTGCTCAAGAGAAGCGAAGACACGGCCCCACAGACACCTGGACGACAACGTTCACAGCAGCCCACCCGCTGGGCGGCGGGCACGCAGACTGCGGCAGGCACGCGCCACGGACGCCAGACGAGGAAAAGGAACCGACTAAGCTTACATGTGGAGACGGGGGAGTGAGCCAAGGGCCCGAGTGAGAGGGCCAGTCCCGAAACGGCAGGGGGCACGACTGCGCGGCCGTGATGCTGTCCGGGAGACGCGCGTGGGGCTGCGGGTGTGCGGGGGGGTGGGGGCTGCCGGGAAGGGCCGCAGCGGCAACAGCAGCAGGAGCGTCCCCGGGGGGTGGAAGTGCTCCGGCTGTACCCAGGTCAGCGCCTGCTGGTGCTGCTGTCGCTCAGCGGGAGGGGACCCGGCCATTTGGGGAACCTGGACCGAGGGCCCATGGGACCCCCTTGTGTTATTTCTTACACCCCCATGGGAACGCATAACTCAAAATGCTGCATTGAATGAAAAGTGGGGAAACAGACCTACTGGATGAGTCCACTTCTCTGAGGAGCTAGAATCATCAGATCCACGGAGCCAGAGGGGAAGGGCTGGGGGCGGTGGGGTGGGGGCAGAGGCCTGGGTGGACGTCACGGCAATGTGACAGGCCGAATGCCACCGAGCTGCAGGCTGAGACAGTTACGATGGTCGATTTTATGTGACGCGTATTTTACCATGATTTCAAAGCACCCACAGACCCTTCAAAGCCACCCCCCCTGTGTATGGAATAAAGTCCAGATTCCTCCCCACTTTCTGGCACCTCCAGGCCCATTTCCTCTCAGGCCTCTTCTCTTTGCACCCCGACCCTCCCCTTCACAGACCCCTGACAGGCCGCGGCCCCGCGCTGAGCCAAGACAAGCCCTCCCTGCTTTTGCGTGCACTGCCCCCTGCCAAGGACACAGGTCCCGGTGTCTGTGTGGCCGGCCCTCGTCTCCGACACCACCCTGGGGTGGGGGGCAGACAGCATGGAGGGGAGTGCAGGCTCCTGCAGGCCCAGCCACGGGCGCCCTCCGCCTCAGCGCTGGAGGAAAAGCGAGGGTACTCACAGGGCAGCTTGCTGGGCCACACTGTGAGGACCCAATGAATCATTCTGTACAAGACATTTAAAGCAGGGCCTGGCACTCAAAAGTATTAATAATTACTGTTATTAAATGCCACCCTGAGCCTATCACAGAAATTATGTGGGATAAAAGGAGTCAGACACAGAAGCTTTCATGTCCCGTGATCCCACTTAGAAGAAATTCCAGCCCAGCCCAAACTAACCCACGGGGACAGGACTCAGATTAGTGGGTGGGCGCGTGGGGGGCAGCGACTGCCAAAGGGGCCTGCGGGGGACGTGACAGCAGCCGTGTGTCAGAGCCCCAACCGGGAGCTTCACGTCTGTGCGCTGCGTTCTGCATAAACTGTTCCAACTCGGGCAAGTGAGCCTTGCAGCGTCCCCTGCACAGAGAGGCGGCTGTGACCCCCGGCTGCAGAGCGAGCGCCCCCTCTCCCGCTCAGCTCTCCCCCTCCCCCCGCCCCCACGCACGCCTTTCCCGACTCCATCCTCCCGACAGCATCCTGTCCATTAACCTGTGCCTGTGGCGCCGCAGCACCTCCGAAGCCTCTTGTCTGTCCCTCGCCTGGCACAAAGCAAGTGCTCAGTAAACACCTCCTGAGTGGGCGGAGGAAGGGGGCAGGGGGGGTGCAGAACTGGCCGGAGCCCCTGCCTCACTCCCCCAGGAGGAAAAGAAGGAGGAGGGGCAGGGGCAGGATTCTCGGGGAAGCAGGTCTGAAGGCCACATCGCCTTGTCCTTTCTGCTTAGAGCAAATATGGCTCAATCCATGTGTACAGAATACTCTGTAAATGTTCACAAAATGCCTTATAAAATATAATATAAGAACCTTTAAAGCATATTATTGTGAAAGCCCGGTTATCCATAAAAATATCATTACAACCAGATTGCCTTCATTTAGGCATTCAGCTGTGACTTCCAATACAAGTGCTAATTTAAACAAATCCCTCCTGAAGCTGCGGAGACGGAAGGGGAACGAGCGGGTGGGTGTTCCCATCCTCAGTGCCAACAACTGCGGGTCTGAGGGCTTCGGAATCACCCGGGCTCTTGTTCCTGCCCATTCACGTCATTCCCAGCACGTGGTCTTGCAAAGCTGGCCGGAGGTTTAAAATATTTAATCTATAAACTTCACATTTCCAGAAAACCCGGGCGAGCACGCTGTGCTTACACATTCCTGTCAGGAAGGAGACAGGATGCAATCTGAGCACAAGAACCTGCAATTAAGCAGAAGAATGGCATCGCACAGAACAAGTTGTAGCGTCCTGATCTGCTAACTGCCGCTGTAAATTACCTCCTGCAGGTAAGAGAAGCGCTACACGCCATCAACATTCACGTTTCATATTCTGGGAAGTAAAACGAAACGAAGAACATACATCTAAACCAAAGCAGCACAGAACAATCTGAGCATCGAACCAGACCCCGTGCACAAGGTCAAGGCTCGCCTGAGCTTTGATGTGCAGAGACGGCAGACTACCAGTCTGGAGTCAGCACCTCAGAGAAATAAACACGCATGTTTTCATCTTCTCAGATAAACAAAACCTATAATTTCCCACTCAAAATTCTGAGTACACTAGTCCCTCACTTATCGCGGGTGTGACGTTCTAGACCCCCCGCGACAGGTGAAAACCGGCCAAGTAGGAACCTCACATTTATCTTAGTATTTATATATATTTTAAGGCTTTGTAAACCCTTCCCACAAATTTATAAACCGTTCCCAGTCCCTTATTAACCTTATAGCGAAAAATTCATGATAAATAATTAAATATAATATTTTTAAAAACCCCGCGATACGGTGAGGCCGCGGTGAGTGAGCCGCAGCACAGCGAGGGACGACTGTGTAGCCTGGTCTCCATTCTCCCACGACACTGTTCGCTTTCCCGGCCGTCCTTCCCCTCCAGCACGGCGAGTCCCCCTGAGCACTGCTGTGTCCTTTCCCCTCCTGGAGCCGTGCGGGGCAGGAATCAGGGCCGCGTCGTGGGCGGCAGCGGTGCCCAGCAGAGGAGCAGGCGGGAAGCCCGGGCCCTCAGCAAACTCGGCGCTCAGTGCGCGCGCGCCTGGAGTGACCCACGGCTCAGCGCTGAGCGCCGTGGGAAGGCCGCACCCACGCGGGACGCGCCGGGGGAGCGGGACGGTGTGCGCGCACTGAGGTACAGGAGGCCTGGCTGTCCCCTCCCGTCCCCACGCACCCACGCGGGGCCAGGCGCCGCTGCCCACGGGGCGGGGGCAGGGCTACGGGCCAGGTCGTTCCCTTCCACGACCGGCTGTTAACACTCAGCACGCTAACGGCACACGCGAGGCGGAAAGGGTCGCCACGACTCACATTCTGGCGCTGGGGATAATCTTGTGTCCTTCCCGGAACCAGGTCACTTGTGGTCTGGGGTAGCTGCTGACGGGCAGTAGGTTGAGAACCGCTGCCTGGCCCTGGGGAACCACCTTCCTCTGCTCCGCACCCACGAAATTTCCCATATCTGCAGAGAGAAATCAGACTTCGTAAGTTCTAGAAAACTCTTTTCTGAGGGGGAGGGCCCGAGACAGACGCGACTCTAGTTCACAGCGGGCGCTGACGTGGCTGAGACGGAGCCCGTGATGGAGGCTGCGCGGGGGCGCTGAGGACACGGGCCCCGGGGGAGCGCAGCGCGGCCGAGCTGGTGCCCGGGGCCCAGGGCCCGTGGGCGAGGCCCTCCCTCCCCAGGGCCTCCCTCTCGGTGCCATTGCAAGGGCTCAGTGACACGTCTGGGAGACATCGCGCCCCCGAGGGTGGCTGCAGGCTCCCCAGTGCCAGCGCCCGGCTTCAGGCCCGACGCCACGGAGCGCTTGGCCGTCTCCAGCCCCCCCGGCTCTCCGGCTCGGCCCTCAGCCCCCCGCGGTGCCCGTGCAGGGTCCCCTCCTCCTTGTTTCTGGGGTGCCTGCCTCTCTCAGACGTCCTTGGGAGAAATAATTTTTAACCCGATTCCGTTCCAGAGGGCTCTCCAAAGCCCGTGCTGCTGACCTAGCGCCTCCAGTTACTCTTCCGAGTCTCCTTCTCTGACAGGGGTCTGCCCAGCAGTGAATCAACTAAGTCAGTTCCACTATCACCCTCGGGACGTTAACCCATGAACTTTTCGTCGTGCAGCTAAAGGGTTTCTAAACAAATCATCATTGGAAAGGACTGATTTTAAACTGATGATATTTTACTGAACTGGGTTTAATTTTTTTATTTAAAAAACACCTGAATCAGGATACAAGACCGCTAAGAGCAGCTAAACTAATTCATAAAACAGAAGGCATCTTGTTCTGTGTTTTTCAATCCTCCACAGTGTTGACCGGGCCCGCGCTCGGCTGCCCTGAGAAGGAGCCCCCGTCACTCCTCAGCCCGGGTCATCGCTGGGGCCGCCCTGGCCGCTTACTTGTCCCTCAGCCGCTTTTAGCACTGACCCGATGCCTGGCAAACCCACGGAACCCGAGACAGGACGTCGGGCCCAAGGGGCTGGCAGTGACCAGGCAGCAGCCCACGGCTGGGGCTGAACACGGGACCGTCCGGGGGACACGTACATGCGACCTGCACTTCCGCCGCCCGCTGCAGGAGCGCGCCCATCCTGTTCCGCACCACGCAGCGGTACTGCCCGGCGTCCTGCCTCCGCAGAGACGGGATGATGTACCTGCCAAACACAAGACACACGCGTGAGCAGTGGCCTCTCCAGAGCGGCTGAAAGCTGCTGAGCCAAGTCTTCCTCTTTGGTAAACCAACCCCTGGGCCTGCCTTCCCTGCCCAGTGCACCCACTGCGGCTGCAGTTTATTTGTGAGGCTCTTTAACCCACCTCCGTGCCCCCAACTGTAACTAGTACATGGAACGGGCGCCAGGCCGGTCTTGTCCGTCACTGTCCCCCACGGGCCGCCACAGGGCCGTGCACGCAGGGGACGTCGCTCACAGCTGGGTGAGGGAATGGGACAGGTCAATAGCTAAAAGCCATCACACTGAAACCAGCCCTCTCAACACAAAATCTCTGTGACTCTCTCTCAGAATTTCTAACAAGCATTTCACAGACGGGCCAGTGTTACCATAATGTGCCCCGTCGCCCTTTATGGACACTGAGTCAGTCCTCCCGGGGCGGTGCAGGCGGCCTGAAGGCAGAGGAGGCAGCGGCCTGCGGGCTGGCGTGGCCCCCGCCCACACCGCGCGCACACGGCCCTGGCTCCTCCACACCAGGCCCGACATTAACTTTAACACCTTCCTGCATGACGGAAAGGTTCTTTCATTTGTATCTTCCATTCCTGTGACTATAAGTAATCATCCTTCAAATCAACGCCTTTCAGAAAACTTCAGTAAAATTTTATAGGGGAAAAAAACGCAGGTAGAAAATACGGTTTCCATTAAAGCCTTGCTTTAGGTTTACTGTTAGTTTTATAACTTAGGATGTTCTGAAATCCACAAGCAAGTAGGATATACAACCCAGGACCCCTTCCAGTGAGTTTTACAGCCCCGAGGCCGACCTTCCCCGCTGCAGAGGAGAGCGCAGGAACCGGTTTCCAGGCCGTGTTCACAAACAAACGAGGAGAAGGCTGAAGGCTTGCGGCCTGGACACCCTTCACCCATGGGAAGGTGTCTGTCGTAAGAAGGAAGAGGGCTGGAGCGGTCGCCTATTTTCCAAAGAAGAAAAAATGCCCTGAGGCTGTCCTTCATTGAAGAGATGGCCCGGTAACAGTTACTTCAATTAAAAAGTACTTTCTCGTACCAGGCATAACCAGAGTAACTTAAACCAGGTCCAAGGTGCCACGTGCGGTGTGTTTTGTTTGCTGAGTTCCTAAGCACACCTTGGATGCAATTAAATTCAGCTGATTGCTCATCTTTTACTCAAATACGTCCAATTAGTCAGCCTGGAAAAGGCACCGATAGGCATAATTTTTAAGTGAATAAAACATTCTGACAACAGAGCTAACTCAATATTAAGCAAATATTAATTGAAGTATGTTTTCCCTCTGATAACTATCTTGAGATCCTGTGGCAAGATTAATCAAATCTTTTATGAGAAAAATATTGCTGAGTTTTAATCTTCAAAATTTGATTCTTTTCTGAGGAATGGTTCACCTCAAATAAAAAATTAATTAGTGAATATAATCAGAAAAATATTAAACTGAACACAAGGGTTCAGTGCCATTTATTTAAATTACAAATAAAACTGGAAGGATGAGCATTTTTTATTGTATACTGTGATTATAATAAGGAGGAGTTTTGAGATTAGATTAAAACAAAGTCAACAGCAGTTTTGGAAAAGGAATAACAGTATTTGGAGCACGTATGTGAAAACCTGTAAGGACAGTTTCCTTACTGCAGCACACCCATGTGCATGTGATTGCCATTCACTCTCTCCTTCCTTCTTCGTAGGACCTCAGACAGCGTTTAACTTTGCATGAACCCCCACCGTGCTCCGACACGCTGACGCACGGAGGAGCCCTGCTTCGAACCACGCAGGGATAGGCACAGGGCCGCGGACTACGCCCATGCGGTTTTGTTGCGGATCTTTAGCTGAATGTCTCACCAGGGGAAAAAGATAAACAGAAAAGTTGCCAAGTGCTCCACCTATTACAAGAATTCTCATACAAATTACGTTCACCGAACAGATGGGAACATTCGTTGCAGGCCTATTGTTTATAAACACATTTTTAGGCAGAGAAAGTTTCCTGGCTCTTTATAAGAAAATACGGTGAAGCATCTCAGCACCATATGCCACCGAGACACAGAAACTGCGGCTCCGGCTTGGAACAGGCGCGGCAGGAAGGCCTCACCCACGGCACCGCAGCGCAGGACTGCTGGGCGCACGGAAGGGTTTCCAGGCTGGCCCACCACCAGGAAGAGCAAAGGAAAGAAAACCCAACGAGATCACAACCCACCCAAGGGGCTAAGGGTCCGTTTCTGCTGAGGAGAAGAACCCCTGGGTTCCGAACTGCCACCCAGAACGGGCCCCAGGCCCAGCCCCCAGCCACCGCTCTGACCAGCCCTCCCTGGGGTGGGGCCCCAGTGCCCACCGGGCCTGCCTGTGCTGGAGAAGGCTCCCCGCCCTGAGTCCGGGGGAGGCGGCCCGAGGCGCCAGTGGCCACATGCACTGTGGACCCAGGTCTGGGGCTGGCGACGCGTAGGAGCGGGTCTCGGGGAGACCTGCGGGCGGCAGTGGTGGTGGGCGCTGCGGGGCCCCAGGCCAGGCCAGCGGTTCGCCTGTGCCACGCGGGGCAGGGGCCCCAACCGCGACATCCAACGTCGGGACCCTTGCTCAGTTAGAAGAAAACAGCTGTTCCACTCACCCTGCCGTATGAAGTCCTTGTCGAACCCACAAAGGGGGGGCAGAGGGATGGCACTCAACAGCAGGCACAAGTGACACTGAGGTTCAAAGGGCAGACTCAATTTGACCCTCTTGTGCTCCATGCGAGAGCCCTTTCAGGTCCACCTTTCCCCAGAGCCGTGGCTGTGGCCACCAGCCCCGCGCAGCCTTGACCGGCTTCGCGCAGGTGCAGCGGGCAGCTCCCTGCCACGGACCTGGGCCTCATGCGTCCTGCTTCCTGTCCCGAGGGTTCTCTGCACCAGAACACGTCTGTGGCGCGCACGCCTGAGGCACCAGCAACGAGGGCACAGGGCCAGGGCTGAGGGCTCAGTGACGACTCTCCTTCCTCCACCCTCCAGGCTGGGCCGCTCTGAGACGCACACCACGAGGCTCCGTAAGTTCCCGGGGGGACCCACGGGAGCCTCTGTAAGGACGGCCCCTCGGTGATGCGCTCGGCTGGGACTGGCCGCGCCTGCCCCCGCTGCCTGCGTGTGCGCCCAAGGGGGCGGCCGCAGGCCAACCCGTGTCTCCAGCCCCGAGATCAGAGTTCCGGGCGCTAACCGATCGCAGCCCGTCCGATGGCCACAAGGCTTCCTCTGGCTGATCCGTTGCCTTTCCTTCTGCAACGATTATTTGAGCACACGTTGTAAATCTGGTTATGGTTTATCTGTGATCTGGTTTTGGTGAATTTTTCCCAAACCTTTCAAACTTTGTCTTCGTATGTTTATAGATCATTAACCTTAATGTTCTTATAGATTAATTTTTAAATTTAACTCTTAAATGTATCTGAGACTTATTTTGAGGATCCATTTTTCCATATTGTTTCCAAGTAACTTGACTTCTTGACCATTGGTTATAACGCTCATTTAAGTAAGTGTACTTTTATGTATATGATGGTCTAGTGCAAACTCCCTTCTGGAATATTTGTTTATTTTTATACCACTGCCATGTTGTTTAATTACTGAGGCATTCGAATACGCTCCTGAAAGGGAAAATTCCTATTATTCACTGAATGTTGTGAAAACGTGTTGGTATTTTTTGGTTTATATTTCTACATAAACAAAGCTTTGGAACCAACTCATGAATCAAGTTACCCTCAAAAAACACTGCATTGGGATTTTTATTGAAATTAGGCGAAACTACAATAATTGCAAAGGAACTGACATTTGTAGTGTTTACATTTCCTATCTGGGATTCTCTGTTATATCAGTGACGTTTGCTACTTTCCTTGATGTAGGTCCTCGTCCCTTAAAAAGCTGATTCCTGGGTATTTAATAATTTTTATTGATACTGTGAAATTTTTTGTCTTTTTACAAGGATTAAGAAAAAGTAATCTTTCTCTTAACAATTCCTTTTTTTTTTTTTTTTTTTTACTGTAATAAAAAAGGACAAATATCCATCAAATTTCTACTGTTACATTGTCCTAGAGATTGAACCCCAGAGACAGGCCACAGAAGGAAACTGGAGACTTCCAGCAGTTTAGAGCACCCAGTTATTCTTCCTTTCACAGCGGGCGCTGTGCCTAGCAGGAAGACATTTGTGACTTGGGGATACATACTTTGACTATAACTGCAAGACATTTTTTTATCCCCAAACAGAAAATAATTCAGAATAAATATTTTCTGGGGGGAAACAGCTAGGCGTCGGCCCACGGCAGCTATGCAGGCCAACTGGGTCGGTGATGAGCTGCAGCGCCTGGGCTTCGGCGGGGCCGTGCGCGCGGGCGGGACGCGCAGCTCCGGAGCATCCCGGACCCGCCGGGCCGTTCAGCCACAACCCACGCGGCACAGAAAATGCTGTTTTCTGTCCAAGCTGCAAAAGGTGGATTTACATCCTTTTCTCTTTTACAGGGTTAGCATTTTCATACCTGACACCAAAAGGGGGCGGGCGGGCGGGCAGGCATTCAGTGTCAGGCAGGAGACAGCCACCATTTCCATACGGGGCCCCTGTCCTCAGTCCGAGACTTGGAACCGCTCGCGGAGGTTAATGCATGACAGCGCAGATGCTTGCTGGCAGTAAGGGGACGAAAGAGTCGTTTGGAAAGACTGCACGAGATTTTTAGCGAGGTTTTATACCTTGAAAAAATGACACTACGTGATGGGTCCTTGATAGCCCATCTCAGTGTCTGAGGCCCTCAGGGAACAGAAGGCGGTTCACCACGCCGGCCCCAAACCACCGAGCTGCGGAAGAATCCATTTCCTCTCCTCGCGTTACTCCAGCAAAGGGGTCACAGAGCTCCTACTTCTCTTACCGGCCTGCGTGTCACGAGCCCCGCCCGCGGCCCTGTCTGCCTGTGGACGACCCAGAGGGCAGCGCAGGGAGCGTTCCGTCTTCGCTGGTATTTTTACGTTCGCGCCCAAACTGTTCTACCGTGCGTTTAAATAGTTGCATGTATCAAATAATGGCATAATGAAGTTTTAGCTTTTTAGAAGAAAACTGTTACATCAATGTTTTAAATGTATCCAGTGGAATCTAAATAATAGTGATTTTGATATCCACATTACTAATTTTTAAAAAATGAGCTCTGTGACCAATACAACTTCCTTTTTACTCTTCGCAGCTGAGCACTGCATCTGTTCACCTCACAGACAGCTGTTCTCACATAACACATTTTTATGCCATGAAGATGCACATTGATTTCCCATCATACTAATCTGAAATGAAAATATAAAGATGGCAATTTAAACAGACTTTCCTTTGACCAAAATATTCAAAGAGCTTACAAAAAACTCCTGGGTTACATGTTCACTGTTAATCAAAACCCAATAAATGTGTTACATATTTTGAAAACTAATGATTAAACACTAAAAACTTTGAAAGGAAATGTGTTTCTTAATGGGATGGAGGTGGCCCATCTTTTTCCGATCACTTTACATTTCATTACACAGGAAGTCGTTTACCACCGCAACGGACAGAGCTGGGTCGAACTAACAACAGAAAGAAGAGAAAGCACTGACCACGCGTTGGCACCCGTTCCTCTGAGTCTAACGGGCACACGGAGAAACCAGCAGAGAAGAGGCCGGCGCGCAGCAACCGCAGAACCGAAGGAGCAGACACGGACGCGGACCTAGATACTGAGTTGTCTTATTTCCTTTTTTGCGAAACTGAAGCGTCCTTTGCTCAAACGTGTGAGCACAGACTTCCAACCGTGCGTGCTCCTGTATCCGACAGAACGCGGGCCCGCAGGGGTAAATGGAACGCTTTACCCTCCCGGAATCGGAAGCCGAGTCGGGCGCAGTGCGGGCAGAGGGTGCTTCACAGAAGAGCGTTTCTCCACTCGTTTTAAATTTCAAACAAACCTCGGGCTTTCCAATTCTAATATATGTAAACACGAGCCGGGGAGCGTGACGGGCACGCGCCGCCTGACGGGCCGGGCCCTCCCCCGTGCTGCTCCGCCCCCATGAGACACTGCTCAGGGCGCAGCACCCCCCTTGATGGTAGCGGGGAGCAGAGGCACAGCAGCTAACCGGGGCCCGGCCCTGCCGGCTGCCCACACAGACAGCGGCCGGACCCCAGAGACCCAGGACTGGTGAGAACAGCCCTCTGCTGGGGCCCTGCTGGGCGGTCGGAGCGAAAGGCGAGCAGCTCCCACGGGCGGCCCAAACGCCCCGCACGTGGCCTCAGCCCGCTATTCTGAACGGTGTGTGGCCCGCGCCCCGGCACAGTGGGCCAGGCAGGCTCGGGCGGGGCGGGGCCTCCGCTGTGACCCGGGGCAGCGGCCTGAGAAGCCGGGGAGAACTCCCAGCAGGGGCCCACCCACGGGCGTGTGCTCAGGCAGCTCGGCTTCCCAGAACACACAAGTGGGAAGAGAGGGCCCAGGAACGGCTCCTCGGGCACTGCCCACGGCCGGGGACCCCAGTGTGCAGACCACCCCTGAAGATCACCCCATTCCTACTTCTCCTGAGGAAGAACAATCTGGATTCTTTCAAAACGTCACTCCTTTCTTCCTGGGGCACAAAACTGTCCTTGAACTTGGATGCGGCTCCTCTGAGGTGGGCTTCGTTCTACCCGTCTTACAGACAAGAAGAGGAGGATCACTGCTTAGATAGCGTGTCCCAAAGCCGTCCCGAAGTCACATGGGCGGGAAGCTGAGCAAGTATGTGAGCTCAGGTCACCCGCTGCTAAAGCCCATGACTCACCGGGTTCTCACTTCTGAGTTCACTGGTTTTCCTTTTTCTAGCCCTGCTCACAAAGCCAGCCCATAATGTCACATTACTGTAACACGTGTTGCCTAGGATTTATTAACAGACAGCTTGCTGGCCAGGAAAGATGCTGTGTACACATAGCAGAGCCCTTCCCAGCTTATGACGCTGTGAGGGAGGTGCGACCACCCCTCTGCAGATTCCGAAAGTGGGGTTCACAGGTGCCCTGCCCACCGGCAGCTGTCTTGCTAACTGGTGGGGGAGTGGAATTCAAGCCCAGGTCTGCTCGACGAGACCGAGCTCTTAAAACCACTACGATTGATCGCTCCCAACAGCAGACACTCGGACAGTACAGCCCGAGCAATGGAAGAGGAGGCCGCACGGGCCGTGGACCTGAGCACAGCGAGGGTGGGGGCCGGGGCCACTGAGGACCGGTGTGGCCGTGAATTACTGAGGGGCCGCGTGGCCCAGGGCCTGCTGCTGGGGGGACTGCAGACCTGGGTGGCCAGGCCTGCTGACCGGTCAGGAAGGGCTGGGAAACCTGTGTTTGTAATACCTCACCACTGTTAAAGGCCGGCCACCAATTAGGAAATCTACCCTGTGTGTGTGCCCGTATATACTTTAAACCCACTGTTTAGTTACACTCACGCTGCACCGCGGGCAGGTGACCGCGGCTCACAGGCACCTGACCAGAGCCTCCGAGGCGAAGCATGAGTGGCGGGCCGCTGTGCCATTTCAAAGGTCTCTCTCCCTCGTTTCAACCGGAGCACGTACTGCTGACTGCCACTGTTGGGGCCTCTTGGACTTTTTAGGCAGTCACTAACTCTCCGTCCTGCCCAGACAGCAGCGTCTAGGACAACCCCCCTCACACACAAATGCAGATGAAACAGATATGAACCAGGCAAGGCCCTCCCCCACCGCGCCCAGGCTCGCTGGTGCTGCTGCTTCCCCGCGGAGGCCACCGTGCGGGCCCCATCTTGGTCCTCGTTCTCGGTCCCGCAGCACTCCGCTCACTCCTGGGCCCCAGCACCCGGCACTGGCTGGGGGAGTCCGCTGCTGAAAGCAGGCGCCAGCCTCCCGCGCGCCCTACCCGGCCCCGCCTCTCCCACCCGGCTCCGCAGGCCGCCACGGAAGGCTCCGTGACCACTCAGAGCTGCAGACGTGCTGATCTAAAGATCCCACTCAAACCTGTGGGCCCCTCAGAGACGAGTCCCGCTTGGGGGCGCGGCGCGCTGCTGCCCACAGAACGCAGGTTTATCGTTCCAGGGTTATCTGCGCTCGTCTGCAACTGTCGCTCCGGCCCGGCAGTGTCACGAGCGGGCTTGGCTGTCCCACTGTGACGACAGGCTCCCCAGGTGTAGACGCCGCCCACAGCGGGCTGGCAACTCCCATCCCAAGTGTGTGTTCAGACCTGCTCTTCTAACCCGGGGCGCGTCAGGAACCCAGCCCCCCGTTTCTGCCCCTGCAACACGGCGGCCGGAAGGCGCGCAGCTTACACGCCCGCCGGGAGCGGGGCCCCGTGGGAGCGGCCGTCACCTGTACTCGCGGGCGTAGGCGCCGAGCGCGCTGCCGTCGCGCAGCCACTTGAACTCCAGCGGCCAGCTCCCCTCCGCCAGGCAGGCGAGCACGAGGCGGTTCCCCTCCAGGTGGACCTGCGGCGGGCCGGGCTGCGTCCTGAAATACGGCACCACGTCGTCTGCAACGGTGAAGAAAGGGGGAGAGAGGAAGAGACGGAATGAAGCGCACGGGAAAATGGCATTCGTCCCATCAATCACGTGTTTAAATAGACCTAATTTTCAAAAGCGGAAACGATGGCTATTTGGCCCAATTAAGTAGCAAATAACGCTTGACCCCCCTGAAACACGCCGTCCCCGGATACTCTTTCGGAGGCGGAAAGCGCACTGACGGCACCGTTTGAAAGCATCTGACAGGCTCATCCGGGCAATTTCCACTTGTGATTAATACTTAGTTCTCAAAGGGGCACACTGGGCAATCTCCTGAGAAGTAGGCATTCTATTCTCAAAGTGGCAAGGAGGGTCTATACCTGGGCTCCGAAAGAGAAACGCGCTCCAGTAACCTTCAGCTGCTTAAAGAGAAGGTAAGTAGCATACGCAAAATTGATACACGCACAGATGACGGGAGCCACGCCGGCTTTCACCTCCCCGACACGGCCTCTCAGGGACGCTCCACGGGCCACAGAGCCGGAACCCTGTGTGCATCTGCGGAGAGGCCACCACACAGCAACAGAGAGGAGCCGCCTACGGCCGCACACAACGCCCAAGTTCACAGAAGCTCAAAGCCAGGCAGCAATGACCTGTCACGTTTGAGGTCAGGAGGAGCATTACCTCTAGGGGTGGGCGTGGGGGTTTCAGGAGACCAGGTCGGATCTACTTCTCTATGCAGTCATGGGGGGAGTACGACTTTTGTGAAAATTCATTGAGAACCATTCTCTATACGACCGATTCAATTTTTGTATTCCACAAGACCTGTCCAGAAGGTATCCAGCCACGCACCATGAAAAGCAGCCATTATTGAAGAAGACGCAAGAAACACTGTGCACAGGACAATGACGCCTCAGTCCCCTTCAAAGTGGGCACCTTGGGACCGTACATAGTTCTCCCAGTCGCCTTCCGCTGCCCTGTCGTATTTTCCTGAATCTCAGTGACAATCTGCCCTTTTTCAAAGGTGATTTTGGTTTTGGGAAAAGCCAGAGTCACAGGGCGCCAAGTCTGGGCTGTTGGGGGCTGAGTCAGCTGGGTGACTTGATGTTTTATCAAAAAACTCTGCACCGGACCCGATGCCTGAGCGGGCGTGTTGTTGTGATGAAGCTGCCAGTCACCAGCTGCCCAGAGCTGCGGCCTCTGAATCACCCGAGTAGTTGCTGCGGAGGGATGTTCAGGCCACACAGAATGCGATGCAGATTCTTTGCTCTCCTCGCTCAGTCATTTCGACTGCGACGGCCACACAGCACACACGCTCACTCAGCAGCACCTACCAGCCTCGCGGACTCGTACGGGGAAGGCTCACGGCTTGCACATGTGCCTCCCAGCCCACTCCCCGTGGCTGCCGGGTCCCACTGGTGCCGCACAAACCGTTCTCAGCACATTAACAATGGAACAAAGCAGACACTGAATAAGTATTCAGGGAGTGAATAAACATAAAACAAAGACACAGCTAACGGCAGCAACTGTGTGCTGGGAACTGTTTCAAGTGCATGGTATACGTCACTTCATTTAATTCCCAAAAGCCCTCTAATTACGCCCGTTTTACAGATGGGTAAACTAAATAGCCTGCTGAAGGCCACCCAGACAGGAAGTGGAAAAAATCGTGACGGAAGACCCAGGTAATGTCCCCGTACCCACCAATCCCAAATACCCCTAAATGTCACAGATTTCTCAGTAAGGGAACTTCCCAAGAACCCATAACTTAACTACTGATTTTTGATAAATTTGTGGAATTACTTGACGGGATGGATGTTTAAATTAAATTACTGTATCTTTTTAACAAATTAAGCATCAAATAGGACATGAAGAGTATTAAAATTAGGACTATTTTTAACTGTCATGCATATGTCTGGTTCCATTTGTCCAGACTATACAAAATGTAGTTTATTCTGCCTTCGGATTCTACTGTCGGTATATTGATAACACGATACAGTATTTTCCCTCAGTGCGGGTATCATGTTCTAGACCCCCCCGCGAAGTAGGAACCTTACGTTTTTTCTACACTCTTAAACCTACGTCACTTTAACAACATACGTATACAGTACCACAAAATCCCACGATAGAGCGAAAAACCCGCGACAGATAACTAAATATAATATTGTTGAAAATCCCGCGATCCAGTGAGGCCGCGATAAGGGAGCCGCGACACAGAGAGGGACCACTGTACCGCCGCCCTCTCGCTAGTGTCCACTCGTTCCGGGACAGAAGGCCCGAGTGCATCCGTGTGCGCAGGCGCCTGTGGTCAGTGCCAGCCGAGCAGCGGCCAGGAGCCCAAGTCCCGTGGAGTCCAGTCCGCAGCGCCCAGCACGTGCCCAGGCCCCGGGGCGTGAGCACCCCTGGGAAGACGAGCCGTCTGCCGTGCGGGGAGAGGGCTGGACGGAAGCCGGCGGGCCGGGCCCAGGCCTGCAGGGAGGGCGCACGCACGTGCTGGTCTCCGCGCCACCCTGTGGCTTTCCGAGGTGCTTGCTGCAGCTCAGGGTCCTCATGTGAATAATCGATCACGAGCTCACTCTATTTAGGCCTCCCCAACAGGGCCGTCAATGCTGCTGTGATGGGGATGATCAGCTGTTAGCACAGAGGGGCAGCAGAAAGCCCTTCCCGGGGCTGTTGCTAAAAGCTCGTTCTGGCCACATCGTGGGGAAGGAGTCGTGGGGGACCCGAGTGGTGGGAGCAGACCAGTCAGAAGGCCACTGCAGTGACTCAGGCAGACGCCCGGAAAGGTGACGTGGGCCGGGGCGAGGGAGCAGTACAATACTTAGGTGGCAAAGAGAAGACAGTGATGGACGGGACATGGGGGCGGGGTGTCAAGGAGCGTTCTGAGATCTCTGACAGGCACGAAGTTCTGCTCCACAAACACGCTGATCTGCAGCCAGCACGGCAGATAAATGAGGACGAGGTGGGGCCGGCCCGGCAGAGGCCACAGCTAGGTCTGACGCAGGAACAGGCGCCGTGAGGCGCAGGTGTGGCGGCGGAAGCGTGAACCCGAAAGGCAGGGCAACGCGGCCCTCGTCCAGGTCCGAGGGGCCCCTGCTCCTGCGGCCCGTCACGTGCTCTGAGCTGTATTTCAAGTGCAGTTTAAGGTTCTGATGATCAACTGTATGCCCAGCGTCCCTGTTTGCTGGGGACGTGGGCACAACCATCCCCGCTCACGACACGAGCAGCTGAAGAGGCTGAGCTGCGAAGGCTGGAGCTCTGACCCTGGGGACCGACTGAGCGCCACGCGTTATGAATGCGCCGCCGTTGGCAATATATTTAACAACAGAGAGAGAGACGCCACCTCCCCGGCTCCGTGTCCTACAAGAATAAGTCATGTGAAATACATCTTTCTGAAAGAAAAATGCTCCAAGATAGACACTCAAGAATTTGAATTTGGCTTCACAACTGACAGAGTATCATTGATTTAATATACGATATGATAGTTTTGAGGGTAAATGATACTCTATTTCATTTTTTCATAGACATCATAGTTTACCAAGCATGCTTACACTATGCAGAAATTATGCTGGGTGCTGTGATCCAGCAGAAAAAGAAATCTTCAGAAAAAAGTTTCCTACAGCAGGCAAGCAGGTATCTTGTGATGCAAGTGACTGTGGAATTCTGGTTAGCACAGATGCCAACATTTATATTAGGAAGAAGAGTGGGGGCAAACGTGTCAATGCTTGGAATCTTAAGTGTCTACGTTAAAATTACTGCCTCAACTATTTTAACATAGGTCAGCCAATGTGCAGAAGAGCCCCAGTATCCCTCAGAGCCCAGCATCATTCACCACTGACATGCACACAGTAGGTCATGAACTTAAAAGAGCCACTGAGGTAACAACACAAAAGCTTTGCGGGGAGAGAGAGAAGGATTAGCATTCAGCACAGACCACTACGGAAGCCTCTGGCCTTAAATGGGACAGAAAAAAGTCAGAAAAGGTCCATAAAGACAAATATGATTTGCTGGACAGAGGAATCTTGGTTGTGGGTCCCTGCTTTTCATCACTTTGAATACTTCTTGCCAGGCCCTTCTTGCCTGCAGAGTGTCTTTCGAGAAATCAGCTGACAGTCTTATGGAAACTCCTTTGTAGGTAACTCTCTGCTTTTCTCTTCCTGCATTTTAATGAGGATGTGTCTTGGTGTGGTCCTCTTCGGGTCCATCTGGTTTGGGACTCTGTGCTCCTTGGACTTGCATGTCTATTTCCTTCACCAAATTAGGGAAGTTTTCTTTTATGATTTTTTCAAATAAATTTTCAATTACTTGCTCTTCCTGTTCTCCTCTGGCACCCCTATGATTTGGACGTCGGTACATTTAAAGTTGTCCCGGAGGTTCCTAAGCACCACTCTTTTTTCCCCCCGCCAATTCTTGTTTCTTCTTTCTGTTCCAGGTGAATGTTTATTTCTTCCTTTTGTTCTAAATTGCTGATTTGAATCCCAGCTTCCTTCCCATCACTTTTGGTTCCCTGTATATTTTTCTTTATTTCACTTTGTATAACCTTCACGTCTGTCTTTATTTTGTGGCCATACCCAATCCTTTCTCTGAGCATCCTGATCACCAGTGTTTTGAACTCTGCATCTGATAGGCTGGCTATACTCTGTCCAGCAAAGTTCTCATTTGGAATGGAAGGGCAGATAAAGTGCTTCCCAGACAAAGTAAAGCTAAAGGAGTTCATCCTCACCAAGCCATTATCATATGAAATGTTAAAGGGACTTATTTAAGAAAAAGAAGATCAAAACTATAAATATTAAAATGACAACAAACTCACAACTATCAACTGAATCTAAAAAATAAAAAGAAAAACAAAAACTAAACAGACAATCAGAATAAGAACAGAATCATAGGTATGGGGATCATTTGGAGCGATATAAACTGGGAGTGGGGAGGGGGAGATATGGGGAAATGGTGCAGGGACTAAGAAGCATTAACTGGCAGGAACAAAATAGACAGGGGGAAGTTAAGAATGGTATATGAACAGATGAAGCCGAAGAACTTACATGCACGACCCGTGGACATGAACTAAGGGGGGTGGGATTGCTGGAGGGAAGGGGGTTCTGGGCAAAGGTGGCAAAGGGAAAAAAATTGAGACAGTTCTAACAACATAATCAATAAAATATACTTAAAAAAAATACAGACATGGTGAGTTCCCTCTGAGATAAGAAGATCAGACTCTGACCTGGGACAACGCCAGTGGAGGGCCCCTGAGACTCGTTGAGGCCAGGGCGGGGGTGGTGTGTGTGCTTTCCCCAATAATAATGAAAAAGATCTCACCTTCCTCGGGAAAGATGAGCAGGATGAAACACGCTTCTGTATTCTTACAACGAACATTACAGGGCGCTAGAATGGATTACTCAGGAAAACTGTGAAATTTCCATTTTCTCCTACTTTTAAACAGAACATAAGTCATTTATGAAAGAGAAAGGCTTGTCTGTCTGGATAACACTGATTTAAGGTCCATCCACAGGAGAGGGATGGACTTAATGTTCTTTCAAGACAACATCGTAATTTTGTGATGTGGAAGTCACTTCCCTAAATGGACTTTGAACGTCTTCAGATATAACGTGAACGCACTTAACTTTCCTGTCCAAGGTGAAGGCCGCCTGTGCTCGTCTAGGAAGAAGCCGCGACCTGTCCGCCTCAGTGAGAACACGGGCCAGACGCTGGGGGCGAAGCGGCAGCTGGAAGGCAGGGCCGGGCCTGGGGGCCGCACTTCCTGCCGCCAGGAGGCTGCACTGCCACGGGGCTTGCTGTCTGGTCACAACGGGAAATGGAGGGTCTGCCACCAGAAACTCATTCGGGGGCGGAAGGGACAGGAATCCACGGAGCCAACTACTCGGGGCCACGGAAGTCAAGCTCAGGGTTCTCGTGACTCTGGCGGCAGAGCGCTCTGGTTGGGCCGGCCGGAGTCTGTCCGCCCCCGTCTCCCATCCCCTCCATTTCAAACCCACTGTGCATCTATGATAGTCCGCTTCCGGCAGGCAGGGCTGCACCAGACCACAGCCGGGGGGTCTAAAGCAGAGGAACCGCCTGCTCCGGACCAGCGGCGACGGAATTCATCAGGCCCGTCCAGCAGAGGGACCTGACGGGGACGCAGCGATGGGAGGCGGGGGGGACCCCTACTCCAACTGAACTCCGCTTTTCAACAGCTGAATTTCCCAGGGCGACTAAGCTTTTGGTTTAAGCCACTCATCTTCCTTTCAAAATTTCTTTTATATCAAATTCAAACATTTTCATGCCCCAAGCTAATGAATTTACCCCTAACGTTAAGGTTCATTTTCCAAATCCCAGGGAGAAACAAAAGCCAGAGCGTAATGCACCGTCTGTGAGCAACCCTTCTGAAGAACCCGGGGAGAAGAGCCTTCGCGGTGAACTCGGCCATTCGCGTCTCGGCTGCTGGCAGCGTGCTGTGCTCACCCGTCGGAGCCGGGAGTGGATCTCCGAGCGTGCTGCCTCTTCCGCGGCGGCCATATTAATCTTTTAAAGGAAACAGTTGTACATTTCAAATGTACTGATGAGATAAAATTTAAACGTACGAGAATATGTTCTGCAGTTCAACATGGAAACAGCAGCTCAGATGCTCACATTTATATCAGGAAGCAGGGCGGGCGGACATGGCAGCGCTCCGGGGTCTGAGGTGTGTCTGTTACAGCTGCCGCCTCGGTACTTAAATGCGCACCAGCCCAGGCGCCAAAGGGCCGAGCGCTCCCCAGAGCGCAGCGTGTTCGCCACTGAAATAGACACAGAAGGTCACGTGCCCCATGAAGGTCACAGTCAATGCTGTGGGGTGGCCCTGCCAGGCGACTGTCTTAGGACCCAGTCCTCTGTACGCTTCCGGACGAGGCGACTGAAGCTGAACTTCCTCGGACCTCTCAGAGAAACCCTTCGGTGGCTGATTCTCAGGCTGCGTTCTCTCAGCCTGTCAGGAAGATTTATAAACTCTTCCCAGGGATAACCCTTCAAATACCGTAGGACGCACCCCCCTCCTTTGTGGATCTAAAAAAGGCAGCCACGTCTCTGTACGTCACTTCATATATTTCACTTCTGTCTTATAAAGCCAACGAGTGTCAGGAACTTCAGGCTGAAAGGTAGTCACAACTGAGCAAATATATACGTGCACTTCTGAAGGGCACCAAGTTCACACAGACGGGCCTAACGACTGGAGCGACATCACAAACCATGGCACTTCCTCAGAGAGACGTCTGGGTCGTCACGTCACGGCAGTTCAGGCGGCGGCCGCCGGAGCCGGGTGAGCTTGGGGAGCTTGGTCTCCTGCACGCAGTTGCCTTCCCGGTCGCAACGCAGTGACATCAACTTCTAGAGCAGCAGTTCTCAACTTGGTGCCTTAGGGCGTCTTGGCGACTTTTGAAAAAAATTATCCATAACCCCAAATGTCTTGCTTATGTGAGTTGTAACTTTCTCTCCCATATTAGAAAGTTAAACTGAGAATTCCTAAAATATTTAATTCATTTACAAATAATAACATTAACGTTACTACATGTTATAAAGACAGACATATTTTTGAACAATAACTGCCTTATGCCCCCCAAAATATATCGGAAAGCGTGGCACTACTTTCCTATTCTTTTTCCTTCAAATTTCTTCCCTGTCGGGCTTAACAAAAGACAACCGGATCCCCACACAGGCTTTCGCATTTAATCTCTTGCAATCATGCTGTTTTGACTGAAGGATACGGAATAATCCAGCCTCCCACAGACATGTCCCTGGAAAAGGGAGGTGTATTTTAATATCCTTTCCAGATCACTGTGAATATTCCTGAGACTGCACCAGAACCGAACGAGCCTAGTTCCACCACGCCTAGTTGCGACGTGGAACCTGAAACCCGGGCGGCGAACTCTGGGTGCTCCCTCTCACGACCCCCTTCGGCCGACCTCCATTTTGAACGGGCCCCGCACGCACGCAGGCCTGTGCTGGCTGCCGGCTTCACAGCTCCTCCAGGTGCCGACACACCGACCGCACCGCGTGGTGTGAAAACGACCCCATGTTAATGGCGCTGCCTATCAGAGAAGTCCCCAAACAATGGGGCGCTGTCACGCTCATGGTGGCACAGAGAAGATCTCCCAAATCCTGATTTTTACTTAAGAGCTTAATTTTTATTTTTAGTAACAAACACTGTCAATTGTTTTTGGTGATGCAACATTTTAATCGTTTTCAAGAAAACGCTACCGAATGCCCGACCCTGAGTAGCCCCGTTTGCCGATGAACGTCTGCGCCCAGGGGACGTGGCACCGCGGAAAGCACCACCAGCAGGCAGCTCGCACCTCAGCCTCCCAAGGACGTGGCCTCGGGCCAGTCCTCGCACCGCAGTGCGCAGCGGGTGTGTGGCTCGCACTTTCCGTACAGAACCCTAAAAGGGCACGCAGTGGAGCCAACACCGAGTGAAGTTAATTATTTCTACTCCTCCATCAAGGCTGTTCTCAGGGATTGGATTTATTTTCACCGCTGTGTCGGCCGGCGCACATCAGCTTGACCAGGAGTTTTCCCGTGATCGCTTCTGTATCATCAGCTAGATCTTAACACAGAGAAAAAGCAGACAAATTCTTAGTTTTATT
This sequence comes from Furipterus horrens, assembly GCF_987537825.1. Lineage (NCBI taxonomy): Eukaryota > Metazoa > Chordata > Mammalia > Chiroptera > Furipteridae > Furipterus > Furipterus horrens. The sequence goes on from NW_028327180.1 coordinate 101,310,970, forward strand.
ATAACATGTGTCTGACCTCTGGGACCCCCTGAAAGGGTCTCAGTTACAAGAACTAAGAGACCCTCAGTTTGATCACTGTCACCCTTGAGAGCTGTCACAGGACATAATCAGCAAATGTGTTCAAAGGGCTTAGCACAGCCCCTGGCACCGAAGCTCACAAGGCGCATCAGCTTCCACCCAAACACGGTGTCACAGAATCAAAGTGCATCTTCCTGCAGGAGGCTGAACTTGAACTTCATTCAAAACACCCACTTTGACCTTCTAAATAACAGACGTAAATCATCTTACAGTCTGAAACGTAAACTGTTAAGCCAAAGAAGTTGTCTAATTTTTAAAAAAGGGTTCATATTTTCAATTACTTCAGAATCCCAGAGAAGCCTAAATATTGGTTTAATTATTTGTTCTTTCATTCAACAAATGTTATACTTGTTGAACGGCACCACGTTTATAAGATGTGAGTAAGAAACAAAAGGATAGAAATCGCCTCTCTACATGGTTTATTTTCTAGTTAAGGGCGATACATAGTAAGCAAATAAGGAAACTATACAGCACAATCAGTCTTGCTAAAGCTCTTCTTTCTTTTACTCAAACGATGGCATTTGTGGCTGGTAAACAGGAAGCTGATATTGCTCTAACATGGAGGCAGTATGGACTCATACACGGTTTCCCCAGCACACAAACGCTGTGATGTGATCAATGACAATCTTTGTTGTTTTTTATTAAAAATTCAGCCTGAAAACCGAAAGGAAATAATTAGGAACAACAACAGCAGCAGCAAATGAAACTGCCCTCAAGTTCAAGACGCGGCCTCGGAGGGGAGAGCGAGCAGGGCCGGCTCGGGGCTTCGGAGCCGCGTCACTTCCTGTGGCGCCACATATGGTGCCACACATGGCAGTACACGCGGCACACGTGGCGGCACACGACCTGCAAGTGCAGATAAACACCCTCGAAGGCTTTTTCCTTTTTATCGAAATAGTAAATCAGTGAAGAAGGGTACCAGGAGTATTATTATTAATTAGTGCCCTGGATGCAAAATTCCATACATTTTGGGGGGCCTGCCCCTAACACTAGTTTTCCCATAAGTTCTGTTATTTTAGTGTATGGAGCTTTTCAGAAACACATACATGTGGTCTTAAAATATAACCCTATTATCCAAAACAAAACTAAACAAAATTAAAAAGAATGGCGCGGTTTACCTTCCCCCGCCTGCCAAATTTCTTTAATGTCTGGCTTAATAAAAGACAACTTTCAGCAGATTCTCTTCTATGCTTTTGCATTGCCAGTCTTCAGTTGTCTACTCAGGAACTAGAAGCCAACCTCCACACATTTAAAAGAACTGAACTCATACGGAGTGTAACCTCTGACCATAACGGAATCAAACTAGAAATCAGTAAGAAAAAGACAGTGGAAACATCTTCAAATCTCTGTAAAGTAAACAATGTTTTAAGCAATCCCTGAGTCAAAGGGAAAGTCTGAAAGAAAATTAAGAACCACCTGGACGTGAATGTAAGTAACAACACAATCCGTCAGACACGGGGCCACGGCTAATGCAATGCGGAATGGACCGTCCAGCGCTGAACACTTACACCAGACAAGAGGAAAAGCCTCCGTCAACAACCTAACTTCCTACCTCAAAAATAAAGATCAGGATTGAAATAAACCCAAAGATGGCTGGAGGAAAATAACGATAATAAAGCAGAATCAATAAAATTGGAAAAAGAGGAGCTGTACAGAAAATCAGTGGATCAAAAGCTTGTTCTTCAAGGAAAACATACACCAGACAGAACTCCAGCAAGATTGAAGAAGGCAGACACTTAGACAATCCTGCAGCCCAGCATGGAAGTTAAACCTGTAATAAAAGCTTTGGAAAGAGCCCTGGCCAGTGTGGCTCAGTGGGTTGAGAGCCTTTCCTTGAGGCGAAAGGTCGCCGGTTCGATTCCCAGTCAGGGCATGTGCCGGGTTGCAGGTTCAGTCCCCAGTCAGGGTGCATATGAGAGGCAACTGACCAATGTTTCTCTCTCACATGGATGGTTCTCTTCCTCTCTTTCTCCTTCCTTCACCCTCCCTCTAAAAATAAATAAAATCTTTTAAAAATAAAAAATAAATAAAAGCTCTTGAAAGAAAAATCTCCAGACCCAAACAATTTCACTGGAAAATTTTATCAAACACTTACAGAATTCACATCAATTTTACACAATTTAAAAAAGAAACAGAAAAGAAATATTTCCCAACTCATTTTTTGAGCCTAGTTTTATCGTGATAGGAAATCTTATAAAAAAATAATACAAAAAAACTCAATTACTTTCTTCACAGCTGTCATGTTCCAAACGAGCAGAACTGCACCAAGATGTGCCGGCCGCTATCAGTCACCGAGGCCTGCGGTAAAGCACAGCCGGAGGAGGGGTGGCCGGGGCGGTCGGGGTCCTTCTGGAGCAGCGGCCCGGCCCGAGGTGGGGGCAGCCCCTGGGCACGGTCTCCGGGCGGGGCCGTTTCCCGCGGGGTGGGAGTGAGGAGGTAGGGGCCCCTTCGCAAAGCCCTGCACGCGGAGGGAAGCAGCGTTACGTGATAAGGATCCGCTCAATGTCCAGAAATAAGCCTTAGATGAGCAAGACGTTAAAATAGCACCTGAGCCCGGCTGTGGTCACGGACACAGAACCAACCAGAATGCGCCCCCAACAGCGAGGCAGGCGGGTCTCTTTGGCACCCCTTAAGTTCCAGCGGCAACAAGGCCTTGACAGATGGGTTCTGTGTTCCCACGTACCTGTCTCAACTCCCCGCCCCCTGTAAGCATGGGGGGGACGGCGCACAGAGGGCCCAGAATCCAGACCACGCACCCCCTTCACCCCAAGGATATTCATAAACGGTGCCGTGAAAACCCCACTCCCCGCCCCCCGGGGCTTCAGCGCCTCGCAGCGCCCACCCCTCTCAAGCCCTCAGACATGCTGCTGAAGATGGCCGTCTAAGCAGTTTCTGGAGCCGCAATTTAGCCAAGTCCCTCTTGTTGACAGCGGTGACATTTACCCAAACAGGGCCCCGCAGCAGGAGCCCGCTGTGCACTGCGCAGGGCAGGGAGGAGTGTCTGCAGCCCTCAGAAAGGAAACGGCGCGGGGTGAGCAAATGGGGGGTGCACCCCGAAGCTCCTGGGCAGGATTCATCGGCGGCGGGACCCCAACGGCATCGCTGAGACATCCAGGGTGTTCAGGGGGCCGGGAGGGAGGGCGGCGTGAGTGCGGTTACAATGGCCTGGGCTGTCAAGGACTTGAAACGGAAGGCGGCTCCTCAGAGGCGCGAGGCTGGCGCCTGGAACGCTCCTCACTCTGCAAGGGTTCTGTTACTCCGGAATGGCTGAATGGGAGAGCGGCAATTATATTTTTAAATGGTGTGTAATATTTTTATGGCAGAAAGCCGACATTTTATAGTCAGACATCATTTCGATTTCAAACTGCTGGGTGATTCTTATAATGACTTGAGGACTCAAAAGAAATAAAGTATCAGCAGGTGGTCAGTGAAACACTGAGAAATCCCTCGCTCCACAGGCAGTAATCCGGCTGAAATGCTTCCTCCATTACTTCCAAAAATAGAGCACAAAGTGATCCACAGGCCTTCGCAGCTTCAAAACAGTAATTTCCACTAATGGTAAAAATATACTCGTTAATTTCTACACAGAACCACCAACAGCCTTGTTTGTAATTTGCATCAGGGTCTCTAAGAAAAGCAGCTTTGGGGGAAAGTTAGGTAACCAGTGCCCCTCAAACTTGAGAGCCTGCCCTGGATCCATCCTGGGACGCCTACAGAAGTCTGAGAGTCACCGATTTAACGGTTTTCCTCTCTTTGGACAAATCTCACACACATTTTAAAAATGAGCGAGCCTGCAACACAAAACAATATACGTACATACTGGTGTGCACAAACACCCCCATTCCCCCACACGCACTCACACACGCCCCTGTGTGTGCACGCTGCTCATGCTCATGTGCACGCACATATGTACACACAAACATGCACCCCCCCCAAATGACTGCAAAGATCACGGATGGCTCCCAGTAGCTGTGGCCCCACTGTGGTCAGTAGCACTTTCCCACCCATCAGCGCACAGTAGGCCCAATGCAAATGTCACCAAGAGGCATACCACAAAGGCACGCGGAGCCTGTCCTTCCGAAGAGGAAGCCCCGCCATTGCTGTGACCTGTTTTCCTGAGTGTCAGGATGAGCAGCGGCACAAAACAGCTCTTTAATCCAGTGGCTTTCACCACGCGCCCAATGCCGAGCCTCTGGGCAGACACAGGCGCCCGGAGAGGCAGTGATGACAGCGAGGCCTCCCCTGGGTGGTGTGACCCTCCCCACATCACCTGGGTAAAGGCCCTGAGCTCACCGCTCGGCCCCGCCGTACCCTGCAGGCTCAGAACCGTGTCAAACGGCCTGCTGGGCGGCTCCCAACGCTGAGGCCCTGGCCCTCGGGATCGTGATGCCGCGGAAGGACAGGGCCATCTGTGCACGGCCGCCGCCTACGACGTAAGAACTCTCCCGGGAAAGGTCTCCCCTCTCAGTTACTACAGTGGGACCCAGGCTGCCTCCCACGGAGCAGTGCGCCTCGGAGGTCGGAAAGTCAAGGCACAGGGTCCGCCCGTAAAAACGAACCCACACGTAACTAAAGAACCACTGTAACAGGAACGCGGCTCTCAGCCCCGGGCGCACAGCGGACTCCCCGGGGGCTCCTGGGATGCTGGCTCCCAGGCCGCACCCGGCATCAGCGTCCTCCACGGGGAGGAGCTGCGGGAAACCACACTCAGTTCCCCGACACTAGCCCTCTCCCCCAAATATGCTGACAATGTTGATTTCTATCAACAGACTTCTGTTGCATAAAGAAGAAATTATGGTGATTTCATGATTTAGTTTATTAATCACTAAACAGACTATTTTATATGGTCAGCTCACTTTTTGGTATAGCCTATTTTGTTAAATTCATTATATAATTTGAAAATATTAACTTCGTTCTACAGACTTGATTCTCCAGTTTACCCATAAGCCGCCCTGTCCTTTGGCATTTTCTCTACAAGGCTGTTTATTTGCACTTCAGTCAAAAGGACCGCGAAGGGAAGGAGCAAACGGGCTGAGTCTATTCGTTACTCCAAACCAACCAGAACCCGAGGAAGCCTGTGGATGCTTCTGCGTCAAACCCGCAGAAGGCCCACGTTTCCTCAGGGGCGCCCGCAGCAGGGGAGGACACCGCAGGCTGCCCTCAGAGGCCCGGGCGCGGCCAAAGCCGCCTGCGGCGAGCGGGGCATCCCCGCTTCGGTTCGGTTGCACAGACCACGCGCAGCGCCTCCCGTGCCCGGGCTGATGCTGACGTGAAGGCAGAGTCCCCTCCCCGTCACTTCGCGCCTCCCGTGCCCGGGCTGATGCTGACGTGAAGGCAGAGTCCCCTCCCTGTCACTTCCGCGCCTGCCCCAACCCCGCGCCATGGATCCAGCTCGGGACGCGCCCCCTTCCGGCTGCGTGGAGGCCGCGCCGAGCACCGGCTGAGAGCTGGGGTCGCCTGAAGACCCCACCGGCACATACTTCTCCCGCTGCCCAAACTGGACGGTTATTCGAGGCAGGACCGGGGAAGCAACACCACACTGTCTCCAAAAGCGAGCGGTCTCGGCAGACGACACCAATGCCAGGTCACAGCTGAAAGAAGACGCTGGCCGTGGGGACGGTGCTGATGGACACGCAGCAGCAGGGTCAGGCGTCCCAGCGTCCCCACTGGTAAAACGGGGCAGCAATCTCCGCCCTGCAGGCCTGGCGTCGGTGCAGCGGCCCTTAGCTAATATCAGTACAAATAAGCTCCTCACATCTATTCCACTGCGGCACGTCAGACACTCAGAGCCCAGGGGAGAAGGGAGCTGCTTCTGTCGTAAATGACACTTCAAAATCGCTTCTGACGAGCAGAAGCCACGTGATCTCGCCTGGGGAGAGAAAGCGGCAAATGTAATGCACACTTTGATCCTCTGATTTCTTTCATACGGATCGTCCAAAATACTGATCTGAAGCAGCTCTACCTTCCTCTCAAGCTTCTCACAGGTAACAAATTACTTCCAGGACAGAGCAGCAAGACACTAAATCAACCCAATACAGATGTTGATAAAGCCTGATCAGTTTAAAATGAATAATTCAGTCAGTATGGTGCTCAGAAGGTTTCACTACATCTTTCTCACCATCTTTCCCACGCCTGACATTACGCCCCAGACGGAAGAGATTCTCACGGGCACGATGGCGAGGCTGCGAGCACAGCCTTGGGGCCCGGGACGCGGCGCCTGCGTCCCCATCCGTTCTCCTCAAGGGCACAGCGGGAAAGAGGAACGGGGGGCCCAGCGTCTTTCAGGCGGACATTTTCTAATCCCGAAGCTTTTTCTGTTCGCATGTTCTGCTTTTTTGCTTTTACTGATTAACCCGCCATCCACTGCAGAACTGTGACCGCCAGCACAGCCACAGGTCACGGGAGGACAGGCACGCGCTCTGAGGAGCGTCTTTAGGTGACCTCGCCGTGCGAACGCCGCAGCGTGCACGCGTGCACACCTGCATGGCCCCGCGCCTCGGCTGTGCGGGCAGCCGGCGGCTGCCAGGCCTGCACAGGACGGCGTGGGATCCGACCGGGGACAAGAGAGCAGGCGCCAGCAAGAGCCGCGGCGAACACAGACGTAGGAGGCCACTGCTAGCGCCCGGTGGCATCCCGTTTTCCCGCAAACCCGTTGTGAGGAGGAGCACGCTCCGAAATAACGACAAAAAGCATCGTGAATACGTAAACCAGGGACTTCATAGTTTGTCATGACCGAGTACGTGCCGCGCTTCTAGAGCTGGCGGTGCAGTTTGGTTACGTCAGCACCCCACCGACACGCGAGGAGTGTGTTTGCTGTGACGCAGCGGTCACTGCGTGGCAGGAACTTCCACGGACTGATCCGCCCGCGGCCGTCCTAGAGCGCGTCGGTACCGGCGCAGACGCCGCTTACGGGACCGTCCGACACACCGCACTGACCCTCAGGGCTGGCAAGCGCTGTGCCGGCCACAGAGGACACGAGGGGGACAGCCGCCTGCCCTGGGGGAGCCGGAGCTTGGACGGGGACGCATGCCGGGCGCACCTGGGTCAGGCCGCGAGGAGCAGGCGCGCCCGTTCTGTGGGGCTCGGCTGGGCCTCAGGGTGCCCGGGCACCGGGGTGAACCCCACCCTCGGCGTCCGTGAGGGTCTGAGCCGGTGGACTGAGTGAGGCAGACGGCCCTTCGCACTGCGGGCAGGACCTGCGAGCCACGCCAGCCTCCGGGACCGCGTCACTCCGGGGCCGGCGCGCACCACCACCGCCTCTCTCACGGGGGTGTGCTCTGTTTCTCCAGACACCCCGACTCAATAAGCAGCAAGTGCCGGAAACCAGACGGCTAAGCCCCCCGACCACGGCCCCTGGCCACCTCCGCCTCCGCCGCAAGGCCTTCCTCCCCGGCCCAGCCCCTGGGAAGCACAGCCTCGGCCAGGGTGAAAGGCCAACTCCGTGCTTGGGACGCGCGCCCTGGGGCGGAGGGCGCAGAGAAACAGAGGGTGAGGCACAGAGGGGCGAGGCGGCGAGTCCTCCCGCTGCGCGACGGCGCAGGTGGGCCCAGGCACGCGAGGCCTCTCTACAAAGCTCTCGGGAGAAAGCACCTGCGAGCAGCCCACGGAGGGAGACAGGGGCGGGGCCACCCGCCAGCTCCCTCCTGTTTCCCACTGACCAAGACTCACCCGCCAAGGAGCTAACTCCCCCATGACACCTTGGGCACGTCTCCCATTCCCCGTGGCCACCCCAGAAGACTGTGGGTGCAGGGGTTCACCCAGGTCCACTAGGGGCGACCGATTCGGAACGGAGCCCGACTGAGGAGTGTAAGGGAAAGCGGGCCGGCAGCACCTGAGAAACGGGAGGGGCCGCGGGACCCCGGCCGGGTGCGCCCGGTTTGTGTCCCACTCAGGCTCCGTGGTCCAACACCCGTGAAAGGGCTCAGCGCACATTAAAGGCTCTAAGAAATCTTATGATAAAGGCTGTTTATTTCCCAATTGTAATTAATTTTGCTCATGACACTTCAAGCTAGGTTTATAAAAACATGCTTTAGAAAAATTAGTCAAATCAATCAACTGTCCTTGCTGTACAAGCTTTAGAAACTTCCCGGTCATCAGCCACCTCAGGTTGGCACTTGGTCCCCCGACATGGTGAGGGTGGGCGATACCTGCCCCAGATGGGGTGCCAGCTTCATTCCTCACCAGATCGCTGGCAGGGAGCCCCCACTCCAAACAGAATGATCTCCCACAGCTCCACAGGGCCCAGCGCTTCGCGCACCCATAATGTCCCCCACCTCCTCTCTACAGCTAACGGGACTGTCCCAGAGGCCCCCTTCTCTGCACTGCTCCCTGTGAGCTTCCAGGCACACGTGGCCCGCCCCCGGGCGCCCTCCTCTGCAGCCGTGCCTCGGGGGGGCACCTGGGCCGCTCCGCCTCTTATTTCAGCACCGGAGTTTTATTTCCCTGCTCCACGTTACAGGCTCAGAGGCCAGAGAGGAGTGTGTGTTCTTTGTTTCTGTACCTCGGGGAGCCCCCAGGGCAGGGGCTTGCACATAATAGGGACTCGGTGAATGACTCGGAAGTAAGTGGTATGAGCTGGGGAGAAGCAACCTCTCAAAGGCATGAACACGAATGTGGATTCCCACGTTGGGCTCCTCCATATTTCCAGCAACACATTGTTGACTCTCCTCGTCTTTTAAAACCGTTCTGAGCAGAATGTGATTTCAAGGTGAAAAAAATGTATACTGCTTATCAGTCACTTTTAAGAGCAACTGGTCACCAAAAGAGGGAAGTTCCTAAACGGTGACATAAGAAACCGAGACTCTGTCTGCGAACAGCTCACCTCCAGCAAGACGCAGTGTGTGCTTTCAGAGCAAGGGGGACAAACCCGCCTCGCTCAGGCGTGGGCGCCGATCCCCACCAGGCTGGCACGGGCTCCTGGGGCCTGAAGGTGAGACACCGCAGAGGCTGCGGAACGGCCACCGCGGGGTGTCCACAGCCTCCCGAGTGGCTTTACCAAATCTGCTCGCTGTCCCGCTGCCGCCCTCCTTTAGGCGCAGGCCTGCAGGACGGAGGGGGCCCTGGGAGTGCAGCCTGCTGGCGCCATGAGCCCGAGGCGCCCGCCCACGGCCGCTGCCTCCCTTCGCGCCTGGCACGCCCGCCCCCCAGTTCCCTAGGCAGCAGCGCGCAGGGCCTTCAGGAGCACACGGCCTTCGCGCAGGGCCCCAGGAGAAGCCAGGCCTGTGCGCGAGGCTGGGGACGCTGCTGGCCTCCCCAGAGGTGCCGGAAAAGCAAACAAGAAGGCCTCTCCGTGCCTGGGCTCTCACACCGGCAAAGCCCCTTCTCATGGGAAAAGCAAGGCAAACTACGAGGGAAAATAAACACGGTGAGCCCAGGAAAGGGAGGGGAAGGACAGAAAGCAGCTCACTCCCTCTCCTGGGGCTCCAGGTGCATCCAGGGCACCTGCTCCGCGCACCCCTCAGCCCCTCCCCCTCCCGATGGTGCTCTGTTAGCTTGTGACTCCGTGATCCAGCATCTCCTGCACCCCTCTGCTGTAGGGACACGCACGGGTCAGCTGGGAATGCGGCAGACGAGGAGATGGCCGTCCCTGCCCTCGGGAAGCCGACTGCGTGGCCGGGTGACAATGTAACGGAGCAGAAGCGCGGTGGAAGCCCCAACTCACCTGTCGGATGGGGAGGCTTTCCCCACGGAGCCGCTGAGGGCCGAGGTCTCCACCTACCTCACTTTAATTTAACGTCACCGGCACGGAAAGCTCTTAGCCCTGGGTCTCACGCAGGCAGGAGTCAACGAACAGCAGGGAAATGAGAGGGTTCCACGGGGGCGCACAGAGGGAGGGAAGCTGCGCTGAGGGACGGCAGCGCAGACCTGGCGCCTGAGACAGCAGCGGCCGCGGCGAGGGAGCCTGCAGAGCCGGACAGGGCCCGCCCCAGCCCGGGCGGGAAGGCTGTGCCGGCGGCCAGGAGTGCGCTGCCGTCGGGCAGCGGGACGAGTCTGGGGTCATACTGCCGCCGCGGGCCCAGGCGGCCCGTCCGTCCCTCCCAGGCTCCCGCCCGTGTCTGTGAAACACGCGAACAACAGGACCAGCCTGGGCGCGCTGCTGCTCTGCCGCCACCGCCACCACCGCCGCCACCGGGACTCGGCGGTTTGTAGACGCGCGTGTAAGGGAAGGGACGCACAGCCGGCTGGGGTGTCCTGCTGGGGTCTGGGCTGCCATTCCGTCTGGAATGGGCTCGGAGGAGGACGGCCTCCCTGCCGCACCCAGGCTCCAGGGGACGCACGTGGCCTCACTGCGCGGGGTACAGACACCAGGCGTCACCTGGGGAAGATGGCGATGACGGACGCACACCACAGCCCAGGCCTTCCTCGCGTGCCCGCCAGCCGCCAGGGGAGTGACGCTGCCGGTCCCCGAGGCCAGGTGCAGGCAGCCCCAGCGCGCGCGCGCTGCCCCCTGCTGTGCGGCGCCTGTGCACGTAAGTCACAACCACGCGCCTTCCCCTGAGTCCAGAAAACGCCAGGAACGACATGTGAGCGCTCTAGTTTCTGGGGCAATAAAGAAACACGGCTTCCAGTGTGTACACATAGGCTCTGCGCAGGCAAAACACAGCCACACACACGGCCGTGCCAGCTCCCACAGGGGTGAGCCATGTGCCCCGCGATGAAAGGGGTCGCGTCGGCTAGGACGGCCTTTTCCGGGACGTTCCAGCCGGCTTTGCTGCAGCGCAAGCAAAAGCCAGGCCGCCATCTGCTGCCGCGCGGGCCTGGCGCGCGCAGGAACTGGGTCAGTTCCTTAGGGGATCGGCACACCAAGCCCCCAGGGCCCGTCGCTGCTGCGCTGGGGCCGCGCCCTGGACTCCGCGCACCAAGGCCTTGCTGCCCTTGCCCACCAGCCCTGGGGAAGCGCAGGCTTTCTCTGACCCGCACCACGCAGCTCCCCTTGCTCTGCGGGGCCCCCACTCATCCCCAGGCAGGCGGAGATGTCTGGTGTGATTCCAGAAGCCCTTCCCCTGGGGTGGGCCACTGTGAACAGCGGTGACTCTGAGGGACCTACTTGTAGTGACAGCCGCAAGCGAGAGGTCTGAAGGGCGCCACAGTCTCATCCTACGCTGCTCGTGAGGATCCACGGGGGACCCCACTGACACCCGGTGTGAGGGGCAGTCCTGTCGAGAGCAGGAACTGACAATGTAGCTCTGCCTAAGTGCCGTTTCGCGCCTGTTCTGAAATGGAGACTCCGATCTGTGACCTTCCTCACTCTCCCCCTCTGACTGTCTTCGCCTTTGGACAGAGGCCCGATAAACAGCGGCACTTGTAGGTCGCGCGGGAACACAGAGCCACGGCTGACCGGGGTCACACGGGGAAGAGCTGAGCAGAGATGAAAGGCTCCATCTCCTGTTCCTCCCGGCTATTCACAGGCCGCCCTTGGGGCCCGCACTCCTAATAAAGAAACAAGTAATAGGTTTACAGCCTCCTGGTTTGTGCCCAGACACGCGCTATTGTGCGCTGGGCTTCAATGACACCCGATAGACTGGGAAGCTTGTTTTTAATTCAGTCCCATCACTTGAAAGAACAAAGAAAACTGGATGGGTCTGAATGCCATTAATAAGTTGAGCCCCAAACTTTCTCTAAACAGATGGATGGCTTTTACTAAGATGGTCTCTTTGAAGCTCTTAGTTAATGGATTTTATTCTTTATTTCCAGATTTATTTTCTTGATCTTGAAAAATCAAAAGCCAGCCAAAACTTATGTATAGCCAATGTGGCAGGTTTTTTTTCCCTCCAGAAGAATGTATAAATGTATTCTTTTAGGTTAAACAGAAATATCAAATGAGGAGTTATGTGTTGTCATGGACTGAATGCTTGTACCCACCCCACCCCCCATTCACCTGTGGAAGCCCTAACGGGCCAATGGGACAGGGTCCCCGTGATGGGATTAGTGCCCTTATGAGAAGGGGCACCAGGGAGCTCGCAGGCGCGGTCTCCCGCTTGCTCTCTCCCTCCCACGCGAGGACACAGGGAGAAGGTGGCCCTCTGCCAGCCAGGAAGAGAGCTCTCACCAGGAAATGAATCGGCCAGCACCTTGACCTTGGACCGCCAGCCTCCAGAAGTGTGAGAGACAAACCTCTGTGGCTGAAAGCCCCCAGGCTATGGGGACGTGTACGGCCAGAGCAGAGCAAAGCAGGTCTCAGCTCAGACATCAGGACCTGCCCTCTGAGAAGCCACGGAGGCACTGTTTGCTCCCCTCCCGAGTGTGAAGCAGTGACCAGTCAAGCACCCAGAGGGGCTGGAAGGAGCCCCCCCCCGAAAACCCTGCCCTGCACGCTGAGATATGCAGTGGCTCCAGCGTGACAGTCACACGCAGACATTTTCTGTTCATGACTTTCCTTAATCCGAGAATTTTAACTCCTTCATTCCCTTAGACTTTCTTTCCAAATTTCTTTCACCCTTTATCACGCATTCCTTTATCCTGTTCAGTCACCGGTTCGCCTCGTAACTAAGGGTGAGGTCTCCCTTCTGACTTCAGGGGGCCAGCAAGCAGAGTGCCGGGCCGAGGGCCGCACCGACCGCTCACGCGCTACCGCAGTGGCGTGCAGGGGGGCGGCGTGCAGTGGGGAGCGGGGCTGTCCCCAGCCCCCCGCACCAGCCAGGGGCACCGGCCGGAGTCCAGGGCGGGGGGAGGGTCGTCTGCTCTCAGGACCAAGAACACTGGCCCAGCTGATTTCCTTAAACCCAGCTTCTGGCTCCCGGTCACAGCAGCAGAAGGGGTCACTCACACGCCAGCTCAGGCGGGGACCACAGCGTTTGCGTTGGCAGGACAGCGAGTCCTCAGCTGCGGTGTCTGTCCCCACCGTCGAAGTAAACTGTCTGCAGTGCTGCGCCCGCCCTCTCGCGCCCCCTTCCCCTAACGCGCCGGAGCGGGGGCGGGAAGGGCCCAGTGCGGGGCTGAGCCGCCGCTGCCCTGGCCACGCAGCCACGGGGCAGCCGGCCCGGAGCGCCCGCAGGTGTGCGGTTCCGCGGAGTCCCTGAGCTCGGCATGACCAACCGCCCAAGGCCCGCGGAGAGGAGCGTCGGATTGTTCTTCCCAGTCAGAGGCTGGCTTTGGGGGACGTGCTCATTACCCAGGCGCTGTGCCCCTGGGGATGCTGCTGTTCTCCGGGGACAGCCGCACCTGCTGTCCCTCAGCCTTGCCCCTCCCTGGGCCACCTGCAAACGGGTCCACCCCATTTCCTGGTGCTAAAGGGTATATGGAACCCCAAGACTGGCCCGACAGACAGGGCCCACTTCCCAGCCCCTCCCACTCGATTCTGCCCGCCGCCAACACCGCTGGGGGGCTATTGCATTCTTCTGCCCCTCCCAGGGACAGCTGCTCCGTGTCAGTCCCCTGCCCCGGTTCCCGCCCTGCCTCTGCCACGGCCTCTGGCTCTGCCCAACCCCTCCGTCCACCCGGCCCAGCTTCCACTAGGAGACCAGAGGAATCTCTGTATTTTCAGGTCCCGGCAACATTTAAAACTGCCGTGCAGCTCCGCCTGCTCTGGGGTAAAGGCCCGACTCCTTCCGAGCACGGCCCACTGGGCCCCCCACCCCCGGACTGCACACGGAGTCCGGGCGCCCTGTACTTCCCCTCACTTCTGAGCCGTCACCGGGCTGCTGCCTCGGCCGGAACACTGCTGCCCTCACGTCCTGTCCCCGACTTCTGCCTGGCAATGGGAGTCCTTCCCTGCACCCCTTCTTCAGGGGATCCGTCCCAGCCACACCCTGCACCTCACCACCACGCCTACACGCCATTCTGCCCAGGCCCCTGTCTGAACCCCCGCAGAACTGAAAGCTCTGTGGGGCGGGGAGCAGGTCTGTCCTGTGTGCCATTCAATGCTCCGTGCCCAGGACTGTGCCCGTCACGTAGCCGGCACTGGGTAAAGGGCCCTGAGGAGGGACTGTCCACCTCCACTGAGCCGAGCCATCAGGATAAAATGATAACAGGACAAGAGTGGAAGCAGCACTGACTGAGCTCACACCCTGTAAATCAGTCCGCTAGGCCCTTCTATATGCTCGGCCCACTTAACCTGCGCTCTTCCTGGCCCATCCCGCTGTCTCCCCGACGGTCACCCAGTGGTCTGTCCCCTTTATTGGAGAGAGTGGGAGAAATGACTCCCATCGACGAGAGGTCCACAACAAGCCCCCGTCTTGATACCCATCATGGATAAAATGTCCATATTCGTGCCCTGAGGGTCTCAAAGATCCTAATCCCAAATAGTCTACATCCTCCCCAATGAGGCACTTTTGTCTAGGATTGTCATTAATTAAAAGTATCGTACCTTACAAAAAATTCATAAAATACCATTAAACAAATTAGAAGACTAGCAAAGCATTAGAAAAAAGTAGGAATGTAAGTTACTGAAGATTAGGAACTATTGACTTATTAGACTTCCTATCATCCACAGCATTTTGAAGCCAGTAAATACCCAGCAGACGTTTGTTGAATTGAATTAAGAAGTATTAGTCACTTCTCGCTGATCTGGAAGCTCAATTAACAGGTCAGGTGCCCTTTCCTTTACGGTTAGACGCTGGTGGTTAGCCAGTCAATCCTGTGTGCTTGGACATTCAATCAGTAGATTTTCAAGATTCTCCTAGTAAGATAGCACGTGAGTGACTCTGGAAAGAGAAGGGAGCGGGTGAGGGGAGAGCGACCGCGGGCCGGGCAGAAGGTGCCCATCAGCTCACAAGTGCAGGCAGCCCGCTTAACGCAATGTGAGAGGGCAGGTCAGGGCTGCTGGCTAAGATGGAGGCGCAGGCGGACACGCTTCGCCTCCTTGCTCAGCCATAAGAAGGATCACAACTAACCTCAGAACAGAAAACACCGTGAGCTGCCCGAAGACTGAACTGTAGGGACGACTGACAGCACCGGGGGGAAGAGGCAGGCGGAACGCCGGAGCCCTGCTCTCAGCCTCAGAGATAACCTGAGACGCGCCCAAATAAACACGCAGACATGGTCCCCACACTGTGTTTCAGAGGCCCCAACACAGGCTGACCCCTAAGAACGGGGGCAGCTTCATCATGACGCAGTACCGCACCCACATGGGGTCTCCCACACCCACCCGAGCATGCACGCTTACAGCGCGTTCAAACCACGCGAGACGGGAGGAGCACAAAGCCACACCCAGAATTGTGTGCTGAGATCTCAGCTACACGCAGGAAACACGAGTTCGGGGAAAACACACCAATTCTTTCTTGTTTCCTCCTGCCCCAGGGGCAGAGGTTTGAACCCTCCTCCCACGCACGGCATTTGGCGCGGGTCCCCCTTTGTTTACGGCGCGGCTGCATTTATGCGAGCCTCCCCCCCCCCCCCCCCCCCCGTCCCCCACACTTGCCCACAGCCCCCGCCGGGGAACAGGGACAACGCTGTGTTCCGTGCGTCCCCGCCGAGGAATGCGCTCTTGCGCACACACCCTGCTCTGCACACACGGCCTTCTCACTCCGGCGGAGGCGGCCCGACGCTGCTGGCCTCGCTCCGCTGCTTCCCCGCCTCGCCCCTCCGCCCCGGAACGTCGGGCCACGGCCCAGCGCCCGGGGGCCGCCACGCGTCCTGCCAGACCCCGCGCGTGTCCCTTACCCGACTCCCGACAGCGCCCCTGGCAGCGTCCCCAGGGGAGGGTGTTCCTGGGGAGGAAGACCGCGGACCGCTCCGCAGGGCCGCTCCCGGCTTTCCGACCGCCGCTGGTTTAACGGTGACCGTCGCACTGTCCTCCCTCCTCTGAGCACCCGTGGGCAGCCTGTTGGGGTGGGTTATTCTCCCGTGGGGCCACAGGGTCGCGTCCCCTTCATACTGCCCCGCGGGAGCTCCTCGCAGTTCTGGACGCCGACCTGCTGCGTCCCCGCGAGCTCGGCCTTGGCCGGGGCGGCGCCCCCCCTCCGGTCCGTCCTCTGGGCGCGGACGCCTGCGCTGCACAGCAGTCCCCGGCGCCATGGCTGGCGCGCTTTCCCTGCCGCCTCAGGCTTCTGCAGAAGTGTGTCAGGTCTTCCAAACATCCACGCAAAATTTTCAAAAAGAGATGGAATGGAATTTGAAGGCCAATTTAGGAAGAACGGCCGCCTTCTCAACACTGCATCCAGGAGCATAAAGTCTCGTTATTCTCTCACACCATCGTTGTCTTTTATTAGGTTTAAATTTTTCTCTAAAGAGATATTGTGCATTCTTGGTTAACTCGCAGATGCTATACCGTTTCTCTTACGAGCAGTGTCTTACGCTTTATTAGGTTTTTAATTGGATATTACCGGCACAGATAAATTACATTGATTCTCATAAACTGACCACGTACACAGCAGCATCACCGTACCTATTAGTTCTAATGATCAGGTTATTACTTTCTGTTGGTGAAGACGACCACACTGTCTATAACTCATGACCACGTAACTATTCCCGCAACGCCTGGACCTCCGTTCCTTTCCCTCCAGGCGGCTTTCCCCTGGACGCCAACGCCGCGTGAAAGGCAGCAGCGACGGGCCAGACGCGGCGGGTACTTGGGATTACGCCTCCCACTCCCTTCCCCTCTCCCTGAGTGTGGCCGAGTCGGACAGCTAAACCCTGCGTTTCTCAGACGCCTTCACAGCTGAGGCTCTGGATGCAGTCTGAGGTCGGTCAGCGAGGGGCACTCTCATGAGTGCAGAAGAGAGAGGTGACGCAGGGGACAGTGGCAGGCAAGGCTGGGGACGTGTCTGTGGGTCTGGAGCTTTAGGGGTAAAAAGCAAACGGTAATGAAAGGGCCCACCCCACCCCCCGCTCCCTGGACAGTACCCACTGCAGTGGTGTGATCTGGAAACCTGTCCCCCAAAGCTGTCCCTTCCAACAACTCGGTAACTGTTTCACCCGCTGTCCAACACGGCTGTCCCCCGCAGACCCGGGGCCCTCTGCTGTTCCCTGCTCTGCGCTGCGACCGACGGCAGAGCGCTCGTCTTGTCCCCGGCATCACAGGGGATGTACCTACCATTCTTCTGTTAAGCATAATCTTTGATACAGCTTTGGTATGTAGCCTTAAGGAAGGCCCCTTCCGTTCCTAATGTGTTACACGTGTGTGTTTTTAGAATCCCAGGGAGGCCCTGAACTCCATCTAATGCTTCTGCTTGAGACAAACGGCTTCCAATGTGCAGCATTACACTCATTCGGTTTCTGACAGTGGCTTCAGCAGCTTTACAAAGTAAGCTGGGCACCTTCCTCTCTACCTTCGATTTTCCGGAAAGACTTGTAAAAGATACAAAGTGATTGTTTCTTAAACATTTACCAGAAAATCACCTATAAAATTCTCCCTGCAGGAGCCCCAAGCAGTTCCTCTTCGAGACCCCACACACGGGCCCACCTGCGCAGACTCGCTCCCTCTGAGCCCCAGCACCGGGGCGGCAGCTCGAAAGGCACGGGTGGCATAAGGGAGGGACTGAGGTGTCTGGCACGAAGGCAAGCAGAAGCCATTGCCCCATTTCTAAACCCTCCCCCCCAGAGCCACTAAGCTAGTGCCACATCTGAGACCCCATCAGCCTGGCCCACACTGTTTGACCCGCCCTGGAGGTCCTCAGAGACTCGGCCCCACCCAGGCTGCTTTCCCGTGTGAATGGATGGTCTTGGCTCAGGCTGCACAACTTCCTACATCCTCCCAAACAAGCGACAGCCGGCCTCAGTGAGCCCCAGGCCCGGCACAAGCAGCAGCCGGCCTAGATTCACAGCTTGGCTTCACCTGGGAATCTCCAAGCCCAGCACAGGTAGCAGCCATCTCAGATGGCTTTATAGCTCAGGCAGGTGGCCCCAGGCAAGACACAGGTGGGGACTGGCCTTGGCCTGCACCACCCAGGAAACCCCAGAGCCTTCGTGCCCAGTGGGCAGCTAAAGACCACATCAGAGCACCAGCACCCTGCCCCTGCACAGCTGATCCTCCACGGAGGGCGGAGGTTGGGGATCAGTGGTCCCAGCCAGTCCTTGCAGCTGACTGGCCTGGGTAAATCCCTCCCATTGACTTGTCAACAGCAACCAAGGCTCAACTACAAGAGGAGGGTGTACTCAGCCCACATGAAGGGTGCACCTCAAGTACCCAGCTTGGGTGATAGGGGAGGCTGTGCCCCTGGACTCTACAGGACACCCACCACATTAGGTCATACAACCAAGACACAGAGTCAAAGCAGCTCCACCCAATACACAGAAACAAACAGGCTGGCTGCCCACATGAGGAGGCAAAGAAACATGGTCCAAATGAAAGAACAGATCAAAACTCCAGAAACACAGCTAAATAAAATGGAGATAAACAATCTATCAGAGGCAGTGTTCAAAACACTGGTTATCAGGATGCTCAAGGAACTTAGTGAGGGTCTCAACAGCATAAAAAAGATCCAGGCAGAAGCAAAAGACACACTAACTGAAATGAACAATTTATAGGGAAACAACAGTATAGAGTGGATGAAGCTGAGAATCAAATAAATGATTTGGAACACAAGGAACAAAAAAACAACCAATCAGAACAAGAAGAAAAAAGAATTCAAAAAAATGAGGCGAGTGTAAGTTGCCCCTGGGACAACTTCAAGAGGTCCAACACTCCATCATAGGGGTGCCAGAAGGAGAAAAGAAAGAGCAAGAGATCAGAAACCTATTTGAAAAAAAAGCAAAAGAACACTTCCTTAATTTGGTGAAGGAAGTAGACATGCAAGTCCAGGAAG
Organism: Furipterus horrens; assembly: GCF_987537825.1. NCBI lineage: Eukaryota > Metazoa > Chordata > Mammalia > Chiroptera > Furipteridae > Furipterus > Furipterus horrens. The sequence continues at coordinate 101,329,731 of NW_028327180.1, forward strand.
CACAGAGAGTCCCAAACCAGATGGATGCAAAGAGGCCCACTCCAAGACACATAATTAAAATGCCAACGGTTAAAGACTAGAGAGAATCTTACAAGCAGCAAGAGAAAAGCAGAGGCGTTCCCATAACACTCAGATGATTACTCAAAAGAAATTTTGAAGGCAAGAAGGGACTGGCAAGAAATATTTAAAGTCATGAAAATTAAGAACCTACAGCCAAGATTGCTCTGTCCAGCAAAGCTGTCATTTAGGATGGAAGAGCTGATAAAGAGCTTCCCAGACAAGAAAAATCTAAAGGAGTTCATCATCACCAAACTATTATTATATGAATGTAAAAGGACTTATTTAAGATCAAGACTATGAACAATAAAATGGCAACAAATACAAATCTATCAACAGTCAAACCTAAAAAACAAACCAAGCAAACAAGAAGGACAGACAGAGTCATGGGTACAGAGAACATTCCGATGGATGCCAGATGGGAGGGGGTGGGGGAGATGAGTGAAGGGCGGACGGGACTGGGACGACACACTGGTGCTCACGGAGTAGCCACGGGGGTGTCACGTACAGCACAGGACATGGAGAAGCCAGAGAACTTACACGCATGACCGTGGACGTGGACGATGGTGGGGGGCGCTGGGTGGAGGGGGGTGAAGAGGGGAAATCAGGACGCCTGTAAGAGCGTAATCAATAAAATATAATTTAAAAACTCCCCCTGGAAATTTTGGGACAAACATCTTTGATGGTTTCTATGCAGTAGTCTAATCAAATATGGGTCTAGCCACTTTCTCCGCTTCTTCTCGTGACAAACTTGACATCGTCCTATTTATGTTTCAAAGCAGCAGCTTCTGATGTTCCCAACCTTCCCTGCCGCCTGGTGCCGCTTCAGTCCTGCCCTTCACTGCCTTCGGGACTGACCTCGCTGCCCCCGTAGGTGTGGGCTTGTGGTTCCTTCTTACCAGCTGCTGAGCTGGACGCTTGGGCCCCTGCCTGTGACCTTCCTTGCGCACGGACAGACGTCCTTAAGGCTACAAACCCCTTCCAGCACGGCTGAACTATACCCCACCATTGACATGTAATGTTTGCATTATCTTGCAGTTCTGAGTATATCAAATTTCATTTTTATTTCCTTTTTAACACAGTGGCTATTTAGAAACATGTTATCTAATTTGTAACCATGAGGAGTCGGGGTGCATCTTCTGCCAGCAATTTCCCATGACACGGCACACTCGCGCTCCTGAGGAACCCTGATTTGTGTGGCTTTCCTTCCTGGGAAATTACTGAGGCTCCCTTTACGGTGTGATGCGTGGTTTATTTTTACTGCCATTCCATACAAACGCCAAAAACAATGCACATTCTCCGTGGAGTGCGCAGTTCTGGACATGCTTCTGACAGCTCAGGCCTACTCGCGGGGTGGCCTCAAGTGATCAAACTTAGGGTACCGCCTCACGGCGCAGAGGCAGCAGCGTTCCCCAATAACCTGGACGCAGGATGAGAGAAAACACGTCAGGTGGCCGACAATCGCTTTGCCCAGTCACCTGGAAACACGGAGTGTCACTAACGAAGATGAAGAAGTCAGGAGTACGGCAAAGGCAGAAGGCAGAAATCTGGGAGTCATCGGCAAATAAACATAACTTAAGTGGAACTTAATTAATGGGACATCTGTATTTCTCAAAAGCACTATAAGGAATCGAGAGATGCTTTAGTTAGGATTATTCGGGGTGCACACAGAGCATTTCCTGGAAGGATATTATTTATGATAACATGGAAAATAATTTTTGCGATAAAACAAACATTCCTATATAAAGCACAATTTGAAATTTGTGTGAGTTTCTGAGATAAAACCCCAGAGTTCAAAGAAACGTGCTGTAAGAGGCTGCCCCGAGCTGCCGTCTGGGCTCCCGGGACTGGGCGTCCCTCCGTGTTCTCCCACGCGCTGAGGCGCTCAGTACCTTCTCAGTTCATGCGACATCAATCGTCTTGAAACACTGAGCGTCACGCACCCCCCGGGGGCTGGGGATGCAGCCTGAACCGACCGCCCTGCCCCCGTGAAGTCCAGTCCATGTCAGGGAGACTAAGTCCATCTGTGCTTGTTTTCACTTAGGCGGGTTTTTAAAGGGGAAAGTCATGTCGCCTCTGTTTATCCTTTGCAGGGCTACTCCGAGGCTCAAATACTTATGATTGCAAAAACAGTTCAGAAAATGTAAACAGATACGCAGGTGAAGTGAATCACGCTGCTCTGTCACGGGGCTTCCGGCAGACGAGGAGCTGCTGCAGGGCGCTCACGGGTGACCCAGAAAAGACGCAGACGAAGACGCATCTGTGGACACTGGTTACTGCATCCGGGCACTGCACCAGGCTCCAATGTCCTGGCGCTGAAGAAAGACTGAGAGCAGTTTTGTTTGTCTTCTGGCAAAGAAACACAAAAACTCGTCAGCAGAGAAAATATTTTTCCTGGCAAAGGACGCAAGCAGGTTTGTGCGGGTCTCCCTGTGAGCCCTGCTGGGCGACAGCGTGGACAGTACTGCCCGCTGCCATTCACAAAGGGGACAGCTGTGCCGTCTGTGTGATCAGCAGGTCCCACGCCAGCGAGCCGTATGCCAGAAAGCGTAACAGTAAATCACTCAGTGATCAAACCCTGGCAAGGATCATTTTTATGTGCTGTTTGTGGTTTCATTTCCAAGCTCACATCCGACTCTTGTAATAACAGTAAAAACAATTATTTACATGTCACAGGTTTATCATCTGAGTCATAGACTAAAAGCTGCAGGAAAAATACCTTCCGCTGGAGAGGGTATGCTCGCTATTTTCAGTCCAAAAGGTTCAAAATAATACATCCTGTCTGTCACGGAAAACCTTAAAGCACTCAGCCATTGCTTCGATACCCAGCAGGCAGAAGCCTGCTTTCAAACAAGAATCTTAGACATGCGGCCTCAAGCGCGGTCGGAAGAGGTGGTGATGGGAGGCGTGACGGAACGCGTGTTTGCCTAATAGAAGTGAACATCAACAGTAAACAAGTATTATTCCTGGTTTAAATGCTACCTTTGAGTTCCTGATAGTCTCTGATACAAATGGTTTGTCATAACAAAGGGAAAAATTCTACCTAACTCAAAAGCTGTAACAATTAGATATGCTTTAAAAATTATTTTTATATGATTGGACTACCATTTGTCCAAACTGGACATCTGAAGTTTCCAAGTTTTTGACACCGAAGCCTCGACAAGTCTCGGAATCATCATGGAGAAGTAACGGCCCCGCCGCCCTGGTGAGCGCTGAACAGATAACACGCGTGAAGCTCCCAGCACGCCGCCTGCTACAGAAAAGCGCCCGGCAGCAGTCAAACCTTTTGTGAAAAAAACACATGACTAGAAAGGGCCCAAAGGAAATCCGCTAAATAATTTATCTCTAGGTGGTAGGATCATGGGTAATTTCACATTTTCTTCTTTTATATTTCTCTGTATTGTCCAAATGTTCTACAATTAACAGGTTTTAGTTTGATGATTAAAAAAATAGTTTAAAAGTAAGTATAATCCAAGTAGGTACCTCATCACTTCTTTAGGTCCTTATTCAACAGCTTCTGCACAATCTTCACATAAAGTGAGGAAGATGATGAATGTATTAATAAAGTCCCAACATAGCTCCCATTTCTGGGCTTATCGGACAGCAGGAAAAATCGATCGGGCAAGACCATTTAATTCCGCTGCTTTGTTCTGAGAGGGTAATGATTATTTCAGTCTTTCATTTCCCCTCACCCCTCAAGTGGCCTGCCTGGCCTGCCTGGCCAACGGGACGCCGGCCAAGGGAGCCACAGAAAGGTCAGATCCCACCCCGGTCAGCCCAGCTCAGACGCACCGCTCGGAACCAACTCAACACAAAGAGGCTCTTTAAAATGGGACCCAGCAAAATGAAAAGAATTACTTCCACAGAAAAAGTGTATCACACACTCATACATGAGCAAAAGCCCTGCCCTCCTTCGAGACTGCGTCAGCCTACACGCGAGGAGAGGACGGGGAGCCAGGCCGACAGCCCCCCAGAAGGGAAGAGGCATGGGGAGCAGCCCGCCCTCAGCCCCTCCCGGGGGCCTGGGACCCGACCTCGCATCACCAGAGGGTCTGAAAGGGGGAGAGCTCACCGTTGGGGGCTGGAGCAACCAGAGATCTGAATGACTTAGGCCACAACATCAGTACTTAATTTGCTCAATTAAATTAGGAAGTTTTTCTAAAGCTTAATTAACAACATGGTTCACAATTTCTCAGTCTAAATAATTGATTCCCTTATGAAAAATTTTCTTTAAAAACACTTTTAAAGTTGTCTGTTATATAAAACTATTAAATTGAAGTGGAAAGCGGGGTCAGATAAATGGATGTTTCTGGTTTTATTTTTGGATAGCTTTAATTCCGGGGGAAAGGCTGAAGAGGCCTGCAGGTGAGCCCTGCAGTATATAAATATATACCTAATTGCCCACTTTGGAGCAGGCAAACGTCACTGCGGGCCGTGCCCAACTCTATAAAGTGATGCGGGAATTGCAACTGATTCCCCATTTGAATTTGAAACTTTTACCAAGATGATCTTGGCAGATCGTATTACATACGAACATTAAAAATTAATTTTATTGCAAATACCATAAAATAGTGCACAGATGCTCACTTTAAATAATTCACATTCCCATCAGGTACTAATATAGTAATATGACCTATATTAATAAATATTGCATTATAAACACAGATGTGCTTTTTTTTTCTTTTTTCTTTTTTGGCTGAGTTAGCTCCTGAAAACATCTACCCCTGGCAAACAACTGTTCCAATAAAGAAAATACAAATGAACAAAGAGGAAGAATATTTTAAACAAAAAATAAAATCTAGTTTGTATGATCTAAAAGTAGGTGAGGTTCTTCTTAACTAGGCTGTTTCCTCCTACCTGCTAAAATAAATTACTGAAAGCTGGTTGAGTTTACCCAACATTTACAAAATTTATTTTAACCTTTGCTCCTTTTAACAATAAAGAATGATAAATAGGTTTAAAATTAGCTAATAAGTTCATTTTAATGGGGCTCCAAAGCTGTATTGCAAAAATATTATAAATTGCTTATCTTTAATAGAGTAAAACAGTTCCTCAAAATATGAAAATGTTAGAACTATGCGAGTTCTTACAAGAAGTCTAATCTTTCTCAAATAGTCAGTGGCCACTGCGCTGTTACTATCGCAGAAAGCATTTCAAATTCTGCTTTACGTTTTAATGACTCCCAGAGTTTCTGAACGTGCCTGATAAAAGGACAGAATCAGTACAAGAGAACCCCTGACTTGTCCCTGAAGTTCACTTTCAGTTGCTTTCCATCAAGCCCTGCGGACGAAGGGAACCCAAACTGACACACGACAGACAGGCACGGTGGCCCGCAAACACGCTGCCGGGGACTCGGAGGAGGACTGGCGGGCTCCCGCCACTAAGCGTGGGGAGGCTTTGGAGGCGGGGGGGGGGGGTCCTTGGAGGCGGGGACGTGAGACACAGGCTTTAACAAAGCGGCCGTTGGAGGACGTGACGTGGGCCTCCTTCCCGATAACGTGTGCAGTTCCCATAATTCTCACCCTCGCCCTAATGTATGCGTTTTGAGCATATAAATGCACCTGAAGACATTACAGAAGAGAAGGAAGTGCAAATTACCACAATGTAAAGCTGAAAACATTCCAAGCACTGAAGCACTGTCACTTTCTTTACACGTCACAAGATCGCTAAATCACACAGCACCTTTAGTGAGTCATTTGTATGCGTATTAACTCTCTCTGTACAGACCCATGCATGTATGCCACACTATATACGTGTGCTGACATGTTACAAATGCACATACCCATATACTGAGATACGTATGCACGCATGTGTATATTTACATGTAAAAATAAAAATTCACAACTTTACAAATATCATTGTGCTAATTTGCTGGTGTGTAAAACGTATATATATTTTGGATAGTATATCTATCTAAGTACTATTTTTAGATGCAGATTTAACGAGACTGTGAAGGAATCTGGCTGCACCGTTACATCTCAGTGTCACACACACCAAAACGGGGGTCTTCCTTCCCGGCGAGAAGTGGCCCGTGTGGCAGCTAACGGGTAGGTAAGCCGCGGCGGGACTTCTGCTCACGTCCCGGCCGATGTGCGAGCGCAGGACGGCACCGGGGCGAGCAGGCCCGTGAACGCCGGGCACAGCGCGGCCGCCGGAAACGACCCTTTAATTTTCAGCCGACTCACAGGATAAAGCGTAAGTCTGTGCTAAGCTGTAAAAACAAACACAGAACCACACGGACACGGGCGACGGCGGCGGGGGCAGAAGCCCCAGGTCCGCCGGGTCTGCGCTGCCCGAGGACCCTGCCCCACCGGCCCGGCCACGCCGCCCGGAGCGCCGCTCGGCCAAGAACCGCCGTCCTGGTGCTGCGGGCGGGAGTCAGCTTAGCACAGCGTTCGCGGGTTCTCAGTAGAAGGTCCACCAGGTCACCAGTGAGGGTCCGTGCTTCACTCCGTCTCTCGCTGGCCGCCGCTGTAGGTGTGGGAGCGCGCGGGGGAGGAAGGCACGCTGTGTGCCCCTGCGGCCGCTGCCACTGCGAGGACACAGCCCCACAGGAGGGCCAGGACGCGGGGAAACCCCAGTTCATGGCCCTCAGAAGTTCAGTCAGTTCTAGTTTCCATCAAAATCAACCACAACAAAAACCCCCAAAACGCACGAGACATGACCAGACAGAGGAGACCGTCTTCATACAGCTCGTGTTTTTGTAGTTTGGAAACGCACTGCAGTGCCGCAGAAATTACGGGACAGCCAGCCCCCCGCCCCCACCCCCCGAGCGACACGGGTCCCCCGCCGGCCGTGCGGGGCGGGCTCCTGGCCTCCCGCGCGGGGGATACATTGCCACCAAGGAGAGGAGAGCCGGACTGCTGTTCTGTGTGGCTGGGCCTTAGCAGGGGCCTCCGATTAATGCTAGAGAAGGAGGTCAGGTGTCAAAGCGGCGGTGTTTCCTGCAGGGGCTTATCAATACGTTTCTCTGCAATAATGACCGAAAAGGTAAAAGATGGTCAACTCCACATTGCACGGGAAGCCCTAAGTTAATTAGAAACTTGCAGATATGAAAAGAAGATGGGAGTACAATAATCTTCCATAAGAACGACGATCTATCCTGAACAGAAAAATAGTAAGATACTGAGTACAATAAAAGGGCACCCCCATTCACTGGCACCGGCTTTCTGAAGAGCAATTTGGAAATTCATTTTAAAGGCCTTAAAAAATGTGCCTCGCCTCGGCCCCGGCCTCCTCAGTCTGGGAGCACGCCCTCAGGAAACTCTCCTGGGCCGGCTTGTCAGGGGCACATGAGGACGTCCATCGCAGCGTTACTGATGTTGACTCAAAGAAATGGAAACAGTCGAATGCTGAGCACTAGGAGCCCTTCTTCTCTGCGGCCTCTCCTTCGGGAAACGTCAGGGGACCCAGCCCACCGCCGTTTACAACGCAGCGTGTCCTTCTGGGAGTGAGGCCGACCTGGACCCCAAGGACAATGGCGGCGAGGGCAGTTACATTTCACTGTCTAGAACTCAGTCTACTACCCAGATACAGCCTCTGCCCAAGATAAATTTCTATGTTGTTAAAAATAACTTTTATTGACCAAACGAGAAGTTTTGCCCTACCAGGGGCTCCCTGTATTTCCTGCCTGCTCGGTGCACCCCGTCTAAGCACTTCTTCCATCCCGGGGCACCCATCTGCTTCCCGGTGCCCGTTCCCGCCCCTCACAGCTCTGACGCTGGCTGTCGCTCCTGTTCTGCGCAACGTGGGAGTGTCTCGAGCAGAGCCCTGTCACCTACCAAGTCAGAGTCTCCCCTAAAGCTGGCCCCGGTCGGGACACTTCCTCTACACTGTGGCTCTGACGCTTCTGCTCGCCCTACAGTCCCGTCCCCTCTGGGCCAGGGTGGAACTGACCTCCCCGCCCGCTCCGAGATGGCGTCTGCCTTCAGCCAGCAGAACACGCAGCCAGTGACACGCCCCTCACACTTCCTTCTGCTCTGGGAGACGGTGGCCCCTCCAGCAGCCTAGGCCCCTGCCCACCCCCACTGGGTGTGTGGCCTCAGCAGGAAGTAAATCGGGACTTAGAGACCCGGCTCCCAGCCCCGGCTCTCCGGAAGCCCAATAGCACCTGGGAGTAGCTAGGGGCCCACCACCGCCGCCTGCCGCCGTTCCCAGCACGGCCTTGCTGACGAAGTGCACTCCACTCTGAATTACGTTGCAAAGGAAAATGTCTTTTAAATTATTCTGGCAGTTATAAACTGTTGGGAACCCGGACTAATACATGTGGTCCTTGGAAAGGCAAGAATTCTCACGGAACTATATCAGAAAATTTATAATCAGCCAGGCATGTCTCTGTAAGCATTTAAAACGGAAATTGATGCTAGAAAGGCCAGATAGTCAAAAGCATTTACTAAAGAAAAAAGCCTTAAGCCAAGGAAAACAATTTATGAGAAAAATAACTCAAATATAAGAATTAGACAATTTATATGTTCGAGGAAGGATTAGACAAGCTGAACAGCAGCACAGATAACTGGTGATAACAATCTATGAGTAAAGAACTGATCATTTTTCAAAAATAAAGCCCATCCTGATAAGAACAAAAAGTTTATAAAACAAATTACCGTCGGTGTTTTTACTATCAGTTAACAGATAAATGAATATCTGAGGTAATTTACAAGCTGCTGCTCATTAAGTACTCTGAAAGATCGTCCTTTTGGACAGATGAAATAAAAAAGAAATTCAAACTGAATGAACACCCACCCACAGCCTTTGGAGACGCTGTATCAGCGAAGGGCATGCGATCCCCGCCCCTGTCCACACGCTGAACACGGCCGGGGAAACGTCCCCACGCCGTTCACGCCAAGCCCTTCCTCAGAGGGCCGCGGGAGGCCGTCGCATCTGTCCCCAGGCCCGCCTACGTGTGCCCACGCGTCGGCCCTATCACCCACTGCTGCACGCGGCCGCCAGCAGCTGCCTGGACAAAGCAGGTGTGCTCTGTGTGCGCACGGGGGATCACTCGGCCATAAAAAAGGGTGAGATCTTGCCACGTGCGACACCTTCACAGACCAGAGGTGTCACGCGGAGGGAAATCAATCACACGGAAAAGACAAACAGTCGGATGTAACTTACATGTGGACTTGGAAAGCCAAGCAAACGAACAACAGAAACAGCCTCACGAACGCAGAGAACAGAACGGCGGCGACAGAGAGGGTTAGGGGTGGGGCGGGCAAACAGAGGAAGGAAACTGAAAGGTACCACCTTTGCCTTCTGGTCCGGATGGGGGTGCAGGTGAACGTCCTTCACCTCCTCGTGCAGCCGCAGAAAGAATGACAACTAGGCCTCCAGGCAAGTAACGCCCAGAGCCGTCAGAAAATCGAGCTGTAAGGAGTCCAGCCACCAAGGATGTAAAGAAGCCACATCCATCCCGACGGGCAGGAGGGGCGGAGAGGCACGGAGACCCGGTGTGATGCAGGGGCGGCGGAATGGGCAGGCCCACGTTCATGTACGGCAGATCTTCAGGAGGGACACCTTGGGAGCGAGGGACCCCAGCTGTAGGCCAGACCACACGGCCCAGGGAGATAAATCCCCGTAACTCCTGGCTGTAAAAACCAGTGGGGGTTGGGGTGGTGGAAGAAACTGCTGGATTTTCAGGAGACTCCGCTTAAAGGGCCCGCACAGAGCCATCCCCTCTGGGGTTCAGCACCAGGGCCAGAGCCGGAAGGGCACCAGCTGCGTACAGGGAGTGAGCGAAGAGACTGGGAACGGGCCAGCGCCAGGCAAACCTCCAGAAGCCGGGCGTCGGCAATGTCCCCTCTGTGACCCCCCCCCCACAGCCACAGAGCAGTGAAGCAGGTGGCCCCACCTGCAATCGCCTAAGGCTCCGCCCCACACGATTCACAGGTGCCTTTTCTGCACAGGCCACACTGCTAAGGGAGCCAAAGCGGCTCTACCTAATACTCAGAAACGCACAGGGAGGCTGCCAACCAAGACAAAGAAACATGGCCCACGTGAAAGGACAGAACAAAACCCCAGAAAAAGAACTAAGTGAAATGGAGATAAGCAGCCTATCAGGGGCAGAGGTCAAAACCCTGGTGATCAGGATGCTCAGAGAACTCCCTGAGTTCTCCCTGAAATGCATGTCACAGGGACATAATTTCCAAGACAGGGACTACAGTCAGAATAGCATTGCGTACAGTAACTTTCTTTGGTGACAGATGGTCACTAGAGTTATGTGCGACCATCTTAGTGTCATATCAATGTGTGGCACACCTGACACTAAGGTAACAGTGTAGACCAACTATAGTCCAAAGGAAGAAAAGAACAGGCAGACTTTAGAAGGCTGACAGTCTTGTGGGCGGGAAGTCTGGTCAGTGCTGAATCCATACAAAGGGCTACAGGAGCAATAATAGTGTTAAGGGTCTGCTGCATGGGCAACAGCAGACCCTCCATATCACCCTGCCCAGGCTCTGTAGCTTCAGCTTCACTGGAGAGGACACTCCAGCGTCATCGCAAGATGTCGATTCAACACGGGAGGAGACAGATACCGTGTCACTCCCGAGTCGGACTGCACAGCCATTCTCGGCGGTGCAGATAGACTCTTAAGAAGCTACACCATCGTCTCTCGAGACGGACGGCTGCCAACGACGACGAATAGTGTTAAACAAAGCTGTCACGGGAGCGACATTTGGAACTGTCCCGGAAGCAGCAGCGGGCAGTCACGAGAGCGGAGGGCGCCTTCCCGGCAGAGCAGACACAGGAGCAGGGACGTGGAGGCGCGAGGGACGCACAGAGACCGCCGTGTGGTTGGGTCACACCCGCCCCGGCGCAGTGACGAGAATCATTCCGCACGGCCTTGGCCACACAAGGCACACGGAAGGACCTCAGTACGTGGTCCTTCTGTTTGGTCACGAGACAACTTCCTACTTGCACAGAGCACTCATTGGAGTAACTCATAATGATAAACTTTCAATAAAGAAAAACAAAAACATCTATGAGTCCAGTCCCTCAGAGAGGACATACTTTGTTATACTCAAGGTCAAAGATACACCTGTTCAGTTTTGACTTAAAATGCATGTGTCACTTGAGATTACATGGACCAAGTTTAGGAAATAGAAATGATTGTGTGAAACATTTGAGAGGCCGTGGAAGTCTGTTCTTTGGTAGATAACGGAACAAAAAATAATACTGGGACTTCAACTGGCCTGCCCGCCAACAAAATGGAACCTTCTGGAATAGAATCCACTGTCCTCTCACGGAGAAGATATAAAGAGTGGTTTCCTTGGCAGTTTCAAGTAAATTCCTCACAATATTTTAAATACTTCTTTAAAGCATTATATTATAAATACATGAATAATGGCCTTCAAAATGTCAAATAAATTTATAGGATCTTAGACACTGTGCGCAAAAGCTTTAAGGAAATAACCATCAAAACCGCCTGGGCCGGCTGCTGCCCCACGTCACCGCCCGGACCGTATCTGTGCCAGACCAGCAGCGGCAGCCCCGTGTTCACATGTGCGCTCCCTGTCCCCGTGACTCACCGTGCACCTGTTACCCAACTCCCCTTAGGGTGCATCACAGCAGGTATCCACCCTCTTGCCCAGATTTCTTGGGAGTCTTCCCTTCTTCAGACTCAAGTTCACGGCTTTTCTCTAGCTCTGGAATTTGTTCTCTCCCACCCGCCGGCTCCTGGAAGCCCCCCCCCCACGCCCCCCGCTTGGTTTGCTGGGGAGCACACGTGAAGGCCTACGGCCCAAAGCTGACTTGTAGGCGGTTCCATTTGCCCCTCAGAGAGTTAGACATGTACGTGTAAACACCAGGGTGCTCCTCGTCACCATCCGCGTTTGCTTCCATGGAAACACTGGGGGCTTTGGGGTCACCTCCAGGGGCTGCAGGTAGGCAGCCACCGCCTCCGCCGAGCAGGCCTGCCACCGTCCGGACACCGCGCCAAGCTTCAGACGCAGCCGGTCACACCAGCGGGGCGCTCCCCACTCAGCTGCGTGGGCACTGTCTGCCCGAGGCGAGCCCACAGCACGTGGCAGCTGCTCCTTGCAGTTTTTAAAAAATTTTAATTTTTTTCACACACAGTAAAGTTTATAGATGAGAACTGAATCAATTTCAACACAGAACAAAGAAAAACTACAGGAATAATTGTTTTAGGACAGAACAGGAATGTTAAACCTTGACAGTAAACACATCACATATTTGAAAATTGCTAAGAGAGTAAATCTTATACGTTCTCATCACAAGAAAAAATTTTTTTAACTGTGTGTGGGAGTGGATGGTAACTGGAGTCACTGTGGTGATCATTTCACAGGGTATACGTACATTCAGATTAGGTTGTAGACCTGAAAATAATACAACGCTGCCTGTCAATCATACCTCAGTCTTAAAAGATGGCAGCGGAAATAGGGACAGGAGGGAATGGAGGGTGCAAATTTCTGCAGGTTACATAGCAACAAATAATCAATACTGCATAAAAAAAAATTAAGTTTTAAAGACTGCTCCAGCCTCCTGGTGTTTTCCTTTTTAAAAATAAAAAAATCATAAATAAGTCTTACAGGAAATAAAATACTTTGTGATAGGAAAGCTTTTAAATGTTTCAATAATTCTTTGTTTCACTTTAGGTTTCTTCATTTTGCTAAGATCAAGTAAAGTTAAATACAAACATTTTAACAAGTAGCCCCTGCAGGGGCGGGGGGAGCATGGTGACAGGTGCCGGGGTCCTCAGCAGTCAGTGACCCCCGACTGAGCACCCACCTCACGCCATGAGCTGCGCCAGGGGCCAAGGGGCCCGACAGACCGGGACGGGCTCCGCTCTGCCTGAGCCTGCGATCCAGGGCGGGGGCCCGGCGAGCGCATCGGTCTGCGCTGGGCAGCTGCCCGGCGCCAGGCCCGGGGGCGGGAGGCGGCACAGGTTCGGCTCGGCCTGCCCGAACCCCTGCAGAGGAGCCCGCTGCTGGGCACTGCCGGTGGCAAGGGTGAGGACCCACAGCTCCCCTTTCACCCTCCCATTAAAATTCCACAGAAAGAGCCAAATAATTTTTAAACCACTCATGTATCGACCTTGAAGGACTGCTGAAACAAAGCGCCCGCTGGCCCCGGTCTTCACGGCCACAACGTCGCGTCTCGGAAATGGAAGGTGGAGGAAGCCTGCCCCCCGCCCTGACTGCTGCCGACTGGTGGGGAGGAGGTCACCGCCGGGCACCTGGGGACGAGGCGGCGTGAGCAGAGAGGAGGGAGCCGCTGGGAACCCTCTCCCTTGGGTCCTCCCGTCCCCTGGATGTTGCCGGGCGCGTTCAGCAGGGGCACAACACCACCAAAGCCGCTTCCCGGGAGCCGAGCCACACCGGTCGGCAAGTGGGCTGAAGAGGCAGAGGGGCGTCGACGACCATGAAGCCGGGCCGGCAGCAGCCATGTGCTCTGGGTCTCTTGCTTCTGTTTTGTTCCTTAAAACACGATCCAGCCACCAAAGCAACGGTCCCTTGGCCTGGGACCGAGTGGGCCCTCTTGCCTCCCTCCAGGTTCAGAGCGCCCTGGGGTGAGCAGAGTCCGCCGTGCCTGTGTGCGAAGCCTCGCACCGAGCCGCTGGGCTGGCAGACCCGAGGGGACCACGTGGACTCAGCCCACTCCCACGGCAGAGGAATAAAACTCAACTCCTTTGTGCGGCGCGCAAGGTGCTCCGCACTGGGACACCGTCCTCCCCAGGAGCGAGGCGGGGCACGCTGCGGACAGAGCCAAGGGAGGGGCTTGCCGTCCGAGGGCACTGACCGCCGAAGTGCAGAAGTTGAGGGCTTCTGAACCAGTCTCCAAATTAACAAAGAAAACTGGTTAAAAGACAAAAATTAATCAATAGAGCTCTACTCCTGGACTGACTAAACCAGAAGGACGTCCAAGAGAAAGAGGACGGACTGAAAGCCAACTTATTCCAGTTCCTTTCTGAATCTCCACGGGAATGACAACGCCAGGACCCCAGTTAGCGGGAAGGGAACGCGGGGGCGCGCACAGAACGCAGCCAGCGGGCACGCTTCCGCCGACACAGGAGCCTGACTCCAGCGCTAGCGACAGGGAAACCCCCAGCAGACGCGAGGTACAGCCCCAACCAGCGAGGCCGCCCGGGGGCTGAAGAGGGGCCGACAAGGCAGGCTGCTGGGGAGGCGGCTAGGACACGGCCGGGCCGCCGGGCCCCGCGCTGCCGAACCGGGCCTGCCCGCTCCCACCTGGACAGGTGCGTCCTGGGGAGGGGAACGCACGGGTGCCCGACGCAGAGGCTCCACGCGCGTCCTGGGCACAGGGAGAGGCCTGCACTGACGCACCTGTGCCCACGCCGACAGCCAGGCTACCGCCACCGGCACGGAGGTGCGGGATCCGCTCTGGGAACCCGACGGGCTCGAAGGGAAACACTTAAAAACGCCAGCACCTGCGGTCAAGTTCCACAACTGGACGTCCAGTCAGACCACCCTGCAGCCAGGGCTGGAGTCCGAAGCTGCTAGACCAGCGTCTGATTCGTATGAGCAGCTTGAGGAACCCACGCTGAAGGAAAACGGGAATTTTTTTTTTTGGAACGAACTTAGTTGTCCTTCACAGTCCCAAGTGTGCTGGCGCCGTGGCAGGAGCTCACCTGGTAAGGGACGAAAGACAGATCCCCGGCAGGACCTTCGAGGTGCTTCACGAGCCCACACCACCCTCCTCCCCGACCACCAGCCCCAGGAGAGTGGCCCCGGGTCAGGGCCAAGAGCTCGGGGTCGCGGGGACCTGGGCCGAGCCCGGTGTGGGCCCTCCCAGCTGTGGGTTTGACAGTCACGCCGACATTTAGGAAAAGAGGAGAAGGCACTCAAACCAGAGTGCAGCTGCGTGAGAGCCGCCACGAGGGGTAATGGAATCAGACACAAAAGAGCACGCAGAGCGGGGTCCCATTCACATGACGCCCAAACCCGAAAAGCACTAATCCCTGGTGATAAAGACCAGACCGCGGTTGCCTGCGGCGGAGGGGCGGGGCTGGTGGAAAAGGGATTTGAGGGACTTTTATGGGATTACTGGAATGTTTTATATTCTAAGTGCGGTGGATAAAAATCTCATCAAAGGGTAGAGCTTAAATCTCTGCATTTTATTATGTAAATTATACCTCAATTAAAGATATACTAGGAAAAATAATAAAATGTCTTTAATAAGGTATGGTCTAATAGTCAATAAAGAATATGGTTCTACAATTCAATTAAACTAATATTGACTGATAATTATTTCATAATGTGTTATTAAAATAAATTTTTCCCAATAAAATGTCAATTATTAAAATATAAAATACAAAGAAAAGCATAAAGAAAAAAAAATAACTTCAAATTCATCCCCGATACAAGCATTGTTAACATTTGTTTCATTTACTTTCAGATATTGTTCTATGCCCAGAATTTAAATTTTTTTTCTGTTAATGCATTCAAACATGCGAGGGGGGACTAGATGTAAGGAAAGAGGCAAAGAATTAAAATTATGTTTCTTACTAATTTACAAATTACAGCTACTAGATATTGACTAGAAATAAATATGTTCAAAAATATGTTTACACGGAATCACTTCCGAGCTGTAAGGGGAGAAAGGGCGGAGCCAAGCCGCGCGGTTTCTAGCTGTCCCGTTTGTCTGCAGTGGGGGTGCGGGGTGGGGTTCCCTTTTCAGTCTCATACACGTGGACAACGCCTGAACGTCTCACCATGAGTCTCTCACACACACGCGCGCACACACACACACACACACACACACACACACCACCCCCACCACCCCCACCCCCGCCACGGCCCGCCTTCCTTCCGCACTCTGGCCACAGGGGCCACGGCGATCGAGTTGTCGTTAAAGTCAAGAGTGAGCGCCATAAACGTACGAAGGCCGACAGTCAACACTACGCCATATAATTAGGGTAATTGCCATTTTACTTTTAAATTAAACCCACAGATAAATACAGGATCTTCATAGCGCACTGCAGCTGGTTTGGGTGTAATAAAACAACTATCCACACTTAACCCAATCACACTAATGAAAATTAATGTCCAAGCTTTCTATTTTATTAGCTTTGATAGTTCTGAGAGGAATTGGTGCATTTTATTAATTTACACCATAAGACTAAATGCATTTTTCTCACTTTACAAGACCCTTAGCATCTATGAGTAACATAGTTTTGAGATAATATCTATCATAGCTCTTCCTGTGAAAACATTGAACTTTCTTTGTGACATACTTTCTTTTTTAATACTGGTATAGACCATTTTTAAAAAATTTTTATACGAAATCATTTTTCTACAAGTATTTAAGAATGAAGAAGATGACCCGCTGTCACTGAGGAGGAGCGCCCACCCACGTCGGTGGCCAGCCCTTCCGCCAGGAGAGGCACGCTGTGCTCTGCGAGTCTGAACTGACCACGGTGAACTTCAGAAAATCCAAATTGTCCTGCTCCTGAATACAACACCCTCCCCATCCAGAAAAAGATTCTCCCCTCTATTCCCCCAACAAAACCTCCTCCCACACCAAAACACACGGCAAAGAGATCATATTAGTATTTAAAAACCGAAACAACTAATAAGCTTTCAGAACTGATAAAGCTTCCCATGATAATTCAATGCAGTATCTAACATCCCTGGGATTTAAGTCTTTCTTATGCTTAGTTTCAACAGCTTTCGACAACAGTTTTGCCAGTTTAAGAGGGAGAACTTAGCAGTGTATATATGATAGACACTGAAGCTGGAGACCCCAGTGAAGTCAGAAACATTCCCAGGACCCAGATTTCCGCCTTCTCAGGACAAGGGTGCCCAGCAGTATTTCACTCTAGACGTACAGTGCCAATCGCTTTACAGAGCACCTGTGTTGGGTTGATAAAAATATTTAAGTTTAAAACATGGCTTTAACATAACCCCTTGCTGCCTGGAGAATATACAGAATTTATTTTGGCATCACCCTCAGAACAAAACTTCCCTATTTAAGTCACACGTAAGTCTTCCCTTAACCTTCCTTGAGTCCTTCCCAGTGGGTCTTCCCATTCCACTCGCCCGCTTACGTAGGAGAGCTCACACCCGGCAGCCCGGCGGCACGTTTCATTCCACGTGGCCCCCACGGGAAGTGGGATTCTGATGGGACTCTGACCGGCAGTGACACCCCCCTTCAAGTGTGCGAGGGGGGTGAGGGGTGAAGGCTCCACGCCACGCGCTTTCAGGGTTTTCACCGGACCCCACTGCACAGCGGTCGCAGGGTCCAGGCTGGTCAGAGCACGGAATCATCGCACATCACCTCATTTCTGCGCACACACGGTCACCTGCGATCCTTCTGTACTTCCGTATCTTCCTTTTTCTACCCGCTGGAGCTCATGCTCTCCCCTCGGGAGCCCGTGTTTGTTCACAGTGTCTCCCTGCCCATCTTTCTCCCACGTTTTCTCCGTCTGTTGAGCGCTGGTACTGGCCAAGCGGACGGTGCTATTCAGGGTGGGGACCCCGGCGCAGGAAGCAGAGCGAGGAAGGGAGAAAGGCAAAAGATGACGAGGAGCTGAACCAAGACCACGTCACAGAGGTGCAGAGGGGGGAAGGCTCGAGGGAGGGTTGGGCGGAGTGCGGACCGTCTAGGACGACGCTCTAGTTTCTAGTCCAGGAAACAAGAGTCCCTCAGGAAAGAACGCAGGCCTTTTTATCCATCGAGACTGATGACAATGCCCCTGATAAACTCCTGCAGTCAATGTCGGAGTCACGGCAGAAAAGCACTGGGCGTGGAGACAGGGGACCGAGTCTGAAACCCGAGTTTCCGCCACTACCGAGCGGGGGCTGGTGCGGTTCCCAGGACAGCCCCGCGGGGCGCAGCTTACTCCCCCGTGACGCGAAGGTGACGGTTCCGGGTAAGGACTAGCACGCCAGGAGTCAGCAACTTCTCAGGGGTCGACCTTTCAAAACAAAGCTCCAAATCCCGAAGCCACGTGGGCACACGCGCATGGCTGGCTCGGCTGACTGAGCAGACCAGCTCGGACCCGTGCCCCGCCGCGG
This sequence comes from Furipterus horrens, assembly GCF_987537825.1. Classification (NCBI taxonomy): domain Eukaryota; kingdom Metazoa; phylum Chordata; class Mammalia; order Chiroptera; family Furipteridae; genus Furipterus; species Furipterus horrens. The sequence continues at coordinate 101,347,775 of NW_028327180.1, forward strand.
CCCCTCTGCGCCAGCCTCCTGACTCTGACCGACCGTTAACAGTGACTCCTAACAACGCTGGTCCCGCAGGCCACGGAGAACAAAGGCAAAACGAGGACAAAGAAGAGTCATTAGAATAAGTGGATATGACAGCAGAAGAAACGGCACCTTATTAACAATCTCACCAAGAAGAAGAAACTTTAAAAGTAGCTATAACACTCAACTACTCCATGTTAAAAAATGGTCCTGAGTCATCAGAAAAAAGATTAGATTACATCGCGTATCTTCTGATTAAGAAAACATAGGAAAGTAAGAAGGTAGAAAGTGTAAAATATATTTGGTAAAACTTTCCATCAAAAATGGTTAAATTTAAAAAATTTTAGTCCTTGAAAGTGTGAGATTCAGTTACCTGGAAAACTAATTTATGATCAGTTACCTGGAAAATTCCATCTTATTCTGGAAAATGACCAGATAAATGGGGTATTACTGAATGTGCTGCTTTAGTCAAATAAATGGATCAAGTTTAAAACAAAAGCCTACTTAATTTCTAGACAGCTCATTTTACCTGCACTACAAAGTCTCTCCTGTGAATTCCTTGTGTATTTAAAATACTGATGTGTAACACTTCGCAATGTTCAGGGAAGCATTCTAAACAGTAAACCCGAGCCAACCCTTTTCAGGGGTAAGCTCTCCCACACATCACGCCTGCAGATGGCAGTGCCCAGGTGGGAGCAACAAAAGTAAACACTGGAACTAACTTAGTCACGGGCACTGCCGGGGGCGGAAACGGGCCGGCCGGCCCCAAACAGTGACCGCACGTGCAAACTGCGGTTGGCGGGGCCGCGCTCGGACGGCAGCCCAGACGGAACACGCGTCACCGGGTGCCACCGGGTGCCCCCAGCCGCCCCTCCTGACCCAGAGCACAGCCAGGAGCGTGTGGGCGTCTGTGAGAGCCTCCAAAAGACAAACATTAACTGTTCAAATTGCAGATCGTTTAATTTTTGTTATTTTTAAAAAGTATGTTAGATTTATCCTCAATTTCAACTTCCAAACACCCATTATTCAAATAAATTTAAATTGCTGTCACATTTCTTACTGCCCTTAAGTAACTGAAGTCAATACAAAACGGAGAGGAAGTGAAGGGCAGGCGCCGAGCACTACTAGAGGCCCGGGCTAAGGCCCGCCCCACCGTGCCCCTGAATTACTCAGGACAACGTGGACTTACCAACGGATCCACACTTAACATCAACTGAAAACGCCACGCAGGTCGAGGGTCAGTACTCCGGTCTGCCCCTGGGAGCGGAGCCAATACCCAGACCCTGTCCGAGCCCTAACTGAGTGCTGCAGTCACTGGTACCCGAAGCAGAGCCCCTTTGGTAGGAGGCTTTAAGAGAAAATTCCCAACACTGGCCATATCATTTCCAAGCCAATAAAAATTCAACAGAGGTGATTAACTCTACAATAAGAATTTTCATTGAGAAAAAAATTTTAAAAACACTTACACTTGACCTCCTGGATAGCTGTCTATGTTTTCAGACAAAGAGAAATAATGAGGGAAGCGATTAATTCTTTCGGAATACACATTGTCACCCAAATCGTTCCCAGATGTTACCTTCTCGGGCGCCCCAGGGCTCCTCGGGAAGTAAATGGGCGCTGACGCTCCGCAGCCTGCATTTCCCTCTCGTCCGTCCACCATTCGCTAACTTCACAGTCAAGGTGATTGTGAAAGAAACCTCACCTCATGTGCCCGTCTGTGGGAAAACAAGCATGACTGTCGATGACATCACATATCAACAGTGACACTGGGTTCCCTCTATTGTTCCTCCGTCTACACTCTCCTCCTTTGTAAGACACGAGAGAACCCTCACGTTCTATCTATCCCTGTCCTTTCCGACGTGGGTGGCCTCTTTCCCTCTGGCTTAGTCATTCTGAGAACTAATTGACCATAGATGGCTTATACAGATTATCACGTAGGTTCATAATATGATAAACCATATGTTTCTCTTAGTAATTTGGAAAGGCCTAAAATTTTTATGAACATTTAGCCACTAAAAAAAAAAAAAAAAAAAAAATCCATGAATTTTCATTATAAAAGTGTTCTTATACCAAAAATATGTAATTCCTGCTCTTAAACAAGTCTCAGATGGATCAAGTCTAAGCATCTATGGTTTCTTGTATCATATTTTAAGATGTACGCACACAAGCTCATCGCGACCTTGAGCTGATATAACGGGTACTCACATACATATCACAAGAGCGGGTGAACACTGGCGCCAGGTTTTAAGAATTTAACAATGGTTTTCAAGAGTCCTTCACAGTCCTTACTATTTAATCTGGTTATTTCCTTCTTAGAACTCCATCTCAATTCTCTCCTCTTTTTAAGTTCATCTCATAACAGTGAAAACCTGAACTCTGAAACTACCCGGTGTTGAATCATAACTTATGTATATGATGGAGTACTACTTTTTGACACTAAATGGTTGCTTTGAAATAATGTTATAAAGAAGGGAAATGGCTATGAGGTATATTTAAAAAGCATGACACAGGAAAAAATATATATAATGGCAGGATTTCAATGATATAAAACTATATCAGATAAACAGTTCAAAACGTATACAAAAATAGAATGCTGATTACTTGAGTGAATAATCTTTTCTTCTTATGTTACCATAATCTCTATAATAAACACGTTTCTTTTACATTCAGGGGGAAACAGATAACTGCTGAAGAAGTGGTGAGCTTTTCTCTCTGCTTGGGGGTGTCACAGAGGGGCTGTCGGTGGGGACAGCAGAGCAGCGGCTGTCTCCCTGTGGCACTGGGATCTTCATGCACCTCCGTAACCGCTGGAGCGCCTTCCGGGCCCGGGAGGAGGCCAGGGTGGGGCAGGAAGCGCCGTGTGGAGAAGGACTTGCTGCGCCCCCTCGGCCGGCCGTGGCATGGTCACCGCCACGCACTGCCTAACGCGCTGGTGCCGGCAAAGGCCAAGCTGAGGCCTGCTCACCCCCCTCCGCGGGGCAGCCCATCCGCCTCAGATCGCTCCCGCGTCCGCCTGCTTGCCGGGCTTTGTACGCAGAGACACACAAAGAACTGGAGCGCCCCCGCTTTCCCAGCCTCACGTGGACGATGGCTGGCATCATTTTCACCACGGAACCCCATGACTTCCTACCAATACACGGCGGGCATTCAATGCATACTTGCTAAATTAACACATTAGCAGAAGTGTATGTATAACAAACTGTTATGAAAGAAAATACAATCATCTGAAGATGCAGATTCACTATAAATGGCAAAATAACAGGGTTCGTGGCCACGAGCAACAGCAAGAACAGACGACCAACCAGCAATGCGCCATTAATGGCAGAATCTATATAATTACAGAACACTGAAAGTGGGGACAGATTTAGAGCGATTTAACGGACGACTGCCGTGGGAACAGCAGAGGACGTGAGCAGAGAGCGTCAGGAGAAAGCCTTTCGCAGCTGCCCGGTGACCAGTATCTTCATAATAATATAAAGCTAAACCTGGGAGACACACGTGGGATTCAGAACTGCATGCTCCGGGGGGCTGTATATGCACCAGGAATGAAAACCGAGCACGTGACAGGCCATCCATGGCTCTGAGCAGCCACGACAGACACGGACAAGCACGCAAACGAGACAGATGGATGCACGAAGGACAACCTGACAAAGATAAGCGGGGCCACAGGAGACCATTGTGGTGGCGAGAGAGAGACATGAAAGCACACGCCCCGGCCGGCGTCCCCACGCAAAGCGGCGACGGGAGCGAATGCACCACGCACTCACTGACTCACACACACGCACTCACACACACACGCACTCACACACATGCACACACACACGCACTTACACACACGCACACACTCACACACACGCACTCACACACGCACTCACACACACACGCACTCACACACACACACACTCACTCACACAAGCACACACGCACTCACACACACACGCACTCACACACACACGCACTCACACACATGCACTCACTCACACAAGCACACACACACGCACTCACACACATGCACTCACTCACACAAGCACACACGCACTCACACACACACGCACTCACACACATGCACTCACACAAGCACACACGCACTCACACGCACTTACACACACACGCACACAGCGTGTCCTCTCGCTGCCACGTACGGAAAAGCGCGGCACAAAAGGAGGCTGACGAAGCTCCAGCCTAACAGCCACGACCATGAAATGGCAGGTGTATGAAATCAGAGGGTACAAACCAGAAACGCTCGCCGCCTGCCCACAGGAGAAGGGGTGTGTGTGAGGGAGCCCCGTGCAGCCGCACCTGCACTGCGTGTCAGCAGGACCGCCGGCCGTGTGCTTGAACTTACACAGCGATGCGTGTCAGTCATTTTTCAATAAAGCAGGAAAAAATAAAAATAAAAATCTTCTCCAGTATATGAGAAATAGGCCCATTTACAGTAAGCTGGGTACCATTCAAAACGCGGGGTCCACCCCACCATGTAAGCGGGGACGTTAAAAATAACAAATCGACAAAGGCCAAAACGCAACTTGAGAGCAGGGATCTATCGCTACCTCGCTGATCTCGGTCCCAACCCTTTTTAAGTCCCTGCTAAAACCTGAATTTTATTAAGTGAACAAAACTATACAGGACCAGTTAGTACAGTAAGTTGGAGAGTTTGTACTGGCTGGAGCGTGGGAAGCTAGAAAACTGCAGACGGAAGAAGTCACACCCCAAGCAGCCGAGGCAGGAAACGGCAGCGCCCGTGGGGGAGCCGTTAGGAGACCAACTCCAACCATGGCTCCCACGCTGCCGTCACTCGTTCAGAAATCACCCCTTCGTGCAGAAGGGGACTCTGGGAGGAAGAGGACGCGCGAGGACGTGCGCCCCTCTGAAGCCCAGACACGCACCTACGCGCTAACTCGAGAAAGTAATCCCCGCCAACGCCACCCTCTCTCCTTACTCACCCCCGCCTTCCCTCTCCCCCGACAACCAGAATAGCTGCTCAGTCAGCACCCACGGAACAAACGCGTCAACAGAAGAGCCCATTTCGTGTGGGCAAGTGGGCCACTGGGGGCCGGGCACGTGGAGGCGCCGGTCCGCAGGAACACGTGTTCCGGCACAAGGGACACAGGACGTGGCGTGACTCGGGCGTGCAGGCGGCTCAGCTCCGCTCCAGGAACTCGCGCGCCCAGCCTCAGAGCTGCGGAAACGGAGGCGCGCTTTTGCAAGGGCATGTAAAACAAGGTCAACAACAGCATTAGAAATCCAATTTTATGACAACGACAAGTTTCCTGCAAACGACACTGCTCCCCTCCCCGCAGGGTTCCTACACCTTTACTGGGCACCTGCAAAGGGAAGAGCAGGGCTCGGCGGGCGGCAGGGGGCAGATTCATTAGGGCCCCAGGGGCAGAGCTGGCTCCTGCGTGCGCTAGGCTCCTAGTCTTCTCCTGTTTTTATTTTCCACGAGGAAAAGAAAAGCTTCCACACAGCTACAGAAGTCGGGCTGCTTGGTAACAGCGCGGCTACGTAACAGTCAGTCATCCCGGTCTCTGACAGTTACCAGTGTTTCTCCTGCTCTGGGAGGCGGGGCGCCCCACCCCGCACTCACTCCGGCGGGCGGCAGCCACGGGGCTATCCCAGGAGCCGTGGAGACAGGAGCACGCACTCCGTGCTCTCCAGTGATGCCGAAAGGGACTCGACAGGACTCGCAGGGGTCTCAGCCACACCTGGTTAGTGACTACAGCCGCTAAGCAGGCGGACACGGTTAGAAGGAGGGTCAGTTCCACTCAGTGACAGCCTGCTGTGTGCTGGGAACGTACTGCGTGCCTCTCTGGGCCCGCAGCTGCCACCCTGGAAACATGTGCCCTGCGTCTGTCTGTGTGTCTCACCGCCCACTGGGGTAGAAGCCAGACCACCTCTCAGGGACCCAGCACCTAGCAGAGTCCTCTGCGTATAAAAGACACTTGTAACTGTTCTGTTAATGGAGAAAAAACAAGTTGTTTCATTTCCGATTTAAGATCCCCTCACAGTATTTGTGGCTCTTTAACAATGACATCATTCAGCTCTGTTGTATTTTCAGAAGATCTCACCCCTTCAAGTCTTTTTTTTTAATATACAAAAATATTGTCATTTCTAATTCAAATTGATACCTAAAGTTTTCCCCTTATTTAATCCTGATCTACATCACCTGTCTCATGATATAAATGTTAAAGGTATACCAATATACCACTTAGAATTAAATTGCAGATTTGCCTAGAAGAGGGTTTTTATAAAACTATTACCCGAGTCCTGGACAACATAATTAAATGAGTCAAACCAGCCCCTGGGGACCTCTTCCTCTGAAATGAAATTTTAGAGCCTCCGAGTGCCTGTAACCTTTACTGAAATCGTGTCCAAAATGCTCGCTTGAATTTAGCAAACTAATCAGATCTCCTCTGAAAAGGCTGGTCACACTCTCCGAGGTGACTGTCACCACCCCACCAAAAATCAATAAGGAAATACTGCACAAGATCTTGCTGTCTCAGAGGGTGCTCTGAGTGAGCCCTACAGCCGGAGCCCCGCGCATCCGTGACTCGGGCGGGATCTTCCAGGTGCACCGGCTAGCCCTCTGGGTTGGAAAGAAGCCGCCTTTCAAGGTCGGCCAAGGTGACCCGATCGTCCACCATTAGGTTAATAAGCATCTCTTCCTGCGAGCCTGGCCCCGTAAGCAGCTCTGGGGCCCCAAGACGCTCAAGCCCCCGCCTCCAGGACCCTCGTGGGTCCTTAACAGCTAGTAAATATGTCCACGCGTTTATTTAGCAGGAAGATGACTCGGCCCAGTTTACGGCACGGGCCTGCGGGTCCTCTCACCGTAACTAAGAAGCGCTGCAGGGACCGGGCCCTGGACCCGGGCCCTGGACCAGGATCGAAGCACGGCATCCTGCCCGAGCTCTGCCCCGGGCAGGCTGGAGGAGCCTGGTCAACAGCTTCAGACTGCGTGCCGTCTCTGGGCGCCCACACAGCAAGGGCAACGCCTCCCACCCTGCACGCGTTCCGCAGGCGGTGCCTATCGGACAGTACGCGAGGCTCTGCACGTCTGACACGGGAGACCCAGTCTTCACTCCCGCTGGCGTCACAGCCTCGACAAAGGAGGACGCTTGCTGTGTCAGGAAAACCAAACCACGGTGTCGTTAATGAAAGCGTGAATGACGCAGCCACTTAAAGCTTCCGCTTTAAAACCCTGACGCCGGTACTTCTGATGGCCGAAGTGAGACGGCGCCGGCTTACACAGCAAGTCTGTGACAGTCTACTGCGGCGGCGCAGGTCACACAAACCAGAGTCAGTGCCAGACGCCCGCCCAGACAGAAGTGGCCCTAAGCGCCGTCAGCGGGCGGGAGGGAAGCGCTGTGCGCCGGCCGGGACGGGCAAGCAGCGCAGAGCAGCCCCTACTTGGGAGGGCCCGGCGGGGCTCCCGCAGCCAAGCCCAGTCTTACAGTAACCAGGTCACATGTATTAGAACTAACATATATGAAGTAAAGTGAGAAATTTATGCTCAAACGCTGAGACGCTGGGCGGACATCCCCATACGATGCAATGAGTCTCCCCGACAGGCTTAGGGGTACAGTCCGCACTACGAAACACAGCCAAGCGACACGGCCCTCAGCGAGCTCGCGCACAGAGCCCTGCCATCGCTAGTACTGCGCCAACGAGGTAACCACCCGGGGCTCAGTGGGAACCACACAGGGTGTTCACGCCAGCGACACGCGGGACGGAAGCCATCAGTGGGGCAGACAGCAGTCACCCAGGGGCTCCGGAGAAACAGGGTGAGACCAGGACCCTGTTGGTCAAAGTCCTGAGCCCATGTGCCTCTCAAGATCACTGTGTCAAAAGACGAGTGGGGTGTAAATGCAACCCCCAGAGGAAGGGCCCCTGAGAAGGTTCTGGCAACTTGACAGCGAGCATTTTTACCACCTAACTGGCACAATGGCCAAAATAAAATTAAAAGTAGTAACTCTGAACCTAATTAAGACAATTTTAAATAACCCTTTTTCCAAATGCAGAATGTGGCAAATTGGAAAAAACTTGGGAAACAGAAAAATATATGCACAAGTGAAATCACCCATAATCCCAACACCCAGAGGTAATCAATACCATTAACGTTCTGCTATATGGTTTCCTGGTTTATTTATATAATATTTATTGTACTTCTCAATATATGGGTATTAATACCCTTTCTATTAAAATAGTGTCACACTTCTTAAGGTTTAGCATTATGGAAGGCATTTTCCGCAATTTGGTTTTTTAATGTCCTCATAGAATTCTATTATAATGTTTCCCTTTTAATTCATATAACCTCTATTTTTGGAAATGTAAGAGGATTCAAAAGTTTTTACCTTTACTTATATTTTATCCACATCTCTGTGTACGACAGAGACAATAAAACCTTGGCTTCACCACCCACTTGCTATATGATACTGGACAAGTTATATAACCCTCTGTACCTCACTATTTTCATCTAAAAAATGGATGTAACAACAGTGCGCACCTCATAAGATTATGATGAGTTAGGCATGTCAACATGTGTGACATGCTTAAAACGGTGTCCCAAACACAGCAAGAGGTAGAGACGTCAGCTGTTACTGTTGCCGTCATTATTTCCTACAATACATTTCAAAAAGTGGGGTTATTGGGTAGAAAGGCTCATCATTAAATAATTTTTAATATGTATTACTCATTTTTCCCAGAAAAGACAACATAAAAGAAATCACCTATAAGAAATGCATTTTCCTGTTTAATACCAACATTCATGTAGTATACCACTACAGAATTCAGCCTGCCTTCTAGACAAAAACAAACTATAAATATTAACACAAATATCAGAACTATCACACCAAAACACTTCGAGGGATAACTACGTTTTGACAAGAAGGGGTCTAAAACTATACCGTAATCTGGCCTGGTAGGCGTCCCCACAGGAAAGAGAGGGAGCACAAAGACTAAGAAAACACAAAATGAATTACCGTTAGACTAAGAAAACCATATTCAGTCACTGGCTAGCGATCGCATAACAACAATTGGGTTGTTTTCTGAAGAGGAATTTCACTTGCGGTGTCAGGTGCTAGGAAACGGGTCCTATTTAACGGTGACCTAGGAGAAGAGACGCACCCGGACCTCTCTGGAGGGGCCGGAAAGAGAAAGCTCTGGGTGGGGTAAACCCCGGGCCGCCTGGCCGCGCACCGTCAGCAGCGGGGGGACCCACGCGAGCAACGGGCAGGTAACGCGCTCGGGAGGGTAACTCGACCCAGCCCGGGCTCTGAGCTGTGGGCCCGCAGAGGCGGCACATGTGGGGCTCCCTGAGCTGCGCGGGGTGCTTCCTACGAAGCAGGCTCAGGGCGTCCCTGCAGGAAGGACGCCGAAGTGGTGAGTGCGACCGGGACGGGCCTGTGACACACGGCACACGACTCGGCCCCTTTCTGTAAGACCACGAGCACGGCCACCCCTGAGGCCGCACAGAACTCTCACAGGGGGACATCAAGGGAGACAGAGAATCAACAAAAACAGGCCAAAACAACTGAGAGGACACGAGACACCCACAGAAGGACGGACTGAAACACAGTCCTCCCCCAAACGGAAGAGGGCAGAGCTGAAGCTTTTATCAGACGGACATGCCGGCCGGACGGGGCACTTGGCGGTCCTCAGAGGTGCAGTCCCGGACCGCCGGGGCGTCACTGCCGCCCTTTCGGAGGGCCTGGCATAAATGTAACTCAGCTCAGTGACGCTCTTCACGCCCTGCGACGGAGGTACGCAGTAGAGGCCGCAGAGAGAAACCCACGCGGGGTGCGTGCAGCCCTAATTCTCCACGATGACAGCATCAAAGCGAGCACCCTCCTTCCCCACAAGAAACAGCCTCTGGCTGTCAACATAAGAGCCACCAGCAGGCTGATGGACCCCACGCAGCACTTCACGGCTCTCTGTTTGAGTGCTGCTTCGTACCCCAAAACTACGGGCAGTAAACTCTATTACAGCTGATGAATTCTTTAAGAAAGTGTGTGCTTTTCTTTGAATGATTTTGTATCGATTTCCTTTACAGTAAAAATGTATAATACTAGATACATTTCAAATCGTTGTCAGACAGTAACCACAGTTCTTCACACCAGACTTCCATGAACTTTTCCAAATTGTCACTTATACAAACCCACAGTAATTTACTCAAAAGGCCATTATACCCTAATTCATGTATTTTTACAACACGTTGCCAAAATATGTGAGTAGTAACACTAGAAAATGGATTCCTTAATAGGTCAGGGAAGCTCTAAAAATGCTTCATTTAGAAATCAGGAGAATGTTACTATAAAAGGCTTGCAAATTATTTAATTATTCCTTAAAATGTAAAACAGACCGTCCTGATCAGTGTGGCTTAGTTGGGTGGCTGTCATCCCGCAAAGCAATAGGCACTGGTGTGACTCCTGGTCAGGGCACTTGGCTGGTTGCGGGTTCAGTCCCCAGTCGGGGCCTGCACAGAGGCAGCTGGTCCATGTTTCTCTCTCATATCGATGTTTCACTCCCTCCCTCTTTTCCTCCCTTTCTGTCTCTCTATAATTTTTTTTAAAAAACAATAAAAAATAAAATAGAACTTTTAAGTCAAATACTTAAATTTATCTCATTGTCCTTCCAATTTTTGGTTAAAAATATAAGAAATAAGTACCATCCAGCAGGATGCTGTGACATGAGCAGCTTGCACTGAAGGGTAGTGTGTGTAGGGGCACGCACACATGTGCAGGTGTGCACATGGTAATTATACAGAGGTGCATGTATGTACAAACACAGCATATATGCATAATACATGATGGCCAGCACACATATGTGTATAGATGTCTAACCTACATAGTTACATTATATGCTATATAGGTAGATAAAAATATATAGTTTAAATATGTATCTTATGTTTTATATACACACATATGGCTATTTTAAAAGTAGGTTATAGACAAAAAAAATCTGATATTTCATTACTGGTGAACAAAGAAATGCCTTCAACTTCTGAATATTGACTTTGCATCCCACTGTTTTGCCAAATTCACTTATTAGGTCAAGTAGTTTTTTGGTGGAGCTACAGGGTTTTCTATGGACACTCTCATTTCTTCCACAAATGACAGTTTCACTTCCTCCTTTCCAGTCTGAATGCCTTTTATGTCTTGTTCTTGTCTGATCGCTGTGGCTAGAACTTCCAACACTATGTTGAATAGCACTGGTGAGAGTGGACACCCTTGTCTTGCTCCTGCTCTTAGGGGGGAAGCTTCCAGTTTTTGCTCGGTGAGGGTGTTGGTGGCTATAGGTTTCGCGCACACGGCCTTTATTATGTTGCGGTAGGATCCTTCTGCTCCCACTTGGCTGAGTGTTTTCATCATAAATGGGTGCTGCACTTTATCAAATGCTTGTCAGCATCTATTGATATGATCATATGACTTTTATCTTTCATTTTGTTTATGCGATGTATTATGTTTCTTGATTTACAAATATTGTACCATCTTTGCATTCCTGGGGTGAATCCCACTTGATCGTGGTGTATGATCTTTTTCATGTATTGCTGGATCTGGTTTGCCAATATTTTGTTGAGGATTTTAACATCTATGTTCATCAGCGATATTGGCCTGTACTTTTCTTTGTTGTGTCTTGACCTGGTTTTGGAATTAGGATAACACTGGCCTCATAAAAAGAGCTCAGTAATCTTTCCTCTTCTTGAATTTTTTTGAACAGCTTGAGAAGGGCAGGAGTTAGCTCGTCCCTGAAGGGTGAGATTTGCCTGTGAAGCCATCTAGTCCAGAGCGTTTGTGTGCTGGGAGTGTTTTGATTACTGCTTCAGCTTCTCTAGCTGTTATCAGTCTACTCAGGCTTTCTGCTTCTTCTTAATTCAGTTTTAGAAGATTATACGTTTCTAGAAATCTGTCCATTTCACCCAGGTTGCCAAATTTCTGACAGTCCTTTGTAATTCTGTGGTATCGGTTGTGATTTCTTCTCTTTCATTTCTGATATTGAGTCCTCTCTCTTTTTCTTGAAGAGTCTGGTTAAAGGCTTGTCGATTTTATCTTTTCAAAGAACCAGCCCCTGGAGTTACTGATCCTTTGAATTGTTCTTTTGGTCTGTGTGTCATTTAATTCTGCTGTGATCTTGATTATTTCCTTCCTTCTGCTCGCTCTGGGCTTTGCTATTGTTCCTCCAGTTCTTGTAGATGTAGGGGTAGGTTGTTTATTTGAGATGCTTCTATCCTTTTAGGTAGGCCTGTATTGCTATGGACTCCCCTCTCAGGTCTGCCTTCCCTGTGCCCCATGGGCTTCGGGCTATTGTGTGTTGTTTTCATTTGTTTCCAGAAACTCTGGTTCCTTCCTTGATCTCATTGTTAACCCGTGCTCACAGCAACATTATTTACAGTAGCCAAGTGCTGGAAACAGCCTAAGTGCCCATCAGTAAATGAGTGGATAAAAAAACGGTGGTACATTCACACACACAACGCAACACTACGTAGCAGAAAGAACGGAAGAAGGAACTCCTACCCTTCGTAACAGCATGGATGGAAATAGAGTGTGTTAAGCTCAGCGAAATAAGCCAGGCGACGAAACACAAATACCACATGATCTCACCTAATACAGGAAACTAACAAACAAAACAAACAAATGAGAAAATCAGAACCACAGACTTCCGAAACAAGGAGCAGACTGGCAGTGACCGAGGGGGGGGGGGAGGGGGAGAAGGGGAAGGGTCTAGCCAAGGATCAGGTATAAAGAACCCATGGACATGGACCACAGGGTGGGGACTGACTGTGGGAGTGGTGGGGGCAGGGCAGGGGAGAACAACAGGGGAAAAATGGGACAACTGTAAGTGAAATAAAATAAAATAAATAGAACAGAAAATATCTTTTCAGTTAAAGGATAAAACAAGGGAAAGTTCTAAAATTTTCTTACATTCTTTCAACTTCATGCATTAAATACAACAGTTCGCATCTGATAAACTGTAAGAAGGAAAGAACAATGAGATAATTACATGTGCAGAAGGCCCAGCTAATTATGCGCCATGAACATTTTCAAAGGTCAAAAGTGAGAAATGTCAGCCAAGGCTCATATTCATAGTAAAGAGAATTTTTCATTAGTCATGTTTCAATCTTCAAAAATTGATCAAAATAAGGTAATTTATATCTTTGAGAGTACACTACAGGGATTTCTTAATAATGCATGTGTAGCTTCAAGTAATTTGTAATTGGTAAAATCACGTAATTTGTAAAATCAAGTGAGCTGAGGAATAGTGCAAAATGTACAAGGCAAGATTTAAATCAGCACTTCTCTTCGGCTGAACCCTTACACAATTCCGGATGGCCTCCAGACACTAAAATAAGAAAGACGCGTGTTCTTCCAGCTCTGATCACGGGGGTCAGGGGAGGTCTCTGTGCTTTAAGAGTGCACGCCATATTAGGGGATCCCTGCTGTTGTCAAAAATACGACTTGGAGCATAAATTATCAAGCATTGCACTGCACAGCTGTGTTCCCAAAATCACTCATGAAGTCAAAAGCAGCGTTTCAGGTGACGAGTCCCACAGTGTCAGCCCTGCCATTACCGTGCCACTGCCACCAAGCAATTTACTAGGGACGCCGTGCCCAGCGGCCCCTGCTAAGGCAGTTCGTAGGATGCCACTCCTGCCCGCCAGAATCCCGCTGGTCAGAGGAACCTCGCCCTCTGGACTCACTGCAGGCACAACAGAAAAGAAGGGATTTTCTTCTTTGCCCCCAGTACAAACCTCCTCCTCTGGGACTGGGTGTCAGGAGCCGCTGCCAGTCCGGGACGCGCTCCCCCTCACAAGGTTGCTCAGCGACAGGGAAGCCGCTTGGCCTCCCCTTCTCCCCTCCGCCTCCTGCACCCGCAGAACGTCCTGGGTGGCGTTAAACGAGCACCAGCGTCACAGGTGTTCCCGGGCCTCTGATGCCACATTATGAAAACATGTTCCGGGGTGAAAAGGGCCTAAGGAATTGTTTTTCTAATTAATGTTAGAAATGCTCCCTTTGTGCTTATTAAAATAAATGCCTGTGTGTGTGTCTGTGTGTGTGTGTGTGTGTGTGTGTGTGTAAAGATAACCACAACTAAGGTGGAGCGGAGACGGTGCGTGTCTGCCCCGACATCCGTTCTCCCCTTGCTCCCGATTTTCAGTTCCAGCCAATGAGAGGAAGCTCCGTCCATGAGACAGCGTCCTGGCAGCTCCTTAAGGAAGCTGGAAGTACGCCGTGGGCCCTGTTTCCCCCCACCCTGCATGCTGAAACGTGGGGGTGTTGGCAAGGGCACCCAACTGGGACCGTGACGGGACACTATGTAGACGCAGAGCAGTGAGCTGCGTGAAGCCTGAGTCCCACTGATGGCAGACCCCCCACGCCAGCCCTGGACGACCTACTTCCCTCCATCGAAGACACAAATAAACCCCTCTCTTGTGTAAGCCACATGGGTTTTCTATGGAAAGCAACTAAAGCTAGTCCGTTATGTAAATTAGTTACAGATAAGTTTGTGCGTTTGATCTACATATTTTTCCTTATTTCAGTAACGGAAACTACAAACTGACTATAAAAACACTGAACTTATAAAATCCAGAAATGTGATTGTAAATCCCTGACGCACACACACATACGGGATTTAGACTAAAACCACACCAACTCTACCAGACGCAGCGTGTGTAGACATTCGCTCTGAAACCCTGATAACGTCTGTTGCCCTTCTGCCCTTTCCTGCTTTCTAAAATACTAACATTTTCTTTATATTGTTTGCTATAAATTTATCTTTTAGTTACATGAGTCTTAAGTCTTCATTAAGCCATGCTAAAAATGACAAACATTTGAACAAAGGAATTGCTATGCATAGAAAGACTGTTTTTTAAATTTCAGTTTTTCCCAAACTGATTTATCACGTTAACACAATTCCAAACGAAATCCCGTAAATTAAGGCAAAATGTACATGTAAATATTATCAACCTTTTTGGCTGGTATTTCTATGTCTCAAGGCAGTAGAAGAAATCATAAGAGAAACAAACGAACCTACTCAGATGATGTTTTTTTAAAAACTCAAAATTTGCAATCGAAGCTTAAAAACCGCAGCCCCGCGCGGTGGCTCAGTCGGCGGGGCGCCACCCCACGCGCGGGAAGGCTGCGGGTTCAGGTCCCGTCCGGCGGCGTTTCTCTCACCAAAGCTTCCTTCTCCCTCCCTCCTGCCCCCCCACCTCTAGGACCAGTGAAAGTATCCTTGGGTGAGAATTTTTTAAGCTTAAAAACTTGAGATTAGAAAGCAAACGCAAACCCAGACACGCGTGTGTGACGCAGCGCACGACACGGGCACACGCAGTTCCCCTCCGCGCAGCTCCCGGCTCGTCAGCAACAAGGAAGCGTAACGAGGAAGGCCGCGCACAGAACGGACACAAATTAACTCGTATTTGAGTCACTTTCATTCCTTTTCAAAGATAAGCAAACGGAAACAGGACGCCGTGTCGCAAAGTTAGGAGATGTGGGGGACGGTCGCTCGGCGGGAGCGGCCCGGGCCGGGGACGGACGTGGCGCTTTCTCCCCGGCAGAGCCGCGGGGCAGCCGGACTCGGGTGTGCGCCCCGCTCCCGCCCCCGCCCCGCGCTTCACCTCCTCCCGCAGCGGAACGCGGTCCTGTGTGCGGGCCGCCGGGCGTGCGGGTGTGCGGGGCGTGCGGGGCGGGGCGGGGCGCTGACGGGCAGCCGGGCCGGGCCGTGCGGGGCGGGGCGCGCTCCCCCGGAGCCTCCTCTGCAGCCGGCGCTCGGCCTCCGACGGCCAAGTGCGCCTTTTCGGATCGGCGCTTCACTAGTTCCCTACAGTGAGTTTATTCTTATAATAATCACTTCGTAAAGAATGTTAACTGCTGGCGCTTACCACAGTGGCTGGGAAACGGAGAGGACCCCGCCGCGTTGAGACGACGGGAGCAAACGCCAAGCTAACGTTTCGGCAAGTCATATAACGAAGTCTGACAATCTCATTAGCAAATTTTACGTATCAAATGTTCATTAAACAGGAAAATTTAAATGTAAAGCACTAATATAAGTAAAATGATCCAAATAATCTACTTACTGAACTTTAAATAATTTAAACGTCAATGAATTGAATTATCGATGAACTGAAGTTATTTTTTAACTGGGATTTTATTTAAAATCATTGGCCCTGAAATCTCAGAACAGGCAAACGGATAAAGACACCGTCACCCCGCAAACGAGAAGAAGGGAGGCCTAAATGCGGTGCAGCCCGGGACACCCCGGACTGTCACACACGCCCGGCGCGGAGGGAAGGCGACGCCGCCCCTCACCCGGTGAGCAGGCAGCCCACGGCTCTCCCAGCCGCACCCCCACCCTGCACCCGCGGGCTCCGCCCTCCAAGGCGCTCCTGTCACCAATCTGCTGCCCCGCGGCCACCCCGGTCAGCCCTTCGCTGCTGGGCGCCGTCCCTTCTTGCTCAGACGGCTTCCCGGCGGACGGGAGTGAGGCCGAGGCCCTGCCCAGGGGCTGACTGGTCGCTCCCGCGCCTCCCTCCTCCTGCCCAGCGCGGCGGCCTGCGCCCCGGGCCCTCCCCGTGCGCCCCGGGCCCTCCCCGTGCGCCCCGGGCCCTCCCCGTGCACCCCAGGCCCTCCCCGTGCGCCCCGGGCCCTCCCCGTGCGCCCCGGACCCGCGCACACGCCCGACACGCTTCCCAGGGGCACGCGCCCCGCTCACTCCGTGGCTTCTCCCCAGGCTTCACTCAAACGCCGCCGCCACCCGCTCTATGAACCCGCAGCCACTCACTGCGTTTCCTCCCCGGTGGCACTTGCCACCTCGCAGCGCGCCACGCAATGCGTTTGTCACCTTTGCTCCTTGGCCTTTGTCCCAGCTGGATACCGCCTCTGACAAAGGCTGGAGGGGGCAGGAACTGCTGTTCTCTGGGACCTCCCGAGCATCTGTAGTGTAACTGGCACGTAACACGTGCTAAACAGACACGTGAAATGAACGGAAACAGTGGGACATTCCCCTGGTGCACAAGCATTCCACGGGAGCTCTGCCTAAAAGTACACTTAAAACGCTACACCTCCGTCTTGTAAGACCAGTGACACGGAAGCGGGACTGCTCACGGGGATTGTCACCATTCGCCAGGAAACCACCCTCACCGTGGAGCAAACCACACACTGAAATATCTGAAGAGAAAGATGAAGACATTCCCCTTCGCCAAAGCTGCCTCTCACGATCCTTCTTCATTTAACCCTCCACCTGCCGTGCTAATATTTTTTCCTTAAAATCCGAAACCCAGAACAGGAGCAGTCGGTGGGAATGCTGTCACGTGACATAGCCACCTAGCATCACGGCCAGCAAACACAGGCCACGTAACCATGTCACGGCAGCCCGGGCGTTATGAGTAACACCTACGGGCACGAAGCGTTCTGTGCAAACCGGTTACGCCTCCCTGTGAGGCTTCCAACTCCCCGAGGCCCTCGGGCTTTCTCACCGCCTGGCTCACGGGGCGTCCGGCCCCGCGGTGACCAGCAGCACGCCCTGGTTCTCAAAGCTGAATTCACGCTGCAGGAAGAAGTCCCCGGGTACGAGCACTGGGAGGCATCGTGGGACCTACCTTTGTAAGGGGGTCCTTGAGAACCTGGAGGGCCAGGACAGTACCTGAGCCACCCGCAGAGCTTTGAGGAGCTCGGGTCCCAGCCACAGAAGGTGGAGCACCTGCATCTAATTCACTCTGTTGTCTGACTTTAGGCTCCAAATGCTCATTTTCCATGTGTGTGTGGGGGGGGGGGGGGGGGCGTGGCTCTGCCTGCGCTGGCCCTCGTCTTAGAGAAGTCCTGCCCAAGGCCAGCGGCAGAGAACACCTGTCCTGTTGGCAGCCGCGCCGGGCGCTGGCCGGAGACAGAGAGGGGGAGTCACAGGGAGAGCAGAAGCGACACCCTCATGTGTCACTGGAGTCCAGGAGAGGGGGAAATTATTTGAGGATACAATCTTTAAACTTTGGCAAATTAAAAATATAAACCAAGGTATCGAAAAGGCCAACAAACACCAAACAGAATAAAAATGAAGAAAACAAGCCCAGGCACATCATAATGAAATTCCTGGAAACTAATGACAGAAACAAATACTCACAAAGCGGCCGGAAGGGGGAAAGACGCATGACACACAGGTGGCAGGTCAGGGTTATTACTGACTTTTCATCCAAACAGTACAAGTCAGAAGACAAAGGAACAACATCCCTATCTTTCAGGACAGAACAAGACTGTCCCCTTGGAATTCTATACCCAACGAAAATGTCATTTAAAAATAGAACCAAAATTGGTTTTCAACCAAAGAAATGCTTAAGAGAATTTTTGAAAAGCACTGGAAAAAAAAAGAAAAGCTTAAAAGAACGGTCTCCAGGCCAAAGGAAAGTTATAAGATGGGAACGTATCTACAAAAATGAATTAAAAAGCATTATAAACTGTAAACATGGCTAAACATAAACTAATTTTTTAAACTTTATTGCTTTAAATGATAACTGAGAGTTGAAAGCAAAAATAAAAACGCTGCCCGTGACGACAGCACGGAAGGCAGGAAGGGGCAGAAACGAAACGCGGCTGCAGTGTGTGCCCTTCTCGGGGACAGGGACGGGCCTAGTGCCACTGGGAGACACGGAGACCGAATATGCCCGCTGGAAGCCCTGCAGCAACCACTAAGAGCTGAAGGTCGTTAAGGCCAAAGAGAAGATAACAGGTTATACTTTAAAATACTCAATCCATAAAAAATTAAGACAAAAAATTTCTAGTTTATTTTCAAATACATACAACCTATATGTTTTAAAGAAAATCACTGTAATAATCAAAAAGGCTTATCATAGTGAATAATAGCCAAATAAAACATCTAAAGTTATATCACCAATAAAAATTTTTTGTTATTTATATTACGATGCAAGGTACATGAAGTGTTCAAAAATGTTAGTTGATTGAATAAGCCAAGGATATATATAATACATATTTTTTGTGGTAAGCCCAACTCTTATAAATAGTGGTTCATGCTTTGAATAGCTACTTGGCAGTATTTTATTTTTAAAAGTAGGTCACACCGTTTTCCAAACCAAATCTCACGTGGGACTGCAGCCTCCATAACGAATGAGAGAGGGACTCTGTGAGAGACGGGCCAGCGCGGGGGCCTGCCGCCCTGCCACATGGCGCGCTTCCGCTCGGCGGCCCCACACACATCTGTGACACGGGAAAGGCCCATAAAGCACCGTCCAGAAATGTCTGCTGTTTATCATTTTCCGGACAGCTACAGAATAGCCGGGTTTTATTTAAAGTTTTATTGAGATTATCTTATGCCATAAAATTCATTTAAAGTGTACAATTTAACGGATCTGGTATATTCACATACATGTATCACTATCACAACCTAGAAGTAGACTATTTCACCACCCCAAAGGAAAGCCCGCACACATCAGCAAGACCTCCCTGTTCCCCACCTCCCTCCTAGCCCTCGGGGACTACTCATCTTTTCTCTCTGTACATAGTTGATTATTCCTGGCTTTTTATTTAAATGAAATAACAGAGTATGTGGTCTTTGTGTCCAATGGACATCAGGAATGATTCCACTTCAGAGCTATTATAAAGAACGCTGCTGGGGATACGCATGTGTGCATTTTTAAATGGATGTCTATGTTATTTTTTCTGGGGCACGCATGTCGGAGCAGAGCTGCCGGCTTGTACGGCCATGGCATCTCTGACATCCTGAGGAACTGCCAGACCGCTTTCCGCTTTGCCTCCCCACAGCACTGTTGCTTGTGCTTTTAGGATAATATCTAAGGCACTATTACCTAGCCCGAGGCCTCAAGATTACTATGTTTGCTCCCAAGAAGTTTACAGCTTTAGCTCTTAGAAAGGCTCTGAGTTACGGTCTGTACAGGTGTGCGTTGGGGGCCACTTTTCACAGGGCCTCCAGTTGTCCCGGCACAACTCGCCAAAAAGACTCTTCTTTTCTCCGCTTAATGGATTGTCTTAGCACTTTGGGTCAAATCAATTGCCTGTAAATGTAAGAGTGTATTTCTGGACTTCCAGTTCAATCCACTGATCTCTGTGTCTTCTTTAATGCCAGAACCACACTGTCTTGATGGCTGGAGCTCTGGAGTGTTTGAAATTGGGAAGCATAAAACATCCAACTTTGATTTTCTTTTTGAATGCTGTTTGGTTATTCTGGATCCCCTGTATTTTTATGTGATCTTAGAATCAGTTTTTTGAATTCTGCAACAGCAAAAAGTCCAGCCGGGATTTTGATATGAATTGTGTTTAATCTGTGTATCAGTTTGGGGGCTAATGCCATTATAATAATATTAAGTTTCCCGATCCATCACGTCATATCATCCCATTTCCTTAGACCTTCTTTAATTTTAATAACGTTTTATAATTTTCAGCGTACTAGTCTTGCATTTTATTTTTACTCTTAAGCATGTCCCTCTCTTTGTTGCTTCTGTAAACGTGGTTGTCCTCCCAGTTTCACGCGGAGCAGTAACTGCTGAGCACGGTGTGTAGCACAGCTCGGTCGTGACTGGCTGAAAATGAGTTTTTTGACATATTATAAATACCATAACCCAACTAATCTAATTCTTCCAAAAACAATTTCTGGAATTTCTGACTCTTAATTAATATTTTCTTACTCCCTCTTTCCCTGGAGCTGGTATATTCTTAAGAACCTTGTAATTACGTATAATCCAAATATTTCATGTTAATATCCACTTGCCATTTTGAGGGGAGGACAAGTGGAGCAAGTACACCACTGTCTCTGTGTAATTTTAATTAAAAGAAATCCCAAACATTAGCTGACACAATGGCACTGATATCTGGTCCAATGTGCTGAATATAATCAGTTGAACATTAATGATGATATCTATTTAGGTAATTCCAAAATATTTTACCAACAGTAGTTCTTTAATCCCTATAATAATACGATGATCTGGTAGGATCAGGATTAACCCTTCATTGCAGTATTATAGCCGGGAAAAGTGTGTTATAGAAAAAGGAAACAGTTTGTTCAAGGTCACTCAGAAAATCGGAGGCTGCCGCTGACTCCAATAAATGGCCTCTCATTTGTGAAGAAACACAGGTGTGTGCTCATGCAAAACATTGGTCCTGAAAGATATGTGAGTTCCACAGTTGTATATGTGATTATGATTTAAATGCATGAGGTGCAATTAAAAATAAATCAAGCATTTTGTAAAAAAAAATATTTTTGTTAAAACTCTCTGAAGAAGCGCCCCCCGGTTAATGCCCACCCAAATCTTCACGCCCTGCGTGCTCTCACACCCATGACTAAATAAGCCCCAACTGAACAATATGTTTAATCACAGTCATCAAATGACAGTGAGCTTATGTCTAAAGGGGACTTTTGTTAAAAGTTGGTCTATCACTGAAACTTAACCTGTTTTTAAAAAACAAATAGTTCTAAAGACTAAACACTTCTGGTCAGGGAGGCAAAACAAGTAAGAATAAAGATAAGTTAAAATGGTTGCAGAATACTTTAAAATTCCAAATGTGTTAAAATCAAGAGGAACTTATGAACCTTGGAGAACATCAAAAGAAAGAAATATTTCTCAAAATTGCCTTCCATTATTTCTGAGAACTTGTGGATAATCTCAAATAATTGGATAGATTTCAAATAACTGCTCTACTCTGAAAAAAAAATTAAAAATTATAATAATGGACCAGTAGCATTTATGCCAATAACTAGAAGGATCAGAGACCAAATTAATAAATCATTTTATACTCAACTAGAAAAGTACAGATACTGCATCAACTAAGCTGACTAAGAAAAAACAAATTACTCTGGATCACTCTGTAGTAAACTTCATCTATTTAGAATTCAGTTACGTGACTCTGCCAGGTTTCTAGAATATACCCAAGGATGCGAAATAAACAAAAGCATGTTTCTGGGTCACCAAAAGGATGCCAAACCTCCACACGTTTAGAGCGTTTTATGCACAGGCCAGTCCCTTAGGGTGCCACTCGGAATCCAATTGTTCTAGTTTCAGACCTTCCAAATGGGGTTGCCCCCCCCCCCAATTCCCTAGCCTATAGCAAACTAGAGACAGCAAATCAGAAAAAAGGGAAGAAAGAAAAAGTGACCAAAAGCCAAACAAGATTGAAGGGACCATCTCTAGGGAATCTGATCAGTCCAAAAAGAATTCTCTAAAGATACTGACATCAGAAGTGACCCCCAAAAGAGCTCAGGCAGACCGCCCTGCAACGAAACATGAAGCTGACGCGCCCCCCAGCTCAGCATATTCTCCGTCAGCTTCTCGGCCGCCATTTTGCATTAGAAGCGCGTATCTAGAATTAAGTCATCTCAGAAGAGGTTTCAACAGAGAAGTTAGAAAGCAAAATAATCATAAGAAAAATAAAAGCAACTCGGGGGAAACAAAGACAAAGAAGCGTCAAAAATTTATTAAGATTCTTAGGGGTATGAAAAATGCATCGCACCTATTCAACAAGAATAGGGTGTCATGAAAAGAAAAGGCACACCAACAAAAGCACCTGTTTAAAATTAACACCGTCGGGGCAAAGAGCTGGGGAAGGAAGTTCAAGAAACCTCCCAGGAAAACAAGAAGTCAAAGGAACGCAAAAGAAAAGAGAGAGAGAGAGAAGGTCGGTGCACGAGTTCCCAAAGCCAAATAATGGGGCGGCAGAAAATCACTACCATCATCCTGAATTTAATTATTAAAATTATGAAACTGTCCTAGAAAACTTATCAGGACTAAAGGAAATAAGTTTCTGTGAGCACCCAGCACGGTGGAGGGACGCTGATCTCCATCTCGGCAACTCGTGGTGAGGCTTCAAGATGCCCGGGAACAAGAAGTTCTGACAAACAGCCAAAGGAAAACCAGAGGACCCCAAAAAGACCTGGAAAGTAGAATGGCCTTCAACTTCTGAACGGTAACCCTGGAGCAAGAAGACAATGAAGCAATACCTTCAAATTAAAAATCAGAATGATTTCCTACCAAAAATTCTCTAACCTACCGTTCTAAAAACGGGGGTAAAGCCATTTTTAGATAGATAAGATCTCAAGAACGGCACCTCCCCCGCAGTCTGATCTCAGATGGCACCGGCGGCTGTGTCCCGACAGAACGAGAGCGCAGCCTGGGAAAGAGGGAGCGCGGTGCCGGTGGCCTGGGCCCAGCGCGCAGTGGCAGCTAGAAGCCTCGGGGCGCAGCCGCGCAGCAAACGTGGAAGGAAGGGCCCCAGACCCCAGCAGTGGGGCTGAGGAGGGAGAAAGCCTAAGGGCTCTCCGCACAAAGATCCACCCCCCCTTAAACCGTCTCCTCTACCTGAACACAAATGCCCAGGGGAGCCTGACTCTTCCTCACGCAGTACACACCTGACCGTGTTAAAGAGTGAAAACAGTGAGAAGGCGGTGAGGGCATTAAGGAGTGATCGGCTAATAAACCCGGTTTTAATAAAGTCAGCGCTTTGCTGAAGTGGCAGGAAGGCTTCGGTTGGCACCCCCGTAACAGGCGCCGGGCGGTCTGCGGCCCGGAGCGCCACGGGGCGGCAGGCACCATCCATCAAAGCCTTTACATTAAAGGCGAAAAAGAGTGGGTAGCCTGAAAGTCACTTATGCAAGTTCGTGTTACATATATGACTGTTAACTGCTGAATTAAATAAAAGCATAAAATAAATCTGGAAAGATGTCCATCTTCAAGAGTCATTTAATGCTGCACTGAGTGCAATCTGGCCAATTCAGAAAATGAGGCTTTCCAAAATCAATAATTCCAGAGGCATCGTAACAACCAGGAGTTAGTTGCAGAGTGGACGCGACTGAAATTTGTATTATGTAGTGATCTAAAAAAAGCATAGGACACCTACATTGTAACTAAATACTACCCAGTAACCAGTAAGAGCCGCCTCTGAACAAAGGAAGACGAGAACGGTCTCCAGGTCAGTGCTTTCATCCCAGCACCGGTCTCCCCCTGCCGAGGGCCGTGGCGGGCCTGCAGCGGGGCAGGAGGGCCTTTCCGAGGAGCCCGGCAGGGGCCGCCGGCCCACGCGTGGGAGCAGGAGCCCCGCAGGTGGGGGAGCCTGTCTGCAGAGTGTAAAGCGGGAGGCGGTGAGGCAGGAAGGAGCCGCCGGGGACCGGGAACAGTAACCAGGGGTTCGCCAGCCCTGGCTTCTCACACACGAGGTGCGAGGCCGCCCATCCTCCCCGCACGCGATGGGCCGGGTGCTGCCGTCCCCGCCTTACACACCCCACAGGCACGCTGAGTGAGGAGCAGGGACCCAGAAAGCTGGGACCCAGGAAAGCCAGTCCCGACAGCCGCCCCACTACGTTTCCGACTCCTGAAAAACCTAAGAGACGGAAATGCTACATGAGTAACACGTTCGCATACAGTCTTTAGAGTAAAAAATACTCTTTGTAGAAGCTGATGTTTTCAAGGCAGACCATGTGTTTCTTCATCCCAAACATCACAGGCAGAAACTAGGCTTAATTTTACATATCACTCCAAAGCAAACTTCAAGAATAAATGTTTAGAACTTCAAGTTAAATGTAGGCCAACTTAGCCTAAGGGCTTTATATTACCAACTTCCAGAGAGCTGGGTTCTTTAAATCAATTATGATCAATATAAGCCAGATGGCTGGACTGTCAAACTGGATAGAGCTGTCTGCATGATAAGGTCACTGCATCTGTCACTGGGAGACTTTGGAAAAAGTGTCACATGCAGAATCAGAGCCCGCATCTCTGAGAAGAGCCCACCGGGGATCAGGAGGTTCATGAGGGGATTAGATGGTGTTCCAGTGTTCGGTGGTGTTTGTCTGTCAAACTGCTGTTTGCATTTTTATTCTGGGAGTAAAGAAACGTGAAATCAAACGCTCTCCCCAGTCCAAGACACACGTTTTATCCCTTCGTCTTTAAACCACTCTTCCTCCATCTTACCACAAACAATGTAACCTTAACAGGCACCACACTGTGTCTGGTATCAGGAAGCATGTTACCATAATTAAATGTTATTTCGGTTAGGGTGTGTGTGCTGCAGGCTGAGGCAAGATCATATACGGTATCATCTTGCAATTTGCAAAATCACCTCCCTCCTGCTGCTTCGGAAACCGCTCTGAACAGCAATGACCGCGCGGCGACAGCACCTCCATAATAAAGGTGCAGCCATGTCTGCGGCAGAGAGCGGCGGCGGGTGATAAACATCATCCATCACAAAATAAAACCTAAATGGAAAAAGGAGGAGGCAGCTCGACATTCCCCCCGAGTACCATCCTTATTCCCACAAATCCGCCCGCGCCGGTCCCCTGTGTGCGTTTCGGTCCCACAGTTCAATGCTGGGGACGCCTGCTTTCAGGGCAGATCCACCCGAAAAATAAGCATAACCGCTGTGCTCACACAGAGGGAACGTCCTCGCAGGGCCATTCCTTGAGGTCGCCCTGTTAGGTAAGTCCCAGGCTCCAATGAAGCCGTGGGAATAAGCACCGTGTGGCCGGTTCATAGGCGTTTCCATGAGACTGAGTTCAGCTCCCACGTGTCGGTTGTGGAGGTTTGTCACTGGAAACGTGGCAGGCCCGCCGACAGTAGCCCGTGCTGAGAGCGTGAGGGGGAGAGGCGGAGCCGGGGACTCGGGCTGTCGGGGTGCTTGACGGCCGCGGTTAGGGCGGGCGGCCTCTGAAGAGGCGTCGGTCACGCACGACCCTGACTGTCGGGGGAGAAGATCTGTGCCCTCCACCCCGCAGGGGGCAGCAGCCAAATCTAGCTTGAGTTTGTGTGCCTTCCCCACACTACACGGATTAGCCCAGGGCCATCTTGCGCTTCAAGAATGCAGCAAACGGAAGTGAACGGAGAAGCACCATCTTCAGAATACGGACCTTCGTGAAACTTCAACGTGAAAACCCTCCGTTTTTAAGTTTACTGAACACAGACTAATGTCCTATACAGTATATGACCTAATTCCCCACGGTTTTAAATGTTCACCATCATGCAGCCTGTTCCAATTAACTCTTTGTTACTGCAAAATTATACACCGTTCCCCATATTTCACTACAGGAAGTAAAACAAGAGAAAGCAGGCACAGACGACCGGTTCCTATAACGCTGAACACATGCTGGAATCAGGCCTTGCTGCCCCACCCGCTTAAAGAAACCGAGGAGATGGAGCGGTTGCATTCAGAACCCCCTGACCAACCGTGGGAGGCGCGCACACAGCCACAGGGGTGGGTCAGAGGCGATGCTGACGGCTGCCCCAGGGGCCAGCGTGTCGCCCGTGGTGGTCCTCAAAGCCGCGGGGACGCGACCTGCTGCTCCTGCGGCGAGCCTGGGAGGGAGGCGCGCACGGCGAGGCACGCGCCCTGTGCGCGGAGCACAGCACAGCGCGGCCCCCAGACCAGAGTGACTGGTGGCGGCGCCGGAGAAAAGCGCGGCGTCACCACCCTTGTCTTTAAAGGGGATGATCTGGTCAGCGAGGGCCCAGCTGGAATGGCACCCTCCAGCTGCAGGCGCGAACTAAGGCAGCAGGGAAGGACGGGGCCCCTGGGGACGACCGTGCGGGGGCGGGGGGGGGGGGGGACCGCGCCCACGTCCTGTTCGTTCAGCCGCAGGCACCGAGGAAAGCGTCGCAATTACGCTAAGGCTTCAGCTAGAGCAGGGCAGCATCCCTCACTCCCCAAGACAGGGCACGCCCAGCGTCCTAGCACTGCAGGGAGACGGAGACGCAGAGGTTTTCTCAATGCCTTTACTGCAGATTTAAATTCTGAAGAAGCTCCTTTTCCAACCCAAAGAGTTCATAAATGCAGACGCAGAGCCAGGTCTTCGTTTAAAAAGACCATCAGGACGAGGTAAAAGATGACAGTCGCAGGCACCAGTCCAGCCTCCGACAGGCAGTGCGACCCCATGCAGTCACGGTGCCACGGCCAGGGAGGGGCCCTCACTGCCCAGGCCTTGCAGGTGACCTCCTGCCCTTCACAGGGAAGCGTAAAACCGATGCGGCCCAACAGAGGAAAAGCTATTCCCTGAAGGCCCTCCGGGGCAGGCCCCTGGTTTTCCCGTCGGGATGACGTGGGGCCCGCTGTCACCCCTGGCCCGGGCACGCCCCCCCACGCGTGCAACTGCTCCTCACCATCTCTTCCGGCACAAACGTGTTTGCGTCCCACTGGGCCTCCGGCTCCTCCAGCAGAGAGGGACCGTGAGAAAGGATGGCCAGAACCCAGTGAGAGCTTAAGTGGCAGCAGGACAGAGACATGTGAGACCCCACGAGCACTGAGAGGTCCCCACGTCTCTGTTTGCCCACACTCAGCGTTTCCAAATGAAGCACCTGCTGTAGCCTCTCAATCATGCAACGTAACCCGTGCCTGACGTGGTCCGGTAGGTGAGCCTCAGAAACACTTGTCATTTTAAACATTAGGTTAAAGTTGCAATAACTTTGGTGTTTTTCCCAATATATGCCCCTTCCTCTTCGATAAAGTATAAAAAACATAACCCTTAACACTAATCTTCTTCGGATGAAGTGATGTTACCATACCCCTAGAAGTCCCCATGGACTCGGAGTTGTCTGCCTCCACCCAAAACGTGCCCCCGCCCCTCTTCCCGGCGTCACGGCACGCTCTTGTTCTCACGCTCCCGCCAGCACTCAGCACCCCCCCCAAAACTCCAGTCTTTACCCCGGACAGAATAACATATAACAAAGCACATTAAGACCATATATAAACTAAAAAAAAAAAAAACCCGATTCAAGATTAAGAAGTAAAAATGTTTTTCCGTGCAATAAGAAAAAGGACTTTATAATAGCTGTTTTGAATGCTGGAGGGAGGAAAAGGTGTTTGTTTGCTTTCCCCTAGCTTCTTGGAACATATTTGACTTCTAAGTAAATGGGATTAAAGTTTATTAACAAAATCTAGCTTTTCAAAATTCAGCTTAACAGAATACGGAGGTGGGCTCCTTCACTGGGCAGTCTGCACCGAGCCTGTTCTCCTGCCTGCTCAGCCTCCGTCCGACCACTGGACCATCTGATGACTTGTGAGCTGCTTTAATTGGTATTTCCAATTCAAACTGGAAGTCTGGGTGAAGGATTTGCAGCGATTCAGTCTGGTCATTCCATGCAGATGCACATTCAGGCTGATCCCCTGTAGCAAGTGCAAAGTTCCGTGAGTCACAGAGGCTGCGTCTAAGTGGAAGGGATGGTCCCACGCAGTGTTTGTGAGCCAACGCCAGAATGCTACTTTTAACCTTGCAAGCAATTGAAACTGGAAAGCCCAGCGCGGCAAAAACCCTGAGTCCTGAAGCCGAGATTCATAAAATTCTTTGTACCAGTCCCCTTTTCTTTACTTACGTAAGTAAAAGAATAGCCCAAGGAAATCCAATTTCTTAATTATAACTCCTTTATCGGTGTGGGCACTTCCTTGTAAGTATGTGTATCTTAGAAATAAAGGAAACGATACTTCGTAGTGAGAACAGCACACTATATCAGAAACGGTATTCTTAATTTTGTTTTTTTGAGAACAAAATCTCTAAACAGCATTAAAATCCGGTTAATACGATAACTCGATGGGTTGAGCTCTGGATTTAAAGATGAAAAACTCAGAGTTTCAGCTCTCAAGGAGCGTCAGGAGTGGGTAAACAGATAAAAGGTGGGTCGGCCGACAGACAGACGCGTATTTGAACCTTCACGTGCAGTACAGTGCGCGCATGAGCTGCCTGTTACTAGGATCTCAGCTTCCGAGGCTTTGCTTGGCTCATCCTTAAATACAAAATTTTAGTCATTAGTCAACTGAAGGCCGGACTGCGCTCCATGTTACGAGGAAGAGCACGGTCCACAGCGGCAGCGTTCCGGCAGCGAGTTGGGGCTTTGTTTTATCATCAGTCTTAACAGGACACCGGGGTGTTACGTAACGAACAGAACGTCGGTCACCAGGGAGCAGCAGGGCGCTCGTTAGACGGGAACTGCGGGGGCGCGGGGCCCTGGGAGCTGTGCGGCGGGGGGGCTGGCAGGGAGCCCCGGGGCCTGCTGAGGCCGCCCAGCTCCACAGACACATCTGTCAGGCGCCAGCTTTTTAATTAGAGACATTAACTCTTTAACGACAACTCTGCCCTCACACACAACACAAACAATTTAGGCGGCGAAGAAAGCGTGAGGCGAACAGAAACGACTTTCGGAAATGCTCCAGGTTTAAATAAGAAGCTATTACTGTTCTCTCGTGTTTTAAGTCCCTAAAAAGTATCTATTAGAGGAAATTTGGACATTCCTGCCAAATGTCCAAATCAAGTCAGCACCTTGAGTCATACATCACCAGAAGCCAACAGGAAGTCTATGTAAACTGCAGCCAAAGGTAACGCGTTCCATATGGACAGAGGATTTTCAATGCCTGTACGTAATGTTTCCTAAGGGCACCTACAGTCACGGCAGCAACCAAACGCTGGCCAATAAGCTGCTTTTACCTATGCTAATTGTGTAAATTCTGTTCAAGAGTAAGGAATCGTTAGATGGCTGCTTCATACTTCGGCTACATAACTGTTGGCACATGAGAGAAAGTATCTGGCTGGCAAACAATGTTGGATTTATTGCTCTGGTTCATTTAAAAAGCCCCAACACGCGGGTGACCTTCGGTGGCGCAGAGGCAACACTTAACGTTCTTCCTCCGCTGAGAACGTGTGCGCTGCCTTAGTCATAGCTGCACAGACTTCCAGAGAGGTGGAGCTGCATGTTTCTTTCTTTTTCCAAGTAAATCTCATCAGACAAAAGTAGGCGGTTCTACAGAAGTTAAGGCTGCCATCAGAGGTTTACGAATAGGGGGAAAGGAAATGTTTTAATCCTTCATTCATTTTATAGGCAATTCAACATTCTCTGTAACAACCACCGTGAGACAGCACAGCTGGCTGGTTCCAAGCCCTCACGCCCCGGTCCCCGGGCCTGGCCGCGGCGGGAAACCGCGTGGGAACTGGACGAAACCCTGGCGTCTGGTCCGGCCACCAAGGGCCGGCTTCACTGGCTGGAGGAGGCGGTCCGGGCGCCCCGGCGCAGCTCGGAGCCCGGAGGCGCTGCTGCGCTGAGCCACCGCGGGCCCTCTGGGACCCCAACAGGCACGTGTTTGCGGCTCTCCCCGCTGGGCTACTCTGACCTGAAGACACTGCGTGACGCCCACACGGAGACACCTGGGCGGGAGTCACAGCGGGCCCCGGCCACCAGGGAGCCTTGGACGGCCGCTCACTGACGGCCACAGGCCGTGCAAAACCAAGGCCCGTGAGCCCAGGCGCGAACGAACCCCTCCCAGGCAGGCGGGCCGGGGGCCCTGTCCTCGTCCTCCCGCAGCCGTGAGCGGGGCGGCGGGCGGCGGCAGCCAGGTCACACCAGCAGTCGGGGGCCCCAGCAGGATGGCCCCCAGGGCTGAAGGCCACACGAACAGAGGCGGATGTGCCTGTGGGAGCAGGGGACAGGGAGAGCCCAGCCCTCCTAGGCTGCCCCAGGGACCGAGAGGGAACCCACTGCGCGGAGGCGGAAAGGAAGCCGGGGCTGGGCCCGCACACCCGGGGCCGCGCGCCCACAGGGGCGGCCCCCGGCCAGGCGGTCGGCGGGCTCGGGCGGCGCTTCCCCACGCGCGCTGGCCGGGCGCTGGAGCACAGCCGCCTCCACGTGTCGCCCCGATGCCGCCCCGGGGAGGGAGGCGAGCGGAGGTGACGGGGCGGCAGCATTCTGCACGGGGGCGTCTTCACGCGGAGGACCGTCTCTAAGGAAGCTGCTAAGGACAGGAGCGGCAGTCTCTGAAAGAGGAACGAAACCAGGAATGCCTGGCAGTCACAGGCACCAAAGATTACTTGTTGGATCAGTGAATAAATTCGTTCTCTGCAGACGGAACACGGAGGCCAGACCTCAGCGCGGCTTCCCCGGAGTAACAAAGCAGTCCTGAGCGGGCTGCTGGGAAGTGTCGGTCCTCGGGACTCACGTCTCTGCTGCTAATTGTATCAGTGATAAGGGCTGTTAGCTTAAAATACGCCTACTTCCTATGAAAAGAATTTAATAATCCATCACTCATATTAACGTACCTGGGCGCGAAGTGACGACCCTAGCAGTTAACAAGATTAGAGAGTTGTAATATACGCTCTACTAATAGGAGGAATTTCAGACGGTTCTTTTCCCTTCACTAGTACTAATGTCTAAACATCAGACAAATAATTCCAGTCTGAAGGCAAGTGGCAATATATCGTTTTTGTGTATTCTCTCGACAAAAATGAAAATAAAAGATGACCAGTAAGCACAGAGGATAAAAAAGCTCTTCCTGACAACGAGCCATCCAGCCGTGTCAGTCTGACTGTTCTGTGTATGACTGGCCGGGCATTTGCTCGTGACGGGACTCACTTAGCGACACCACCACTTCCCATTAATTCAGCACTTCACACAAACTTGAACTAGTAATTAGCCAGCATGAATGTTGCTACATTATCATATACACTCTGTGACCAGATTTTAATAGGACCATCGCATCTGTATTCACACAATGCTCTTAAACCAATTATTTTTATATGTTGCCTTTAAATAAATCCACCTTTTTTTCATATTAGAAGCTTTCTCTGTATTACAAGTATGCAGAAAAAAATATTGTAATAAAAAACTAGGTAGGTAATCACATCTGGAGTTACACTTCAATCTCCAGACATGTACCTTTTTTTATTACTAATAATTAGTTTCTGAAAATCCAGTGCTGAGTGAACAATAACACAGTGTCTGCTCAAAATCCTACTGTCAAAATCCTAAGATTCTAAATTATAATATAGCAAAAATATATGCTATTCTTATAGTAATAGAAAGAGAATTTCATAGTAAGCATTTTTCAGTCAAGCAGCGATTATCATAAAGGAAACCATACCAAACTTTCCATAGTAAGCTCTATTACTTACAGCCCAAATGATGCCTGATTAGCTACCCCGAAGGCATGACCCCTCCCAGTGAAGCGTGCGGCTGTTTACACAATGTCACGGCTGAGCACGCCGTCCCCGTGGGCCGCCGGCCGCCGCCCCTGCACGCCCGCCCTGCTCTCTGAACCCTGCCCGGGCTCCCTCCGGCCCAGGGTCTGCTCACCAGGCTGCTGCCCCTCTGCACCGTCAGCCCTGACTCACCCTCAAGCAGCAGATCATTGCTGCACTTACTGCCCACGTGGTGACCCGGCCAAGCACAGGACTAGGAAGGAGCCTGTCGCACAGTCCTGGTCAGGGCCTGGCGGACGCAGGCGGGCAGCAGGCGCAGGGGCCCGCCAGTGGGGACACGGGCCCTCTGGAGCCTGCGGTCGTTACCCGACAGAGCCCTCCCGGAGCCCCGCGCACAGCCAGCCCCGGAGGACGACGCCAGGCTGCCAGGCGGAGAGGAGGACGGGAAAGTAGAAGAAATGTCAGTTCTTCGTGATGCTATGGAGGCTCCCAGTTAACATGCCCTAGAATTACCCTAGTTCGGGCTTCTTGTGTAGAGAAGACATTTCCTTCCTGCTCAGGCCGTTTCGGCCGGCTTCCCAGTACCCGTAGCCGAGTGCTTCCTGACTTCCGACCGCTGTAACGGGCTTCGGGAACCTCCTGTGACCACAGAGCACTGACAGCACCTGATTACATGCTCTGCCGCAAACGAAGCCTCAGGTCGGAAGAACATCAGTTACAAAGATCACATTCTCTGAAGACAACGTAATAAAAACTAAACTTCATACAAAAAGCTCAATATGGTAAAACAAATTTTACCTCTCCTCCAATCCTAAATCCCTTCTCAGACAAAGCAGCAGCAAAGAAGCAATTACAAAATCTTTAGGAAAGAATGACAGTAAGAGCATTACATACTAAAAACAAAACAGAACAGAACAAAAAACCGCCAAGAAAGGGAAAGTGAAGCGAGGACAAGCACAAAGAAACGGAGCCAGACTTGGGATCAGGAGAAAAGATTCAGCATCAAGTTGGGGAGATGGGAGGCGGGAAAAGAATTAAACATGTCAGAAAGCAAATAACAATAAGCGAAACAAAGAAAAAAGGCAAGAGCAGACGAACCCGGGAGAGCTGAATGGAAACCGACCCAGGGAGCGCCCCTGAGAGGCGCGGGGGGCCGCCGCCAGCCCACCCCACGGGGGATGGACGCACAGCGGCAGGGGCCGCGGGCCGCACGTGCAGCCTCAGAGAACAGCGGGCCCAGGAGACGGGGCTCCACACGGCCGCCTCATGGCCTGCCCGTCACCGTGCCCCGAGGGGCCTCGCGTCCCCGACACCTGCCCGGGCATCGAAGGCGACGAGCAGACCTCGCTGGGCAGGGGCGCACGGCAGGCTGCTGTGGCTTCGCAGGTGGCTGGCGCCCGGCCCGCCGCACCGTCTCCGCAGTGCGGCCCTTGCTGAGCGCGCCTGCCTTAGCACCGCGTCTGCTGCTTTAGAAAAACGGGGGCTTTCTGTGTTGACTCGAGAGAAAGAATACTGGAAATGCCAAAACAACGGGCAAAGCTGTACGGCTTTCCAACCAATTACTGCCAAAAAGGTTAACAGACCCAGGTGCCATTACAGACAGATAACACCTCAATTTCAGTGGTCCGTGATCCTGGTGCCAGACCAGGGGTCGGCAAACTAAGCCCAGTGGGCCAATTCCAGGCTGCCACATGTTTCTATAGATAAAGTTTTATTAAAACGCAGCCACACTCTCATTTACGTACCGTCTACGGCTGCTTTCCTGCTACAGTGCAGAGTTAAGGAGTTAAGACAGAAACCATCTGGCTCACAAAGCCTGAAGTATTTAATATCTGGTCCTTTATGAGAAAAAAAAATTGCCTATCCCTGTTCTAAGACCATAAAAGACAGTTAATACAACATTTGCAAAGTGCTTAATACAGTAGTTTTAATATGTATGTGAGATAAAAACAAGAAGAGACTTATAGAGAACAAGACGCTGAGGACAGACAGATAATAATGTACACTGTTATCAAACACAAGTGAAATGTCCGCAAAAACTGCCCATCCGATGTTAAGACAACACAATACGTTCACAAACTCAGAAAAAACAGAAATAAATGCAACAGGATAAAATTAAAACGTGGTTACAAAAGAATACTCTATCTACCTACATATTAAACTGTAAAAGTATATTTATACATGTGTTTTGGGATAAAGACAAAAATTAAGGAAATTTTTTATTTCTTTTGCACATAAATAACAATTACAGCTTACAGAATGAAAACTGGGAAACACCCAAAGCAGGGTCAGGATAAAATCAGAGCGTAAGATGCATTTATTAGAATATATAGGAAACTAAAAATAATTAGTTTTTAACTCAGAAAATGAGGGGAAAAATCACAAATAAATCTAAAAGGAAAAGCAGAGTAAATTATTGAAGGTAAAAGAAGCAATGAATAGGAAACAAAGCAAGAGTATCAGGACGGACAGAAGTGTTGGCAAGTCTCATTAAGAAGAGGGAGTCAGGCCAAATAACCCACCCGAGAAACAGAAAAGGGGCCATAACTTCAGATTTGAAAGACTTTTTTTTTTACTTTTCCCCATATAACTTTAATTAATTTAAAAACATAGGCAAAATGAACAAAATATTAGAAAAATGTACTAAAACTTTCATAAGAATAAAAAGAAACATGAACAGACCAAATAGTCATATAAAAAACTAAAATGATAATGACTTAATTCTAAAAAAAAAAAAGGCACTGAGCCCCGATGGTTTTGTAAGAGTTTTCTGACTCTTCCAAGAACAGATAACTCCCGTGTGACAAGAAAACTGTCTTAGGCCAAAGCAAGAGGAGGGGGAAGAGAGAGAGAGAAGGAGGGCGGAGGAGGAGGAAGAGAAGGAGAAAAGGGAAACAAGCTACCTGACATCTTGTAAGAGGCCAACATAATTTGGAAAGTATGAAAACAGAATCTGGGATGGAAATAGCATTTACAAATATAGACGTAACATTCTGAAATAAAATAGTATTTTAAAGTATAAAAGTCAGTCCAGTGTTGCGACCAGGTGGGGTTTACCCAAGGTATAGAAATATATTTCAATGTAAACAAGGGAAAAGAAAAAAGTCCCAATGAATTGATCACATTAACATATTAAAGGAGGAAAAAAACATATGATTATCAAATAGCGGCTGAAATATCACTTGATAATATTGAACTCCAATTCCTAACAAAACTGCTGAGCAAATCTGGATAAAGAATGAAGAGCAGAAATTTAGAGAAAACTTCATATTCAATGGTAAATGGCAGAAGCACCCATTAAAAGGAGAAGTAAAAGGCAAAGGGCTGTTCTGCCTGCCACCAGCCCACGCTGCGCTGACCTGGGTACTGCAGTGAGAGGAACACAAGTCAGAGCTATAAATATTGGGAAGTAAAAGACAAGATTATCATAATTCGCAAACAGTATGGCTATTCGCCTATAACATCAGCAGAAAGACAATAAGGAATTTTGGCAAGTGGACCACACACAAGGTCAACACCGAAATCAATAGCTCTCCTACACCTCCAAAATAGCCAATTTAAGAATCTAATAGAAAAAAGTAACGTAAACGCTGAAGTGGGTATAAAACTGAAAGAAATGTGCACGAGCTTTATAAAGTCAACTATAAAAGTTTGCCAAAGGACTTAGATGTCTGAATAGATGAAAAGACAGACTGTTCTGGAGTGGTAAGAACACTGTGAGATGTCAGTTTGAACAAATTCATTTTGATACATGTAATCTCTATCCCTATCCAACAAAATTCAAGCATAATTTTGAGGAGACTTGACAAGCCAATTCTAAAACATAAAATTAAAAATATGCAAGAAAAAACTGTAAAAGGACAATGAAGAGCGGGCCCTCTACAGAGCAACACAAGAACAGCACAGCACTATGTGACCTAGAGAGGCGTAACATTCGCACGGGGACACACACACCGACAGGGACGGGACTGGAACGGCCTGGAACCCGACGTCCTCGCACCCGCCGTCCCCGTGTTCCCCCGGCTACACCCGCGGGCACGCACCACGCGCCAGGGACGGTCCTGAGTCTGCTACGTGGACAAGCCCGTCAGCCCTCACGGTGACCCGTTACCGTGGGTGTTCTCACCGGGCCCCCTTTGCCTGACAAACCTACGACACAGGAGTCTCAGTAACAGCTAGTGCCTGAGAGAACGTGCGTCCGGGCCCAGCACGTCTGCCCACGGTGACCACCATGTAGCCCTGGCCCAGTGCCCCCGAGTTTACGGAGTTTGGGAAGTGAAGGAGGTAAAACTCCCGACCAGTGGACACGCTGAGTGCCTTCCACGTGCTCCTCTAGACACGCCCGTCTGCACCCGCTCCGTACGCTGTGGGACTGGCCTGTCGGGAGGACAGTGGTGGGTCCCAGTGACATCTGAGCAGTGCAGCGTGAGGGTGACGGATTAGGACAAGGGGGTCGCTGTGGCCCCTGCGCCCTGACTCCCCCCCCACTATTCCCGTTCTGTGGCAGGGCCACAAGGCTCACCGCACCCCTGCACACACACCCCAGCCCCTCCACGCGGCCCTCCCAGCACAGACAGCCACGGCCTTGAGTAAGTCCTTTCCCTGCCGCCCGCACGGCCCGCTTCCTGCCACGGCCCCTGCCGGCTCACTGACAAAGGTCAGGGCGTCCCATCAGCTCTCCTTCGGGGGAAACAAATGTTTAAAGTCCTGCCTGGTACCAGTCACAAGAAATATTCTAGATGAACTGGAGACCAACATGCTCAAAACGAAACTACATAAACACTGATAGAAGAGACAGAAAATACTTCATAACCTTGGGTGAGGACGCCTTCTTTAAAAAGACATAAAACTTAGAACACATAAGAAAAGCTTAATGAGTTTAATGACGTCAGAATTTAAATTTCTGTGGACAACGTAAAGGGCAACAGATTTGGCCGGCAGAACTTGCAACATAAGAAAGGATTAGGAATGAGAGCGCGCAGAGAATGTCAGCTCTCCGTGAGGAAAGACAAGCCCCACAGTGACAGAGCGAAGGGACAGTCTACCAAACAGGCTGATGCTCCACAAATAAACCGTATAGAGCTGGTGCGTGAAACGGTCACGGGCTTCATTTCACAGTATTAGGCAAGCCCAGATGCCCTAAACTACACACCTACTAGCAAGTAAAAATGAAAGATGAAATATTTCAAAAATGCTATTCTATATTTAGTTTCTTGAGGAAATTCCACACTGCTCCCCACAGTGGCTGCCCCAGGCTGCATCCCCACCAGCAGGGCACCGGGTTCCCTTCTCTCCACGTCCTCGCCAGCACTTGGTGTTTGTTGATTTGTTGGTGACGGCCATTCTGACCGGTGTGAGGTGGGATCTCGTTGTGGTTTTTATTTGCATCTCTCTGATGGCTCGTGATGTTGAGCATCCTTTCATGTGCCTATGGAGCCTCTGCATGTCCTCCTCAGGGAGGTGTCTATTAGGGTCCTTCGCCCATTTTTAATTGGATTGTCTTCCTGGTGTTGAGTCGTATGAGCTCTTCATGTATTTTGGAGACGAAACCCTTGCCCGAGGTATCATTGGCACATATGTTCTCCCACATGGTCAGTTCCCTTTTCATTTTGATGACAGTTTCTGCCGCCGTGCAAAGGCTTTTTAGTTTGATATAGTCCGTTTGCTTATTTTTTCCTTTATTTCCCTTGCCCTAGGAGAGGCATCAGCAAAAATATTGCTACATGTGGTACTTGAAACTTTCCTGCCTGTTTTCCTCTAGGACTTCATGGTGTCACCACTTATATTTACATCTTTTATCCATTTTGAGTTTATTCTGATGTATGGTGTAAGTTGGTGGTCTAGTTTTTTTGGTTTTTGGTTTTGCATATACCAGTCCATTTCTCCCAACACCACTTACTGAAGAGGCTATTTTCACTCCATTTTATGCTCCTTCCCCCTTTGTCAAATATTAATTGATGAGAGAGAGCTGAGTTTATTTCTGGGTTCACTATTCTGTTCCATTGATCTGTGTGTCTGTTCTTACATCAGTACCAGGTATTGTGATCCCTCCTACTTTGTTCTTCTTTTTCAAGATTGCTAAGGGTATCCAGGGTCATTTTTGATTCCATATAAATTTTTGAAGTATTTGCTCTAGATATGTGAAATACATTGCTGGTATTTTAATAGGAATTGCGTAGAATCTATAGATTGCTTTGGGTAGTATGGACATTTTAATGACGTTAATACTTCCAATCCATGAACATGGTATATGCTTCCATTTATTTGTATCTTCCTTCATTTCTTTCTTCAGCATTCTGTAGTTTTCTGAGTATAGGTCTTTTACCTCCTTGGATAAACTTATTCCTAGATACTTAATTTTTCTTGTTGCTATAGTGAATGGGATTTTTCCCCTAGTTTCTCTTTCTGATATTTCATTGTTGGTAGACAAAAATGCCATCTATTTCTGAATATTGACTTTTGAATCCTGCTATTTTGCCAAATTCCCTTATTAGGTCAAGTAGTTTTTTGGTGGAAACTATAGGGTTTTCTATGGACACTCTCATGTCATCTGCAAATAAGAACAGTTTCACTTCCTCCTTCCCAGTTTGGATCCCTTTTATTTCTTTTTCTTGTGTGATTGCCGTGGCTCAGAGGCTCAGACCTCCAGTACTATGTTGACCCTGCCATTCCACCATTGGCATTAGACCCTCAAGAGTCCCAGATCACCAACTCAGAGGACCCCACGCACCCCTCTGTTCACAGCAGCGCTGTTCACAACAGCCGAGTGCTGGACACAGCCCACGTGCCCGTCCGTGGACGAGTGGATCCAAAGCTGTGGCGCATTCACACAGCGGAGCACCATGAGCAGAAAGGAAGGAGGAGCCCCTGCCTCTCACGACGGCGTGGATGGACCTGCAGAGCATGATGCTGAGAGAAGTAAGCCAGGCGGTGAAGGACAAGCGCCATATGAGCTCACCTACCACAGGAAACTAATGCCCAAAGTAAACTAACGAGCACACAGAACCACAGGCACGCAAACACGGAAGAGACAGTGACCGGAGGGAAGAGGGGAGGGGGAGAAGGGGAAGGGACGAGGCAGAAAACAGGTGTGAATGACCCACGGACACGGGCAACAGGGTGGGGACTGACTGGGGGGGGCGGGGGGAGGGCAAGGGGGGGAATTGAGAACTGTAATAGAAGTTTAAAAATGACTTAAAACCATTTTAAATGCTACTCTGAAATGTATTTCTGATCAGGCAAGACAGCAGGGAATTGGCAGGGGAAGTAAAAGCTTGGGGGTTGGGGGCGGAGTGCGGGGCGCAGGGAGCCCCCACCTTCTCTCTGGGCTCCGGTGGCCTGGGGCTTCCGCTCTGACGACTGCCCAGGGCGCTGGAGAAGGCAGTAAAGCCCATGGTCTCTACAAACTGGGAAGCTCCAAAGAGATTCTGAATTAAGTTGAAATCCCAAAGTCCTTTGATTCCAGAGTAGAAGTGAAGGAGAAAGAAGTCCCCGTGTTGAAGAGAAAACCGAAGAAAGAAGCCTGACTTAGTGAAGTAGAGGGAAAGCGGCTCCCTGAGAATTCACAGCCACCAGGGGCTCAGGCAGGCCCGCGGCCCAGCTCCCGCCGCACTCACAGCAAGTCCAGAACAACCCCAAGCAGACACTTCCTGCACGCGGCGTTCAGAGGCTGTGCCCCGGGCAACGGCAGCAGCAAAGGCAGGTCCCTTGGAGGAGAGCGGCTTCAGCCCAGACGAAAAGCGTTGCCGAAGGCAGCCAAATGGAAAACCAGGCAAAGGGTCTGCACGCAACTCACACAACATAAAATACACATACAATCAACAGAGAGCACAGAAAAGGCAGCACGATCTCGCCGGGGGTAACCAGAGACAAGCAGGATGAAATACCACCCCCCCTTACTGGCTGAAATATACAACCCACCGAGCTCTCACGTGCTCGCTCATTCAGGACTCAACAAGTGCTCATAAGCTCCTGGCAGGCGCCCGGCATTGGTCTAGTGAACGCACAACTCTGCTGTGAAGCTTACGTTCTGTGAGCACAACCACGCGACAACTAAACAGTTACATGCTAACGGAGAGGGGAGGGCAGAGGCGTAAGGGCCGTGAGGAAAGCTAAAGCCGGGGTTCCGCTCGCCGTTCCTGTCAAAGGCCAGGGAGTCAGTCAGTGCTTGGCCTCGGGCAAAGCCACTCGGCACGGCCCCCGGAGCACAAGAGCAGCCACAGACGCTGCGTGAACTAATGAGCACACACGTGTTCCCATAAAACTTCACTGACGAGAACATGCACGGGGCCCGATCGGGCCCTCAGACTAGTTTATCAACCCCTATTACAGAATAAAAGCGTTGTGAACGCTTCTGATATAAAGAAAAACACAGAAAACAGTCTAATACCAACGTGTTGCCATGTCTGTCTTGTCAGTGTTTTGTTTCCCCCGTTACGGACATCATGCTGCAGCCGCGACCTGTTCCCGAATGCCCGCCCTCAAAAATAAGGGTGTTTTCCTACGGAATCACCCGACTGTCGGTTTCTCCCACCCAACAAAATTAATAACTCCTTAATTTCATCTTATCTCAAGCCCACATTCAAATTTCTAAAAATGTCTCTAAAAAGTTACTTTTACAGGTGGTTTGTTCCCATCAGAACACGCCTAAGGGCACCACTCTGCTTTTAGTGACCAGCGAACTCCTAAGTCCCTTTTACTCCCAGTCAGTCCCCAGCACAGTGTCTTCCTTCCCATCACAGACGTGTTGAAGAGACGGGACCCGGCGAGCTACAGAATGGTTCACCTCGTGAAACTAATGAATTTCAATTCCACTTTTAATTGCATATCTTAGGGAAACTCTCCCAAATATGTACAAAGAAATGCATGAGAATTTTTTGGTAACAGCAAAGAAGTGAAAACATTTAAATGCGTATTGAAAGGGAATAGATAACTATCGCATCCTTATTCACAGGATGAAATGTTATGCAGCAGTTAAAAGTTACACAGCTGTATCTTTTTATAAGGATAAATCTAAAATATGTATTAACTAAAAGAACATTCAAGAGCAAACACTACACTGTTTATACCTTTTTTAAAACTAGACATTCAAAAAGCAGTAGTGGACACTTCAGAAGTTTTCCCATTCAAAAACGTGTACATTTTAGAAGATAGAAAATAAAACAACAGACCAATCTAATCTCCAAAAGCATTTTTACAATCAAATATGGAAAAAAATTAAAGATACATATTTGGAGTTCCTTTCAAGTGTACAGCTCAACTTGCAAGTGAGAAGGGGAACTCCTTCCCACAGGGCAGAGGCTACAGGAGCAGAACAGAAGGACGGAGCACGCAGGTGGGGACTAGGCGTCATGGTGACCGCTTTGTCAGGCCCACAGACGTCTGAGCGCCTTGCTGCGCAGCTGAAATGTAATGT
Source organism: Furipterus horrens (assembly GCF_987537825.1). Lineage (NCBI taxonomy): Eukaryota > Metazoa > Chordata > Mammalia > Chiroptera > Furipteridae > Furipterus > Furipterus horrens. The sequence continues at coordinate 101,389,089 of NW_028327180.1, forward strand.
CGTGTGTCAGCTACAACTGAAAATAAATTGTTTTTAAAAAGACGGAGCATAAAACCCCGAGTGGCTTGAGTTGGCCCCTGAACCTAAAGCCTCTGTTTTTAATGATTACACAAGAGTCAGGAGACAAGACCTTGGGCCTAGATAAGGTGGGGGATTATATTAAAGTCAGAGAAATGAAAGGCTTTCTGCGAAAAAGGCAAACTAGGAAAATAAATCTGCTCCACCAAGTGGGCAGAAAGGAAGAGGGACCAGGGACGCGCCAACGCGAGGTCTCCGGCAAGTCTCGCCGGACCACGCCCGCGGCAGAACCGAACGCCTCTCTGAAGCCCCCGGGGAGGAATCAGGCCATGTCTCGCCTTTCCGGGCTCCTGGAGGCTGCCAGTGTCATTGGACTCACGGCCCCTTCCATCTCCAAGGCTGCAGTGGCCGGTGGAGTCCTTGCCACACCCCACTACTGGGACCTCTTCTTCTGCCCCCCCTCCTGTCCATTGCTGCATTTAAGACCCCGTGATGACATCGGACCGCCCCAGGAATGCAAAACCACCTCCCTACTTAAGGCCACACGACAGACAAGCGCACTGCTGCGGCTGCCTTCACTCCCCTGCGCCAGGCCAGTTACACAGTCACGCGTTCTGAGAAGGAGGGTGCGGGCATCTTCTGGGGAGGCGGGAAAGGCAGGGGTGCGTTCTTCTGCGTATCTAATAACACAGACTCAAATTTATAAAGGAAAATACTGAAAGAACTTCGGGAAATTTACAGATACATCATTTAGTGGAATATTTTAACATATCTCTCTCTCTGTAATTGCTACATAATCAGACTAAAACCAATCATTAAAGATATTGAAGATTTCTACAATATAATTAACAAGCTGATTAACAGATATTTTTAGAACCTTGCTTCAAACAATTAGAGTAGATAATCTTATGCAAATGTGCGACATTTATAAGAAGTGACCGCCTACTGGGCCACAAAGTAAGTCTCAACAACTTTAAACAATCAGCTTAATACACCTGGCATTCTCTGACTTCAGTGCAATTATGTTAAAAATCAGTATTTAAAAAAAACAAGACATTTTAAAATTTATAAACACATCTAAATAATTCATTAAGGAAGAAATCAATTAAAGTGTTAAAATACGCATGAAAAATAATGAAAATAACACCTTAAAACTACTAGGAAGCAACAAAAGTGATTTGAAAAAATTATCGACTTAAATGCTAAAATTACGAGAGAAGACAGGCTGAAGAGAAATGAACAAATCATCTATAGAATTTAAGCATTAGCAGAGAAATACTAGAATAAACCTGTAGCAAGTAGAATAAAGGAAGTAATAAAAGAGCAGACATAAACTAACAAAGATTCAATGAAAGTTCAACAAAAACTTTGATTCCTTGAAAAGCCAATAAGATCGATAAATCTCTGTCTAGCAACTCTGATCAAGAGGCACTCACACAATTGAAAACAAAGATACTTGTGTAAAACTCATGGCAACGAATATTCAATTTTATTTTTATTTTATTTTTAAAGGAGATTTAAAATGACATTTCCAGGTTCCCTTTCTAGTAATTACCACATTTGTGTCTTTAAATTTTTTTCTCCCAGTTTAAAAAAAGAGAAAATAAATGAAGACCTCATTCCAACAATATAAAATGCCTAAAAGTGCATCAGCAAGAAATATTGTGGGTCTGTCTCAAAAAATTAGAGACCCGAAAATACTAATAGGTACATGAAGAGGTTTAACCATATTTCTGAAACAAACAGGAAAACCTAATAACATAAAGATGTCAAAACTCACATGTCAATTTAAAGATGACTTTACAAAATAAATGAGATTCTAATAAAATTTCTGGAGTTATTGTGTAAAAAATAACAAAATGATTCTCAAATTAATCCTGAAGAATAAGTGGGAGGTAATGGCCAAGAAATTTTGGGAAAATAACAAGGGAGATCTGCCCTAAAAACATGGAAATGTATTACAAGAAGACAACACTTAAAACAATAATAGAGTCCTCTATGACCCCAACCTTTTGGTCATAAAGGCTTGGAGGGTTTTACTAAGTTGTCTCATTTGGCAGAAAAAGAAAACACAGATTTCAATGAGAGTAGGAGTAGAATGCTCTAGGAAAAAAATAAGTAACGTCTGCTTCAAAGTTAAGACGCAGTGGAATTACCACAGACCATTATTTGGAAACACAGCCCGGCAGTGCGCGTGCTACCAAGACAGGCCGCGGTGAGTGGAGACACTGCCCACACACACAACGCACGCTTCTCTGGATCAGGAAATACTGCGTAATGTTCAGGTCACTAACACTAAAGAAAACCACGGAAGTAGAAACTGATCAAAGAAATAACACGGGAACAGCTTCCATATCCATATTATACATTTAGGAAGCATTCCAAGAACTTTGATGAGACAGAATATAAATAAAATTAGTCACCTAATCCACAAGTGAGTAACATTGTTTTGAAACAAGATTTAATTGGTTTTAAAAATATAGGTTTTTAAAATATAAAGCCTTTCATGACAAGAAGTTTTAATTACCGAGAGATAATAAGCAGGCTTTAAAACTAAACTAAAGCAACTAAATTATGGTGGAATAATAAAGGGAAAACCAAAATGTTTGAGTTGATTAATCTTTGGGGACAGAAATCACACAGGGCAACGAATAACAGACACCGCGTGGTGCCACAGAGAGCTGCAGAGGAGCCCCGGTGACTCCCCTGTAAACGCAGTCCACCGCGAGATCACGGGGCTGTACATGAAGAGCCTCGTGTACCAACATCCCCTACTTCGTTCTCTCAAACAAATACATCCTACAACCTTGACTTGACGGTCTAGGGCGTTTCTTTTAGTCCATTCCGCCCATGGACTTTCATCTGGAGGAAAAGGGAAAATAAAAACTGGCCATAACATAAGCGAGTCATATCTAAAAGTAATTCCTTAAAAAAAAAAAAAAGTAAATCTTTTAAAAATGAAATAATTAGAGAAATAATTACTCTGCGGCAGAACGTTAATAACCAGAAGGCAAGTCACCGTCGGGAGGTGCTGGAGGGGAGGCCCCAGTGCGTCGGGCGCTAAGCTCCGCAGGCCCCGCCAAGCAAGTGCGCGCCCCGCTGGCGGGCCGGGAGCGGCTCTCGGGGAGCCCGTGGAAAGGCGCCCCGCGGCGCCAGGGCCTCCCCAGAGGACTGAGCGTGAGCAGTTGTCAACCGGGGCCAACAAGGCGCACAGCCAAGGGGACAGGACTGGGGAGGTGGCAGGGAGAAGGGACCCCAGGGAACGGAGAAGCAGCCTGGGGGGTGGGGGGGCAGGAAGCTGCTGAGCGCGCAGGGCCCGAGGAGCGCGCAGGCCCCAGACCGCTGTGTGACCGAATTCCGGGCCATGCCTCCCAGAGGGGACGCGGGAGGGAACTGCGGCGGCCTGAGCGAGGCCACGGCGTGACGGAGTGCGCTCTGCAGGCAGCATGGACCGGAGGGCACCCGCGCGCACGCAGGACGGTCAGTTCCACGTGCTACTGCAGGGACTGCGGTGAGAGACGCGGCAGCTTGAACTGGGATGAGGTCATCAGAGGAGCAGACAGGCAGACTGGTCAGGGAGACATGCAGGGAGCAAACATGGCAAACAGCAGTGAAGGAGAGAGAGAGAAGCTGGTGGAGGATGGTGCCATTGACCCAACCACACAGCACAGACAGCAAAGCTTAAGGGTGGGAGGCGGGGTCAGAAGGACTGACAGGGCTGTGGACAGACGAGCAGGAGGGGCCTTTGAAACGTCAGACAGACAGGTGGACAGCCCTCACACAGCCCCCGCAGGGCGGGCACCTACCCTCCTCCTGGAGGGGGAAGGCGAGGCCCGAAGATGTCCACGGCCTTGTCTGAAACCACACACCGCACATGCTGCAGGGTGTCTCTCAACCCAAACTATTCCACCCGAAAGCCCCGATCCCTCCCCTCCGCTCACGGTCGTGGCAGCTAAAAAACACATACAAATCCGGAAAAACAGCCCAAGCAGAAAAGTAAGACAATACCATCGCCTGGTTTCATCACACTCCCGAACATCACCATGTATCAGCACCTTATTTGGGGCGTCAGGGTTCTGTGTTCAGAAAAAAAGCTAGAGAGTACAATGAAGGTAACTAGAAGATAAAATAAAGGCAATCATCCAGCATCTATTCGTAGCTGAGCCTGGGAGAACGCAGTAATGAATGGCACATGGAGGCGCCGAGCAGAACTCCAAGGGCTTTTAGAGGTCACCTAGGACGGCCACCGTCCGGGGTACTGCAAGTCCCATGGAGGGGAGGGTGGCCCCTCGGGGCTTAAAAGCGCCACAAAGCTGTTCTTAAACCAGCCTAGGTTTTTTGTTTATGCTACTTAAGTGCTAACAATGCACACAACACGCTCCGAAGATTACTGAAGTAGTGAATTTATAAAGCATTTAAAAAGGTACAAGGCAAGTAATTACGCTAAGCATTTAAACCCAATTTCACTCCTCATTTCTACATGTTCTGTAATTGACGCCCGATCTGGAAAAGGGTTTGGGGTGGAACCAGCTTTCTGAGAGGCAGCGGGGAAGGCGTGGAGGCGGACATTTGGGATTGAGATCTTGCTTCGCTTCCTTGAGCACCGGCTTCCCTGGTCCCCAGGTGTGTTTCCTCGTCTTCAGTCAGAGGGGACCTTCCTCTCGAGGTGGCTGTGACACTCAGGCAAGCTGGTACGTGGCTCACGGAAATATCTGTTAAATCGTAAGGAGTCGTGCGCCTACACGGGACCGCGGTGCTGACGACGCTGACACTGCTGCAGAAGAAGAGTGGCCACAGGGAGGAGGAAGAAGGGGGGCTGGGGGGAGCGTCGGGTGTAACAGCCTTCGAGGTTATTGCATCAGTAACACTGACCGGCCCGGATGCCCAGCTGCGACCCTTCGTCCTGACGCCGGCACAGCCCCTGACCAGCTCTGTGCCTCGGGCAAGTCCCTGGCCTCAGTCCCTTCAAAGGTAAATTGAGTAATTTCGGCCAAGGTCCTAAATTTTAAAAGCTTCTGGTGCTCCACAAACTTCAATGAAACAGGGATTCATTTACTTTAAAATTCAAAAGGTAACGTCCTGTTTAGTTCAAGGCCTTGTGATGGGGAGGTAACCACTTTTAACTAAATACAGAACCAGTCATTATCACTTATAATTATTCTGCTAAGATATAACAATAATAATCCTATTTGTTCTTTTAAAACATGCTTATTATCTTTATCTTGCATTATTTTCTAACTTATTAGCCTTTCCCTCTCATTAGAGCAGAAATCTCTCCAGGCAGGAAAAATTACTAACCTTTTCATGTCCTTCACAATACCTAGCAATGTGCTGGTCACATGCCAGATGCTCAATAAAATTTGCACATAATATGTAACAGGGAGAAACCAAACTGTTGTTTATAATCCCTTCTCACCAGCAAGAAGTTTCAAAAATATTAAAATAGCATGCCTAGGAATGGAATTCTGTGAATAGCTAAAAGAAAAACAAACAAAAAACCAAGATATGCAAAATAATATTTACAATCCCTTTTGCCAAGAAAAAGGAATGGAGTGAAGTGTGAACACAGTGGGGAGCAGCTGCGGGGCGGAAAGCCCTCCCACGCGCCACTCTGGGGGGAACAGCACCGCTGCTTGTACGCACGCACACGTACAAGAGGGACGCGCAGATCACGGAAGGGAAAACTGAAAGGACGCTCCAGACTGCAGCGCACGCACCAAGTAAAAGGGACTGTGATCATGAATAATCTGAAGTCTGATTCTGTGAAAGAGGAAAACAAGCCTTTCCCCGAATCAAATGCAAAATACGGCGGCTTCTGTCTTAGAGAACCCTCACGTTACAATGGACGTTTAACGCCTGAAGTCCCAAGAGTGTTTCTGTCAATATAACCAGACAAGTTTTATATTAAAAACAGAAAGCCAAACGGACTTTAACAGTAGAAGCGCGCCCCTTCTAGTCTACTGCTAAGGTTTGTGAGCCAGAGGAAGTAAGCAATTTGATCTGCTGCAAAGGACTTTGAATCAAAACTGTAAAAGAACAATGTTTTCAAGTTAAAAAAAAAAAAACCATATGGAGACCAGTATTTAGCCAAAACTAGTATATGAAAGAATATAAATATCTTATTATTCTGAAAAAAAAAATAAAAGTAGAAGCACGCAAAGCCTCCTTTCGTTCCTGGCCACCACGAGTAGCACCCCCTCTTTCTTTACAGCATTCTCAGTCCTCCGCCCGAACACAAGCCACGCCGGCCGACTCAAGTTCAGGACGTGTCTTCCTCTTGACTTACTTCAGACATCTTAGCAAACTGAAAAAATGATGTAAACATGCAAAACGGAACTTCATGTGAATGAGCTGAAGAGTGTAAACTGATTGCTCCTATTGCTAATTTTATTAATAACTCCTTAATTAGCAAGGTTTTAAGTACTGTAGTTGGAGGATTAACACATATTAAAAATAATGGTGTGAAATAACTCAACTTACAATATCAGAATAATGGTTCTGCAGAAAGAAACAAGGTCTAATAAAAATAATCTAGATTCCTAATACCACTACTGATGATCAGAGCTTCACAGCTTTATATCACGCTAAACGTACATACTTATCTCCTCATTAGCAATTAATCTCACTTATTCTTCTTGCCAAACCAATTATGAGAAGTTTTTCAGGCTCAAATAAATTAATAGGACACTTGGACCTCTCTCAGTCTTCTCATGACTCAAGTAATTAACAAGCACTTGTATATGAAAACCAAATGATTTTCCTAAACTAATTAATGAAATGAAGGACATCGAAATGTTATCAACTAATAGGAACTCAAGTCCCATGTACCAGTAGCCTCGAACAGCTACAATAATTACCCGATGTTGACAGGGTCCTTTGGTGAACTCAGACTAATTAGGGATATAAATGAGGAGGAGGAAAGAGAGGTAGCTGCTTATCAAATAAAGCAAACTTCATGTGATAAAGGAAAATTTTATAGGCATCGTCTCATCTATTAAACCAGCCTCTGGATTCTCCAACTCTTTAAGCACATAATACAAAGTGAATAAATGATTATAGCAGAAATTTGCATTTATATGATATTTTCCCCAAGCAGCTCAAAATGGAAGAACATAAGGCTAAGCCATTTTCTTAAAAATTCATAAAAAGCCTGGAATTTCTGAAAAAGAATTTGGAAAGCTTGAATCTCCTGTCAGTTCCTCATTTTCTGTGTCCTTCCAACCATTCATTTCAGAAATCAAACTGTAACCCTTCATTAGACTTTCATGCTGTTTCCTCTCCTTTCATCCCCAAATTCAATAAAAAGTCCCCACGGTGCCCAGGTACACCTTCCTCGCCGAGGCTTTCTTGCTGACTGAATGACAGCCTCAAAGCAGACTTCTTACAAACATTTATGCTATAAAGTTCATTAGCTGCCCTTGGATCTAACGTTTAAAAGGCTACGTTAATAGTAAATCAGACACCGAATTTAGTTTGATTACAAATTTTGTGTTTCTTTGCTAAAACCGGGGTCCTTCGGGGGCCCTTTAAAGGGCCGAGCTCAGCGCTGCGAGGACGGCCCTCCGAGCCGCCCCCTGAGCCGCTGGCCCGTCACGTCCGACACCTGCTAGGGTCCCCCGTGAAAATGGCGTCGCACAAGCCCAGAGTCTGGCGCAAAGCAAGCGCCGTCTGCACACCCGCTCAGAGGCAGGGAGGGGGAGGACAGAGGAAGTCCCCCAGGGCCCAGCCCCCAGGGAGCAGGGAAACTCGGACCCTGCGTCCCTTCCCCGGGACACCAGCAGCGCTAAATACAGAAAAATCGGTGGGAAGAAGCTGCTCCTGGCCATCAGTGTCACCTACCGCACGGGTGTGGCCTCTGAGGCACACCTGAAACTATTCCTTCAGACCAAGGCAGGCCAGTCTCTGACATCGCCGGCCAACGATTAAGCACTGGTGGGCACAGTTGTTTCCCTAAATCTTAACTCACGGAAGCTCCACCTGATCGGAATATCGTAGGAAGCATTTTCAATTTATTTGAGAAAATGCCTGACAGACTTCTTTTTAATCTCCCTTTAGATGAAGCTCTCTGAAGATCAAAGGGACGCGCTCAGGAAGATGTGCTGTGCCCAGCGGCTGGGAGGGAAAGCGGACTTCAGGCAAAGTGCCCGGAGAACCCTTAAATGATTAGGCAGCCAATGGGGAACACAGGGCCTTCAGAAAGGTCAGCAGGTGCGGAAAAGCACCGCATCGAACCAAAAATAAATTTCCCTTGGAAAACCAACCTAGAAATAAGCCCCGACTGAAAAACTAAATCACAATTAGAGAGACAGGCTCTGCACAAACATTAACAAATGCTGACAAAGTACACATAATCTTGCGCTATTTACTGCACGTCTTAAGTTCTACTAAAGACTGATGCAAAACTCCGAATTTAAAATCAGCCTGTACATAATCACATGATCGGGAAAATCAGGCTTTAAACCTAGCAACATATTGTTAATGAATATTTCATAACTTTGCATAACGAGAGAAAAGCCCAATTGTGTAAACAGCCCCCCAAATTATATTAACCAAGTTCTGCTTATATCCTTTCAGAAAACAAATCATTGGGCCCAAGAGAACCTCATTTCACTGGCGGTGAAGGAAAGCAAACTTCTCCCAGACAAAATGAATAGCACATGAAGTAAGAACAGAGGAAAGCTTAACATACATCTGAACCTGCTCATAACCTGAACCAGAGAATGGTTCTCTGTGCTCTATTTTCTTTGTTCGAAAAACAGTGAGATAACTATTCATTTCTTGAATGTATTACATTACATTATAAATGTCTGAAGCAAAGAATTGATTACAATCCTCATTAAAGAAAGAAGATAACGGTAATCATTATGTCACCCATGCATGATTAGTAGAAACTCAGAAAGCCTAAAAATTAAGAAATGCAAGCTCTAATAAACGTGTGAGGCACTTTTCAGCTTCTCCAAGCATTATTCCAGTTCGCAAGCTCAGAAATAAAGTGTAATGTAAAGGAAGAGAAGCTAAATTTTCATCTGAAGGATAAGCTTTAATTAAATACTGTCCAATTTAAAACATTTTACCACAAAATGAAGTTTATCTTTAATCCTACCTCAATTTATAAATACAAAATAAAATGTAGAAAGAAATCACTCCTGCTATTGATTGTAAGACAAATTCTTAAAGGTTTCAACAAATTTTGTTCTTCCGGAAGCCTGACCGTTGAAAAGAGGATGGATGATGATTCTTACTGTGTTTTAGTTAACAGACATCAACTTTAAAAGGATTTACTGTAATAAAGGATTAACCAGAAGCAAAGGCAAACAAACTCAGGCAAAGGAACACCTGGTCCGTTTTTCCCAAACACCTAACAGTTCATGTAAAAACTGCACCTGGCTTGTTATAACGCCGGGCCTTGTGGCGCAGGACCCTCCCGCGCCCGTGGGCGGGGCCCCGAGTTACGCAGGAAAACACGGTGGCGCCTCGGTTCTCGTCGCTGGTGGGTCTGGAACCCCCGGCGAGCGCGGAAACCAGCCGGGACGGAAGCCGCCTCATACGCGTCGTAACAACCGCGGCAAGTGCCGAGCCACTCACTCCTCGTGGGAACGCCACGCGGACAGGGCTGGACAAGCCGAGGCGTGACCATGCTTTCTTTTGAGAAATCTAAGTGGTTTTTAGCTCCCCCCAATTCAAATGTTGCTCAATACACGAATTTTATTGTTTTTTATTATTGGCAAATTTTAAAAGCAATCTTTATTTTAATAGAATCTGTGCTTATAGTAGAAAAAATATACATACCAATGATAAAATAATACATGAGCCCCAAGAAATCAAAAGTATCTCAAATTCTACCACCCACCCACAACCTCATTTATCCACATTTTCTTGTCTTCCCTTAGTCTTCCTTACCAACCCCGTGTTTCCAGATACATGAAAGAGATCTGTAAAGCACACAGTACTTACCAGAAGAACTAGAGAGAAGACACTGATCAAAAATACTGACACAGGGTTCCCATGGATGGTTTGTAAACGCTTCCGCGTTTTAAAAGCACAGTGCCTCCAGTCATACGTGATCAGTTTTAACAATTGTTAACTCATTAGTCAAAATCCTTGGCTATGAAAATTCCCTTTCTGTTGTTCACTTCAACTCTGCTTTGGCGAAGAGGGTGGGGGACACTCTGTGTAATAATACTCCCCCCAGATTATCGCAATCATTGGGGTAATTCTGCCATTATTAGTGAACGCTACAACAGATGGAAGAGAGCCAGCTATGATTTTAAGAGATAAGCAAGAATGACAAGCAATTTCATATAAACTGTGGCTGCGGGACACGGTTCAGAAAACAGCCCCGTCTATGCTTTACTCTCGTCCAGGAAAGAGGTGATGGGAAATTACAAGACCTGAGCCCCCTCCCCAGCACGTCCCTGTGGCTGGGGGGGATTTCAGGCCTATGGGGAGCTCGGGGCTGACCCCTGGCGTGCTCCATCGCAGGCTGCACACCAGTGTGGTGCAGACACTCCTTCCAAACCCTCCAGGTCGTGTCCTGGTGGTCACATAAGCAAATGATAGAAGAGTACTCAGCCCCGCCTCCCTGGTGAGCCTTTCCCATCCTCCATAAAGCGGTCCGTCAGGAGGAGTGTTCACCGTGCAGCGGGGGGCTTGACCCCATCAAAGCCCAACACTGTACAAACCTCAGCAATCGGAGGGACGGAAAGCCATTGCAAGAAGGAAGGAAAGCTGTCACAGGTGTTATCAGGTAACAGGAAACCCAGGCACCAGAAATCAGTACCTCTTCTCGGCCTTAGTCTCCAGCTGCCAGATCTAAAATTGCGCTGCGGGGACTATGTCTTATACACCTATTTCTCCTAATTTTCATTTCTGGCTTAAATAGCTTTAGTTATAGTTGAATCACCACGTGTTATACGAGTGTTGGGAAAAAATACGATAACCTATAGGGAAAGCTACCGACTGTGACAGGTGACAAACTGAACGTGAGGGCCCCGGCCTGGGCCGGAAGCTGGGCCGTATCGCACGTCAGAAAGTGCACTACATGGTTCGCCCCAGATGCCACCGGCCGCTCTGAGGTGGAGGCAGAAGGGCTGGGGGCTCGCTAGCAGGAGCCTCACTTGGAGGGGGCCCCACTGCCCTCCAGTTTCCTGACTCTCTGCTTCTGTCCCGGTCTGTGCCCGCCCTCCCAGAAGTTGCAGGGACGTTACCCTTAGCAACAAGAAGTATATATTATTCTTTAAATACTCAGTGGAAACTGAAGTTCACTGTCAAACACTAAAAGAAAAAGATCACATAAATTATACTTTTCTGAAGATAAGAACTAATTTAATATATAATATAAAGTCACAAAGTATTTTGTAAAAATCTGCTATAAAAACGAAACTGAAAAATAAGTCATAAAATTAAAATATATTTTAGCCAAGATACATGTATAACTAAATATACATACCGTGAATGTTCCGAAGCATACTCTAAATTAGGTATTAAGCAAATATTTATTATCCTTGTATTATAACCGTTGGCCTGAAGAAACACAGCCTGCACTCTGGCTGACACAGAGAAACGTAGGGCAGCACCAGGGGCCGCAGCAGAGAGGGGCTCTGGACGAGACCAGAGGGCCCTCACCGGGCCTAGCTCCTGCCCTCGGGGAAGGTAGTTTAAATGTCCACAGAGAACTCGCTCGCTTTAGGAAACCAAAGGCACAAACACGCCTCCGGCAAAAGCCACGCTCACCTGGAGACTTGCCGGCACTTAGCGGGCAGGCGTTAAACCACGCACTTCTCACTTACATTAGCCCGTTACGTGAGCGCATAGCAGCCTGGGAAACTCCCACTTCGGATGTGCAGGGTTCTCAGATTGGCCGGGGTTTGTTCGCGAGTGTTTCTGTGTTATTTAGGATGCGGAAGGAAACGTTTCTGTCAAAGGGAAAAAGGTTGCTCTTTAGTCAAAACTCCGGGCTAAAACGTCTTATTTTAAAGATGCCGAACGACAAGGAGCGGAGCGATGAGGAAGCGCGGCGGGGGACCAGACTGGCTTTAGAGGGGGGTTAGGTCTCTTTTGTGGGTTAATAAGTTAATCAGTTCACGAATCAGTGGCCCAATAAGATTCATTCACGTTCCAACTTGTAACAGTTGGGCTGTTCCTCGTAACCAATTCCTGCACGAGGACGAGACAAAGCCACTTGGCGCCGCAGGCATGACACTGTTTCTCACTGTTCTCAGATTGAGACATCAGGCAGCAAACGATAATGTGTGACGGAAGGACGGAGGGAGAAAGGGCAAGACCCAGGCGGTCAGACATGGAAATGGCGTGAACGAGACTGTGTATGAGCCGACCGTGGGACCCCCTGACCCACCGCGGGCCGGCAGAACGCCCGCTCCCGCCCTCACGGCGTTTCCAAAGGCTTCCTTTCTGAATCCTGAGCAGAAAATCAGTCATAAAATCTGAATTGTCACCAAGTAACACACACACGTAAAAAACACTTTCAGCTTTTCAGTGACATTAACACCAACAGCCTATAAAAAAGAAAAAGAAAAAATATTTCCTGGCTCAGATTCTAAAGCAGAGTCCCTAAAAGCCAACAGCTGACTGACTAACCGTCCCCGGGAACAGGGATCTGATCTAGCAATTCCCACCGTCCTCAGACGCAGCCCACAGCACAGCGAGGGGGCGCGGGGCACAGCGTGGGACCCAGTGCCGCAGCCCCACGCGCTGTGACGTGGCTGAGGGAAGTTTAGACAGCACTTCCCCATTAAAAAGAGAAATACCATTGCGCCTAAAACACTTCAGGAAGCAAGAGTTTATAGAAATTGGAACGCCACTTACTGTCTTAAAATATCACCATAATTTAACATGATAAACAGGTTTCAAAATAAACATGTATCCCCAAATTACTCAATTTTAAAATGTTGAACAAAGAAAAGCACTAAAGTTTGAGATCACTTTTTTTGCTACACGAGAAGCAAGTTTCTGCAAATCGATAAAACCCAATTATATAAGGAGAGGCCTAAATAAATGCGAGGCGCCTTCTCCTGCCCACACGATGGCTCCCTCCCCTTTCCTGCTACCAGAGGGAGCCCCAGTCAGTCAGGACTGGGGGTGAGGGGGAGGCCTTGCCCCAGGCCCGGGAGCTGAGCTGGGCCTGCTCTACACCAGCCTAGCGACCCCGCTGCCCTGAGCAGGGACCGGTCTGGAAGGGCCTTGCAGGGAGTCTGGCCAAGTCCAGTTCTGATTCCGAAGGCGGGGCGAGTGGGCTGGGGACTTGGAGGAGCGCCTGCTCCTGACAGAGAGAGGGGACGAAGGCGTGCTGGGGGCGTCTCCCCCCCCACCGGGCCCTCGCCACGTCCGGCCTGGGGCAGAGAAGTGGGGCCGCCACTGCCGCAGGAGCACAAGGTCAAACGTCGGCACACGAAGGCAGGGGAAGCAGCGAGGCGGGAAGGGGCTGGGTCGCCCGGGAGCGTCGCCCCGGCCCTGTCACTGACCACCTGTCAGCTTCAGATACAGTTTCCAAAAAACCGAAACGCACGAACGACTCGCGAGTCTCAAGTAGCTTAAGACCAGAACCTCTTCGGAGCGACAAAGCGTACGAAAGGCGTGAGGAAGCTCATCTCAGGCAAACGGGGGGTGGGAAGAGTTTACTTCAAACAGCGTCCAGCTCCTGCTACACGGACAGGATGCTGCACGGACAGGCGGACAATTTGTTCTAAAGAAAACAGGAAAATTACAACAAAAGAACACACCCACGTCATGGATTAACAGGCACAGTACTGGGAAGGCGTCAGTTTCCCCACGTCGATGTCCAGATTTAATGCGATCCCACTCAGAACCTCAAGACTCTCTGTGACCACAGCGGCTCAAACAGTGCGGGGGGTGGGGGGGGACAGGTGCGCAGACAGACGAGGGAGGACAGAGAGACAGGCCCCGTGCGCCTGAGCCGAAGGCGAGCAGGGCTTCCAAACGGCGAAGGGGCAGCGCACTGAGAGGCCCGTGTCCCCGGGTGTCCCTCCCAGCGCCCTGGGGGAGCGGCCCGGCCCGTGCAGGGCCCCGGGTCTGTGTCGGTCACTTCTCAGGGCTATGCCCCAAATGCATAGTCTTCTCGAACGCAGGTGTGCTCAAAACCGTCCCTGATCGGCCCTACGAGTCGGCTCTCCGGCGCTCCTACAACACACCGTGCGGAAGCTACAGAGGAAGTCAGAGGGGACTTGGTGGGGGTTAAAAGAACCCAAAGTCTTTAACTCGATAACATTTGTAAAAGTAAGCTGGCTGCTCCTACTCACATTCCTTTTCAAGGTCCCGTTTCAAATACAGGTCAAATAAAGCGCTGACGGAGCGATTTTAATTTTGTGGTAAATGAAGGGCTGGTGGGGATTTTGCCACCTCTAAGATTCTACCCAATTTTCTGCAGTTGTAGGATGAAGGCAAAGGGCAACATTTTTCTAATTAGATAACCTTTGGTTCATTCCTTAAGTCAAGCGTGTCTTGATTTTGTGACCGTGGCTACATTAATTTACCCCATGAGCCTCATGCTCCTCGTCCACAAGATGGAGAAAACACACCTAACACAGGAGCGTCCGGGGCAGGTCGGGCAGCACACGTGCCAAGCGCGTCGCAGGTACGCGGTGAGTTACAGCAATTAATATTGCGCATTAGCAGAACTTAAAATTTATATCAAGGCTAGTAAAAATCTCCAAAAGAAAAGAATACACACAAATATACATAAAACAAGCATAAGTTAAACCACTGAATAATACTACCTCCTAGTGTATATTTTGATTTAATTTAATGGACAAACTTTATTTAAATGAAATATGATCATTAAGGAGAGCTTCCTGCTCCAAACTGAGATGGGGTAGACATCCTTCTCTCTATTCCTCCTGCTCAGTGCAGCTAAAAACTCTGGGCATTATATATAAAACAATCATTAAAAGACTCTGAAAGGCGGAGAGAAGAAGTCAGCTTGGCTAGGGACACTGGGATCCAAAGAATGACACATCAGTACATTCCCTGGGCTTTCTTCTGCCTCACCCCAGACTGGATGCTGACGAAGACAGAAGTCTAGGAAAACCAGTGGGAACAGACAAAACTACCTCCCCCCCGAAATTACTCTCTCTAACCTAGAGGACTAGGACGGGTCCAACCTACCCAGACAGGACACTTTTAGACAATAACCACTGTTCTCTAGCCGAACAGCACGGGGAGAAAACACGATGACATCCGTATTAGCACGAGCCAGCGGGGCGGCCTAGGCTGCACGAGGTACCACGCCCCTGTCCTGCTGGTCTGACGCCGTTAGAGCAAAGGGCTTCCATCGCAGCCCCCGGCGGCGACAAGCTCCAGCCCGAACCTTCGCTCCCGTGAGTCACCGTGAGGACGGGAATCGCTGCTTCAGGAAAAGGCGCCTCCCTCCAAGCACGCTGGCTTGTGGCCCATCACAGACAGAATCCACCAAGAAGGGCAACCGAACAGCTGCGTACCGGTAGATGGGGGCGCACACGGCCAGGAGCGGGGCCCAGACGCGGCCTCTCGGGAGGACCATTTGTGCACAGTAAGTGTGCCTAGTTCTGGGTGACCAACTTTTAAAAGAACTTCGAAAAAACTGGCTTTCTTGTCAAAGGAATGGAGTTTTCTTGTGCTTGGATGGAGCAGGGAAAGAGTCCTCTCTTCTCAGAACTACCTACTACTGTAATGTTTCTAATTCACCCACTCAATCAACACATAGATATTACATTATCCTAAACACCTGAGCACAAAAATGAGCGAGAGAAGAGGAGGAGGAGGCAGAGAACCAGTGTGCAGAAAGGACAATCCAAGCGGCACGAGGGGCCCGTGCAGCTGGAGAGGCCAGGACCTCTGAGCGGAGACGGGACGCAGGCAGAGCGAGCCGGCAGGCAGGCACACACACGGGAGGACCGCTCCGGTGCTCAGGCCGCCTGAGGAAGGAGGCGCAGAGCGGGGCCTGGGCCCCGCAGGTGTCAGTCCTGTCTGTCTGACCCACGGGGACAGAACCAAACCGACTCTCCCTTCCCAGAGACGAGCCGAGCAGGGAAAGGCTTCTGGAAGGCAGGCCGCCTCGGCAGCCCATCGGAGCGCTGGCACGGTGGGAACGCCGCGCAGCGGTGCTGGAATCTTTGTGCTTCCTGCCGGGTTTCCACGCTTGTTGCCAAAACAACTGCAACCCCTTCCTCGTGGCTCCAGCCCGCAGCCACGCTGGCTCACCGCATCCGTTTTCCAAAGGCGGCCACGGAGACTTTCATCACAGCGGAAGCGCGCCCGCGTTACCTCTCCGCTTCATCCCTCCAGGGGCCCTCCCTGGCACTGCAGCACCAAGACACACCCCGAATGGGCTTCCCGGGCCCTGCGTGCTCCCGAGCCACCCGCACACTCTCTCGGGCTCCCGCCGCCCTGGCCTTCTCTAAGTGCCCCAGATTCCTAAGTAAGGGCCTCGGCCACCACGTGTGTGTGGGGCGCTCTCTCCTGCCAGGGCCTCGCGCTAGCCCTGCCCCAACCTGCGCGCGCTTCTCTCCCTCTTCACCCGGTCAGTTCTCAGATCCCCACTTACGCCACGCAGCCCCACGGAACTCTTCCTTTACCCTCAGCAGCACTGACACCAAAGTAGCCCGGCCCTTCCCGACCCCCACCCGTGAGAACTGGGGGTATGGCTACCCGCCCCCCCCCCCAGCGGGAGCTGCAGAGCGAGGCTGCACAGCGCTCCGCCAGAACACAGCGCTCCGCCAGAACCCAGCGCCCCAGCGACTGCCGCGCGCGCGCGCACGGAACAGAGGAGCGGGCGGAGCCCAGGAGCGGCGTGACCGCTGTGAGCACGTGTTCTGAAGCCAGAAACCCCCGGGAACACCTCTTGTTGCTGCTTGTATGAACAGCACTACTCTTTCACAGTAAACGCCACGTTATATGATGATAATAAATAATGCTCTTTTGTTATTAAACCACTTCTGTTAATAGTATTCTGCACTCAAGTCTTTAAGTCATATTGGCAGAGGGTATTCTGCTTAGTTTTAATTGAACTTGAAATTATCTGTTGGGATTTTATTATGGAACTTCCAATGGTGATATCACCAGCTTGAGGACAATAAATTTATAACAAAGAATCTAAAATTGAAAGCTATTATGTTTGCTGACCACCAAATAAAGAGAGATTTACTCCCAAGGTCATTCGGAGCTGAATCTCACATACCCAGTTTCCCCTTGGCAAGCACAGACGGAAGAAGAAACACAGATCAAGCCGCTGTCCAGGTGGGCGTGTCTCCTACCACTGCCGGCGGCAGGAGACCACTGGAGCCCGGCGCTCAGCCAGCGGCTGGTTCTGTGACTTGCCATCATCTTGTCCATTAATGAGCTGTTACTGACAAAACCGGATCACATCACCGGTGCAGTTAATTACAAACTGGAAAATATTCAGGGTATACAAATTTTATTAGCATTGCTGACATCTGTCAACTATATTGGTTAATTACTCCTGAATTTGGAGTCTAGCCCTCAACTGTTTCAAATTTTAACATATTTGACATAAACCGTTTTCAAACTACCATTATCTCTGTTGAGCATTTTTGCCTTATTCCTCTTCTAAGATAGAAATAAGTACGGCTAATTCTCATACTGACACGGTTCATTCTGCAGCTAAATAAAATAAACTGTTAATTGGCAGAACACTTATCTACCTCACGGTTAAGTTTCTTGCTCAGTGCTGATTAAATAATCTTAGCCTTGCTATATAGGTCACAAAATATCCTGTACTCTCTAACTTACATGTGAAGGATAAAATTCTAAAACTTTCCTCCTTACTTCAGAGGAGAAAAAAGCATTTGGCTTTTTATTTTTAGAGGTGAGATATGGACAGGTGGTTTGTGTTGCTTTGTGGGTAAACATGTTTCCATCCCCGCGCTAATCTATAAGTCATTTGTGGTGTGTGAGGGCAGGCTCCTCGGAAGAAATTAGTTTTGCAGGGAAAGAGAAGGCTGACTGGGTGAAAGAAAAGATCAGAAAAGGAAGAGGGGGCTGAGGTGAGACAGGGTGGGTGGAACAAAGACTCTGCAGGGAGGAAAGCCAAAGCGGCTCACTGAACATACACTCACATTTTCACAGGTTGTCAGTGGCAGCGAGAACATACAAAATTAAAGATAAAAAGTGGGAAAGTGTATTATGCTAAAAACACAAAATGTACAAAGTGCAATAAACCCGAGAATTCACTTTTAATCTCTCCATGCTGCCATGACAACCTCCTGTACCTTTAAGACAGAGAGGCCGATGAAATTCAGTCCCCAGACGTGCAAAGGCAGAGTGGCACGGAATTCAGACCCAGACAGCTGACGTCGTGCCCTCGGCCACAGCCCCACCCTAGTCTGAAGGGTGTGTTCTCTGTGTAAGGGACAGCACAGGCCCACTGTCAAGGGCAAAAGTGCTCTGGCTTGTCGCTGAAGAACTGGGGGCTAGTTTGCAACGACCCAGGCACTGTTCCATTTGTCCTCTTCATTCGAAGGACTGAACCGGGCTATGCTGCCAACTGTGGGGGTGATAATCCCAGCAGTACCTGAGCCAAACCTCAGCTCGTTCCAGGAGCCGACCCCCCTGCAGAAGGAGACGTGCCTCCCCAGCCTGAAAGCCTCTGTTCTAGTGAAGATGCGGCCGTCCACACACGCGCGGGGCCCTGACGTCCCCTCCCCAGAGCACAGCGCTCCTGTTCCTCTGCTTCTCCTGCAGGAGCTCCCCAGAAGGGGCAGCTGATCAGAAGGTCTGGAGAGTCTTGGGCCGCTGGCTTAAATGCACCCTAACCTCACCCCAAATGCTTGCCCCTGGCCATGGACCAGGTGAGCGTCCACATCTGTGGCCAGCGGGCATCTGTGTGACAAGGACGCCTATGGAAAAGATTACCATTTGGGGTGAGGCATCTACTGTTTAGCCACCTCTCAGCAAGTGAGAACTTGTGGGTGGGTCAGGCAAATCAAGCAACAAGATCACGTTCCTGAAGGGCTTATATTTTAAACGCAGATCACAGTTTTAAATTCCAGAGACCCAACGACCCTGTTCATGATTTGGAAGACCTAGTGCTGTTAGCATGTTAACTCTCCCCAAATTGACCTATGAATTCAGTGTATTCCCAGTCAAAATCCCAGCAGACCTCTTGGTAGAAATTGACAAGCTGGTTCTAAAATCCATACAAAATAGCCAGAACAACCTTGAGAAAGAACAAAGGTGGAGGACTAATGGCACCTGACTTCAAGAATTATTACAAAGTACCCTGGCCGGTGTGGCTCAGTGGCTTGAGCACTGGCCTACAAACCAAAGGGTCGCTGGTTCAATTCTCAGTCAGGGCACAGGCCTGGGTTGTGGGCCGGGTCACCAGCTGCAGGCGTGACAGAGGCAACCACACATGGATGTTTGTCTCCCTCTCTTTCTTCCTCCCTTCCCCTCTCTCTAAAAATACATAAATAAAATCTTTAAAAAAAAAAAAAACAATTATTATAAAGCTACTTTAATCAAAACAGTGTAGTACTGGTGTAAAGAGAGAGAAATAGAACAATGGGACAAAGTAGGTAGTCCAAAAATAGACCCATACATTCATGGGCAAATAATTTCTTCCAAATGACTCCGACACTCCGGTCCTACATTTTACCCAAGAGAACAATAAATGTGATAAACGTATGTCTAGATCTACACGAACATTCAGAGAAGCTTTATTTACAAGAGTCCAAACCTGGCAGTAACCCCGAAACCCAAACTACATGCCTTCGTTTCATATAAAAGTCTAGAAAACGCAAACTAAGCCACGGTGACAAAGGTCCGAGCGGTGGCCGTCCGACGCTGGGGCACGTACAAACAGCCCGGTGGAGGAATTACAGCACCGCTAATGGAGTTGGAGAAGAGGAAGTAATATACGTTTACTATCTCAACTGTGGTGAGGACTTCACAGTGTGGATGTATCAAAGCTTATCTAGCTGTGCGCTTTAAATACTTTCAGCTTCTCACATGCGGATCACACCTCACAGGCCAGTGCAGGTGAGTCTGGGGGTGAATTTAGTGGAAGTCACCTTCTGACGCCCCTCAGAGGCCCCTGGCCCCACAACAGAAAGGCCCCTGGTAAGAGGGGGTCTCTACATGCGCCGTCAGGGCTGTGCGAGCCGCCCCGTCTTCCTCTCCCAAAGCCGGTGGCTTTAAATAGTGGTGATAAGACTAACAGTGTGTTAATGAAAATGGTGCACCTGTCCTATAAAGCAGACTATGACACGTCACTCAGAAGTGTATCAGACCCTTAAGAAACAAATTCAGAGGAGAAACTTTCCGTTTCTCACGCACCACAGAGAACTGCACCGAGCCAGGGCGTTCTTGGCAACAACGGCTCACAGGGATGTTCCCGACAGAGTCAGCATGAGTACTAACACGCAGAACCGGGGACTCAGCCTGCGCGGCGTGGGACCGACTGCCGGCCACTAGGTCAGCCTGAGCGAGGTCCGACCACACCCCCAAACCACCTAATGTTCCCCTTGAACGCTCCTCCCCAGGCGTGGAAGGGGAGCAACGTGGTCTCTAGTGGAACACCTGGATCCGGAGCTTGCATGCCCCTCACAGATAACGACGCTTGAGAAACGTTAGCTTTATCGGCTTTTATTGCTCACTTGGAAAATATAAGGTTATTTACCTTTTATGAACTACCTCTGCTATGTCTCAACAGTTGAGGCTCAGCTGAAAACTTCCATGAACTTCACATTCAAAATGCCCGACAACTAATGCAAAGGGGAACCGGGACCGCTGCCCTGGGGGAGTCGGCGAAGACTGACCCTTTCGGGGTGGGGATTTGTGGGTCGGCGAAACCGAGGGAAGATTCTGCAGAGAGAAACGCTAAGAATTTAAGTGGGGAAACAAAGGAAGGACTGGCAACGAAGACGGGAGGCCCCAGGTCCGGGCCCCAGGTCCGGGCCCCAGGCCCAGACTCCGGCCCACTGCGCCGACCCAGCCTGCGTGCCGGCGGGCTTCCCGGCAGCTGTCGCGGGAGGCCGGGCCATCTCTGCGGCTGTGCACACGCGCGCGGGGGGCGCGGACAGCAGGGGAGACTCCGCAACGACCGGGAATGGAACAGTTAGGAGGCCTCTCTGCTACAGAAGCTTCAGGCACACCTGACACATTCTGTCTCCCCGGCGTCTTTAAATGAAGGTGTCACACTGAGCTGGAAAGCAGGTGACATAAATAGACAATGGTCACTCTGGCTACATGTTCTTAGACAGAAGTCATATTCATTAGGATTATGAAATAATAGAGCCGTGCAGGTCTCCGGAACAAGTGCTCGGCTTAGCGTTAACTATAATGCATAAAATCAAAAGGCGCAGAAGACCGCAGCATGCAGCACCGTAGAAGCGCTGTGGGGGGCGGGGAGGCAGGAGAGGGAGGACAGGTTCAGAAGGTCTAGAGAGCAGATGAGTTTCAAAGATTAACCATGAAGCCTTGGAGAGCTTCATTATTCCCCGTCCATTTCATCTGCAAAGCCCAGAATAATTCCACCTGCCCCAGCAGTGTCACGGCCCAGGCCTGGGAGGATCGGCTGGGATAAGGTCAGAGAAGCTGTCGAGTCTCTCACACGCGTGCAGGGGGACGCCCATCATCACCACGTTATCGCTGTCAGAGATGTCAGCTCCTGTTCCTTCGCTAAGAAGTCCCAGCACCACAGAAGCAGAGCTTCTCGTGGACCACAGCTGCGACAGCGCCAACCAAATAGTTTCCGGTTCTTCGTCGTACCCAGTCTCAGTGCTGACGTCTAATCGGGGACACAGGTTTCATGCATCTCCACAGTAGAAAGCTTTGCTTTTCATATGTTATAAAATATTTATGTTAATTCATGCTTTTTAAAAATTCAAATTTCTGCCTGAAAAATAATCACTTTCCCCCTTTATTCCACCTCAAACCCCACCCCTTAGTTCTGGGAAACAACAAGGTTAGAAGATTTTTAAGAGTCGCTGATTATGCGTCACCGGGTCAGGACCCAGGCGTCTTTTTTGCACTAGAGTCTCTCCTCTCAGGGCACGGAGCGGTGAAGGTGAAGGACTACAGTGCAATCTCCTGTATTGATTTTTAGGGATCACATGAATCATCTTTAGAGTCATGAGATCTTTGAGAAAGAAAAGTAATGTTAAACCAGACTGGACTCTCCTGAATTAACGGAGGAGGGGCTGCTGCCCCTTAGATCCCTACCCCCGGAGTTTAGTTTGAGCAGGACCGATCTATGAGGTATTCTGAGCGCGACACTTTTATCAGTAAATAATAATGAAGTACGCGTATACTTTCGTCAGGGAGCATTCTATGGTCTATGTAGGCTCCGGGGGAAGATGGGGGAGCTTTTAAAAGGCAGCCTGGCATTTTTCTGGTTTCGTTATAACTCTGGAGCACAGGTTTCGGGGAAAGAAGCAAGAAAGTGAGCATAAAGATTCTGCTCTAATTTAAATACAGTATTCTTCACAATTTAGTAACTACTCCTTTCAAGTTTCAATCACCTTCTAAAATTACGTGATAAGAGAAAAAATTACACGTTACCTAGCCAAGACATCAATAAAAGTACGTTCTAAAGTATAATCATTATTTTCATTTCCTATTTAGAATTTTTCATTTTTTATCATCTCAGTTGCCAAATTTCAATCTTCATTGATTAAAAACATAGCAGAACTCCTTGCATACAAATTTATTCAGGTTTGCAAACCTTAAATCATCATTAGATTAGAATAACAAGCATGACAAAATTAATACTCCCAAAGAGTTCAGGGAAATATAAAATCTAAAATGTATTGAATTAGGTTTTAAACTGAACCCATACAAGTTTAAGTTCAATGAAAACTAACATTACACACCTTTTGATCAATTATCTCATAATCATCTGCCTGAACCCTTTAATTCACCAAGAAACCCTCTCTAAAAAGCCGTCTGAGGTCAGCCCCAAAAAGCCGCTGACACGCAACCGCATCTAAACTCCTGGTAACCCGTCAGGTGTCGCCTCCCCCCATCCATCAAGTCCCTTCACGGGAGCGAGTGTGAAGTGTGTCCTCCGCACTCATCAGTGTCACAGGTAAATCCAATATGTGGAAAATAAAGACACAGAATTATTTGGAGCCATTATGAATCTAAACTTCTTAAAATAACTTACCGTGCAAGTCACATGATACTAACCTTAACATAACTTAGAACTGATTTCCAAAGCTAACACCTAGTCAAGAGCAGCAGGCCTGCCTTTGAACATATCTTTAGTGATGAGAGACAGCTGTGATCCCGTTCTACAATCTGTGGCTCACCAGCGAGGACAGGGGAGCGGGCAGGTAAGGAGACCCAGGTCTGGGAGTCACCCCACACCCACGGGAAAGGACGAGGTCCTCAGGCAGTGAACACGGACAGAGAGTGGGGAGCAGCGAGGATCCACATGGAGACCTCACAGTTAGAAAGTCTTCAAACACCAACCTAGAAGTTTAGCCCATCGTCTTTCCCCCCCAAAAGTCACCTGTGAAACACAGGAGCGTAAAGCTTCGTTGCTATAAAATGGGTCCGTTCTAACCCGTGTCCGGGTTTGCTGGGTGCCAACACCGAAGCAGTAGGAGACGCCGCTGGATGCGCTCAGCTCGCCCCGGGCTGCCCGGCGGGGGCTGCCGCCCAGAACCCTGAGAGCAGACGGGTCCGAGCCGGTGCTGACGGCAATGCACGCTTCTCGGGGAAGCCGTCTAGAGAGGCAGCCAGGACCAGGCCCGGCGGACCCAGGGGACTCGGGCCGGACCTGGACCCCCAGCCCGGGGACTTCACGGGACCCTGGATGGTGGCTCAGCCCTCAAACCGGAACTGCCCCGTCCACGCAGCGGAGAGCGCAGCTGTGAGCGGCGAGGCTGAGGGTGAGATGTGCGTCGCCGTCCACAACTGCGGCTCTCAGCTGGGCCCCCCACCGTCGCCAGGAGAAGCGGGTGGCTCTTCCGCCCAGGGAGTGCAGGGTGACGTCGCTAGGACACTCGTCCGCAACAAAATCGACAGAGAGGACCTGAGAAACCACCTCACGGCCTTGCGCAAATATCAACGGGAACAGAGTGAAATTCTGCTACGGCTGCCCTCCACCCATGAACGAAAAGTCACATGAGCATATTCGTCTGCATTAACTGTCTCTGTCACCAGGGCTTCCTCACCTTCCGGCCCCTTCGCCAGGTAAGGTGAGGAGCACTGCATGCATCCTTTCTAGCTCTAGGTTTTCAAAGAGAGAGAAAAAAAAACTGTCACAAAACAGGCTAAAATTACCAGCAAAAGCACCTTAGAAGATGGAGCCATATCTATGGTTCCTACCTTCTTCCTGTTACCACCCCTTTATTAAATAAACGTCCTTCAATTGCCTACTTAAAAGGAATGCTGTTTCAAATGGTCGGACATGTGGGGCAACAATACGTAACACTTCCTTAATGTGTTGTAGCGTTTACATGCCAAGGAACCTATTTAACAAAAGTTAAACTTATTAATAAATCATTATGTTCACATAAAACTTTAATGTAAAACTGTGTTTAAAACACAAATATTTGGAGCCAACTGCGGCATGTGTATAACTTAAGGTTAAGCCTGTGATAGGAGGCATGTTGCAGACCCTCAGATGCACAACAGTGTCCTTTCTTGTGCTGATAAGCACTGACCGCTGTCCTTCCCACTGTCCCGAGTCGCCTGACCGGCGTGGCTCAGGGCGCTGCAACGCCAGGCCAGGCACGTGCCCGCCACAGCCCAGGGCCCCAGCTGGGCACGGGCGGGACGCAGCCGACCCATGCACCTCTCACACATCGACGGTGCTCTCCCCTCTTTCTCCCTCCCTTCGCCTCTTTCTAAAAAGTAAATAAATAAACTTTTAAAAAAAATTCTGAGTCAGTGGAGCTGGAATGGCAACAAGATCTCTAACACGTGCGTGTTTGGTGTTGGTCCCCAAAGGTGCCGCACGAAGATGAATCGTTTCCCGGCCAAGCAGCCTTGAATGTTGCAACGCGCTCAGCTACTGTGCCGGAAGTTTTCTTCTCTCTGCCGCAAACCTACAGGAGAGGGAGAGAGCGCAGGGGAAGAAGAGAGAAAAGGAGGAGGGCAGCCCGGGAGATGGGGAGAGGGGAAGCCCACTCTCCGGCCCAGAAACTCCGAGAACTGGCCTGCTCTTCTCAGAGAAAAGCGGTCGCGGGAGCCCGGCCCGCCCTCCCCCACCCACGCTGCAATGGCTGACCCAGACACCAACCTGCGCACGCCTTTTAAAGAAGCTGCAAACCAGTAAGAGCAGCGGCAAAACATCTGTGGTATGACAAACAGCGACAAAATCTGTCTGCGGCTCAGCGTTCGTGCGAGGCCGGCGCACGCGGGCACCGACGCGGCCGACCCGGTAACGCAGGCAGAGCCACGCCCCGCCGGGCTGCCACTGCGGCCCCGTCACGCCTGAGCCCCCGAGTCCGCACGACCGACGGCGCCGGAGTCTCTGGGGGTGCATTTTGCCAGCAGCCTGAAACTCTGGGAAAATCTTCCTGTAAAACGGGTGGAAAACTCGCGTAAGTCAGATAGAAATCTCCACCCCGATATGAAAGAGCTCTTAAATAATTTGCTGCCAGTCACTGCCCGAGGTCAGCGAGTATTTACAAGTCTTAGTAATAACACGCTCTGCGTCATGTAATTCCCAGCACAGTGGTGGTCATCTTCAGCCTCATTTGGGAGAGTGTCTTTCAGATGCAGAAGAACAATTTTATTTGGGGGTTATAACCAAATTTTGTTACATACCTGGGGAGGAGCCGACCCCTTCAAAAGGAACTCGCGTGGAGCCCTCGGCCTGCCCCCCGCGCCATCGCCGACCCCCCTCCACGCGGCTCGCGGCGCAGGCCCCACCGAGACGCCGCAAACCTGGGCTCGTAAGACCCGAGTGCTGTCTGTGTCTCAGCCGCTCACCCGCCATGCTCCGCGACCCTCCCTCTGCGAAACCCGGCAAAGCACGTCTCTTCCCCACAGCGACACGCCTGTACGCGGCCAGGGCTGTCACGCAGGTGCGGCCTGCACAGACGACAGACGGCCGCTCCCTCCCACCACCTCACTCCTGCAGGCTGGACCCCATGTTCGCTCGCAGGACACTGTGCGCTGGAGAGTAATCCACACGTGGCCGTGAGGCTGCCCCGCTACCCGCCAAACTGTCCACACGGCGGCCACGCAGCTCCGGGGCGGCGAGCGGAAGCTGCCTCGGGGACTCCCGGCCAGGCAAGGGGACGTGGTGCCCACGCTGTGCCCACCCCACAGTCAGCAAGGATACGGCAAAATGGCGCCGACCTCACCCTCAGACTAGAAATACTTCACCCCGAAATCCAAGGTGCAGGATACTCCATTTACTGCGGCCTGCGAGACACTGTCAACATATTTCACGGGGATTTACTGACTTTCTGTCATAATTCTGAGAGACTTTTTCCTCTATCTAATGAAGTTTTGTAACCAGCATGTATAAATTTAACTTTCGTCAACTGGCCACAGTTTCAAAGATTGCGAAGTTGAATCATAAAGGAATTCTAGGGAGAATCACTTTATAAACCACAGGCTTCCGATATTAAAAAAGAAAAACACTCGTGACTTGGACAAAATCCTCCTTTTTATTCAGTGAGCTCAATCAGAAGGTAGCTATGTCTATCAGGCAGACCCTCCTCGCATACGAGGAATCAGCCAGAGGGTAATGTGCTTGCTCATCACAAAGCACGTCACCTGCCCCACAGGTCCTACCTGAGAGCTCCAAGCGCCCCCTTAGTCCACGGGGCCTCCGCTTCTCTGGACGGACTGAAAGCAGATTCTAACGGGAGATTACCCACCGCCCAGTGTGGCCCCTCACCCACCGCCGGGGCGGCCTGCGCACGCGCGACGCTGAAGAACGGCCCGGCACGCACCCGGAGATTCTTCACTGCACGGAAGCAGCACAGAACACCACTAAAACGCAGCCGCACGGCCCACACCAAAGCCGGGGTTCAGATAACACATCCAAAGACCCGGCAGGCTGTCCGGTTAAGGAAAACAGATAAACCTGCTTTAAAATGGCCAGTTTGCAGAGTGAATCTACGCCTGGTCCTCCTTTCTATCAGAGTTCTTCGGGAGACCTTTACTACTGGGAACACTTTACAGGTGAAATTTTAATTTGAACACACAGAGTGTGGGGTGATAATTGTTTCTTTGGTTTAAAAGTAGTAAAAGATAGAGAGCCAGAAATAAAAAAGCTAAATATCACCAGTGAGAAACAGACCGGAGCAGGCAATTCCCGTCCTCCCTCTGCTCTGGTTCCAGCAGAGACGAGACCCCAGCAGCCCGTAGGGAGCACAGCACTCAGCCCCGCGGCCTCCCCCCAACCACCCCCCCCCCCAGAGGACTGCGCGTGTGATGGAAGCCTGACCACTGATGGATCCCTGTCTGTGACAGGTCTTCTCTGTGATGAACACCTACCTGGTGATGAATCCCTGCCTGTAACGGATCCCTGTCTCTGATGGAAACGCGACTAGTGGTAGATCCCTGCCCAGTTCAGGGCAGGCCAGTCAGAGTCATTGTCTCCGGACTGTGGAATCCGGTCTCAGGCTCTTATTAGAATCTGCTCGTCACTGAAACGGAGGGGCTCTAAAAGCATGAGTCTCCTGGGGGCAGTCATGTAGGACTATGTGCTCAGGGTCCCACAGCCAATGGACAGAGAAAAACAAAGCTGACAAGTATAAAAAAAAATAGAAGTTCCATCAAATGACCTCAAAGCCAGAGAGTCAAAGACAGAGACACAGGTCACCAAAGATGAAGAGAGACGTTCCAGACGGTCTAAGAGTCCTGGTCCGTCGCAGACAGGGAGGTTCTGCTGCGCAATGTCTGCCGCACCCTTAGAATCGGTATCTTTTCAGTAGGCAAGTCCGTTCCTATTGCTTGCTATAAAAAGAACTTTAATTATTGATTAAAACACAGTCCCAACACATAAAAACAACTGAGAATGCTTACGCGGCCGGAGAAATGGGATGCAGGAATATAGCAAGTACCTCCCGTTTTTCTCAAGCCTAAAATGCCTGAGGGCGGTTCGCTGAAACGCTGCCTCTCTTGTGATCACGCAGACGGAAGGCAGACGCCCGCGTGCGCCCGTGCAAACACTGAGCCAACCTCCTGGGCCCCTATTTGTCAACGGTGCAGCTGACAGGAGGGCGGCCCCCCAGGTGACAAGCAGAGAGTCCACGGTCCCCAAGCTGGGTCGGAGTGCAGTGTTTCAGAATAAGACCTGCGTTTCTTTAAAGTCGTTGTCATCGTCGGCAGCCGTCCGTCTCGAGAGACGATGGTGTAGCTTCTTAAGAGTCTATCTGCACCGCCAAGAATGGCTGTGCGGTCCCACTCGGGAGTGACACGGTATCTGTCTCCTCCCGTGTTGAATCGACATCTTGCGATGACGCTGGAGTGTCCTCTCCAGTGAAGCTGAAGCTACAGAGCCTGGGCAGGGTGATATGGAGGGTCTGCTGTTGCCCATGCAGCAGACCCCCCCTCTCTTCGCAGCTGAAGGATCCAAGGGAAAGACGGAGTCAATACAGCTCGGCTTCAGGTGCGCCGCAGGAGTTGCCGGTGTTGACTACAACATCAAACCGCCTTAGGGACTCCGGCTCCGGATTTTCTGTCGGGGTTTACTCCCTTAGCCTTTCCCCTGAAGAGGTATGCCGCAAGGCAGCGGAGGTTTTTTGGAGTCAGAGTTTTCCTTCTCTTTAAAGTACAGGAAAAATATGTAAAGGGACAGAGATACGGGGACACAGAGACACATACGTGTGTGGATACGACAGGCTTCTGCACTGTGGCCCAGGTGCCAAATCACATTCAACTTTATTTTTACAGAAAAGGGCACGTGGAGGCCACGTAACAGGCTCTGTTCAAGACCAAAGATGAGAGACGCGCCCCCTAAAGAGCTTCCTTTTAATCAAGGCTCAGTCGGGTGCCTTCCACTCCAGAACAACGGACATGTTACAAGGGGTCTGGGTGCAGAAGGAAAGTCTCTGCCCCACCACCAGGTCTGTTAACTTAGGAAACTACTTAACTTTCCCGAGTCTCACTGGAACACCTGCTAGTTTTATGAGAATTACAAAATTAACAAGTCTGTAAAAGCCACGCACAAGGCCTGGCATTTTGGAGGCACTAAATAATGCCACTTTTTTTTCTTTAATCATATTTTTTCTCAGCCTTCATCTTTGCAGGCCTTCCTGGCAACCCTTCCGGTCCGTCTCCGCCTCACGGCCCTGCCCCACCCCGGAGAACTGCGGACGCTCCACGGCCTTCTGTGTCCCAGGGTCAGGTTCGCGCAGAGGTAACCCTTCAGTACGGGCCCTGCCGCCGGCCGGCCGAGGGACGGCGCGGGGACCGTGCGGGGCCAGGCCTCAGGCCCGGACGCCCAGCCCGGCAGGCGTCCCCACTGCTAACCACCCAGCAAAGGTTTCTCCGCTTGCCTCCTGGGGTGCTCCTTTCCTCCTAAGGCTTTTGGGTTGCTCTGGGTTGGTCCGTTTTCCACTCCAAGTCTGAGGACTCCTGATTCATTCCCAGAAACAACACCCTCATCTAAGGCTGCGCCTGTCACCAGCTTCCAGAAGCTTCTGCAATAACTCACTCTTCATGTAAGCGCTGGCAAAACCACACGGTCAGCCCACTGAAGCACAGACAGCGTCCCTACAGGGAAACAGACTTAAACGTGCTGATGACTTTTTTAAAAAGACAATCTATTAGTAATTCAGACTCCATCAGTATTTTCTCTGACAGAATATCAAGAGACAGGCTGTGCCTTCTTATAATATTAAAGGCCAGAGACATTTAAAAAGTTATATGAACGGCTTCTGACACTTTTTAGCTACGTGACCCTAGGCGGCCACTTAATCTTCCCGCGCCTCAGTGTGTCTGCAAGCCGGTTAGCGGTACAGGCTGTCCTCGCCTTGCGCAGCTGAGACGGCTCCATCTCAGGTACCACATTTTAGTTTAATAACAGCATCCCCCCGGTAACAGGGCTCAAACGCCGGCTACCGTGGCAGACGACCACGATTCGTCACAGGGAAGACAAGCTTCGCGACTCGCGCCCCGGCCACAGGCCCCACAAGGGACAGGCGTGCGCGGTGGCACAGGACGGGCCCCGCGCCCCTTTCAAAGCCCGCGCTTCTGCGCATCACGCACCGGCCGCAGGTGCGGGGCTGGGCTGCCTCCTTGTCTCCAGTGACCAACCCTCTTGACGTCTTAGAAAAACGGGCACTCCCGAGACACGGACGAAGCGCAGCCAAGGAACAAGCCACGGCCCGGGCTGCTGGGCTCGGCGGACGGGCACCGGCCCCTGAACGGAAAGGGGCAGCCGCGGAGGGGCCGGCAGCGAACCCTGGACCACGCAGGAGCGGGGCTCAGGGAAGCAGCGGCTCACGGCGCCCACGGCACTGCTGCGGACGAGGCTCTCGGGGCGCAGACACCGGGACGGAGGGAAGGCGGCTCGGTCACCGCCGTGCGTGAGCAAAGGGGGGAAGGGGTCCAGAGGAAGGGGCGCTGGCCCCCCAGGAGAGAGCTCACAGCGCCGGGCGCGCACGGGATGGCGTGCTGGAGGCCGACCCAGACCCGGCCCCCCACCAGGGGCGCCCCGTGCTGAGCGCCACACGCCCGCAGGGGGCGGGAGGGCTCCTCCCGGGGCCCCCGCACGTTTGTGCTTCTCCGTGTTGCTAACGCGTTACATTACAGAGTATTAACTCTGTTAGTTTTACTCTTTTTCCACTTCCCTCCACACTGACAATAGCTGTAAAAGAACTTCCAGTGCTTTGGCAAGAAGCGGTCAAGGTCCTGGGACTACTGGGATGTCCCCACACTCGCTAAGCCCGTCAGCAGGGCCCAGCGCCCACAGCCGGGGCCTGCCGCCCCGCACGGAGAGGACTGCCTGCCGCCCTGCGAGGCCGGGGTGAGGACCGCCACGTGGGATGCCCGTCAGACTGGCCATACCGGGCACTTAGACGGACTTCAGGGACACTGTACCCAAAGAAGCAACTGAATAACTGAGAGGTCAGGCACCTCTAAGCTAAGGCTGCGGCCCTCCAGGCGGAGAGACCATCTTTAAGAAACATTTAAGTGAGAGCCGACCCAAGGCGGGGACCGAGGAAAGACGGGTGCTGGGGACGGCTGCCGGTGTCTGTCAGGACCGCGCTGGCTGACCGTGCTGAATGCCTCGTGCCCCTGCCACCCTGAGGCCTTCACATCCACACGGTACTCAGCCAACCCCCCTAAAGTGTAAGGAGGAAGGTTGTCCTGTCGTTGTTACTTAGAGCCAAGGAGACTGAGGCACAGAAAGGGGGCCTGACCCTCCTGGGGTCCCACAGCCGGTAAGTGATGCTGTGGGCACCGGGGCAGGCGGGTCAGCACCACGGCCACGGGGGAGCCCGCTCCCGGCCCACCCGGCAGCCCACCCTGCCCACCCGGCCCAGCTGGGCACTCAGGGCGCCCTGGCGCCGCCCCTCCCCCTCCCCCCCGCTGCCCTCTGGCACCTGCGGACTGAGCGCACACCAGGGGACCCGCGCGGTCCTGCTCCTACTGCGGGGACAGTTCTGTTTAAATCTGCCTGGGTCAACTGCTGATCTCCTGACCAGCCATTTCTTCCACAATGTTAACTATTTAAGTCAACAACTGCCCGGAACCAGAGGAAGATAAAGGACCACTGATTTGAGAGGAAAACAATCCGTGCATTTTTGACCCCTACACCAATAAGTTCCATTTGCAGATCACATTTTTGTGAGGGGAGAATAGTGTCTATGAAATTATTTGTAAACCGTCTGACTGCCAGCTTTGCACCCTCTGTGGGCTCGGCATCACCCCTCTTGTTTTCAGAAAGATGTGGAAGCTTTTTAGGAAAGTATGTTCAAAAGATCCTGGGGTATAATGTGTTTATACTTTTCTAGGGCTCCCCACAAAGGTTTTAGTCTGCAAATGTCCTAGAAATGGCTTTTTCTACCTACTTATTTTCCCCAACAGAACATTTTATCCTAAGTACCTTTAAAATTAAACACGTAACACATTACTTTTTCCGTCTCCTGCCTCAAAGGCAGATACAGTGCTTTGGTCAATCCAATCAGTGGGATCCCCACTTTATAAGTTTGTTTCCAACTCCGTTATCTGAGTTATTTATTGGGTCCTTGAAGGCCCCAGGGGAATTCCAGAACCACCTAGCAGA
This sequence comes from Furipterus horrens, assembly GCF_987537825.1. Lineage (NCBI taxonomy): Eukaryota > Metazoa > Chordata > Mammalia > Chiroptera > Furipteridae > Furipterus > Furipterus horrens. The sequence goes on from NW_028327180.1 coordinate 101,421,286, forward strand.
AGACAAGCAGCTCTGTCACTCTGGTATTAAGTTATGTTTCACTTACTCAGCTCATGCCCAAATATAGAAAGCTGGTAGAAGAGGGTAATTTAAGTGGGTTAGTGAACAGCGCCTCGGCCATCACTCTCCCAATCACGGGTTTATGCTGAGGGGACACAGACACTCAGTTCTTGGTTGATACCAGTCGTTCCTGAAAGGCCTCAGCAGACAGGGGCCACGAACGTGCTCTCCGTGAAGCGGGGCTGCTGCTGCGGGGTCACGCGGGTCTGCCTCCCCGGGCCACGCGGAAACGGACGTGGGCAGGGGCGGGCAGTTCTTAGCTCAGTAGCTCCGACACCTTTTCTACCACGTGCCAAAAAAGCCGAAAAACGTGTAACTGTCAAGAACAGAAGAACAAAGACCTCCAAATTTAAATACTTTTTTCCATACAGGGGATATGATAACTACATTAATTAATAAATACCTCATTTAGCCAGAAATGACTTTAATCAGCTGTAGCTACTTCAAAAAAATGAAACATGCTTTGCTGGCCATCTGAAGTGCTTTAGGTTTTATTCTTCTGAGACGGAAAGGCGCTAACTATAAATGTACTTTGTTTCTGAAGTGAAATTCTTGGAAAACTAAACCAAACTGCGTATCAGCCACACTATCAGCAAAAAAGAAAATGATTAAATTTGGATGCAGTAAGATTCATAAATGAGTCTCCAATCTTCCATTTTTTTCTTTCCCTGATGATACTAAAATCTCTCCCTTTCCTTAGAATGAAAGATTTCCTGAAATAACCCACGTGGTTCATAAGCCCCTCACACTTGCGGGCAGTGCAAGCCGGCCAAATGCCCAAGGACGTGGTCGCAGGGAAAAGATTTATCTAAACACAGGAACTCTAAAAAGACAGCACATATCTACAGCAAGCTACCCTGGTTAGCACGCATTTGAACATAAAACGGTGTATCTTTTTACAATTTTGTTCAAAATGAACTATAAAATAACATTCCTAAAATTAAATTAATATGCATTTGTGAAGAACCAGTTGTTTATTGTTCAGAATGCATAGGGAGAAAACCAGTAACAGCTTTACTTCTTTTACTCTCTATATTATTTACAGAGAATATAACGTAGAAAAAACGCTACGAGACTGAATTATAGTTTTTCGTAACAAAGAAACTGATACAGCGTCTGACCTGGTCCACGGAAGGAGTCTCCCTAATCCATTCTGATGTCGAAACCACACTATGTCCCGTTTAAATCCCTGAGTTCCATATTACAATACCACCTAGAAACATACTTCCTTCATGTTCAGGGTCCTCTGTATGAGAAATAAAAATGAAAAAGTATAAAAAACAATGGGCTCCATGATTAAAAGATAATTCCAGGGCTTATCGACTGACTTTTCATTCCTATTTTTATGTTCTCATCTGTCCCCAAAATTCATCACAGAAAATCATAAAAACCTGCTTATCTCAAGAAATTCTCCCTGGTGAAGATTCAATTAGCCCTGCCCTGCACTCCCTTTGCCAGTCTGGAGTTCATTGTTCTTTTGACAGGAATCCTGAAAATTAACTATGTATTTTCCTTTTCCAAAGACAGAAAACTCAGGTCCTAATGCCTCAATAAAAATTTTACTCTTCTCTACCATCTGATATAAACCAAGCCGACAACATTGACCATGATTTTTTTTAATGTAAATTATTGTAATTGTTTGTGCTTAAATTCTCTTAGGGAAGGATGATAGCTCTCACCAGCCAATTTATTCTTTTCTCTTTATATGCTGGATGTACGATAATTTCCTTTTACTCTTATTGATTATGATCACGCCTCAGACTTTTCAATTTAAGAGTAAAGGAGAAATAGTATAAAAAAAAGACTAAAGTTAATTTATCTCTAATATTAATGAATGCTTATTAAACTTTAGCAGGTATATAAAGTTGGCCTGCCCACTAATATCCCTGATAATATGCAGGGTAAAATGAGAAAAATAAAGTACTTAGCACATGACTTTGAATTATTTAATAAATGCTATTTTTACGATTACTTTTTAAAATCAGACCAGCTATTCCTGGCATCTTTCCCTGAAACGGGCCGTCTATCGCATTTTTATCACTTCCCACACCGCAACAGCCTCGCTTCAACCCCCACCTTTCATCTCCTGGCCTGGGTTTTGCCCGAGTAAGTTAGTCCATCAATTAACTAGAAATCCATGTGAACTCAAGAGCTACAGAAAGAATTTCTCAAGCAACGGATCCACTGAGCCTCACGACCTAGTGACAGTTGTTCAGACTCAAGTCCCACGGGGGCACCCCAGTTCCTTCTCATTACAGCGCGAGGGTTTCCCAGCACCGACCTTGCCACCGCCTTCAATAGCGTTTTAACTTTTCCAGAAAGGATTCACGCTGGAACAATGGCACATCTGCACAGCAGTCTGGCTGGGTCTAGAATTCTCAGGTCTGACTCTCTTCCACTCAAACGTAACACAGCTTCTTCTGGTTAGACAACTGCAGAAGTTTCTCTTTTTTCGGAAACTCAGCAACCTCATTACAGATACATGGCGATGCAGCTCGTTAGATGTTTGTTGCTCTTGCTGCCGCTGTCAATCAGAACGTAGAGCTCTGGACTCACGGTTCGGTTCTGAGCACCACCCGGTCTGCTGTTTAGTTCCTTCATTCAGCAACTACGCTTTACATATCCCAGAATTCCTTCCCACACCCGGATTATCTCCTTTTGATATCAGTCTCTTCTATTTTATACATTTAGTGCATGGTAAATGTCATTAAAAATTTAATTATGGCCCTGGCCAGGTGGCTCAGTCCGTTGGCGCGTCGTCCGCTGCACCAAAAGGTTGCAGGTTCAACCCCCAGTCGAGGCGCACGAGGGAGGCTTCTCCCCCACCTCTCGCCCCCCACCGCCTCCCCCGCGCCTTCCTCTCTCTCTCAAATCGATGAGCACATCCTCCGGTGAGGATTTTTTAAAATTATTAGATCTTAGCTTACATGCTATTCCCATAGCACCCAGGGTGGACCCGATCTAAAACTCAGACTGCCTAGTTTTTATTCAGGACAGCCAGAAGGTCCCCCGAAGGACCCTACGTGGCCTGACCTGACAGATCCGCTCAGAACTCGGCCCACGTTCTGAAGAGTCTCAAGTGCCCAGAAACCCGGACGTAGAGGCCCAGCTCCTGGAGCGGTCCCCGTGTTTGCAGTCCCGGGCGCGTGCTCAGAGCCCACAGCCCCCCAACGCTGTCTTCAGATTCGGGGAGGGGAGTCATGTCTTCTGCTAAAACGTCCATCACTGTGTCCGCAAGAACGCCCCAACCAAAAACTCCGGGAAAGCCTCCTTGCTGCCCGGTTCGGTGCGCCCAGGCGAGTACGAAATGTCCGTTTTCCATCGACTTCATGTCACGATTTAATCAGTTTACATATGATGCCTCAATACTGAAAATTAGTTACACTTACACACCCAAAACAGTAGCAGCAAGACGGAATTTTTAAACTATTCATAGAATAATTAGGTCAAAAGTTTTTCTACCAGAAAGTAGTAAAAAGTATTAAAATGCAGCTTTAAGCCCTTCGGTAACTGTGAGCATCACAATTCTTTAGCGACCAGTGATCAACGACGCTGAGGTAACTGCAGGTAGACGCGCAGACGAGGAGGCGTGCTGTCAGGGACGTCACAGACAAAAGCTTCCCGTGCGCCCTCCGTGGCGCGAACACTGAAGCAACCAAGAGTCCCAGCTCTGCGACTGAGCAGGACTGTCCCTGACGGGCGGCGGAGTCCTCCGTAAGGGTTCTCTGTACGCTAAAATGAATGAGACAACATTTGGTTTATAAAAAATAAAATTAAATTAAAAACCACAAAAACCATGACTTATCAGAATTCTACTCACTATTGAGCCAAACACCAGGTCTGTAAAAGACAAAGCGCATCACAAAATTAAGTAACACCCGCCCCCCATCTCCCCCAAAGACCAGCCAGGCTACTGAGAGCCGCGACGGAGGAGGCACACAGACACGCACAGTGTGCGGGAGAAGCTCGCCAACACCTGACTATTTCAGCAGCTCTTCCACACACAGCCAAGTGAGTCCTGCTCTGAAGGAGAAATCAATGAGAAAGAAAAAATGCAAACGATCGGAAGGGCGTGAAACCGCCTGAGCTGTAAAGCCTTCCTGCCGCTGGCAGGCCACCACACGGTGCCAAACAAATGCCGCTTCATCTAACCTGGGAAAGTCGTTTAGGTTAAACAGTATTTTCTAATTCACCAAGCCAACAAGATACGGGGAAAATTTTGATGCTGACAGGACCGTACTGTCAATACTGTACAGTGTCATTACCAGCACGTGCAAATCCAGAGGCTACGCCGCGAGTGCTGAATCGCGTGCGTCTGCCCTCACTCCGGGGCCTTCCCTGTGCGGCACCTGGAAGGCTCTCCAGCTCGCCCCGGACAGACACGTGTGGGTGCAGAGAAATACTCCCAAAACCCCGTGCTTCGGCGGAACGTCACCACCACAGGGCCTGGATCCAGTTCTCATTACTCTCTGCCTCTGAGTCACTGGTACATCTCGAACGGCTTTGCATATTTTCCAATTTACTTATTTATCTTTGCTTTTCCACATTTTGCCCTTTCAATTGTGGAACTTCTAGGCAGGGATTAAGACCAGTCCACTGAGCATAGTTTTGTTCTTCGGAGAAAGCCGTTAATTCTCTTTTAATAGCGAGGCGCATTTCTTGAACACTGGGATCATTAGTACTTCTGTGATACGCAGTATTTATCAACTTAAAAACAGATTATGTTCCAAGTGTTCGCGCAAGCAGTCGGCGCTCAGCGCTGTGACGGGTGACGAGGGCCCTTCGGCAGCCTTCACAGCGCACGGCGCCCACAATGAGGTTCCTGTCACACGGCAGGCCCACTGAGCCCGCTGGGGTCCGGGGAGCCCGGCGAGGTCCAGAAGCGCAGCGCCTGCAACGCTGCCCGGGTGGGGGGCCGCGGAAGCCCCCGTGTCGATGTTTCTCCACACGCGCTAGAGGGGAAGAGGGGACAGGTGCGCGTCGTCAGAGGCGAGAAGACGGACGGGCAGAATGACGGGGGCAGAGAGGCAGTGGCGGTCAATCCTGGCAGTGACCTGATCATCCCGGGGCGCCAGGGATGCGGCCGTCCCAGGGGGCACGAGCGTGAACACTGAGCCAGAGGCCTGGGTTCCGAGGCCGCTTCCACCCCCAGCAAGTTACTCAAGCCCCCTGAGCTGCCGTGATCTGATCGGTGGGACAGGAACCAGCGCAGCTTCCTCACGGGTTTCTTGTGAGGACCGAACGAGGTAACATAGTAAAGAGCCCAGAACAGTTAACCCCCGCTGTGCTGCGTGTACCTGTCACTACTGCGGCTTTTCCCGTGCGGCACCAACCAGGACCCAGCCCAGCACTGCCCGCGGCGTGCCCAGGGCACCTCCCACCACGCTCTGGAAGGTGCGCACAAGTAACGTCTCCCCAAGGCCACTTCCGTCACACAGGGCGGGGCAGAGGGAGCTCGCAGTGACTCGTGTGGAAAACGACACAATGATTCACACACGGTACAAGAATAACCTGTCTTGTGCCTTCATGACAGGAAACGTGCTTTTGCCCCGCCCTGCATAACCAGAAGAAAACACATATCACACATAAAAACCTGCACACAAAGGTTCACAGCAGTCCTAGTGATGACAGAGAGGAAGCAGCGACAACCCAAATGCCCGTCCCCTGGTGAACACACAAACAGAGCGTGGTGTGCCCATCAGAGGAACACTACTCAGCGGTAAAACGAAAAGGACGCGAACGCCCGCTGCTACGCTGATGAGGCCTGAACATTCATGCGGATTGGAAAGAGTCGGTCACAAACACCACATGTTGCGTGACCCCATTTATAAGCACTATGCAGACGAGGCAAGTTCATAAAGACAAAAAGGGCGTCAGTGGCTGCCGGCGGATGGGAGGGGGGCGAGCGCAGAGTGACTTCTGATCGGCAGGGGTTTCCTTCTGAAGCGATGAGCGCGTTCTGAACGAGGTGGCGGCGATGTCTGCGCAGCCTTGCGGACAGGTGACAGATCCTGAACTGTACACTTTAAGTGGCAAATCTTGGAGTACATGACGTATATAAATAAAAAAGTCCTAACCTGTAAACTGCCCCAGAATACGAACTGTGCCTTACCCGTCTGGGCGCCCCTGAGCGTGCCGCGCACACAGGAGGCTCTCACGTGTCACTAAGCGGACAGCAGGCTCCCACCGGTGCAGATGCACTGGGAACTGCATCCCTAGACTATTCCAGCCCACTTCCGCCCTTTGTCTGCCCTCCAGTGAGATGAAACGCGATTCTCTCTGAAGAGGGCAGAGGCCGCCCTATCACAAGTTAAGTGAGTCTCCAGGCTCTGGATGTTCTTCGTGTGCCGTCTGGTAATATGTGATGAAGAGGAAGAAAACCACCAAAGGAGGAACAGCAGCAAGCTCCGCCAGGATGGGTCATGGTCTGAAACGACAGCTGACACACTGTCCAGGGTCCTGAACTCGGCCCCAGAATCCTCCCCCCACCCCCACCCCCACATGCTCACAGCCTGGATTGCAGAAAAGCCTGGTTTTATTACATAAAAGAAATTACACTTAATGGCAATTTACCTAGTCTGCTTTCTATTTTTGGTTAAGTTTGAAAAAATACACTAATTATGCACCTTATTACGTTGTGTCAGAGAAACTGTAAATGTCATCAATAGGAAGCTCCATGTAGAGGTCGTGCAATCATTAAAGCACATTTGTCAAGGACGTACCACCCTAGGCACGGGCTCGTGTCTGGCGAACGAAGCCCCAGCCCCTGCCAGCCCTCACAGACACCCCACAAGTTAAACGCCAGAGGTCACAGTCTGCTGCTCTCAAGTTATAATCCAGTCAGCTCACCACCTTTTAACCATAGAGAGCAGACACAGAGAACACAGGAAAAATGAGGAAAATGTGCGCGGATAAAACGAGCCACTGTGTTAAAGGGAGCCTCCCCGGTCACGCCACAGGCCGTTCATCGGGTCACGGCAGCGCCCCGGCTGCACGCATGTCGATGGAGCAGCACCGCAGATGCGTGCCAGCTGAGCTCTGCAACCAGCCCTCTAATGATCTGACAAGCGCCAGACGCTGCTTGCGAGCAGAATATTCTAGTGATAAAATGCACGAGCTGGGAAAGGCGGGGGATCAAAAGAAGAACGCCAAGCTCCAAAGTTTAGCTCCTGATGCATCTACATCATCAGATCATAGGTTTCTGCTTCTTATCGCTGCACTGACAGGCGACCGTTTTAGCTCCAAGGGAGGTAACAGCCAACAGCGGCCCGGCTGCCTGTCCTCAGCCTCCCCTGGGCCCCACGCAGCACCTGACAACGCCGACCACCAGGCACGCTCTGCGGCCCCCGTCCCTCAGTGCGCAGGGTGCGTGGCCTCCCTTCGTCCCCTCACTCTCCCTCCGCGCTGTCCCTGTGCGTCGCCTCTCCCCCTTGTTCTTCCCCGGCAGCCCCAAACGCCGAGCCTCGTCCTCATCCTTCTGTCTGACTTCTCTCTTCCAATGACAGCCATCATCACGGAGCTCTCCGTACAGTGCTCTGAAAGGCCGCTGTCCACCGGACGCGCCAGCGAGGCCCGTGCCCCGGCGCCTGGGCCGCCCGCTGAAGATCGCATCTTCGCAGTGAACGGAGAGAGACCCGTGTGGCTGTGAACAGGGTGGGACCTCGGTTCCGATTCCGACTCCTGCACTCACTGGTCATGTGATCTTCGGCAGAGGAAGGTATGGCCCTTGAGCCACGGCTTTCTCTTCTACAAAGCGGGTAAAAAACCTCTTTCCAGAGAAATATATTAAACTCTGGTGATAACACTTAAATGTCGGTTACTCCGTGGAACATGCTGTTAAGCACTGTGTGCGTATTACTCACTGAGTCTCACAAAACCCCGCTATGGGCCTCCCACGGAGGAGGAGCCCGAGGCGCAGACGCGCCGGGCCACGCAGCCCCCAGCACGGCAGCCCACAGGCCCGTGGTAAGCGACGGCAGCCCCGTAGCAGCCCCACGCCACGGCGCTCAGGTACGCACATCCCGCCACACGGGCGCGTGTCTCTTCATTCGCTTCGGCTCTGACACGGGCCTCCCACCCAATGCTGGACCGACTTACGCGTACGAGTGTCAAAAACCAAACGCCACGTTTCGTTCACCCCCCGCCGCCCGGCCCGGGTCAGCGGTCACCGGCCGCTGCGGCCTCCCGGCTCCAGCCCGGGTTCCTCCCACCTGCACGCCTCTCGGCTCCATCCCCGCCGCCTTAGCCCCCGCCCCCAGAGGGCTGCATTCTGGAGCCGACACGCTGTACTGAACACGCGCTTCAGGGGTAATTCTGTGCTTTATCCGGTCTGATGGAAACGGGCAGCAGCAGCACCTCAAAGCCCGTCCGTAAAGGAGCCCCGACAGGCGACGGAGGCAGAAGAGGCAGGACAAGGCCAGCTGGCTGTGCCGGCTTCCAGACGACAGACGCAGCAGCAGATATGTGATCAGGGTGCAATCTGTGCTCCGAGGATCCAAGCGCATTATTCAAACAGCCTCAAAGGCACCCAGAACAAAAGTGGGATGACATCCTGAGAGAGGCCGTCGTAAGAGGAAGGTGGGGTGCGGGGTACAAACGCTGGTGAAACCTCAGCCGGCAGAGGAGTGGGACACTCCAGCCCAGACTGAGGGACGAGGCCCGTGATCATCAGAAGCAGGAGTGTCAGCTCACATGATCTGGTTGTTTTTATGTCATGAAAAAGCCAGCCAGCTCGTGTCTCGAGGGCAGGGAGGGACGACGCCAACCACAGTGACGCTGGCCTTTCCTTCCCGCCGAGCACCTGACCGGTCGCAGGGCTGGCGGGGCCACTCACACTGATGAAATGGGAGGTTTTAAAACACAGTGGGAACAGTAGGTCCATCAGCGTTGCCCAATTATTTCAAAACTGGAAACTGCTAAATAGGTACTGGAAAGCCTTTTGTAAACAAAGGCCAGAGCCGCTCCGCGGGGCGCTGTCATTACCACGTGCTGGGGAGCACAGCCGAGCACGCCGAAGCAACAGAGCTCTAAGAGCAGAATTTAAAATATGTGCTAACGTAAAACTTACTGTCTACGGTGCTATCCAATGTCCCAGATGTAAACTTAATGCAAGTGCGGGTCAAAGCCACAGGTTTATATAAACAGGTGCTTAAAAGCAATGACCAACACACAGGAAGCAGAGTAATTGGCTAAAACCTGCTGCAACAAGAAGATAACAGAGATACCCGAATGTGTTCTTTAAATATTATTTTTCAGTAATTTGTCAAATGGCATGCTGTGTGGAATTTACTTGAAACTTCCTTTAGAAATAATAACCAGAGTATAAAATTTTTAAATAATCAATAAAGCCAAGGTTTATAATTAAAGACTGAGGATTGTTAAGTAATATTATAAAACAGAGGAAAGCCACACTTCAGGTGTCAGGGCGCTCTGAGCCAGCAGAGAAGAAGGAGCTGCGATGCTGCCCAGGTGGGCCCCGGCCACACCTCCCCCGAAGGCCCGTGGGTCTGCAGAGAACAGGACCAAGTCTGCCTCCTTCTCCAGAGGCTGGTTCTGCCCTGACACAGGCAGCCGTGCCGTCAGTCCTAGTTAGAGGGTTTGCTTACAGGTCTGTCTCTGCCACAAACGGGGGAACTCCTTGCACACCCAATGCCTAGGACAGTGCCTCGCACATAACATGCAACCAAGAAATGCTTGCCAAATTAAGGATCATCACTTTCAATGTATAGTACCCGCTGGGACCTTATAACACAGTTAAATATTAGCACACATGCCATTCACATAAAGTTGGTTCCCTGAAAAACAAGTCCAGTTGGTTAAGTGAGCGCTAGCCGCCCAGTGCTACACACCGAGGTGAACAGTTTCTGAATGTGAGCGTCCTGTCACGATGCTTCTCTCTCCTTCATTTGCTCTTCTACTCGGATCTCTGAGTCGCAGATATGTCAGCAGGTTGCTGAGACCGGTCAGCTCTGGCACTGATCGCAGAAGACAGCACCGGGCAGGACGCAAAATCTGTGACAGCTGGCACGGTGCGCGCGGGCGCGCAGGGCTTTGCTCTCGTCAGTCGCTGTTAGGTCACGGCTACCAGCAAAGACTGTGCTGCTTGCAAAGCCCTGCTGTGACCTGTGAAGTTCCAATACGAAGTCCCAGGAAGCCCGGCGAATTCTCAGCAGGTTGTGAACAGAAGCCACCTTCTAGGGACACCTGCCCCCCAACCCTCCCAGCACAGGCCAGCATTCCCTGCCGCTGCGTTGCGAGTTTTGGTTTTGGTTTTCGGGTTTTTTTCCATCCCTTCACGGAGAGACACTGTTCTGGGGTGAAAGGATGACCTCCGTCCCTTCCTCCGGGATTCCTGCTCCCGCTGGCAACCGACGCTCCGCGCCTCACCCACTCTGTCGGTGGCTTAGCCTTGTCCACAAAGGCGCGGAAGTCAGATATCAGAGTAGGTACTTTCTGCTTTTCTGTTTTTATACAAAGATGGACTGTTTACATTACAACTGCACTGTCTGTGCTTATTTTACAAAATGGAAATGCCTCCATTTTTCAGTTAACATTCTAAATTCATTTTGTGTGTATATCAATGTTTGTATACATGCACACATATAATTTCCTTGTGTGTGTGTGTGTGTGTGTTCATATATGGACATTGTTTGTAGCATCTCAATTATTTAAAAAAATGATCAGAGATTAATATTTTCCTCTAAATATTCCTTCTCCTGAAACACATCCAAAAACTAGGATTGGCTTACCCTAGTTTCATACCCTAGTCTGGATGGTAAGGCTAAATGCTTTTAGTATCATGTTTCATTTAACCTGAAAAATAATCTGTAGAGTAAAAAACCAAAACTCAGATCAATAAACTAGCCCGAAGTTGAAGAAAGGGAGGCAAGGTTTGAACAAGGTAAAGTAATATTCCAAGGCAGTGCAGGAGGGGAGGAAAAAAATAATCCAGCCAGTTTCTCTTAGGCACAAACTGGAATTTACAGAGAGAAACAAGCTTGCTACTTAAGTACAAGTCTGAGTTATTTATATTGTCTGGGCTACCTGAAACGTTGTCCCATAGATGGCAGGTGGGCAGGTAGGTAGGTAAGAAGATTGAGAGAAAGAAGATTTTTGGTTTAACCCAAGTGTCCAGTGTAATACACACGTCCAAGTTCAATGCCAAGAGAAGCTCAATGAGAAGGTAAGTGACTGAGTTCATATTTCAGTGCAACAGCTAAATGAGGGCAAAAAAGTTACTTAGGTTACCTGCTTGCCTGACTTGTGCTGGACTTTGGTTAGAAAATCAAAGATACAAGCCCATGCTGAAGAAGGTGGTAATGAACTAAAGTCAAGAATACTGATGTTACTTCTCCCAGGGTCAGACACCCAGCCGCTCGGCCCCGCTCTCTCGGCCCTGTCTGCACTGCCACTCATCAAACACGCGTCACCGCAGGCCCATCCAGGGACGGCACTCTCCCCGCAAAGGCCTTCTCCGTCTGTCGTGCCCCAGCACGGGGCCAGCGCAGAAGCTGTCCCAGGCAAACGGCGGTGGCACGGTCCCGTACGAGACTCACGAGGAGGAGAGACTGAGGAGCGGTGACATCGGAAGCTAACGTGAGGTCGAGTCTCCCTTTCCCATCACACGTCTGTTCTTCTCACTCTTCGGTCGGATAGCTTGGTGTCGTCTATCATTCTCTTTATAAATTTTTTAAAAACTGTTTGCCTGAGTCACTATGCTGCTGCCTAACCCACTGCTCAAGGGAGAACCAGAACATCTGGCTCCAGTAGCATGTGAGACTCAGCCCCAAAAGTCACCCAGAAAACACTGCCAAATAGTTACGACATTGAAATACCCTGAGATGGGCAATAATAGTGAAAATTCTTCCAAATTTATAATAATTTCCAAACATTTGAAAGAAACAATCACTCATTACTTTAATGGGGAATATAGTGAAATAAAATAAAATCCCAAAATTTTAGACTAAAGGAGTCTTAGCAATCTCCTCATGAGTGAGCTATTGACAAATAGAGGCGCAGGAATGTTGGTTAATCTCACTTACAATAACCCAAAGTGTACATAATTAGTGTCTACTGATTAGAGGCCATCACATCTCCCTAGGAGCAGAATAAGTCTAGTAAGTTTCCACATGGTTATGATACAATCTATTGTTGAGCTTGGAATAAAGTTTATATTAACTAATAGACTCAATAATGTTAAAACACATTGGTTTCTATTTTTAACCTACACAAATAGTGAAGGGAAAACTGCAATCAAGAAGAAAAACAACACTGTGATTTATTTAAACAGCTCAAAATGTCACCATAAAATGGCCCATATGAAAAAAAGGGACCACTTCAAATGACTTGCCTTTCACAACGCACCGTCTCATCTCACAGGGGAAATTTAATTGTGTTTTGCGTTTGACCTTTAGAGCATCATTGTCACAGCTTGATGATAACATCCAAGTAATTTCAATAAAACATCTACCACAGATGGGAAGTAATAAAATCATAATAGAAATACTCAAACTTTATAATGCCATCTAGGAGAAATCTCTGTCCTAAAACTCAGTCTTTGCCTCTTCAGAAACGAACACTGTGCTCCGAGTGGCTCCTCGGGAGGACGTGGTGAAAGCCACGCGGGCCCTACGCCCACTGCCCTCGGGCTGGCGAGTCCTCAGGCCTCACCCGCGGCCCCTGCGCAGCCCACGGGGTGCACGTGCTCAGTCACGGGGCGCGCCCTGCTTTCAGGGTTGGTTTGTTTTTGTTTTGCTTTCTGGCATTTATTTCCTGCATATTATCTCCTGCAGATGACACCACTTCGTCGTTATTATTCGCACAAAAAGCACACCGTCGTAGGCCGGACTGAGTCCCACGAGGGCACGACTCAGTTTCCAGCCCGTTCTACACCTCCCACAACAGCCGGCGCACGGTGCACACACAGCAGGCGCTCGCTCCTCCTACCCGACAAAGGCAGGAAAGAAGCGCACAAACGCGTGAGAGGACGAGTAGGAACCCCAGGAGAAGCCACGCGCTGGCCTGCGCACCCCGCTAGGGAAACAGCGATAAAACCGAATGGCTCTGCGTCCGCACAAACACCATTTGCTCTCATTTATTTGCATTTTAGATATTTGAGAAACTAGGGTAATTTTTATATTCTAACATTAGTAGCTACAAAGTCATTCCAAACAGACAGTTCTGTCACCCTAGCTCAGGGAACAGGAGATAAACTCAGGCTCAGGCCCCAAGTCCCAGAAAACAGCGGGTCCAGAGTAATTAACTCTCAGCCGGTCAGAAGCCGTCACACCTCCATGGGCGGGGGTAACACCCACGCCCTGCCACGTGGTGAGGAAAGAATCCAGCGTGGCGTTCGGGATGAAGCCTGCATTAACTAACAGCCTCGGTAACGCCGAACCTGGAACACGGCGGTTGCCATTCCCTTCTTTGAAGCAGGAAAACGGTACCTGCTGAAATTACCGTTTCCTTCGCGACCTTTCCACTCTGGTCCTGCCCCCGTGATACGGCGCTCAGCTCGCCCTGCCTGCGGTCTGGGTGTCTCCCCTGCACCCCCACTTCAGTATTCTGAAACGCCTCTTGAACATGTGTACGAATGGCGAGCATCGTGCCTGGACTATGGACTCTCCTAAAGGCAGCATCACCTGCACACGTGTCAGACCGACGGCTCTTACGGACGAGCCCCCTCGGGGCCCGTGACGGGAGACTCCGGTGGCAGCGGGGACCCAGGTGGGGCAGCGGTAGCCGACGCCTCGTCCTCGGGCAGCCCAGGCAGGCACTGCTTTTCCACCATCGCCCGACCTGTCCGGACTCGGGTCAGGCCAGCTGATGCGGCAACCCGAGACGTGGGTGGAGATATGCTCCCTAAGTAATTCCTCTGCCCATAAAAAATTTAAAAAAATAAAAAAATAAAAAAACTTCAAAAGCCGAGGTTGAAGCTCCCTTATAAAACTCAGTTGCACAATAGATTCCCCATCTTACATGTTAATGCGAAAACAACCATAATCATAAAAAGTTTTTGCCTGTGTATGTGTTTAATAATGTAACAAAACCCCATGAACTCACTACTCCAAAATAAAACCAGACCACGAGGAAAAAATTCCTATTGCTCCCCATTATTCTGCTCCCACCCCTAGGCCTGCCCCCGCTGAAGTGACAACTAACTGGAATCCTATACTTTTTGTAGTTTTATGTTCATTTATTTTTGTTTAATGCAAAAATTATGTATTTTACGCACACGTGAATATGTATGTTTTTGTTTGTGTCTAAGTTTATAAAGTAGGTAAATGCTGCACGTACTCTTTACGGACACCCTGCTCTCGCTCGCTATGAAAGTTCGCCCACACGGTGGGGATGGGGCGGGCGGAGGGTGCGGTCGGGGGAGCGGAACGCCCAGAGTAGGGGTGAGGGCCCGGGCGGACGCCCTCACCCACAGAACTATGAGGGTGCTGGCGCAGCCGCAAAAACCAGCCCTTTCAAACCCTGGATGTTAACCAAGGGCGCACAGTGACCAAGGGAGCGCCCTCCTGGGAAGACTGCGGAGCCTTGGCTGGAACGCTGCATTTATGGCCCTTTAATGCTGTCCACTGCGCACCCCTCTCCTGGGCGCTGCAATCGCCGGAAACGCCAGCAGCCCCCCAGCACAGGAACTGCGAGAACCCGGAGCCCAGGGCCCCCGGGGCCCGACCGCCTGGGAGAGCTCGCTCTCCAGAGCACCGCCATCACCTAGCCTGCGTCCGCGCCCCGGGAAGCCCGTCACGGACAGGGCATTACCGTCATTCCACGCCACTCAGCACTCACCAACGGGAAAAGGCCCACCCGCGGGGGCCTGTCAGGAACAAGGAGCCACTGGTCACTACTGTGGCTGGCAAGGCGGCCGCACCCACTGGGCGGACAGGAGTCCAGCCAGAATCCACAAGGACGATGTATGGAACGCGATGTCCACAGCAGCTTTTTTTAAATCAGGAATTTGGGGGGACACAGAACTCCGATACACAGATATGCGTCCTCAGGAAAGGCCTGAGAGCCCCGCCCCCCCCCGATGACCTTGAGGCCCCGCACCACTAGAAGGTGAAGCAGACTCGCCCAGTGCCTGAGCGCTGAAAGTGGGCCCCACATGCACACGTGACCGCCCCCAAAGGCCGAGAAGACGCCCCGGTAACAGGAGTGAGAGAAAATCTTTTCCAGGCAGTAGCTCGCCACTAATCAAACCTGGCGGGACCGTCAGTGACCCCACACAACGAAGAGAACAGACCTGACGGGATTAGCCCAGAAAAGTCGCCACACAGACAAACAGCAGCCACACAGTAAGAAGACACCCCGCCCTGGCTGGTGGGGCTCGGCTGGTGGGTGCTGTCCCACAGCCTTTCAGTTTGTAGGTTCGAGTCCCAGGAAGGGCACGTGTGTAGGTTACGGTTTTAGTCCCCAGGAGAGGCGGGCACAAGGGGCAACTGATCGATGTTTCTCTCCCTCTCTTTCTCCCTCCCTTCTCCTCTCTCTAGAATTAAGAAAAAAAAATCTTTTTTAATTAAAAGAGAATATATCCTGAGGAGATGAAGAATTCTAAATTCCAAAGTTTATGCAGTAAAACATTGAAAAGTTCTGGTTTTTGACCAAAAAATTACAGGACATGCAAAGCAGGGAAGTGTGGCCCATACACAAGAAAGGAGCTGTCAACAGACACTGTCCAGAGGCAGCCCGGCTTTGAACTTATTAGACACACACATAATTATCTGTGGTAATTATGTGCAAAGAACAAAAGGAAATCACGGCTTAAGAATGAAAGTATGAGAATGTCTCACGAAATGATGAATTTCCATAAAGACAAGGACATTATAAAAAGGAACCAAATAGAAACTCTTGAGCTGAAAAATGCAATTACTGAAAAAAGCACTACAGGGCCCAACCGCGGGTCTGAAGAACAAGTCTGGAGATGACCTCAATGAGATTATCCGCTCAGAAAACAAAAGGGAGAGAGGGTGAACGGGAGCAAACAGGCCCCGCGAGACCTCTGGGAGCCCACCAAGTGCACAACACAAACGTCCTGGGAGTCCCAGGAGGAGGGCAGATAAATCCAGGCAGAAGGATCATCTGAAGAAATAATGGGACTAGTGGTTCCCACACCCGTGTATGAAGACCTCGAAAGCCACCGCTTAGAATAAGAGCATCACGGGTGGACAAACACCGTGTGATCCCACTTACAGGGAACACTGTGCATGTGTACGAGGCCCACTCGGAGAGAAGGCAGCTTAGGGGTAGCAGGTGCTGGGGACGCAGGGGCGGGAGTGACTGCGTAGGGACCACGGGGTTTCTGTCTGGGTTAATGAAAAAGTTTGGGAACTACTGGGGACAGTGGGGACAGTGGCACAGCCCTGTGAACATAAGGCCACTGAACTGTGCACTTTAAATGGCAGGTTTTATGACATATATACAGGGTGGGACAAAAGCAGGTTTACAGTTGTGTGTGTATCATTACTAATTATTGTACTACTTTCCATATGGACAACTATAAGCCTACTTTTGCCCCACCCTGTATAAAAGAATTTGTAAGTAATTTTTTTAGATTTTATTTATTTTTAAAGCGAGGAGAAGGGAGGGAGAGAAAGAGGGAGAGAAACATCCATGTGTGGTTGCCTCTCACTCGCCCCCAACTGGGGGTCTGGCCCACAAGCCAGGCATGCGCCCTGACCGGGAATCGAACCTGTGACCTTTCAGCTCGCAGACCGGCAGTCAATCCACTAAACCACACCAGCGAGGACTAAAAGAATATTTTTAAAAATTAATGGAATCATGTCAAGAGGTCACAAGGTACAGCTTAAAGGGGTTCCAATTGGCCACAGATGTGACAATTTGAGTATCAATAAAAACTAATGACTGACATAAAAATTCATAAAGCAATAATGACATTAAATTTGATAAAATCATTGTTCACTACAGAATTTACTAAGGTATTAAAGTAGATTAAAAAGAGCCGCAAAGCCTTTCCTACGCCCCCCTAGAGCCCAGACGGGCCTGCGTCAGAAGGCAGAAAGGGGGACATTCTGAGATTCCGAGGCGAGGGCCTAAGCAGCTTCCGCAGCGTCCGCCTGGGGCTCACAGAACGTCCTCTCCATAGACTGAGCTGCCAAAACAGAAGTCCGACTAACCTGGGGCCCCCACGCCTGAGGCTCTCTGATCAACGGTCCCGGGGGAGGCCATAGTGCACCCCCAGACCAGCCCCCGCAGCTACACACCTTCTTCCCCGGGGAACAGAACTCCCAGCCGAGCCCCCCACATCTCCTGACCTACCAATGATGACAGGGAATGAAATGGCTGTCGTCTCATGCCTGAGTTCGGGGGCCCCCTGCTCTGCAGCAGGGGGTGAGCGAGCAGGCCCCAGTCCACTCCCTGGAAACTGCCAGCGTTTACCCTGCCCCCCAGGACAGACCCTGCCCCCCCAGGACAGACCGCCTCAGTACCCGCGCCGCTGATGAGAGCCAAGCCCTACAAGGAGCCCCAGCTAATAAGGGCGCCAGAAACGAGGGAATTAGAAACGCACTGCCTTCCACACCCGGAGGAAATCACAGTCCCAGGCGATAACGGTCGCGAACCCCACAGCCTCAGGGGGGGGTTCCCAGGAGGGGGGCAGGCTCACCCCCCGGCTCGCTCACTCCCGCACGCAGAAGCACCACGAGGAGGGAGAGGCTGTCATACCGGGAAAGGGTTAGAGGACACACAAGCGAGGACCCTGTCTTGCTTAGCGCTGCTTCAGGTAAACCAACTGTAGGAAGCCATCTTGGGAGACAACCTGAGAAATCTGAATATGGATGGAAAACTAGGTGCCATTAAAGAATTATCACTCCTAAGGTATGACAACAGAAGAGCAGTTATGTGGGTTTTTTTTAATCAGCACTTAACAGTCAGAGATGCAAACGGCGGTAATCAGAGGCGAGACGGCGTGGCGATCTCTGGCCCTGCTTCAAAAGTCGCCAGGAAAATAAAACCACACCCTCGCCCCTCCGACCCCCGCGGCCACACCAAGGCTGCCAAAGTGCTGGGGACTGTCAAGGCTGGATGGCAGGGACATGGGTTCATGACACAACCCTCATCACTTTTCAGAAGTTTGAAAATGTCTGTGCCGAAACATGTTTTAAGTGTGCTGCTATTGATTGGAACTGAATGTATGGATTACTGAGGGGACAAGGGCCATCTTCACAACATTGGTCCTGTCATTGTGGCTATGGTACATACATGCACCTATTTATGTTGCCTCTATGTCCCCGAAAGGCCTCCCGTGTTTCCTAATTTAACCTTAGGTGGTACATGTGTATTGCTATTGTGACTATGATACAGTCTTTTAAAAATACTTGTTGTTCGATGACAGGGTGTGTCCTTTTAGACAGTTCTGCAAACACACGTTTGGTACAGTTATTTCCTTGCGAGAAGAACTATTTCACTCTATATCAGAAGACCTGAAGGAACCCCACGATTCCACCCCCGGGGACCGCTCCTCTGCACAGACTGAGGCGCCTTCCCTGCCCGGCCTCGCTCTGAGCACCGGACCCCACTGCAAGCGCACGCCCACGTCCCGCGCACAGCAGCGACGGTGCTGCAGGCCTGGCAGGCCGAGGGAGGAAGGCCGGAGAGGGCCCTGAGAGCTGGCTCGGGTGGCCTCTATCAGACACAGCCCAGGGCCAAAACCACCAGGGAAGACAGGAGCGGCGGGGACGGGCGCCGCCGCACAGAGCCCGCCGCCCGCTTCCTTGTCCCTTCTCAGCTGGATATTAAGTGTGACTCCGTGTTCAGCTTTGTTTACTACTCAGCTGGGACAGAAGGTGTAAAAGTTACCCGCGGAGCTATGGTCACTTACACTTGCAGAACTCTGAGATGAAAAAGTCAGCGTTTTCACCGCCTCCGAGGAAGAATGACATTTTCTGCTGGGTTTTTAAAATTTATTTAATGTGTACTTGTTGGAAGGTATGTTCATTTCTTAGGGCTCCCATAACAAAATACCATAAGCTGGGGGTCTCAAAACAACAGAAACGTCGTCTCTCGCATTTGTGAGGAGCAGAAGTCCAAGGTCACAGCGGCAGCAGAGCTGGCTCCTCCACGGAGCTCAGGGGGGGTCTGTCCCACGGCCCCCCTACCTCCTGGTGGCTGCTGACATGCCTGGCGCCCCTGGGCCTGCGGGGACATAACTCACCTCTGCTTTTGTCCTTACAAGGCGTTCTCTCTCTGGGTGTCCCCGGTGCCCAAAGTCCCCGCATGGTACATGGACACCGGTCCCTGGACTGGGGCCCACTTAAGGCTGTATCAGCTCATCTCAACTTCATTACACCTGTGAAGGTCCTATTTCCAAACAAGGTCACACTCACAGATTCCAGGTGAGCGTGTTTTACGGAGAACACTATTTAACCCAGCACAGGAGAGATGCCACAGAAAATTCCTAAAACAGAAAGAGGATGGCAGTTCTTCCATGTTGGTTTAGACCCTCAGTCCAGTGCACTCCTGCCTGCAGACACTGAACTCGGAGAATACATACGGAATGGAAAAGGTAGGCTAATCATGTATTTTAATAGAGATTTACTCCCCACTGGGATGATAAACGTTCACGGCATCATTTCCAAAGTTATTAAAATAACTTTTGATATATTCCATATGTTACCTTGTTCCAGTAATCCTTCATTCAGAGAGTGAAATGGTAGAAATCAGACCAGCACCTGGGAGTCCTGACTTAAAATCTGGTTCCTTGTTTGTTTGTTTTGGGGGGTGACACAATACTGTAATCTTCTGGAAAATAGTTTAGTTGGTCTTCAATGTTTCAAGTGTCTCTATAATGACCACAGCCTCCTTAGTACTTGGGAACGCCACACCCTGTTAAGCCTGCACCTTGAAGGAGGCGGGTGGAGCTATGTCATGGACGGGTAAGATTCCTCATCTATTTGTCTGACAAATATTTTCTGACCTACTGTCTGCTATACACTGCAGGTAATGTAGTGACTAAATATGTATGCATGCATATCTATGTAGGCGTGTATATGTCCTTATAAATGGGAATATTTGTTTATACAGGTGTTGACATACACGTGTACATGTTGGTATATGTGTAGCAGAGAAATAGATCTGCTACATTTGAATGTTGAAGTTCAAGGTCCAGGAAGGAGGAGAGCTAAAGCTTATAGCACTATAGCACAAAAGGCCTGTGGACCACAAAGTCACAGGGAGTCCCCAGCACGTTCATGGGTGGAAGGGTGGAACTTTCTGTCACCACACAAGTTTAGGAAGCGCTGCATTAGACAAGGCTTAAAGTGATGGAATTATTTGCTCTAGATTTTATCAGATCCTTCAATATGTTGATGTGCCTATTCTAAGAAGAGGACACAGAATGCAGTCTTTAACAAATTTATTGACCCACAGAGTCCTTTCTGGAAAGACATCTCTTAAAAGAATTAGTATTCTTCAAACTGTCCTTCAGGATATATTACTATTGAAAATACAAGTACATTCCAGCTGACTACTTTGGAACCCGCTACTGACTATAAAACACTAAAAAGCATATGTATAAAGAAAGAGTAAAAGACAAATTTTAAGAAATACATAAAAATTAAATGGGCAATTTAAAATAAAATGAAAATATTAACAAAATATCAAACTTTTCTTCTGTGAATAGCTATAAAAGAAGCTTCATTTCAGATACACACAATGCTAACTGTACATAAATTTTATCCAATTTTTTAAGGCCTAAGCTAAGTTTGTATAAAATACAAAAATTTTATTTCTAGACTTCAAGTAACAACTCAATAGTTCTATAAAGCACTGGGTGAACAATAAGCGTAGTTACCTTTTAAAATAAAAACTATTTAATCTTATATTTTAAGTGTAATAATCTATAATGGGTCTTAAGATTGACTTACTTAAGGTCTCTAGCTAAAGCGTTTTAAATAATGTTTTTCTAAAACAGGAAAAGGGGACTGTGTGCTGTTGTCCTGAGGTGGAGACCCCTGGGCCACAAAGGACTCGTCCAGCGACTTAAATTATCCACACGATACCAGCATTTAATAGGGTCCATGAATCAAAGACGTTTGACAATCATTAACCTTTTAGGGCTACAGCGATTTGTGCAATTAACTTGGGGAAAATTATTTTTCTGTCATATAATTAATTGTCCACGCCTTTTAAAAGCATTCTTGCACCGGAACTAAAAGTTGCACAAAAAAGAAAAGAAAAAAGCCCGAGTACGCAGCCTGCGGTCAGGTCCCCAACAGGAGAGGAAGTCAGCCGGACACTCCGCCAGGGTTCCGAGGACGCGAGCCTCTGAGGGACTGAATGGAGCCCAGAAGCTGTGCGACAGACACCTTCCCAGAAAAGCTTTATAAGCAAACGACCACAACTTTCTCCGCCGTACTAGGTTCCGCCCCTCCCTATCGTGCACGTCACAGCACGGCAGGGACGGGGGTTCCTCTCTCACGGCCTTCCGCGGCCTCAGACTGAATGAATGAACGAAGTGTGTGTGTGTGTGTGTGTGTGTGTGTGTGTGTGTGTGTGTGTGTGTGTGTGTGTGTGTGTGTGTGTGTGTGTGTGTGTGTGTGTTAGTGAGTTTAAAAGTGCCTTTAAACAGTTCTTTTTTCAGTGTAGATATTTTACCAATCTGATATAAACATTGGTATGTTTTCATTTCTTTACATTCTGCATTTATTTCTCATTTACTCTCTTTATATCTGTGAACATGTGTATGTGCGATGTCAGTCTGGAAAAAGTCCAGCCACTGTTAATATAACGAGAATGGTTTGTGTGATATCAATGTAACCTGGAAGCTTAGGAGAGTGGACTGGAATGCGCCTGCATGAACACTGACGACTTCACTGTAGTAATCAGTGGGGGCGGTAGATGTTGTTGAGTGAGCATGTGTGCTGTGAGGCTCTCGCATACAAGTCCAGGAAGCACAGAGAGTCCCAAACAAGTTGGACCCAAGGAGGCCCACACCAAGACAAATCATAATTAAAATGCCAAAGGTTCAAGATAAAGAGAACATCTTAAAAGCAGCAAGAGAGAAGCAGAGAGTTATCTACAAAGGGGTGCCTATAAGACTCTCAGCTGATTTCTCAAAAGACACTTTGCAGGCAAGAAGGGACTGGCCAGAAGTATTCAAAGTGATGAACAGCAAGGACCTACAACCAAGATTACTCTATCCAGCAAAGCCATCATTTAGAATGGAAGGGCAGATCAAGTGCTTCCCAGACAAGGTAAAGCTAAAGGAGTTCATCATCACCAAGCCATTATTATAAGAAATGTTAAAGAGACTTAAGAAAAAGATCAAAACTATGAACATTAAAATGACAACAAACTTACAATTATCAGCAACTGAATCTAAAAAATAAAAACAAAAGCAAACAACCAGAACAGGAACAGAATCATAGGTATGGGGGTCATCTGGAGGGTTATCAGCTGGGAGGGGAAGGGGGAGAAATGGGAAAATGGTGCAGGGACTAAGAAGCATAATCTGTTGGTACAAAATAGACAGGGGGAGGGTAAGAATAATATAGGAAAGGGTGAAGCCAAAGAACTCACATGCACAACCCGTGGACATGAACTAAGGGGGTGGGATTGCTGGTGGGAAGGAGGTACTGGGTGGAGGGGAGCAAAGGGAGGAGAAATTGGGACAACTGTAACAACATAATCAATAAAATATACACACAGAAAAGTGACAGAGAATAGAGCAACAAATTTGCATCATATTCTACGTTAAGCTTGAACATTCCTCTGTGGAAACTACTCAGATCACTCAGAGGCCGCAGCTACGGGCAGCCAGTGACCGGCAGCTTCATCACGACACCATTCCTGTCATGCCTCACGTCTCGTGCAGAGTTTTTAGGTAAAACATCAAGTCACCCAGGTGACTCAGTCCCCAACAGCCCAGACTTGGCGCCCTGCGACTCTGGCTTTTCCTAAAACTAAAATCACCTTTGAAAAAGGGCAGATTGTCACTGAGATTCAGGAAAATACGACGGGGCAGCGGAAGGCGACTGGGAGAAGAGTGTGAGGTCCCAAGGTGCCTCCTCTCAAGGGGAATGAGGCGTCATTGTCCTGTGCACAGTGTTTCTTGTATCTTATATCCTCTTCAATAAATGTCTTTTTCATATTCCATGGCTGGATACCTCTGGACAGATCTTGTATATTTGGTTTTCAACTTTTCTGTGATTACTTTCATAATCAGAAAAATGTTCATAAAAGAAACTGATGTTTATCATTTGGTTTGGCTTATGATTATATATATTCATATGTAATAACTATATTACCAATATAGATAATAAATGGGTAGGTAATAAAAATGAGGACTAAATAAGCAGGCCACAACTATTCCCATCTAGTTCACTTTTCTGTTTTATTCATCTTGTGAGAAGCTAGATTCGCAATGTTTGTTTTCTTCTGTATTTTTGCCAATATTCCCAGCTGTTAGCCACACAAAATACAATTTGTCAACACAGTCAGAAAAATATAACTTCACTATCAAAATGTACTCATTTAAAATAAACTAAGTATATAATTTAAAAAATAGCATTGTGTGAAGGTTTTAAAACTCAGGATAATTAAGATTGTAAATATTTCAAAATGTTACAACAAATTGCGGTGGCTGAAGCACGCAGGGCGACGCATGGCGCAATGCTGTCCAAGGACCCTGGCAGCTGTTCTGGTGAGTATATTAGGTTGAACCATAAAGTTGACATCTTTTATCACTCTTTTTCCTATCAGCGGCCCGTTTTATATGGTTCGATCCACACGGGAGTAGGTACTAACACCGCTCCAGGGTCAAAGAGGTGCAGGTCAAACCCTGGGGTTACCACTAACCAGCCATGTCATCCCAGACCCATTATTTAAATTATCTGAGTCTAGAGTTTGTCATCTTTAAAATGGGCACAATAATAAGACCTGCCTCGTAGATTTTTCTTGTGAAAACTGCATAAATAATGCAGATAAGATACTTAGCTTTCTGTCTGGGACAGAGCAGGTCCTCAATACATGTTATAAATTACATGTGTGAGAGGCAAAACCATCACCCCTTGTAACTTCTTTTGTACAAATTTATAGTTCCATACCTGTAAATGCTTACAGGTATCATTCAAAGCTGTCAGCTAAAGCTTTTTAGTCCCTGTGTAAGGCGGCGGCAGGACACCGACAGGCCCTGCTGAACCTGACCCCCACCCACCCCCCCGCCAGTGCTCTAACCTTGAGCAAGCTCTTCCTGCAGCCCAGCTGCAGCGGGCACACTTCACACACACACACACACAGCCCGAGTCTCTAAAACGTCCATGGATGAGTGGTGTGCCCGCCCGCTGCAGCCCCAGGCCTGCCACCACTCTGCCACCACAGGGGACGGCCTCTTTCCTCATTTCCCAGGTCAGAGGCCACCTCTCAGAGCCCTGCCACCAAATCACACAGCCTTCCTTCCTTCAAAGCGCCTCCTGCCTCGCGGCTTGGACCTCCCGCCTTCCGCCTGCCTCGGGAAATGCAACCCTTCGGTCACTTCCTTTCTCAAACATCTTCAACGTGTCCCCAGGCTTGGCCACCGCTTGTCACGCACCCGCACGCCCTCCAACCGCTCCGCTCCCATCCCCTGCCCGTCTGCTCTGCCTGTGAGTCACCTACTCTCACGGTCACTACTTCAGGCCTCGGCACCACTGCCCCGGCCACCGCTGGAAAGGCTGCCTTTCCCGTCCCCGGCGGCTTGGCTTTGCTGAGCCTCCCGTTCAAGCCTCAGTCCCGGGCCCAGCCGGCTCACCGGCACACAGGATGGGGCACACGCCTCCCCCCTCCGCCCGGGCCCAGGTCACACCGAACTGCCGTCCGAGCACACACGCGAGGCCTGAACATCTCCGCGTTCTTCTTCAGACACGTCCAGGCTGAGGTATCTAAAACTCAGCTTTTCTGTAACTCTTAAAATATTATCTGAAGGATAAAAAGACTTAATGTCTTTGATCAGTACGAGGCACTTAACAGCTTTAAAACAATTATACCATGCGGCGCCGGCAGGAATCCTTAAGTACAAAGTGACTGTCTCCTGCTGCCCGGGCCGGTGCTGCGCCGACTCTCGGCCGCTCCCGTGACCAGGCGTGAACGTCTTCACGGCGCTGCGGCGGGCGTGCTGCTGGCCTGCTAACGCTTCTCACGAGTCATAAGCCAAACCACACGATGAGTATCAGTTTCTTTCAAGAACTTTTTTCTGACTATAACAGCCATTTACACTCCTAGAAAAGCTGAAGATCAAATGGAAGTTTTAAAAAAGGCCTGTATTCATAATTAGGACGTCATTTCCCCTCCAAAAGTATAAAAATGCTCAGCTTCATTTTTTTCTAAATACATTGTTTTTATTTTTGCATTAAAAATTTTAATCCATGTGGAATTTTCTTGATAAATGGAATATAGAAAGAATCATTTTCCCCCCAAATACTGGCTGGTTGTCCCAACACCATTTATTGAACAGCCTCTCTGATCAATGACCTACTTCTGTGTAACCAATTACCCCAACGCACGGCGGCTCAGAACAGCACACACGCGTTCCTGTCTGTAAGGCGCTCGGGCGCAGCCCAGCTCTGTGGTTCTGGCCTCCTGGCCCGCACGCAGACGCAGGCAAGGTGCCGCCCAGTGGCCGGAAGGGTCCGCTCCCACGAGGGCCCTTTCACAGGACGTGTGGGTGGTGGGAGGGGCACTGCTAGCCCCTCAACAGCCCTCCCTTTCGGCTAATCCTGTTGTTGTCTGATTTCCTCTCTACTTAAGTCAACTCAGGTAATTTATATTTTCCTAGGAAAGTATCCACTTAATTTGGGTTTCAAATTTGAATATACAGTCATACAAATATGTGTTTTCTTAATTCCCCTTTTTCATTGCTAATTTTTCATATTTTGTTTTTTTCAATTAGGCTAACTAAAGCCAAAACCTAGCACTTGAATTCATCAATTGTAGCATTGTTTCCTAGAGCCTATTTTTAGCTTTAATAACTTTCTTATACCTTTCATCTTCATGATTACTTTTGTCCCATTTTAATGCTTCCTCTTACAGTAATAATAGAACTCACATAGTGTTTACATTTCCCAATTTCTTTCCTTTAAGCCTGAGTTATTCGAAATGCAGCTTTTATAAAGAAATACAGTTGGGTGTTTTTAACTTTGTGTCTGGTGGGTGGGTTTTTAATTCTGTAACTGGAACTTGGGCTACACTTCCCTTTGGATGGCCTGATTTTCCAATCAGATGACAGGGACTTGCCTTCGAGCCTGTACCGCTAGCCACCACTCGCAGGACGCGACACCTGACCATTCCCCAGCCTCCCAGAAGGGCAGGCGGCCAGGCGGCTGCATGTTCTCCCAAGGAAAGGGAACGAGCAAAATCCGAGAGTGGGTCCTCCATGGATGAAATATCTAAGTAGCTTTTTAAGGGATGGAACATAAGTGTTCTTGTTTACATGTGAAAACTGTCATTAAATTCTATATTAACAACCCAGCTGAATACAGTTTCCGGACCACAGACTTCTGACACTCAACAGACAAGATGCCCGAGACAAACCTGATTCGTGAACCTTGGTAGGTAACCTGCTTTGATCTCCTGGGCTCGTTTTATCCTCAACATTCAAATATTTTGCCAGCGGAAGCCTAAGTAGGAACCTTCCTTCCCACGTCTGAGCCGGCTCTCAGGGGCCCTCCTGATATTTACTCGCACTGCTCTCCGGCGCCGGAAGGTTCCGTCACGGTTTCCCTGACTGCTGCTCCGGTTCCCGCTCTGCGGCACCTCACGGGCTGAAGAACTGTCCTCCGCACAGACTCCCCACCTTGGCGTCTCTCTGTCCTTTGCGCTCCGCGTTCTGGAGTGTCCTCAAGTTTGTCGTCCATTTTACTCTTCCATTTTTTGTAAGTGCCAAGTCTTCTTTTGGTTGCTTTAATATACATTTTAAATCTGATTGCAATTTTGGTTTCCTTGCATGCTTTTATTTTAACAGCTTTTTGACATTTCTACTCTCATCCTGTTCTTCTATACAAGGCTGTCTTGGTTTCCATTTTACATGAAGCCATGATTAAAAAAAAAAAAAAGACACTACAGATTTGTACTAGCTTTGTTATAAATTTATACTAAATTTGTTTCTTACATGTAACCGTTTCCTGAGCGAGGCCCCGCATCTTCAGAGTTAGTCTTCCCTTCCCTCACATTCTGGAATGTTTCCCAGCGCCCCTGCGAGGCCCCTTCTGTGCGCTGCGACTGACGGGGACAGCTCCGTTCAGGCCGAAGGCGGTCGCACGGACCGGGCCACGCGCCCTGGGCGCCCACTAAAGGCCGGCAGGTTCTCCCGCAGGTGAAAACTCGGCAGGAAGAGAGGTGTCCTCCCCTTGGCTGAACTGACTAGTGACGTGACAGCCCTGCAGACAGAGGAGGAACCTTCCCGCTGATAGTCCAGGTTGGCGGTCACGTGCGCCATGTGAACACAGGAAACACGGGCACCCACGGGCTACTTCGTACGCTTCCCTTTACATGGCAGTGCGGTGCCCCCTCGCCCCCGCCCCAGCCCCTGCCGTGGGGCTGCCCCTCGGGAGTTCCAAGTGGAGAGCACGGAACCGGTGGGGGCGGAGGAGGGGCGGCGGGGGCTGCCGGGCTGCGGGGCTGCAGCCTGGGAACAGCCATCGCTGCTGCAGGCCCGCCACGGCCACGGCCACGTGCCCCTTAAGTCGGGCGGGCTGTGCGCGTCCGTCTCTGACCCGGGCGCTGCCCTGTCCTCGCTCAGAGGTAGGACACGCGCTATTTGGTTCAAAGCTTGTTTCAGCCCCTTCCACCAGCCACATCCATGGAGCCTCTGGCCAGAGGCCGGCAGGTGGCATCTGCTTCACGGGGCGACTGGCTGTGCGGACCGTCCCCACGGGCGTTTCAGCAGGAGTGGGAGACGGTCTGCTGGGCCCGAGCAGTCCGCCCCTTACCCCGGAGACGCCAGGCGCACGGGTGTGCCCTTCGTACCGCCCCCCAGTGCCCACTGAGAACTGAGACGACAGGCCGCGCACTTCTCTTAAGACGGGATTCCTTCCCCGCCTCGGTCTCAGGTCAGCGCAGACCTACAGAGCGCAGCTGGCCGCGCGGCGGGCCCTCCCTGTGCCCAAGGGGAAGGGGCATCTGCCTGG
The DNA here is from genome assembly GCF_987537825.1 of Furipterus horrens. Taxonomy (NCBI): domain Eukaryota; kingdom Metazoa; phylum Chordata; class Mammalia; order Chiroptera; family Furipteridae; genus Furipterus; species Furipterus horrens. Next base: position 101,449,470 of record NW_028327180.1, read on the forward strand.
CTGGCCGATGCCCCCCAGCCGGGAGGGGACGGCTGTGGGGACCCACAGCCCGTGGGGCAGGGGCACTTCCGTAACATTAACAGTCTGCTAGCAACACCGGACTCTCTACAGTCAGGTACATATTTCAATTGAAAACCAGGTCTAAATTCAAATTCTATCTGAGACCCATGTCCATAGTATTAATTACAGCTCTGAATATAGTGATTCAGATGGTAGTCATAATACACTTTAAAACAAAGACTGATTTTAGAAGTCCTCTCCGCTGCACGGTACATGCTGTCTCCCAGTGACACACACGGTCATGAAAGGAAACCGGCATGTCACACACGGGAGTAAGCATTTACCCTGAGGTCGTGGGAAGAAGTGTACTTGAGTTTCATGGGTTTAGTTTTTCATCGATTAGGGAAGAAAAGGAATAGCTCCAAACCTCAAATTAATTCACAGTTTACTGCAATTAGTAATGTTTTACCTATTTACAGTTCTTCAAAATCAGCTCTTTGGTAGCCACATAAATGGGGTTGGCCAGCTTTTCCCATAACACCCAGAGAGCAAGTATTTTTGGTTTTGCAGGCCATCGAATCTGTCACAGCTTTGCAACTCTGTCACTGCAGAATGAAAGCAGCCACAGACGGTGCGCAAACAAATGAGCATACTAAGTTTCAATAAAATTTCATCTGCATTATTAAATGAGGCAGCAGAAAGAAGCACAGTCTAATGAAATATGAAAATCTGGGCAACAATTTCATAGACTTACACAGACTTCTTGACTGCTATTCATGTATATATATAAGTAGAAAAAACAAGGGGCAATATTTATTATTTGATAGCGACCAAGTTGTATGTGTAATAACTTTTATTCGGCTCTTACTATGTGTCCAACACTGTTCTAGCGTTTTCCGTTTACATCTCATTCAGTTCACATAACAACCCAGAGAGACTTTCCAGTGTTAGGATCCTGTTTATCATATTCTTCTGCTTAAACGGAGATTCTCATTTCACTACGTGCCTTGCTCCTGATTGGGCAAACCTAGACAGACAGACAGAGAGAGACGCAGCTCTACTGCCCACATTTCTGTCCTGCTGCTGGATTAAGCCGTTTTCCAGGTTAGTCTTACCGGTCACTGTCAGGGAACTACTGTGACGGCTCGGGAGTGCAGCCACCGTGTACATTTGTTTTTCAGTTACATGTCTGCACTGTGTCAGCTTACCTAGTACTTAATAGGAAGAATATGTAGGTTTAAAAGAAAAGACTGTTTATTAAGAGGAGATGCCAGGTCACCTCAGGCTGCCTTTCACATCTAGAAGAAGAAATGATAACTAGAAGGAAGATGTGTACGCAGAGGTCCCAACGGCACAAACGTCAAGTTCAAATAACAGACGCGCGCGTCCCGGGAGTGTGCAGAGACGCGCCTCTGCTCCTCTCCTCACTGGTTACCCCCTCAGCTCTGCCATCCCGTGGCCCAAACCCTTCCGTGCCTATTCTAAGTCTCAAGTTATCAACTTCAGGCAGCCTCCTCTAGCCTGTACTGCCTGCTCTTCCCCAATACCAGGAATACTGGATGGAAATACAGTCGTAAGAAACATTAGATCTGCAATCCCTTCGACAAAATATGGAACTGAATAAACGTTTCCCACAAAACTGAGCTGGGCAATAGGTTATTTTTAAATGTTCGCTTAAACAGTAGTCAACCAGGAGGACAAATACCTTTGATTTCAATAGCAGGTACACAGAAGGTTCTGTCTTTGAAGAAAGGAGAAGCTTACAGACACTTTCTTCTCTTGGGAGTACTAGAAGTGATCAGGCCTTGTATAGCCGACTCCACAACATGTACCTAAGTTTTTCCGTATTTTGTCTCTTTCAGAGTTATTACGCACAGGTGCAACATTAAGTTTACTTTTCACTGAGGACAATAATACACGTGCAGAGCTGGGGGAGGACTCCGTCCTTCGCAGATCACTTTCTCTTAGAATCTCACCCTCTGCAGGGAGGAGGGGCCTGACGGCATGGTGGTGCCCGCTGTCTGAGGGTCCCTCTGCAAGGCTCGTCCTCAGAGAGAACCCCGGCAGCAGCAGCGGCACCCAATAAACACGGAGTCAGGCATGTTCTACCTGCCCTAATTTTCTAAGAAAAACACTTTCCTATAAATCGTGTGCTGTAATATTAGTTTATATGACAAATAAAGTAAACAAAACCTAATCGTCGTTACAGCCAAACAGCACACGGGGCTCCCTGGAGGCACACGACCACCACCTGGCTTCCAGGAATTGACAGAAGCCTCCTCGGAGCGCCAGCAAGGAAGTGAGCGGCTCGACAGGCCACGGGGCTGAGCTGTGACGGTCCAGACCTGGGTCCCGCAGACCCGCGCGCACGGGCCAGGCCTGCCCGCCCTTCTCCCGTGTGAACCAGCCGTGTGCGTTCCTTCGCTTATGGACCGTGGCTGCTTTTACAAGAGACCCGAGAGCTCTGTCACGGACTATCCGGCTGCCAAGAGTGCCCTTCCCAGGAAAAGACCGCAAAGCCCCCGTCTGGACAAGGACCTAAGGAACAGGGGCCGTGGAACCTAATTACAAGCACGGAGGGAGGAAAGGGCATGGGTGCAGCCCACGAAGAGAGTTACCGTCACTGGGCCCCTGCCTCAGAAATGACAAGGTGAGGACGGCCCAAAGCCAGCGGTGGCCTTCTGGGTTTTCTGACGGATGCTGAGAAAACCACTCAACACAGGATGGGACCAGCCACCCTGGGGACAGCTGGTGTGAAACCAGCGCAACGAAGGGCAGCAGCCAGACGGCGCGGACGTGAAGGCCCGCCCCACCCGCCGCACCTCCCCCACGCAGCACGCGCGCACGGATGCAGAGCGTGTGGAAACACAGCTGTAAGAAACAAAAACTTAAAAACTTGCACATACAAAAAAAATAAGATAAATGGCAAGCTGGGATATCATGTTCACATTCATCTACCAAGGAGATAATCTTCTTCGTTCTTTAAAAATTCAGACAAATATAAAAATCCTGATAGGTAAATAGGCAAAAGACATGAATCAACAGTTGACAGAAAAGAAAGCTCTTGAACATTTTAAAAGATGCGCAACTATACTCATAAGAGAAATGTACATTAAAACTGCACTGAGACACCACTTTTCACCAATCTGGCAAAAATCCACACTCTGGGCAAGGCTGAGAAAAAACTGGAAATTGTAAGCACAGTTGATAAAAGTACAAAGTGAAATTCCCATAAGGAGGAATTCCGTGACATCTGGCACAACTACGTGTGCACAACTGCCCAGCACTTACGCCGACTGCCCGCCAGGCCCGGCCCTGAGAGAGCCCCCGGCCACCCCCCGCAGGGCTGCAGCTCCGGAGGGGGGACAGGAGGGGTGTCAGCAGCCGGGGCACCACACGGACGGGCGGCGCTCTGCCCAAGACAGGCTGCTTCTGCAGTGTCGGGGCACCACTGAGCACAGGGGTCCCAGCAGCCGAGCCTCCCGCTCTCTCCCCTGAGCCTCCGAACTGAGAGGCTGCTCACACGGCTCTAGTGCGCTCTGCCCCCCGCTGCTGGCGCCCAGGGGCAGTGGCTGCACATGGCACTTCTGTGTCGGCCCTTTCAGAGGGTGCCTGCAGAAGCCTTTCCCCAGCCCGGGGCCCTGTGCGCACCACTCCCGCTCCCGGCACCGGTGCTCCAGGCGAGGGGGCCTGGCAGGGGGTTTAGACCCCACACTTCTCAGGGGGAACCCCCAGCAGAGAGACCCCTACAGGACCTCCTCCCTCTCACACTTCTGCACCTCCTGCCAGTCTCGATGTGGCTTCTCCTGTAAGTCCTGGGTCACAGATTTCTCTCCAGCTGGTCATTCAGGATGATTTTCTAATTTAGTTGTAATTCCAGTTTGGTCCTGGGAGGAGGTTAGTGTAGCTTCCACCTAATCTGCTGCCACCTTGGGTCCCAATCTAAATTCCTTAAATTATAAATTTGTCACTTTAAAATTCAACCAAAGTGGAAAGACGACGGATAGGATTGTCAACTGACTACCGGTTTCTTCAGCACTGCACTACACGTGACAGTTGGAGGCCTTACTATGCAATGGGTCTAACGTCAGATGACACACAGGCAAAGCCATTTCCAAGGGGAAAATTCCTCAAACCCAGTCTCCCCCCACACCCTCCCAGGGGCCTCACCATTTCACAGCAGGGACAGTGTGTGTCCCCCAGCCGCTGGGCTCTGATGGTCAGGAGCCGCCCGCCTGCTGTTTCCGAGGGGCCGCACAGGAACGGGGTTTCACCACCTGGCACCATAAGGCCGGCCCTCGCTCGTCACATGTTCTTGACAAGTTTTAAAACACATAGAAATGGAAAGTTTATGTTCCATCCGCATGTTCAACAGTTACTTATACTGAAGAATGTCTATAATCCTAAGCAGACCATAAGAGAATCGAAATAAAATTTGTTTCTGTCCATTTGGACACGTGTAGACAGACACTCTCTAATTCACCCCGACACACACACACACACACACACACACACACACATTCATTAACACTGTCGTCCTGCCATCTGACCCGGCTGCCCCAGAGCCGCAGGTCGGCACGGCAGCGCTCCCGACACACCCACACACACACACCACACACATACCACACACACACACACACACACCACAACCCCCCCCCATTCGTTCAGTAACACTGTCGTCCTGCCATCTGACCCGGCTGCCCCAGAGCCGCAGGTCGGCACGGCAGAGCTCCCGAAAGGCCCAGCGCCTTACAGCACCTGATGCGTCCTGACGGGGCTCATGGGGACCCGCCTGCCCAGTCCCTGCGGAGCTTCGGTCACTATCCACCAGCTGCTGCTGAGCCGGGTCCTCGGCTGTCGCGGGCGGAGAGGGCAGCGGGGAGCGAGGCCAGCCGGCCCTGTCCCCTCACCACAGAAGCACGCCTGATGTGGGGCTGCAGCAGGGGGTTCTGGTCTGAGGCCGCGGAAGGCCGAGAGAGAGGAACCCCCGTCCCTGCCGTGCTGTGACGTGCACGACAGGGAGGGGCGGAACCTAGTGCGGCGGAGAAAGTTGTGGTCGTTTGCTTATAAAGCTTTTCTGGGAAGGTGTCTGTCGCAATAAATGAGGACAACAGCTCCGGAGTCAAAGCAGAAGGTTCACTGTGCCAAGAGCTTTCCTCCATTTGTCCCAAGACCCCAAGGGGCAAAGCCACCGTAAGGATCCCCATCTCCAGAGCTTAATCACTGCATATTGTCCCTTCTTTACAGTGACCTCCAGAACGCCCTGAATAGCAGCATGCCCAGAGTCCCACAGCCTACAGCCTAAAGGAGTTGTCTTGAAATGGGTAAACTCTTGAAAATGAGGTTCGTAGACCCAAGAGGGAGGGCGAGGGCAGCGTGGACGTGGCCCGTCTGCTCTAGAGCTCTCACATGCCCCTGCCGGGGCCCGGACCCCCGGACGACAAGGTCAGCACTGGGGGCCAGAGGAACCCTGTTTGGGACCCTTTAGGCGTCCAGACGAGGAGTCATTCCTCCCAGGCGGACAGACCATGATGGTGAGAAACCGACACGTCAAACACTGAGAGCCCAGACTCCGACTCTTTCACTGACAACCCTGACCCTGCGATTCCTGAGGTGCCCTCCTCCCGAGGCGCTGTTTACGCCCCTCCTGCTAAGGGGGCAACAAACCAAACCCCGTGGCTTGAACAGAAACGAGAAGATCCGCAGCACACGGCTGAGCAGCCCCAGCGAGGAGTCTCCTGCCCTCGCGGGGCGGATTCCTCCCGTGCTCTCAGGGCTGTGTCCCTAGCTCGGCTCCCTCCGTGTGTGCGTCCCCGGAGGAGCCCCCCCACCCCCCAGAGCCAGGAAGAAGGCCACTTGGCAGCCCGCACACAGCAGCAATCCAGAAAGAAAAGACAGTCTTCCCTTAAAAGTCCCTGGAAGTACCCGGTGGGCCGCCCCCTGGCCCATCCCGTGAACTAACCCTCTCGGAGGGGGGCTCTCAGGGTCTGTGCTGGGAGGCAATGGGGGGGCGGGGACAGAGGAACTGACAGCTCCCACCCGAGAGCTGAGCCCAGGCACGAGCACGCTGTGCGGGTGGAAGATGGGGTTTGGGAAGGGAGCGGGGAGACAGAGGAAGACCACTTCAGACAAAACCACAGGTACCCCAGCGCGCTGCACTGACCTTTCAACTTCTCCTTTTCACGAAAGAAAACCTTCCTTTAAACTAGACCTTACATGTTATTTTTTTATAAGAGGCAAGTAACTAAAACAAACAGAGCTGGACGGAAAGCGGGAGGAACAAGGGGTGCCCTCCCCCTAAACACACACCCTACAAACCTCCCTCCCCCCCAGGTGATGCCCCAGACGCTCCCCAAAGCCCTGGAGTTCCAAGGAGCAGCCTGAGAGCCCCGGCTGACCGGAGGCGCCGGGCGCGGGAGACAGGAGGCGGCCTCAGGAATGAGCGACTGCATTCCGGGCTGTACAGTCATCACTGACCCCCGGGGCTGCAGTTAAAAGGGAAGTGAGGACGTGACATGGTTAGTCTTTGCTGAGTGCGTAGTGCCCGCGCGTCGGGGCTCCATCTATTTACTGTCGCGCAAGTACCTTTACGGGTCTCAGAGCTCAGGGCCGCCGGGGGAAGGCTGCCAATGCGTTTAATGTTCAAAATCAATACCGACGCTCAGAGCTGCTACAGCCGTCGGGCCTGCAGGAAAGCCTGCCTGCATAGCCATCCGGACAACACTCAGTTCTGAGATTGCTCTTGCAGAAAAACTTCTTTTATGAGTCATACCTTAATATATGGTGCAAACTTGAAAGAACATTTTAATGGTCAGATTAGCTAATTGTCCAGATATCTCCTGTGATTAAAATACTTCTGAGACAAATTGTGGAAGATCAACACCCTAGAACAAGAAATAAATGGGAACAGTTCACACATCAGTCTAGGAATATCATTCAGGGTTTAAAGTTTTATTATGCTGCCTTCTTTGTGTTACTAAAAATAGTTTTTAAAAGCAAATACAATTGAGAAAAACAACTGCACGATTGAGACAGAGAGCATAAGTGCGGGGAAAAGGCATGTTCAGTCATAAATCATGACTCCAGCAACGCAGGGCTTCACAGTTTACCGTTGTTTTCAAGAAGGTGCCATCATCTCCCAGATGCCTGGCGGGCACGTGACCGCACAGGCGCCCATCAGGCCACCTGAGACGCCCTCCGTCTTCCCTCCGAAAGAGCTGTCAGCCTCTCCTGGGGCCCTCGGGCCGCAGCCACACGGCAGCCAGGCAACCCGAGGGCCTGGGCCGTTGTTCAAACGTTGCTTCTGTGGGGGGGGTTCTGCTGCCGTTGTTGCTGGGTGCGTGCGTGTGTGTTTCTGTCTCGTGTTCGTGGGAGAGAGAGAGGGCGGAGGCGGGGCCGAGGGGGAGAAGAACGGGAGGAACACGCCTGATCGGGACCGAGCCAGCGGAAAAGACGCAGGAGCATTGGTGTCGCAACCTGCAAGTCCATGGCTGTGAACACGTATGTCAACAACAGGCGTGCCCAGCGTCTCAGAAGGGTTAAACTCTGACTACAAGACATCGTGTCAAAGAGAAAGAGAGGGAAGAGATGATGAGCTCAGACGGTCAAAGGACTTGTGCAAAAGACAAAGACGTATCATGTGTATGAAAGAATGACATGAGTCTCTCAAGTTATTTTCAGGGAACAACTCTGGGACGAAATGAGGTTTGTAAAAAATAAAAAAGTCATTTAGTGACACCTGTCATAACTCGTTGTCGTCAGCAGCCGTCCGTCTTGAGAGACGATGGTGTAGCTTCTTAAGAGTCTATCTGCACCGCCGAGAATGGCTGTGCAGTCCGACTCGGGAGTGACACAGTATCTGTCTCCTCCCGTGTTGAAGTGAAGCTGAAGCTACAGAGCCTGGGCAGGGTGATATGGAGGGTGTGCTGTTGCCCATGCAGCAGACCCCCCCTCTCTTCGCAGCTGAAGGGTCCAAGGGAAAGACGGAGTCAATACAGCTTGGCTTCAGGTGCGCCGCAGGAGTTGCCGGTGTTGACTACAACGTCAAACCGCCTTAGGGACTCCGGCTCCGGATTTTCTGTCGGGGTTTACTCCCTTAGCCTTTCCCCTGAAGAGGTATGCCACAAGGCAGCGGAGGTTTTTTGGAGTCAGAGTTTTCCTTCTCTGATGTGCCCTGACTGGAAGATCGAACCAGCGACACTTAGCTCGCAGGCCGACGCTCAATCCACTGAGCCAAACCAGCCAGGGACATGTCATAACTAATGTTATAGAAAACATATAGTAAGTGTGCACCTGCTTTCTTAGTCAAAGAAAATAATCTTCCAAAAACATACAGAAAACTAAACAGTAGGGGAAAACCCTAAACTCCAAAGGCCGGTGAAGTCAGTGAGGTAAGAGCCTTGGGTACTGTAAGTAACCGGAGCCCCCTGGCCTGCGTGACTACAACCCCGGAAAGTGCGCGTGAACCCCCGGGACACCCGCCTCCATCTCTGGGGGGGGGTAAGAAAAGAAGGCACTTCTGGGAGCCGGCAATGTCCTCTGTCCCGAACTCGGGGGTGACTACATGGTGTTTATTTAAATTGGCTGAGCTGTACGTCTGCTTTATGGAGTTTCTTACATGTGCTGTATTTCACCCCAAAAACAGACTGAAAATTTTAATAGGTGCAAGGCAACTGGAGAAAGGCCGATGCTGTCTAAACCTTCAAAAGTGGTGGGTACCTACATCGAATGTGACTCCCGAGCAAGAGTCTTACAAACCGAGAGGACGGCTGGAAAAGGAAAGGAAGCTGGCATGGGAACTGGCACACACTGCGAGGCCATGGAGCCCCCCTCGACAGTGCCCCCCTCCCACAGAACAGTCCTTCCGCTGCGGGCAGGGCGGGCCGGTGGGGAAATGCCCTGAGTGCAGGAGCAGGGTGTGCTCTCCCGACGTGGAAGGACCAGACACACAGAGAATTAGCTCCAGGACCAATGCACTCCAGGACAGCTCTGGGGCGGTGCCCTGCCCTCCCGACGTGCGAGGGCGAGCAGAGAAAGGGCCTAAAACAGCAGTTCGGATGGACAACACATCTGGGGACGACGAAGGGACTTAGGGGACGTTTCCTGAAATCAGGATCAGAAGCCTTTAACCACAGATGGTGAGGGCGGGCGCCTGAGCAAGTGCGCACGGGGACAGGCGGGTAGGACGCGGGGGGCGGGGTTCCCTCCGAGGGCTCCCACGTCTTCCGTGAAGGGCGCCTGTGAGTGGGGCGGGCGGGGACCGAGAAGGACGAAGAAGGTCTGAGGAGGCAATGCGAGAACGGAAGAGGCTGCAGACGGTGCGAGCGCTGAGATTCACATTTATAAATGGCCAACAGCATGTTGTACTAATGGGTGTCTATATTTTAAAAATAACTCGATGATCTATGTGAATAACCACTCACTCGTATTCAGCAGACTTCTAGCCCTAATTTCAGAGAATATTCACAATCAGTTTTTAAATATGAGCTATTCTAAAATCTTCAGTTACTTAAATTTTTAAAATCTTGTTGCGTATCTTAATAAAATATACCAGTGGACTCACAGTTAACATGACAAAAAATGACTATAGATTTGACGAAATAGGTCCAATCCAAGGATAACCAAAGGAAGCAAGAAAATAAACTAAATGAAAAATGTTTATAATCATATAATTAGAGCTGCCGATAGATAAAAGAAAGTAAACCACTTTTACATACAGTAAGTGCTATCTAGTGGGTTATTTTAAGCAGCAAGAATTCTTTAATGTGGTCAAATAAATGTATCTTAAGTCCAGTAGTTTCCTTATTTAAGTTGGCTTCATTCTATTTCGAGATATTTAAGTATAACACAGTCAATAATATTTTGCCCTTATCACTTCAGGATATATTTTTAATAAGGTCAAAGGTTAATGCCTTAGCTAGCAGGGCTAAACAGTCTACTTCACTCTTATAAATTCAGTATGAATGGTCAATGAAATATAATTAACTATATTTAATTTAATAAATGTGTGACTTTGATATACATGAAAAAAATAATATAGATCGATTATTGGAATTCATTCTTTTCGGGACCTGTTAAAACACTAAATGACACCACAAAAATGACCCTGCAAACGAAATGTGAAGACTGTTAAGTTTAACTTTTATGTTGCTTTACCAACATCTTCCTCGGGAAATTGGCTTCTAGAATAAGTATCAATAAAAAACAGTATTTGAAAAACTTTTGCTCTCAGGTCTGTCGGCCGTCCCCTACACCGCAGACCCCAGCCTGTGCCCAAGGAGGGCAGCGGCAGAAGCGAAGCAGAGAAGCCGCCTCAGGAGAAGGAACGTACGTGGGAGGGCGTGGGGTATTTTTTTAAACAACAACAATAAATGAGCCAATGGAACACGATCACCAGAAAGACACACATATCCATCTACCTGACACTGCACGTGCTTCCTGCATCCATGGCACGACATGACAAAGTACTCCTCCAACGAGGCACCTGTTCCGGTTTAGACTCTCGCTCTCTGAGAACTCATGTCCCGACAAGCTGTGAATGTGAGTCTTTTTGTGCCTCTTAAACCTTGGAAGGAAAGAGAAGGGGGCTGGGGGCAGCTTCTCTAGGTCCCAACAACCAGTGACGACCTGAAAAGTTTCTTCTCTCTTTTCCTCAAAAATGGAAATGGTGGGTGTGGTGAAATCCCCAACCTGTACACCTAAGAGGACCGAAGGGTGCCTCTGTAACCATAATTTAAGTGGGGAAGCCGAAATAACCTACCTCAACCTGAGCCTCAAATTCTCTTCAGCCTCTGGCCCAAGGTCACGCTGTAGGCTCAGCTGGTCTCCTGGGCTCTAGGGACATGAAAACAGGGGTCACAGCCAGTGAACCAAAACCTCCATGGAAATGCCCTGTTTGCAGAAAACCCAGACTTCTGGTCCCGACACACTCTCTTGCCACCAGCAGGGATGGTCTTCGCCCCATTCAGCTCAGAGATTTACTTTCCTAACCGGATTGCTACCGGACAGCAGACCTAGTGTCTGGGTCCTTGACGTCGTGCAGAGAGGATCTCACAACAGGAGTCCAGGGGACGATGAGGGTGTGCGTGTTAAGGCCGGGGCAGTGAAACGAGGACGGGCTTTTCTGGGCCTGGAGCTGGGACACAGCTGAGGGCTAGCTGTCATCTCCAGGGAGGAGAGGCCAGGGGAGGCAATGGCACATTGGGGGGAGGTCCTTGTCCTCCCAGCTTTGCCCCCTGCTAGGCACTTGGGGCCTTCCGCCCTGGTGGCCGTCTGCACGAGGCTGTGAGTGGCTCAGCCAGTGTGCCCAGCTGTCTGTCTCAGCTCCCCTAACCCACCTGCCAAGGAGCTGTCCTCGCTTCTTACTATCCTGCCTCAAGATGATCACTGGCCTCCAAGAAAAGGAGAATTTTTAAAAAATATTGGGTATCTCTGGAATACAGAAGCATCAAGCATTTAGACATTAAGAAAAACACACGCAAGTGTTGACAATCTAGCCACTATGCTCAGCGAGACAGTGATTTTTTTGGTGGCGGTTTTTAAGCCTCGCCTGAGGACATATTCCCATCGTCTGAGAGACAGGAACACCGACTGAGAGAGAAACACCACTGGCCGCCTCCCCTGCACCCCAGCCAGGGGCCGAGGCCGCGGCCTGGGCATGCGCCCTGTCCGGGAGGAGAACCCACACCCTTCCGTGCACAGAACGATGCTCCAACCCACTGAGCCACACAGTCAGAGCTTTGTGGTGTTTTTAAAATGGCCGTTTTTTGTCCTTCCACTACTATCATAAAGCTTCATTAATCTCTAAAATATTTGGAAGTATATTTCTTAATTTTCAGACATCTGGGGAATGTTTCTATTACCTTTGTTTGCATAATCCCTGCGTTTGGGGAACACAGTCTGCATAGCTTCGGTCACTTGGAATTTGTTGAGACTTGTGTTCCTGTCCCCACGGAACCAATGTCAGAGGCTCCGTGCGCGCCCGGAAGGACGCGGCGTGCGGGAGGTGGGCACGCCGTTCTATGGAGGTCCGCTCGTGTCCCGAACTTCCCGTCCGCTGTGTCTACCAACTATTCAGAGAGGGTTACTGACTTCCCGACAGACTACGGATCTGGCTATTTCCCTTCTGTTTCTGTGTGACTTCGCCTACATAACGAGCGCCTGCGTCAGCCGTGCCCGGTCATCACCGCTGGGACTGCACGCTTTACCGCGGTGCTGAGAGCTCTCGTCTCGACCGATGCCTTTCACCTTAATGTCTCTTTCGTCTGAGAGCAACGGAGCTACGCCCGCTTCCTCTGATGGGACCGGACCTGCAGTGGGATCTCCCGTCCCTTTGCTTCCTGTGCGCTTGTTTTGGGTGCGCTCCCGACAAGCCCAGCGTCTCCTCGGGCCTGGTGTTCTCACCTCCCCCGACAGCCTCTGTCTCTTCACTGAGTCGTCTAGTCACTAACACTCACTGTAATCACTGACACTTGGTTTCACAATTATGTTATCTTGCCTCGTCTCTGTATTTCCTCTTCGTGGAGGACAACAATGTTAAGGTCCATTGTTTCTAATCTGCCCCTTTATGGTCCTTTGGCGTAACGATAGTAATTTATGGTATTAGGTAAATAAAATGATCCATCTGTTTTTATTATTTATGTGCTTTTTTTTCATTGGGATAGAGTGATGTTTAACTTTCCTGGTTAATAAATTCTTATGCTTTTAGCTGATAAACACAGGGCATGAAATTTTTATAAAATTTTGACACAACTCCCATCTGGTCTTGGATCAGCCGATCCACGGAAGTACAAGCCCACCCATTAAAACTAATGGCAGCAGACTCTCAGAATCACTGCCGTTGAGATGGTAACCAAACTGCTTCCCAAGTCGTTTTATTCTTCTACTTCTCGCCAACGAAACTAAGGTGCGGTATCACAAGACAGACACCCCCACGTCAGATATTACTGATCCCGGCGGCACCCAGAGGTCACTGATTGTGCTTGTTCTATCAGGGCTCTCTCCTAACACCAAGCCGCAAATAAAACCGGTTGAAGTCAAATGTTTCAGAAACAAAACAGTATTATTTCACTTTCCACGGGGAAAAACCAATTATAATTGTCTCATTCAACTTCGGAGCAAACTTCCGTCCGCACGACCCACGGTGAGCAGTGAATGGGCAGGCACAAAGCTCAGCGCTGCGCAGCAGAGCAGAACCAACGGGCCATGTTTGGTGACGACAGAAGCAAGAGCTGGAGCATCGCCCGGCGAGGCCATCGGGCCCGGGACAGCTGCCCACAGACGAGCCGTCTGGGATAAGACCCTCGGTTTTGTAGCCCCGAGACCTTTTCACAGCCTAGGCCGTGGAAAACACCTCAGGCCGAACAAACGTAAAGGCAGCCAATTCTATAAAATAAAATGGCACGTTTTCCATATTAGTAATCTACAAAAAAAGAGGTGCCCCGACGACTGAGCCCGTGCAGGTGAGCGGCAGCAGAGGGCAGGGGACACCAGGCGCCCCGCGGCAGAGCTGCCACCACAGCAGCGCGCGTCACTCCCTGGCTCCAGAGGCTCCTGCGTGCTGCCTGTCCCAGGCCACCCTCCCCAACAGACACTGCTCACACGGGCCCTGACAAACCCTTTGTCTCGTTCTGGGGGGCAGGCGCGGGCTGTTCTGTGAGCTCACTGCCGAAGGGCCGCCGTTCCCTTCCTGGCGTACGCATCCTGCCGTCTGGGCTTGGTCGGGTCGTTGGCTGGGCGGGGTGGGGGTCTCTCACTCCTTCCCCCTTTGCTCCGTTACACACTGGCTGACTCTGAATGGTTTACCCCTCCCAAGCCAAACCTGCCTTTATTAGGGCATCTCCCCCACGTACCACTAACAGCACGAACTCGCTTTATGGTTTTGCATAAAAGGACAGCATAACATGGGACGTATAAAGACCCCAAGCCGAGCTTCATCCTTCTGCTGCCACCTGATGGACAGCCCAGCACTGCCCACGGAGGAAACCTGCGACCCAGGGCGCCCCCGACAGGCACATGCACTCTGGCCCCGCGGGCAGGTGTGACCTCACAGGCTACCTGCCCGCAGTCCTCGCTCCTGAGTCCTCTACCTGCCTCACAGAGACGATCCCGCCCGGGACGGCTCGGCCAGCCGCGCTCAGTCCCGGAGTCGGGCGGAGTTCCACCCCACGGCCGCCAGAGTCCTTCCCACCGCGCTCCGCCCCAGCCCCAGCCCCCGTCCTCCTCTCCCATCTGAGCAGCCAGCAGGAGCGAACCCCGAAACCGCTTTCCCCTACGTAGAACGAGCCCTGGCGTACCAAGGGGGGGACCCTGCTCACACCGCACAGCCGCAGGCCCCACCAGGTCAGTGACACGCCCACACAGAGGGCGACTGGAGATTCTTTAAACCGCAACTGAACGGCCGCCGAGGCGATGGCGGACTGAGGCCAAGGCGGCAAAGTAGGGGAGGCACAAGGGACACGAAGAAGATGCCGAAACTCAAGCTCACGTGGAGTTACTGCTGCCCAGGGGACAAAGAGGAGGGGAAGGCCGAGACAGCCACAAACCCTCTGTGACATGGACAAAACTGGGGGGCTGGGGGGTGCCAGAGGCAGCGCTGCACCTGCAGCAGGAGAAGCAGGTGCGGCGCGCAGTGCCTCACGCTACCACCGGCTCGTCTCTCCTGCACTTAGAGCCCGAGCCCCTGCCAAGGAACCGTCGGCGCCGGGACACCAACGGCCGAAGCTGCTCTCTGCCCGGTGCTGGCTGCGCGGGCCCCGGCGCGGCGCGCGGCACCTTCTGTCACTCCCTCCGTCTGACCAGCGCCCAGAGCCATGACGCTGGACAATGAAAGGGGCAGCGCACATTCACTGGGTTGTTCCTCGTCCTAACAACGTCCTGAGTTCGGGGCTCGTATTATCCCAGTCTACAGGCGGGGAGAAGCTAAGTCAGAGAGGCTAATTAATTTGCCCGAAGTCACACGGGTACCAAGCAGTAAAGCCAGGAACTGAGCCCAGTCAGTGCACCCAGGCTACACCCTAAAACCTAGGGGCTTGACCCCTGTTCTGTGCTGTCTCTGATGTAAGCAAAACGCCCCTCCAGACAGCGGGGAGAGGTTCCTCTGTCAGGTCTGTCAGCACAGCGCTGGGCGGAGACCTGCACCTGCGTCGGCTCTGCTGCTCTAATACCCCGTCCCTTACTGAAACGTTACACACATTTAACTAGTTATTAAGGGCTCCTATATTTAAGCTCGATCTCCATCTATTTTCAAAGGCTCAAATTTACTTTATCAGGCAAAAATCCATCGCGTGTGTAACTGGGTAGGTACTAAGCTACACTCTGATGCATAAATTGCTCCCCGGGAGTTAATCAGGTACTTAGGAAACTTGTATTAACTCTTTCAGGCCACAGGGGTCTCATTCAGGGAACTGAAGTCTTAATTCACTAAGACGATACCCTGGGGCCTCAGAAGCACATAATTTCCTCAGAAGGCATTGGGAGGAAAAAGCTTGTAAAAGCCATTAAAAACAAGCGAAATCGGAATGCAATTAAAAACCAGGCTACAGGGAGATACTGTCCTAGGGGAGTAGCCTCTGGCCCTCCGAAGCTGGGCAGCAAAGAAACTGCAGGGTGTGTGGGAACACCTAGGTCTCCTGGTTAGAGGACCCGCTGGACGGGCCTGGGGCCAGCGGCTGGGGCGCGGCTTGGGGGCAGTCCTCAGGGAGCAGCCGCAGGACGAGGGGGCTGTCTGTGCTCCTGCTTCACTGGGTGCGTCTGGCAGGACGAGGGGGCTGTGCTCCTGCTTCACTGGGTGCGTCTGGCAAAGACCGTGAGAGCCGCGGCTCCAGGAGTCCGTCTCCAGGACGCCAGCTGGCTCCACGCTCCTCCCGTCCAGCCCCGCACCCTCCGCACCAGGTAGTTCTAACCCGCCGGTCTGCCTTCCAGGACCCCTCCTCCTCGTCCTCACGGTCGCCCGGCGACAGCACTGCAGCATTCGCAAGTCTCCGGCAGCCGACCTCCGACTGTGTATATTGTATTCCCAAGACAGCGTAAGCCCTGCTGAAGCCAAATCTCCCACGCGCGTGGGCCCGTGAAGCCTCACGTATACTGCACAGCATCGGGAGGAGGGCACCACGCGTCGGCACGGTGCAGAACCGCTCTAAGAGCAAGAACATAAAGAGTCATTTCTGACTTGCGCAGCCGGAGAGGAGATCCTGGAGAAGCGGCACCCAAGCAGGCGCCACGAGGACAAGCACCGTCTCTAACACGCAGCTAACAGCGGATGCGGGAGATCGTGCGGGAAAGCAGAAGCAAGCGCCGGGCAAAGGCGCGGAGCCGCTCGGGGAGCAGCGGCTGCAGGGCCCGGCCGCGGACGCGGGCAGCCGACGTGGCGCTCTCCGGCTTCTTCCGTCAGGAAGAAGGAAGATTCCCCCCCGCGTCCCTGCGAATGACGTTTCATGCGTGGGCTCACTGGCTGCTTCTTACTGATTCCGACGTTCTGATCAGTGCTCGCCTTTAACACTCTATCCACAGCTCACGGCAGATAAGGCGACAACAAGCCCCCGCCAAGTGTGGCGTGACTGCTCTTTTCCAGTATCCGTGTTAGGCTCCTCTTTCTTAAACAGTCTCCTAATCCCATTACTGTCCTTGCGTGCTCCATGCCTGCAGTCCTCCCAGGCCTGCTGCAGACGTGCGTACTGCCATGGACGCTCAGCTGCTCAGCGTCCACTGCCCACCTGGTCGCGGGAAGCCCAGCTTTTCACCGCTCCACTAAGAAGAGGTTTATCTGCCAGAAACCCAGGCCTCTGAGGTCCCTAAAGACCTTCCAGGGGAAGGGGCCTGGGTGGGAAGCCCTGAGATTGTGCTGTGCCAAACAATTCGGCTCCACGTCTCAGAGAAGATCGTATGTCACCTATATAACCACAGGCCTGCTTAAGGGAGCTTCCCAGGGCAGTCTTTCGTCCTCAAAGGTGACCGCAGGCTCCAACCTCCAAAAGGCAAAAACAGTGCTACAAATTTTAAAAACAGTAATTGTTTAAATAGTAATGATTCGTGTTTTGAAAGCTATCTAGGGCAATAATCAAAACCAAACAAAACTCCAGGGCCAGATGGCTTCACTGGTAAATTCCACCAAATATTTAAAGAGGAACTAATACCAATCCTTCTTAAACTCTTCCAAGAAACAGGAGAAGAGAGAACACTTCCAAACTCATTTTCGAGGCCACCAAACTCTGACAAGGACTCCACAAAAAAAAAAAACTTCAGACCAATATCCGCGATGAACATAGATGCAAAAATTCTCAACCAAATATTAGCAAATCATACTCAACAACATTACAGGGATCATACACCGTGATCAACTGGGACTTATGCCAGGGATTCAAGGATGGTGCAACACCCACAAATCAGTATGAGACTCCACATTCACAAAACAAAGGGTAAAGATCATATGATCTTAAGAGATGCAGGAAAAGCATTGACAAAATTCAACACCAATTCATGATAAAAACTCTCGACAAAGCAGGCACAGAGGGAACATATCCCAACACAATAAAGCCACATATGCCCGACAGCCCCCCTGCTGAAGAGCAAGTGCAGCCTCGGAGCTCTGATGACCAGAGGCAGATTCACCCCATCTTCCAAATGAATAAAGTTTAATTGCTTTTTTAAGATAAATAAATAAAATTGATAGCCACAAGCAAAAGAATGATACTGAACCACTACCCTGGGCTACACCAACTCAACTGAATTAAAGAGCTTGAACATAAAAACTAAAACCGTAAACCTAGAAAACATAGGTGATCGGCTCCTTGGCATCGGTCCTGGTGATGACTTTTTGAATTTGACACCAAAGGCAAAGGCAACACAAGCAAAAATGAACAAGAGGAACAATAGCAACCTAATTATATCTCAGAAAACTGGTGGGACCCCCCCCACTTCCCGCCACCACATGCAAAGCACAGCTGACTTTGTGAGCAGCAGGACTGCGTCTTGAGAGTTTGAATTCCCTTCTGAAGACAACAGAAATCCCCTGAAAGACTGAAGAAGAACATGAGGTATTCAAAGTAGCAGTTCAGAAAAATTGAGACTCTAAACCTTAAAAATTAGGCCCAAACAAAATACAGTGTACGCAGGCGTACAAACATCAGAAACATGTAACAATGGAATTGTTCTAAAAGAAATGTTTCAGTGACTGCGTTTACAAGGAAGGAAGAACTGAATACTATAAACACGCAATGACAATTAATTCCAAGGGGAGAACGGTTGAACGCTGATGTCACAGCAGCCCGAGCTGCATAATCTAGACAGGAGAAAGGTCAAGACTGCTGCCGGAAGCTATTCAATGTGGAAAACATCTCGTAATTTCCATGGTACAAGGTCATTTACTGCCGAGGAGGAGCCCTCCAGGGAAACAGCGGGAGAGCAACGTGAAAAGGACAGGCATGACCAGAGGAAACACATCATGCTGAAGACCTTTCTGAGAACCTGTCCTGGAGTTTCTGTAAACATGTAACAGGTTCTGAGAAGAGAGAGTACCATATTTTATCACCAGATCAAGAAGAACTTTCTAGAAAAACAAAAGCTCCTGTGATTGCATGGTGTTAATGCTTTGCATTAAAAACACTGCATTGCAAATCATGCTTCTTGTGTGAACAATTAAAATAAACTTAACGTGTTTGTATCACTAAATATGGTTTTCAGGAAAACCCCAGCTTGTGAAAAATGACAGCTACTTTATTTATATAATACATTTATGCTGAATTAAAGGCTAGGCCAGTCTTTTATTCTCATTTGTTTTTTAACATGTGTTACCGTCCTAATATCTCTTTTTCAATCAATGTGTTATTTTGAAGTTAAGATAGTTAAACTGTGGAAATATTGTTAATCTGGTACAAGTCAGGTCCTAAAGAAACCAGGAAATAGATTATATCACCATAAACATTTTCACTACACAGCCAATAAATCATCTGAGAAGTAAAATCCTCAAAACCCCAAACACAGCTCCTAATGACATTCCTTCCATGTACCACAGTGCAGCAATGACCACACTATGTCCCAGGAAGCCCCAACACTGGGCAGCAGAACTTCAAAACTTTCATACACGCTTAACTCTTTTCAATACATTTGTTTTATTCATAATTACACGGGTACTACCCGAATTTTTACACCTAGAAGTCCCCCAAAGCAGTGCCCTTTGTAGTGAGGTTACTGTGTGCTCCTGCTATTACTGCCCACGGGACATGTGACCTGCAGCGGTCGTGCCATTAACCGGGGGGGCTCGCCACTCACTGTCTGCTGAATTCAAGACGGGTGACTTTTTTTTTTTAGTAATTTATTTATTTTCTTTTTAGAGAGAGGGAAAAGGAGCAAGAGAGGGAGAGAAACATCACTGTGTGGGTGCCTCTCACACACACCCCCAACTGGGGACCCGACGTGCAACCGAGTCATGTGCCCTGACTGGGAATCGAACCAGCGTCACTGGGTTCGCAGGCCGACGCTCAATCCACTGAGCCACAGCAGCCAGAGCTCATGACGGGTGACTTTTTATATTCACCCTCACAGAACCGTACTACCAAGGACACTTCTGTAACACATGTGCACAAGTTAAATTGCACACCAGAGAGGGCGCAGGCACATCCGACTGAAACTGCTTTCGGCGTGCCATTATGTTCAGTCCGGCACAACCGATGGAGACACAATATCCATTCGTTCCTGGAGCAGAAGATGTAGTTTCAATGTTGGTTGCAAACTTGGGGGTCTTCCTTTTCTATTTATATAATAATAAGAGCAGCTGTCAAATTTTTATTCAGCTTGGAAATAAAACCTCCTACAATTCTTTTAAGCTTCTATAGCAATATAACTAAGTACATCTTGAAATTGCAAGTGAAACTATTCTTAAAAGCTATTAACAACTGCTGCTACTTAAGTAAATCAGAGTTTTCTCATATCATGCTACTAAAAGGAACAGAATTGGATCCTGAACACAATATGATTGCATATATTACCCATAAATCTTCAGTTCCTCTTTATTTTTTACAACCACCCAGTTCCCATTGATGGACTTTATTCTGAGTCAACATTACAAATCCGAGCCGGTAAGACACCCTGGGGCCCTAACGGCCCGATGACAGGCCTGTGAAGTGCAACAGTGGAAAGCGACCTGAGCCCCGGGAGCAGGGCCTGGGGAGTCAGAGCAGGCGCCACGAGGGAAGGGCTCCAGCGGGAGCGGCTGGGTGCCCGGCAGGCCGGGAGGACCTTGCGCCGGGCCAGAGGGAAGGGCGCGAGCACAGCAGGTGGGCCCGACGTGGCAGGAGTGGCACGGTCACCACGTCCACAGAGCCACCACGGTAGGTCTGTTCTCAGGTCTCTGTTAGTGGCCTTCCCTTTTCCTCCTCTCCCCTCTGTTGCCAACAACCTAATACGTGTTCCCTGTATTTTTCCGTTATATAAAAAAGAAACGCAGACAGTAAGTGTGGGCGAGGACGTGGAGAAACGGGAGTCCCGTGCTCTGCGGCGGGGCCGTGAAGCGGCACAGCCACCGTGGGAGGCAGCGCGATACTCCTGACGGCCCCCCCACAGCACTCGTGGCCGACAGCGCTTTCCTCTCAGCTCCCGAATAACGGCGGCCCTCCGCGGCCCTGGTCTGCCCGTGAATTAGAGTGTGGTTTACCTCTGGCTACTCTCAATAATTTTCCTTTGTCTTTAGTTTGCAGAAGTTAAATCAGGACGTGCCGTGGCATAGATTTCTTTGCATTTATCTTGTTTGGAATTCACGCAGCTTCGTGAATCTGTAAGTATCTTTTAGCAAATTTGGGAAGTTTTCAGATATTTCTTCAGACACTTCTTTGGCCTCCGTCTCTCCTTTCCATCTGGGACTGTGCTGACCTGCGTATTAACTTCCTCCCTGCCGCGCAGGTCTGTGAGGCCTCGCTTGGTTCGGTGCGTTTCCTCTGGTGCTCACGTTGGCTGAGTTCTGTTGCTTCACCTTAAAGTTCACTGATTCTGCCTCCTCGTCTCCACTCTACCACTGAGTCCGTTCGGCATTTTCTTGTAATTTCAGTTACCTTTGCAGTCCTACCATTATTTCTTGGTTATCTTTTTAATAATTTCTATTTCTTTCTGGGACCTTCGTGTTTTTTACTTATTGCAAGAGAATTGGTGAGGTTGTTAAAACACTTTTATCACGGCTGCTTCCAAGTCTTCATGAGATTAATGGGTGTCAGCACCTGATGATTGCTCCTCTCACTCGGGAGCGACTTCCCTGGTTCTCAGCCTAATGCGTGACTAACTGTATCCTGTGGGCTTCTGTTATGAAGCCCGGGATCCTCCTTCCCCGTCTTTAATGAGCAGCCCCTCGTTAAGGCGTGATGTCAGGGACCGGTGGGTGCACGCACCCAGCTGCACACGGGGCCCTTCCCCACCCCAGCACCCTGACACGAGGGAGGCGCCGACGCACGTATCTTGTCACCGAGGGTGAAGTGGAAGTCAGATTACTGACACCTCACTGGCAAGTGGGACCCCTCCCCGCCATTCCTGCCGCCTTCATGTGAGACCAGCTTCCCCTCGGGCCGAGCCGCTCCCAGGGGAGGGAACCAAGGGCTGCCCCACCCGACTCCGCTGCGCAGTCACTGCACCCTGATGAGCCCCAGGACACCCCAGGGTCCGGGAGTGGAGCAGGTGGAGTGTCAGCAAGCCCTGCCCCCCCCCCATCCCGGCTCCTGGCTGCCAGCAGGTGTAGCAGCTCAGCCCCCCACAGGAGGCCTCTGGTGGGGGGGAGGGGACATCGAGCCCAGCAGTGATTAGTCCCTATTTGCTCCAGCTGGTTAGAGCTCGTTCCGGCGGGTTGGCCCTGTCACACCACCTGGTAGGGAAACTGAAGTGCCACCTGCTTCTGCCGGGCAGGGAAGAGCTGATTAGCTCCCTGATCAGGCAGAGCTCCAGCGTCCGGGCCGGCGACTGGCGCACGCTGCCCGGTTTCGGCGGCGGCATGTGCCGGGGTGGGGGTGTGCGGGAGGTCAACTCCTCGCTCGGCCCTGCTGGAAGCTGTATCGGCAGGGGGTTCCCTTGGTGTTTGGGTGAAGCAGGGCGAGCATGAACAGTCCTCTCTTCAGCCGCCCTTCGGCTGCGGGGACGGGCCCTTCCTGTGCCTGTTCAGGGTTGGAAGCTCTGCAGCGCCCTGTCCGGGACGCATGGGGGACAGGGAGGAAACGCAAGGACCCACCCTCTTGTCACTAAGTCCCCAGGTCCCTAGACTGTCTGCTGCCTTCTTTCCACCTTTCAGAGTCCTTCTATGCTGGGTGGTGTGTTACCTCCAGGGACCCCGAGCTGTGAGCAGGGGCCTGGGCAGAATGAGAGTGCGTTCTGACAGATCAGGACGCCTCTGGCTCCCTCCCGTTTATACCTTCCATCTTGTCTGCTGTTTCATACTGCTTCCGCTCTCCTAACTCCTCCTGCTAGGTCAGGTTATTTGCCCTCTCTTTTTTTCTCTTATTAATTTGAAAGTCCCATACTTGTATCATTACTTAATGCTTGCTCACTCTTACCTGCCATAATAATCACATATTTTACTACTCTTCAATCTTCCCCTCCACAAAGAAACTTCATACTTCAATCTTACTAAGACAAGACCATAAGAACAATTTCACTGCCCTCACCTTCAAATCAGCAAATATTTGAGGACCTACTATGTGCCAGGCAAAAAAAAAAGCATAAAACAAGGAGCAAAAGGAAGTTCTACCCTCATGACGCTTACATCCTAGCGGGGGACAGAAAGCAATTTTACACACCACTATGTATCCGTCCCAGTAAATGACACAGGAGACAGTCAGGGGGCCAGTGTGGCAGGAGTTTAGGGAGCCAGATGGAGGCAGGCGGCGCGGTCAGAAGCACCAGCAGGACCGACACAGAGAGCCTCGCGGGCCACAGCAAGGACTTCAAATTGCATTCTGAGGGTAATGGGGCGTCCGTGCTGAGTGACAGCGGACAGGCACGGTCACACTTAGCCTCGCTGGCCTTGGGTACCCAAGAGTAGCGTGAGGGCAACCGCTCACAAGGCTCGTCCGTGAGGATGCTGGCCCGGCCAGCAACGGTGAGGCGGGTGACAGTGGGCACAGGGCAGAGGCAAGGGGATTCGTTAGTGAAGTAAACGTGAGCCATGGGAGGGAAGGCCGAAGTCAGCGCCACTGTTCTGGGCCTGAATTACTGGGTCAACCATAGCGCCATTCGCCACGACGGGGCAACGGGTGACGGGCAGTCTCGGAGGAGAAAAGAACCAGGAGCTTCTGTGTTGGACGCATTAGAGTTAGAAGGCTTGCGGCATCTAAGAGAAGATGAGCGGAGCCCACGGAAACTGCAAATGGCGCCTTCGGGGGAGGCTAGGGGAGGGGGCAGAGGAGAACGAGGGCGGACACTCCCCGCAGGGAGAGCAGAGAGCCAAGGGCTTGGCCGAGGAGGCGGGCGGGTTTCCGGTCGGGGAGGGAGGAGAGAGGAGGGCCTGGCTCTGCGGAATGGAAAGTCCTCAGGCAGGAAAGTCGGCGGCGGCGTCACACGCTCGGGACAGGCTGTCTCGGGAGCCTCCGGGAGGTTTCGTCTCCTTCCTCGTGCCTGCGCTTCTCGCCTCGTGGACCCCAATCCCAAGAGTCTCTCCTTTCCCTCCGCCCCGCAGGGCAGTTGCAGCTGCTCACAGACGCCGGCGAGGAGCAGAGAGAAGGCCGGAGGAGCAATTAGGTCTGGCCCACACCACGGCCTTTCCTTCCAAGTTCAGGTGGCAGTCACCTGCCTGAGAGTAAAAGGGGCCACAGCGGCGTGGGCAGGGGCTGCGCTTTCAGGAGCAGAAGAACCGCCCTATCGAGGGCAGGTGAAATGCAGTACATGGCAATTCTGATGAACCAGCCCCAGTCTGGAAGTCAGACATCGGTGGGAAACCCTGCAGAGTGACTCACTCCCCTGTCCCGCGGCCTCCCACCAGCAAAGAGCGGACGCTGGGCTGCTGACCACCCCACTTCCCAGCCCTGGCTACGGGGGCCGGGGCTGGACTGCAGTTCTGCCAGCAGATCGTGGCAGACGTGAAGCATGCAAAACATGAATTTGTACGACCGGTCCGACTTAGTTAAGACTGAAACTGAATTAAGTAGGAAGAGAAACAGTGTGTCGCATCCATCATGCTTAGGGATGGCCGCCAAGGCAGCCCGGTTCTGGGGCCAGGAGCTGAGCAGCCTCTCCCCTCAGCTCAGCCCCCGCAGGGCCAAAATACGGCTCCCCCCGAAGGCGGGTTCTGCAGGCAGAGCTGGAGCTCGCTCCCACCAAGTCAGGCTACAGCATGTTTTTAAGCCCCCCAACAAGTCAGCAAGATATTTAATTCCCTGTAACAAATGCCTTTCGGTTTAGGGTACAAAGAATTAGACTCTGTTCTCTACAGCTGAACCCTGACCAATACAAAGAGTCTTTGAAGTCGTTCTCATTCCCTCCGAAGTGCTGGGCAATGCGGTCCCAAGAGTGGACAAGGTGAGGTGTGTATGTTAGGTTAGGGATGTGCACGTCAGGAGAGATTCAAAAAGGCACAGAGACAAAGCAGTCCAGGGTATTGACGGCGTAAGAGGCAGAACGGCCCTGGAAGCCGGGCTGAGTGGGGAAGGAAATACAGCCCCACCTCCCAGGAGTCAGAGACGCACGGATGTGCTGCAGGCCAGCTAAAGGAAGACAGGCCCCGACACGGCACCTTCCACGCTGGCAGTGAAAACACGCTTCGACTTCGCTGAAAGGTAACATACAGTTGTAACATACAACGAACACCTCCTCAGACAGTGAAATGCTCCCTTCAGTTAACTGGGAGGCACTCTCCACAAGCCGGGGGAGGCCCCAGAAATAAGGAACCCCAGCTTCTGCGCAAGCAGTGTGTGAGCACCATCACGCGGGCCACGCCCGGCACCGGCTCTGTGCGCTCTGGCCCTCTTTGGGGACCAGACCCACCCCACACCCAGCACAACGGAAACACGGCTCCCACCCCCAAGCAGGAGATCGGCCCACGCACAGCACACAGGGGAGAATGCCCACGTCAGACACGCCGCCTGAGGGGGCGGCCTCCGCCCTCCGCGGCCGGGCCTCTGGAAGGCCTATGACACGCTGACGGGGAGAGTATCAGAGCCTCGTGGACGACGCAACCCGCGCCCCAGGCCCAGCCGAGCTTCGATCCGCATCGGCGGCAGTGTGACAGCAGTCAGCTGAATACCTGCGTCACCTCAGATGTTCGTGTTATGTGGGTATCTTCAGTAATGTAATGAGAATCATGTAGAACAGCTTGGCGGGTTTACCAAAACTATTGATACTTCTTGTATCTATTGCGGGGGGCGGGAGGGGTTGGAAATCAAAATACCTTGATGGGTAAATGTCAGAAGCTTTACAAGTCTTACTGTCCCCTACAGCACATGATGACATTCCTAAAAACTGTTCTAGCTTCCAGTAACTTTAATTTAATTATGAAATGCAGACTCTTTCTGGGGCCTACAAAGATAATTACTTCTAAAATAAACGGTAAGCCATTTATATTTATTATAAACAGCAATACGACTTGTTTTTCCAAACCACAGACTCCATTATCACTTCTTTACGATTACCCCGACTTCACTCGAAGAGCTATCACGTATTAGAGGTGGGAAGGCGGGCAGTTCCTGCGTCCCTGCGCGCTGCTGCCCGCACATCCCCTCCCGCCCCCGACGTAAGAATGCAGAGCTACAGCAGCCACAGGCCGGGACGGCCCGACACGCAGGACGGGCCTCCGGGGAAAGTGTGCGCAAGCGCGGTCACATCACCGGAAGCCGTGCTGGGTACATTAATTACACAGAAAATTTAAAAATTTAAATCTACAAAAGAAAAATTGTAACTTTCTGTGAATGGCCAAACATAAATTAGCTGAAATCTCAAAAAAATCTGTTATCAATTACTGTCATTCAAAAAATTTTAGAGATATTAACTTTTAAGATAACAATAGTTTGGACAAAGTATTCTTTAACCTGAAGCAAATTCATCACCATCTTCTTAGCATAAAAGAGGCTTAACACTATTTAAAATAAGACATGAGAAGGCTACTTTCTGAAATTGCAAAAGTAGGTGGATTCTTTTGGTACCTATAAAGTAATAACAAATGCTTTGCCATAAATATGCAGAACTACATTGCAAGGTCACATTTATTGTAAGAGCTAGATTAATTTTCTTATGAAAATACCTTCAACCATACTTCCAAGTAAAATATTTATGTCAACACGGTCGGAGCTGCCTTAGACCAAGCTGCTCCTGAGCTAACCTCCAGGACTGAGGACAAGCGTGTCGCCTGGACCCAACCTGGGGCGCCCAGTGTCCGACAGAAAGGCATTTCACCACATGACTCATTGATTACAAAGGTGTGTTCAGAAGTGACAGCAAAAGCAGGAGCAAAAGGGAAAAACAGACAAACTGGACATCAGCAGAATTAAGCGCTTTTGTACTTCAAAGAACACCCTCAAGAAGGTGAAAAGACACCCAGAACAGGAGACAGTATCTGGAAACCAGATGCCTGGTAAGACCCTGGTATCTAGAACGTATAAAGGACCACCGGGGGAGGGAAGGTGGTGGCGGAGTGGGCGCAGCGTCGTCCGCTTGCTCCCATCGCGGAAGGGCTCGGAGTACAAACAGGGAGAGGAGACCCCCCAGCCAGAAAGGAAGCTATGAACCCATGGAACTCTGACCGGGGTGGAGCCAGAAAGAGAAGAAAGTGCACCTCCACAGAAGAGTTCAGACGTGGGGGCGGAGTGGCTCTCCATCAGCCAGCCAGAGGGAAGGTCCCGCCAAAGAGCACCACACCCCCCACCAAAACCAGGCTGCCCACGCACACGGCAGAGGGGCGTCCCGGGAGCACCAAGCTCGGGAGACCAACGAGACGGCACCCCCAAGTCCCCCGGGGCTCCTAGTCCAGAAGGTCACACCCCGAAGGCAGGAAATCAAAGCAGACCAGTCTAGGGGACAAAAACAAGGGTCACCTAAAATGGGCAGACACAGAAACTACCCCGTAGCGAACCCCCAGAAGGAGTGCTGGGTGAAACAGAGGCAAGCAAACTCTCAGACAGGATTAGCTTAGGAGTTCAGCTAATTAACCCGCAAGGCCCCTGCAGTGAAGGGAGAGGCCCTCGCACCACTCCTGGGCACGGTTTTGGCAAAAAGACACATGGGGAGACCTCTTGTTTTGGTAACTCGGCACCATCAATACACTAGACGTCCACACGCAGCATTTCCATAGAAGGAATCTGCGTTTTGGATTTTCTTGCAAAAATACATCAAACTACACATGCAAAGCTATTCACTGCAGGGTCACTTCTAATAACCAAAACTAAACTAAAATGTCCACCAAGGACAGTTAGGGAAGTGACGGTGCGTGGGCAATGCGACGCATGGCTGACGCGGGCGCCTTGCTGAGCCCTCCCTGAGACGCGTCACGAGAAGGCAGTGGGCCGTATAACGAACAGTGGTCCTGTGTGCGTGAGTCTCAGATACATACTGACCCATAAAATACAGCCTAACTCTAATAACAGGTCCCTCGGGCAGAAGGACTGGGGACAGGAGACAGCTTTTACATAGTATGTTTCTCTGCTGTTTGATTATTTTTTTAAACAAATGAGTTGTTGCTCTTTTTATAAATAACTACATTTTTAAACCATGCTGCCTTTCTATGAGAAGTCTGTGGTGTGGATTACAATACAAGCAACCGAGATCACTTGAACTAGAAGGTTAGCATGATCTATAATGAAATCATCATTTACAAGCAACTTTAATATATACGCCTAAAAGCAAATGCAGAGAGCTCATAAATGTAGACCTTAAAATAGGCCTGATTCTGTTTTATGATACATTACTTCATTTCAAATAATTTGAATAACACTATAGGGTACTAATCAGATTGGATACAATGAAGGACTTTAAAACATCATCTGTCACTTGCCTCTAGAAGACAACTTCATGTTGAACAGTTATAATATTTCAACATTATTCTTTCCATTTTCAGAAAGAATGTTAAACATGTGCAGAATAATAATTCCATACAAGTAACAAGCTGTTCTTAGGCAGTCTTATTCTGAATATGTTCCACGTATTAATCTAATTTTCACAGCCTCCAAAGGTACAAACACGGAGAAGCTATGATGCTCTTTTTACATACGCATAGTAATCAGGCATCAAAACACACAGTACATCGTTCAACATACGAAAAAATTACGTTATAGATTCAAAAACCCTTTGGGCCACAAGTGTTCCAGAACCCAGACTTCCTTAGCTTTGGGAGGGTAAAAACAGCATTACCTAACACCCCCTCGGGGCATGGAAAAGCACGCTGTAATCAAACACGTTACTGTTTCTGCGAAGAATGTATGACTGTTCACAGCAAGTGGGAGAAAGCCATCGTTCAGATCCAGGTTTGCCTCCACAGGAGCCGCGAGAAACACTGTGGAACTTTTATTTTGAAACGAGGTGTGGGATTCTGGGCAGCTTTCTAGCTGGGAAAAGATTCCCCCTACTCGAGAGTAGCTTCTTATACAGCAAAGTTACCTTAAACCTCAGAACTAAGTCCCTGCTTGAAGAGATGGGTGCATGAAGTAAAAACCTGACAAAGACCGTGCCAGGTTTCCCCGGAAACGCACACACGTCCCTGGGGCCACGCAACCAGCCACGGCCCCCATCAGCTGCGTATGAACAGAGCCGCGAAAACTAAGTGTGAGCCGCCGGACAGGGGATAGAATTCACCGCCGCTTAATTGGCAGCTTCTCCCTCGTCATCCCAGAGCCCTTCCACAGGACACACCTTCAGACAGTTGTCCCCATCCGTCACCCTCTCCCTCGGCTCTGATCTCTCCAAACGGAGCGCCCACCAGGCTCCCGGCTCCGTTCTAACCCTGCGCCCCATTCGCCACGGCGGCCACTCCCTTCCGGGTCTGCCCGTTCAGCCCATCTGTCCCGAGAAGGTCACGGCCCAACCCGACGCTGCAGATGTTATCTGACCAGCGCCACGTGGCTTCCCTGGAACCGGACATTATCTTTACATCTGACAATTTAAGATTGTTAAACCTAAGTGCTAAACCAGACTAATGCAACTGTATAAAACCAGAGAAAGAAAGTCAACTGACTGACTGTTAAATTAAAATGTATCGTCACTTTGTACCCAATATGTCTCTAAAAGGATACTCATTCTCAGTAACAAATGAAGAGATGTCAACAAAAGTGAGATATTAAATAATTTCATATGGATTAAATAATATGGCTGAACTTGCTTCACAGTCCGTGGGAGGAAGGGAAACAGATGGGATGGAGAAAAACAAGATCAGCCATGAGCTGAAACTACTGAAACAGGATGATGGGTGTATCTTTCACGATAAAAAGTTAAAGCAACAAAAAAATAAATGAAGGAAAATAAAGTGAGGAGAAAGAAATCGGTCTGCATATTTTTTATTTGAAGTAATTTAAAAAGACTGACAAAGCCGTGACGGTGAGGAGATGCAGAAATGAAGACTCAGTGGACATGGTTGTTTTAGTTCTTTTTAAATTCACGATGTGACGAGGACAATCAGGCATGTGTCTTTTCCCCCAGTCTGGTGGTCTCCGTGGTCGGGGTGAACACCTGGAGTAGGACCGCCGGCTGGCAGGGCGTGTCCGCTCTGCCCCATGTCACCGGACTGCCCTTCGGAAAGGCGGTGTTAAGTTACACTTCCGCTAAGTATAGTGGTGCATGCCTCTGTTTATAATTTGAAAAGAGACAGATTGCTGAGTGAAAGATCACAGAACAGCATAGAGCGCAAGCCCACCGCACCGGCTCCGTGTACTTGTACGTATGTACAGAGGCACAGAGCGATCTCCACACCCACTTCACCGAAATGTTAGCGATGGTTATCTCTGGGAAGGAAGGCTTCTGTTGCTTTTTTCCCCCTAATTTGATTTTTACTTTCTTTATACTTTGCTATACTCTTCACTTTTAAATTAACAACCATTTTGACAAAATGTAAGCAATCCATTAGGGGCGAGAAAACTAACCCCCTTATTAGAGTCATATTGAAAGATGTTCTGCAAATTATCTATACACAGCGTGGGGCAAAAGCAGGTCACAGTTGTGAACACATAAAACAGAGTTTACGCTTGCGTGATTACTGACTGTTGCAGTATTTTCCATATGAACAACTGTCAATGTACCTTTGCACCGCCCTGTATATAGCTCTCCAAGTCTGAGTCTGCCTTCCGCTTTGGCTGGCCGGCCGGCCCGTGAGAACACATGGACACAACCAAGTGAGATGGTCTTTCCCAGGGGTTGGACTTGATTCGTGCAACCTGATGATGGTTCCAAACGGAGCAAAGGAAGGGGAAGGGTCTCGTCAAGGATCTAGTATAAACGAACCTGCCGCTTTTCGTGTAACAACAAACAGCAGAATTCCCCTGCTCATGAAAAACTAGTGGAGCAAAATGTCATACAGAAATTCAGTGGATCTGAGAACTACTTACGTAGTTTTTAAAAACGTGTAAGACGTTGCTCAGCCACCGTCTCACTGCTCGTTTAGAGACGTCTGCAACTATTACTGAACAGCAGCAACTTCATCCACGAAGCTGGTTTATTCTGCTGATCTGCACTTTAATCTCTTAAAACAGTTCTATGATGGAAATACTTTTATATTCCATCGTCTATAATTAAAATCAAAATCATTTCAGGCCCTGGGAACTGTGATAACGTACGAGCTTCTTCACATGCTTTGTATAAAAAGAATTTTAAGTACAACCCCTAAAGTTTCATTTAAAACTATATCCCTATTTTTCTCCCCTTAGAAGTCAGTATTCTCTGAATATTGATGAATATAAAAAGTAAAATTACATATGTCATATATAAATTTATGCCAGAATCCATGAGGGCAGAGGACAGAGCAATAGGCTAAGATGCTGCATATAAACATTAGGATGTTGCATACAAAAGGCTGGGACTGCTGTCATACATGTATGAGAAAAGACAGGCTCTTGATGCTCAGAGCGTAAGTCCTTGTGCATCGACATTTATGAGAGTCTGTCGCTTTGAGGCCTCAGACTCCTAAGACAGAGCACCACCGCAGAACCCATGGCTGAGAGGGACCTGTGAGACTCAGGCCTCACCAAAAAGCGGCTGGGGTGAAGTTTAAGAATTAGCTGTCCACCCCAGGGAGTCCAGGATTCTTTTGTTAATGCAGTTGTAGAAACACATAACTAGTAGGTAATCCATTAGCAAAGTCCACCACATTATACAGGGCTTGAATATAGTTTCCTGAAGCTTGTTATCTATTTAAAAAGTAATTCAACATGGAAAGCTTGCCATCTGTAAAAAATAGAAAAATTAACCACGGAAAAAGGACTTCCTGTCTAATGTTCGACCCTAGAACTTTCA
The DNA here is from genome assembly GCF_987537825.1 of Furipterus horrens. Classification (NCBI taxonomy): domain Eukaryota; kingdom Metazoa; phylum Chordata; class Mammalia; order Chiroptera; family Furipteridae; genus Furipterus; species Furipterus horrens. The sequence goes on from NW_028327180.1 coordinate 101,480,856, forward strand.
AACATGTAGATTCTGACATCTTATCCTTTACTTTTTTCTGGGCACAGGTTTAATAAAATTATAGAAGAGAAACACTAAAAACTCTGACCTTAAAAATATAAAAATGAATAACCACCTAAAACTGGACCATTAGGATGATTTCCCTAAAAAAATTCTCCAGTCTCTATTTATGTTTTGTTTTTATTTTTTATTTCAATTTAGAGAGAGGGGAAGGGCGGGAGAAAGGTTGAGAAACAGCGCTCGGCCGCCCTCCGCCCTCCGTACACAGCCCAGGGGACCAAACCCACAACCCAGGCCGGTGCCCAGAGCGAGAGCCAACGCAGCGGCCCTTGGTCTCACAGGACAAGGCCCGAACAACTGCGCCACACCGGCTGGGGCTCTGTTTTGTTTTAGCAGCCGAAGAGCCCACTGTCGCTTTGATGTCAAGCCCGTTTTCCCCACTGGAAGGTACTCAGACGGTGGGCGTTTATGTCCTACTCCTGAGCAGACCAGGAGTCCAGTCCACGTCACCGCTGGTCACGGGGGCCCCCTGCAGCAGACCGCCCCTCAGAGCTGCCTCCTCACTACTCTTCTCCCCAAACAGATTTACTTGAAAGTTGTCTTTTTATACCCACTTCTTAAATTAAAAGAATAAAAGCTATGGCAGAAAACATTATTAAACAGTCTAAGAGCTCATCAAAGTAACAGGCAAACAGAGCACTGCTTCCAAAGGGACCGACAGGATGGTCAGGCTTCTGGGGCCAATGTCCTGGTGTTTGGTCTGGCTATCCATTGCCTGTGTACGTTCCGTCTGTGAGAGTCTTCCAAACAATACACTTACAGCCTGTGTGCCCTCCTGCATGTCTGTTTCAACGAAAGGGTTCCTTTAAGAAAACAATGTTATGCTTACAATCAAAATAACCTGCTCTGATTTCAGTGCTAAGATGAGAGAACCAGGAGACCGACAAGAACGCCCTGAACCTGAACTGCCACGTGAGAAAGGAGAGGAGCGTGAACCCCGGTTCCCTAGAACGATGCACACGCTTCATCGTGGGCACCAGCAGCCCATTCACACTCATTTCTCTCAAGCTCATTTCTACATGAGGAGATACGTCACATGATGAAAATCCCTGTCACAGATGCAGGGACATCAGGCTCAGAAGCCGAAAGGCGGAGAAAGACTTCTCAGTGGCCCGGCCCCGCCTGTCACAGCAGCTCTGGGCCATGAGCTCTGCAGCAGGCAGAGCCTCAGAAAGGCCCCTCCCCAGGCCCCAGACATGGAACAGCACGGCGTCCCGCCTGTGACGGTGGCATGTTACACGGCACATTCAGCCTTCACTCAGATCAGCGATCATCCCGGTGGGCCTAATCCGGGCACATGAGCCCCTAACAGCAGAGTCTGTCTGGCCGAAAGCAGTAGTCAGAGATTTCCTAAGCATGGGAAGGACCTGCTGTGCAGTTGTTGATGTGAAGATTCAGGGGGGCTGGGGTGCTGTGCATGAAAAGGCAGGCAAGTGGCCTCTAGAAGCAGAGGTGGGCCCCAGGCTGACAGCGGACAAGGATGACCTCAGTCCTACAACTGCAAGGAACTGAACTTGACCAACAACCTGAGTGAGCTTGGACGTGGTTTTCCTTCTTGAGAATCTCCAGATACGTTATGACTCCCCCAAACACTGGCTTACGCCCACCGTGTATTTTCTTCCTCTCTTTTCAGCAAGCTCTGGAAATTCAGTAAGCACAGGCATAAATGGGAAAGGAAAGCGAATTTTACAGTGTATTCACTCAACAGGCGTGTACTGGGCTCCTGTTATGTAACGGGCTCTGTGCGTGGTGCCAGAAATATAACGATGAATACAATGGTCCTACCCTTCAGGTTCTCACACTATAATGAGGAAGGGGTCAGGGCGCTGCGGGGACCAGGGCGAGGCGTGGGGCGGGGACACGAGCCAGACAGGCTGCACTGCAGGGCGTGGAGCCCGAGCCGACGGCCAGCGCAGGAGCTGAGCCTGTCCGGACAAAGGCCGGAGAGGGGGGTCAGGGGGCAGCATTCACGGCTACAGGGACCTGCAAAACCACGGCAGTGTGTCGGAGAGAAGGAAGCGACCCAGGGGACCGAGTGGCGATGCGGCATTCTGAGAGGGCCCAGTGAGCCCCGGGAGGAGAGTCCGTCCAGAGGAAAGTGGGGCCCGGATTGCAAAGACCCCCGGGGGCCGTATAAGAGCCGTGAGAAGCAGACGCACGGAACCCCCACTGCAGATGGAGCTGACCAGGAACACGGGCGGAAAGCTCAGGCGCAGTGGCGAGGACAGACCCGAGGAATATTTACAGTAGAATCCACGGGCTTTCAAAGCCGACCACCCGGACAGGGGACGGGGTCCGAGGAAGAGGCGGACTCAGAGGGTCTCGGGGCTCTAGCTGAGGCGACTCGGCAGATGACGGCGACACTGCGGGACGGGAACTACCGCTGGGACACAGCCCAGGTCCCAGCAGGATGAGGGAGCAGAGGTGTCTGGCGAGCGTTAACGGAGGCCAGAGGGGCTTCTAGCCTGAAACGGCCGTCCCAGGGCCCCTGGGACACAGCAGCCTCACTAACCGCCGGGACAGGAGCGGCCGCGCTCGGCGGGAGGCCGGGGCTGCCTTAGGTGCGTCCTCAGACGCGGTGGGGCCGGCACGGACCAGGCGGGCGGGCAGTGAAGAAAGTCTGGGCAACGGGATTGAAAAAACGCCCAGGAAATGGTGAGAAAGGCTTTGTCATGTACACGTGACAAAGGCACAAGTGCTTCCTGCAGGTCAGGGAAGGCCCTAGCGGGGCGGGCGGGCCCAGAGGCCAGGCCAGGGCTGGACCGCGCAGACCCAGACGAAAGGCAGCTGGCGGCCAGCAGAGGAGGCGACAGGGAAGAAGACCCAAGAGGAAGCCCTGGGGACACTTGCGCTTTCGGAAACAGTGGGAAGCCTTCCGCGTTAATTCACTCAGAACGCTCCACTGTGACTGACTGAGCACGAGATAAGCCCACGGCTCCGGGACAGACACGCGCGGGTCTCACGGAGCCCGCCCCAGACAGCAGGGGGTGCGCCGCGCGCCACCACAGCACGGAACTTCCAAAGCTGCGAACACCCCGCTCCAGCTGCGGGGGACTGGGGACGACGTGGTGAACAGCGCGCCTGAGACGACCCTTCGGAGACGGGGAGAGACACCGGGCTCGGGGAGAACCGGTGACGGCGGCGGAGCTCCACATCCGCTGGGCCGCTCTCTGTGACTGCTGCCTGCACGGGGCCTGCCCTGCGTGGCTGCCCAGGGCCCGCTGGGGTGGGTTCTCGGCTTCCCGTGGGAAAGACCGCGCGCTCAAGCCCCGGGGACTCTGAGGACACGTGGGTTAAAGCTGAGGACCGTGAAAGGAAGGGCCTCGCATAGAAGCAGCAAGTCAGAGGAAAAGGGGCCTTGGGGACAGGCTCGGGGGGCAGGCCTGGGCCCCGAGGCCACGCAGCAGCGGAGAGGCAGAGGTCCGAGGCCGGCGCCCCCACCGTAGAGCTCAGGAGCCTCCGGCTGTGGGCGCAGAGCCGGGAGAAGGAGAAGAGGAAGGAGGGGCAGGGGCTGCTGCCCAGCGGGGGCGCGCCCGCTGCTCGTGCGGCTTTGCTCTCTCTCGCAGGCGGGAAGCTGAGGGGAGGGCACCAGTGGAACACGCGTCAGTTTCCCAGGGGTGCGTTTTCAGGGTCGGGGTCTCCACAGGTCGGTCGGTGACAGGGCAGGGGGTCCTTAGCCGAGGCAGCCGGTCCCGAGGCCAGCGTGGCAGCCCTGGTCTGGTTTGGCTGCTTTCCTGGCTCCGGAGCTGAACCGCGCCCGAGGCCCAGCTGTCACCTCCGGGGAGAAGAGGCTGCCGGGGGGGGGGGGGGGGGGGGGGGGTGAGGGACCTGCCGTCCCAGTTAGGCCCCCACCAGGCACTGGGGCCTTCCGTCCCCACCGGGGACCCTCTGCGTCTGGCTGTCCGTTGCTGAGTGTGTTCAGCTCTCTGTCTCCGTTTTCCTGTCCCACTTAAGGCATTTTCCTAGCTTCTTACTAACCTGCCTCACAACTACTATCATTTAAAAAAAACAGAAAACGACAATAATCGAGAAGTTGAGCACAGGCAGGAGCGTGTGTTGGGGTGAAGAAGCACAGACCCTTCTCAGTGTCTTCCGTGATCAAGAACAAAAGCCAAAGGAGACATTCACTGAGATGTTTCGATTTTTAGGTGAGGCTCACAGATCCGTTTATACGAAGTATGACAATGCTCTCCTGTAAAGCACTCGTGAGCACCCACGACAGGGGCAGCTGCACTGCTGGGTGAGCCACAACTCCGACACCACACAGCGGCTCTCACAGGAATAAAGAACGCTAAGATGTAACGGGAGCGCTGAGGGAAACGCTCAGGTAAGAAGGGCTGGATTTCTGCTCTCAAACACGCCACATGCAACACCACGGGCCCCGGCTGCAGCAAGCCCACACCTAGAAATCCGTCACGCAGACACACCAGCACAAGGGCTATTTGATGTGGACAACCTGGAAGAGTAAAGGACTGAAAATAACCTGCGGCACCCGGGGGCAGGCTGCCCATGCCGCGGTGTGCCCACACACGGAGTGCTGTGCAGAGAGGGCGGGAGCGGGGAAGGGGGCGAGGAGCCCCTGTGTGCTACACGGGAGGCTTCCCAGGTCAGACCGTTAGGCTGAAAAAGACCGAGTCACACAAGAAAATGAAGTTGCGACTCTGTGACATGCTGCCTCCTGCACGTGACTGCGGGAAACAAGACTGAGTGTGCACGTCACTTGTGTTTGCAAGAAGAACACGGGGCGCATGAGACGCTCGCAACAGAATGGGAGAAAACACACAGATCATCCACCTCCTAAGGGTTCAGTGTCCAGATATATGAAAAATTCTTAAAACTCAACAAAAAAAAGACAATGCAATTTAAAGATGGGAAAAGATACCTCTCCGAGGATAACACACGAATGCCCAGTGGTTATATGAAAAGACGGGCAGCGTCACGCATTGTTAGGGAGAAGCAAATCAAAACCACAGTGAGATGCCACTTCCACACTTCCTAGTATGATGACAATTTTGTTTTAATAAAAATAGAAAGTGTTGGCAAGGATGTGGAAAAACTGGAATTCTCATACATTGCTAGTGGGAATGTAAAACAGTTCAGCCACTGTGGAAAACAGTCGATTACTCAAAAAATTAAACACGAAATTATCATAGGATCCCGTATTTCCCCTCCTAGACATATACCCAAAACAAATGAAAACCAGCAACCCATAAAAACGGTTACCTGTGACAGGGGAGAGGGCAAGCAGGCTGGAAGACAAAGGTGTACGCAAGACCCCGCTATACTTCTGTACAGTTTGACCTCTGAATCTCGTAAATGTGATTACAAAGTAGCCAACAACTGCACATCTGTTTTATTCAATGTTAGGCTTAAAAAATAACCTTTCTTTGTTACAGTATGAAGAGCATTCCTTGGAAAGTTATTTGAGCTACCAGAAGATCTTTACATCTTTATTTACCAAAAAAAAAAAAAAAAAAAAAAAAAAAAAGGTATAGCTTGTCATTCACGTAAATTGATCATTATACTGATTCACAATCAACCAAGTGTCTTCAGTTCCTGTCCCAGTGACGCGGCAGGTTCTGACGCACTCGCCCGATTCACATTCCTGAGCTGAGCACCCAGAGCCGGGGCTACGAGGACCGGCCAAGGCGCCTGCTCACAGGGTGGCCACCTAAGATTCTGGCACCAGGACCGTGCTTTCAGAAGCCCAATGTGCTCTGAAGAAACCAAAAACTCAAGTGAAATGACCCACGAAAATCAAAGATGACTTTCTAATTCATTTTTACTTTGATTTTGAGGCTTCTGAGCAATCTTGTCAAAAACTTTCATAGTATCATCTTGCTTCTAGACTTTTAAAAAGAGATTTTTTTATTGTCAAAAGAAATTTTCTTTTCACACACAATAAATATGCCTAGTGGTTTTCAATTCAAGAGGCTTTAGTTGCTATTCCCTGGAATATTTTAATTTTAGGACAGCAAGATAGCCTGGAATCCTATCAAGTTAGTGAGATAAATTTCAGAAGAAACACACAGAGACTTCAAGAACTTTGGGATGCTCTCTTGTCAGAACATACAGGCTACATTCAATTTTTATCAAGTACAAGGTTTAAAGGAAGACTGCTCAGACTTAGCTGATATTCTTAAGCTGCCCTTTTCCTGACAGTACCAAAGTACTAATTTCTCTAATTCCTGAGATCTATCAAAATCTTTAAGCATTTTCTATTAAGTTTAACACTATAGAGAGAGTTTTGTCTTATTCTATAAGCAGCAAAAAAAGATATGAAGCATCTTATTTCCTTTCTTAACAAGGATGAGTAGTTAAAACAAATTCCATATCTCAGAAGTAGGACGTATTCTGAGAAGGTTGTAATTAATATTATTTCAACAGAGCAATTGCTTAAATACAAAGGACATTTGACTAAAATCTCCAGAGACCAGGACCTGCACCACAGATTTGCTTGATTTCTGATAACGTATTTGGAAAAAATAAAAGTTAGTCAAAATTCTTCCTTTATCTTCAGGGCCTTCATATACCAACCAAGAGGAAACCCGTCACTGATCAACCAGGCCGGTTTTGTGGAAAAGGGCTCTGACACGGAACCACACCGCTCTGAGCACTAAGCATCAGTTTATGGGGACGGGAGTTCTAAGTCTGTGTAACATGAAAACATGCTGGTTTCATTCTGTTAGCTCTTGCCATAGAGCCCAAGTTAGTGTAAGGTAAGAACAAGAGGCAGAAGAGAAGAGAAGAAAGCTGTAGTTGCAAAGGAGGGCCAAGCGGTGTGGAAATGAGGATCAGACCCCTAGACTGGCTAAGGCGTGCAGAGGGTTCACGCCAGTGTGGGCCGGTGCGGGTGGGGGGGTGGAGCAGACCCTCGGGAGTCTCTAAAGCCCACACAGGAGGACAGAGGGGAAATGAATCTGGAAGCAGCAGTTCAAAGGGGCAGACGGATTAGGGTTCTGCCACACCGCACCCCTCCCGCCACTTGTGGGCAATCCTATTAAGGACACTGAAACTCATTGTCTCTCTCTCTCAGAAAGCCTTGGTACACAGTCGAGCCATCATCTCTTTAAATGTTCACATTTTCAGAAGAGTAAATAAAAAAGAGATTAAGAAAGGGTTAGATTTAGGTAAATGGAAGAGGAGCTCATCTTTAATGTAAATAAACAGTAACAACAAAGTGAAATCCTTGAACAAAACACTCAAATGTATTTCAAGTGCCGCCTTTCTGTGGGTGTCCTTCGGCGAGTCTAGTTCCAAGGCCGAAAGGCTGTCTGAGTGGCAACAAGCAGCGCCGGCCTCCACCGGCTCGCAGACCCCTCCTCGCCACCGCAGCACACGTGGCAGCAGCACAGGGGCAAAGACATCAAGATCATCAAACAGCACATACAAGAGAGGATCATCCCCCCCCCAAAAAAGGTATTTATTTTTAAAAGTTGCCTATTGATTCTTCGTGTTTAAACGTCAGTCACCTCCCGAGCGCTCCCCACTGACGCAGCGCACCTGTCAGGCGTGCAGCCCCTGCTCAGAGCCGTGTTCCGGCTCATATGCAGTTGCCCGTTAGTGCTGCTGCCGTTTTTTGTTTCACCTCCTCCGCGTCCGTGAAACGTTTCCCTCTGAGGACTTTTTTCATCCGGGGAAACAAACAAAAAACAAATCACTTGAGGCGAGATCAGGTGACTAGGGAGGGCGGGGCCAGGGGTCAGGCCATTTTGGGTCAGAAACTGCTGAACACTCAGCGCGGGGCGGGCAGGTGCGCTGTCAATCACCCACCGTGAAATGGACAAACACTGAAGGAGTCTTAAAAAAAAGTTCCCTGAAGCCGAACCCAGCCTCTCACAACAACGCCAGCTGGTGCAGGGATCCAGACGGGCTCCTGGAACACTCAGCTGGCGGGGGATGCCTGGACTACTTGGAACTTGTCTTCTAGAAGATAATTCCACAAGTTTTGTTTTGTTTTTGGTGGGGGGATCCTTCCTCGTATATGTATCAGCTAAGTAGTGAAAACCCATGAGGCCCAGAAGCCAGAAACACACTCCAGTAGAGGGAAGAAAGAAACTTCTAACACGTAAGCCAGCTTACACAGGTCACACCAGGCAATGGACACAGAAGGAATCAGACTGATGGGAATAGTACCTTACACTTGCCAGCTCGGCCCCCAGATGCTCTTACAGGCACTCGACCCCCTGAAAAGGCACTACACAAACACTTCTGGGTGCACCAATCCTGACTCCTCCAAGCATGACAGCTTGGCAGACCCCCACAAAGTGAGACCCATGCCTCCCCTCTGAGAAAGGGTGGGCGCCTCCCACAGCTAGGCAGCTTGTACCCAAACCAAAACACTGAAACAGCTTAGTGAGGCAGCTCATCCGTCTCAGTAGTTCATAGCAGCCAAAGCGTTTTCCCCCGCCCTCCGTCTCTCCCTTCCTCTCCCTTCCTCTCTCCCCTCCCTCCCCTTCCTTCTTCCTTCCTTCCTTCCTTCCTTCCTTCTCTCTAAAACACACTGCTCCCTGCGTGCTGTCCTCCATCGGGCCCCAGCGCCCCCGACGTCTCAGGACAGCTTTCTCTGATCAGGGGGTGGTTCACACTCACTCCCCGATGCACCCACACCTCCCCTGTGGGCAGGTCCACACTGTCCCCGCGCCTCAGGGGCATCGCGGCCCCACATTCGTTACTCTGCCAGTCGCCACCCTTACCTAAATCTCAGTTCTATCCCGGCTGAAATCCCAATCACAAAAAGAACCATCTGTCTAGTGACTTGAATAAATTTGACTGTCAACATTAAATTCACTCTGGAGTGTCCTCCCCAGAAACACTCCTTCTCTGGTGAGGTTTTGCACTGCATCAGAATGGATGGTACCTGATGCAGCGGCAGGGGTGACAGCACAGGCCAGGAAAGTCGTCAGCACGCCAGGAAACCTCAGGAAGAAGAAGAAACACAGAACGTCGTTTGCTGGGGAGAGGGTGTGGAGAGAAGCGGGGAGAATGTCAGCAGTGAACTAGGGGAAGAGGCCAACCAAGGTCAGTCAGAGTCAAGAAACAGGGAACACTTCTGTGTTTTCAGTTGAGAAGGAGAAAGGCCCTAGGCGTTCATTTGATCTGATAAGTTAATGAGCACAATCACAGCTGTGATTTATGAAGCAAGACACTGCTTAATGCTTCCCTTACACATTCTCTCTCCTAATCCTCACAAAACCTTGTGAAGACATAGTGACTTTTCGTTTTCCACATGAGGAACTGAAACGCGCGTTCTGTAACTTGCCCAGGGTCACGCAGCTCATACACGGCAGAGCCAGGACTTGAACCCAGCTCCGTGACCCGTGACACTATGTTATAATGCCAATGCACCACAGCCAGAGGCTAAAAGCATTTTCTACGTATGTACTTAAAAATGAGATATATGTACCTGTGCTAATATGAAACGATCGCTAAGATACATTGTTAAGTGAAAAAGATCAGTGCAGTGAGGCCAGTTCCCAAGGTAATAAACAGTACGTTACCATTTGTATGAAACCAAAGGGGGGTAACATCCGTATTATACATGAACTACCACTGACAGAAGAGTTAAGAGACTGGGAACAGTGGTGACCTCAAACAGAGGGAGCAGGGGGCCGAGGACAGGGAGGTGGAGCCTTTCCACTCCATATACTCTGCTACGGTAGTTTTTAAGACAACTTTGTCGTCTTTCCCAAAGAGTAAGTACTACATAAGAAAACACAAGATGAGCGTAAAAACGAAATCCTGCCTTAAAGGACACCTCACGCCTCCTTACGCAGCAAAGCTAAGCAGAGAGGCTTAGAACAGCAAAGGCTCCTGCTTTCCCCAAGCCTCCTGTCCAGGTGCCTTCAGGTGTAAAGGGCCCCTGTGGACAAAGCTCGCATCTGAACCCGGTCACGTGCTGCCATACACAGGAAGGAAGCCAATCCCTGTGAAACTGAAGGACACACTGCAGGTAGGGAAGAAAAGCAGCCCCTCGAAAACAGGAAAGCGACAGAGGAGTGGGCAGAGGCAGGCCCCCGCCAGCAGGCCCCCGGGACGCAGCCACCGAGCCAAGCCAGAGAGATGGGAAGGGAGGTGAAGGCCAGCGGCAGCCCAAGCAGGGCTGGGAGGAGGGGCTCTCACGCCCCCATCAGCCTGGAAAATGGGAGGATGGAAACAATCAACACACACACACAGGCCTATTTCGTTTGCTCATTCAAAATCAATATGCCTTAAAATACTTACCATTAGAACTTCCATAATTTTATATTTATAATGTGATATTCAAAATTATTGACAATGCTTATTAAGCACCCCCCCCCATTTTAAAAGGTCTGAATACCATTTAAGAAAAGCAGCTCCAGCTAACTTAAGCAAACAGGGGAATTACTGAAAAACAAACAGACCCGAGGAAAAGCTGAGTGCGCAACCTTCCGCGCCGAGGCCACAGGGCTGCTGGAGCCTGTGACCACGGGGGCCGGCGCGGCGGAGGAACGGCCAGGGGCCTGCTGCGGGCCGGGCCGTTCGCAGAGCTAGCGTTCCAGGCGTCGGCTGCTGCTCTACAGTTCGCACACGTAAGGCTCTCCTCATTCACACTCACGGTATCGTTAATGTAAATTCTGAAGGATTTGTCATTTACATAAAACATTTAAATGTACAAATCACTAATTTTCAGTTACAGCTAATTACATGCTTCAAAATTTTTGTATGTAATACCACTAAATATTGTATTTATTGAATTCTTTCCGTATTGGGAGAATTTGACACCAGAATCATAAAACAAAGATTAAAGAGCACTAACCAGAAATCGATGGTACAAATGCATTTACCAATCCATCTTTCCAAGGAGTTTTTGTTCTTTCAATGAACCTGTAATTTCAGATCCAGCATGCCTTTTTCAAATAGATGAACAAAATAAGACCCAAAACAATCCTTTAAGTTCCCGCAAATAGAAAAATTCTCAGGTCCCCATGAAAGCATTATCAGCCTAAGCCACAAAACTACTTTAATACCACATTCCTCCTAAAATCCACTAGTACCACCACATTATAGTAAATAAGTGCTTTCATAATTTTTTTAAAGTTATAAATGGTTGTTATTTGAAACTTAGAACATTCAGGAAAAAATAAATTTTTTTCTATAACACAGAGAGAAGCACTTTAAGTAGGCTGGTCTATTCCTTCAAACATACTCCCTGCATCTATTATAAAACTAAGTAATTTCTTATCCAGTTCAGACTTAATATTGCATCCCCATTATTTTTTAAATCTATTATACTTTAGTGTATTTTATATTATTTCTTCTGTCAAACACAACCTAAGCCCATTATAGAAAAGTCACAAAATAAAAAATGGTAAAAGAAAATACCCATATTTCTACAAAGAAACAGCTGCTATCAAAACCTGGGTGGGTAGTGTCCCAGGCTTTTTTTTATTTATTTACATGCGTAGGCATGACGCTATATCAGAGAACTTCCCACGTGTGCTCACGTCACACACAAAGGGCAGCAGCACCGTGCCAGGACCAAGAGCAGGGGCTCTGGAGCCGGCCAGCATTGCGTTCAAAGCCCGGTTCCACCGCTTAGTGAGTGGGAGACCCTGCGCTCTCTGCGCCCGTTTCCTCGTCGATGAAGTAGAGCTGTCACAGGACACGGTGCTGCACAGAAGGCCTCGCGCACTGTTCAATGTGTGAGAAACACTCAATAAGGACAAACTAATACAGCCGTCCCTCTCTATATCGTGGTTCACTTATCGCGGCCTCACTATATCGCGGGATTTTTAAAAATATTATATTTAATTATTTATGGTGGATTTTTCACTATATTGCGGGATTTTGCAGAACTGTATATGTATGTGGTTAAAGTGACGTAGGTTTCAGAGTGTAGAGTATGTTTAAGAACATAAGTAGTGTTTATAAAAGTGTGGGAAAGGTTAATAAGGGACTGGGAACGGTTTGTAAGTGTGTGGGAAGGGTTCACAAAGCCTTAGAATATATATGAATACTAAGATAAATGTGAGGTGCCTACCTCGCGGGTTTCCACCTGTCGCGGGGGGTCTGGAACGTGACGCCGCGGTCAGGAGGGAGCACCGCACTGCACCGTACCAAGCACGCTATCACATCATCCTTCGCGACTACGCCCTGAACACCCCCGTGTGGGTCAGACCCACCTCCACAACGCCCCTCTAACGCCAATGTAGTGCGCTCGTCTCTGCAAGGGCTACACCGCCGCTAGAAAAGGTGTCAGGGAAACCCAGGTTTTGCTGACTGACACACACAGGGACGGAGGACTCTAAGTGACTGAGGACTCTAAGTGACCCAACTTGTTCCCTAAAATGCGGGAGGGGGCATCGGAGCAGGACAGGACTCACAATGCTTCCCACTAGCTGATCCGGAGAAGTCCCAGGGCAAATGAGGTTTGGCTGCTTGTTTGTTTTTACTGTTTTTGTTGCCAATAGTATCTATTGCATGATGAAATTTGGTTTATTTACCCAAGAAAGAGCAACTATTAAAGCAAAGCAATCATGGCTTTTAAAAAAAACCTTTCTAAGCTATATTTGCAGCAAGTAAAACGCTGAATTACAAATTTTAAATTGCTACAAAGTCTCTGCTTACATAGAAACACGACACAACTTAACGTCTCACGCTTTTGGCCGGGAGCAGCAAAGTCAGAGACGCGGACGACCTCTGACTTCCCAGCTGCAGCCCTGATACGAGATTTAACTGTCAAAGTCCAGGAGCTGCTGGCTGGAAACCACCAGCCAACCGTACCCAGCCGCCGCAGACTGCAAACGCGGACATTCTCACCACTTCCTAGCCCAGCCACGCTGCTCCAGATGTACACGCTCCTGCACGCGTTGTTGGAAGTGATCCTCGGGCATGGACTGCAGCCCGGGTCCTCTGTTCCCACAGCCGAGAGCAGGAACCTACAGGAGGTCATTTGGAGCGTGTTGGCTAAACACAGGCACTGGTATGCAGTCGTTCTGTTTGGCAACAATCTTGTTATTATCCAGACACTGAATTCCTCACTCCTGTTGCTCAGTTTCTTCCCACCCAAGTCCTTCAGCTCTTGTTCCCACATGCTAGCCTGGGTCCCCCAGAATCGAACGCAGCCCAGCCTACCTGATCCCCCAGATTCAGAACCCTCTCTGCAGCTCAGCGGGCTCCTCGGGGTCACTGACGCTACAGCATAATTGTCGGCGTGTTTCTGCCCGATTCACAATGAGCTTCACGAAGGAAGGGCCTGCTGCGCCGACGGCTGAGCCTTCCATGCCGTCTGCGGCGCCCGGCTCCCCGGAAGCGCTGCAGGAACGGGCTCTCTCCAACCGCCCGTCCGCCACGCAGTACCGTGGGCGCCGCCCGGGCTCGCTTCTGTCCACCCACAGGGCGCGCAGAGTGAACTTCAGGGGCACGCTGCTTCCTGGCACTTAGCACTTTCCTGGCTGCGTTTCATTCCTTCCTTTTGGTTTCCATTTCTTTTTCTTCTTAAAGTGCATCTTTCAGTGGTTCCTCCGGCAAGTCTGAGTGTCAGCTTTGACTGTATCTGTGGTCTGGATTTCACTCTCACTGGTGACTACTGCTCTGTGTGGAAACAGAGTTCCAGGTGGCTGGTGGCTTCTTCCCCTCAGCGCTTTGAAGACGTTATTCAATCCTCTTCTGCTACGAATAAAATGCCTGCCGGTCTACACACCAGTTTCCCTGGGTTGCTTTTGTCTTTTTCTCCTAGTATTTCACCTACAGTATCTCTAGGTATGAATTTATTTCCAGGTGTCCCGCTTGGGGTTCACTGTGCTTCCTGAACCTAAGAACTCAGGCTTTGCATTTATTATGGAAACTGAGCCTCCTGCTTCCTGGAAGCTCGCGGAAGATAATACCGTACCTTCTCCCACGAAAGCTTTCAAGTCGTAACTGCTCCTTGCTGCCACTCCAAGCGACTTCCACGCATCTCCTTGAAGAGCGACCATTTTCTCTTCAATTGTATCTACAGCTACTTAGCCTGTCCATGGAGCTTACTTTTCTGTAGTGACCATAATTTTCATCTCTAGAAGCTATATTAGGGTCTCTTCCAATCAGTGTGTTGTCTCGCCTGCAGTGTCGTCACTGTGTCTTACCCTGTTCTCTCTAGTGGTTTTAATGCCTGTGTCCCAGGAGCATCTCCTGAAGAACCCCTGGCATCGGCCCACACTGCCTCCCAGGGGCTCACTTCCTGCGTGGCCAGCAACTTTTTACTGTTCACCTTCAGCATAAGTTGTTTCTACACCAAGAGTCCTAGGTTTTTCATTTGCTCTGCAAGACCATCTCCCACTTAATTCTGAGGGCCGGTTTCCATAGTTCTGGACCAAGTTTTATGGTAATAGCTCAGGGTCAGCTGCATTGTAAGAAATGTTAAATTTTAACCCTGCCCAGATGTGAGGTACAGCCTCGGGGTTTAGGTGTTTCTCTCTCTTTTTAAATTCTTAATTATGCACAACCCCAGAACGAGGGCAAGTCTCTCTGAACTTTCTCAGGCTAGTGAGCAAGGTTTTTCACGTCCTGTGTTCTCAGCTGGGCCAGTCCTTGGAGGTCCTATGCAGGTGAACCTCATCTCCCGCCTCCTCCTCCATGCAGACGCCAGGCCGTGACTGATGTTCCTTCATGAGACCCTCAGGACCCAGCCTTGGGGCCTATTCCCAGATCTGGAATCACCACCAGCCTCGACTCCCCACCTCACCCTGGCCTGGAATTCCCTTTTCCCTCTGGCACCTGGGATTCCTGGCCTCTCAGGCTCAGGAATGCTTTTGTTGGTCCTTGTCACATTTTGTGCCCTTTGTGTGTGTTTGCAGCAGGGTGTGGGTGGAAATCCCCTACATCAGGTCTGGCAGCAATGTTGCTAGAAGCCTCCAGTCACAAAACATGAAACTGTGAAATGATCCCTTCAGAGAAGTGTAATGATTACTTACATTTTGCCAGATGACAACAGCCCACTTTTTTTTTCAGCCTCGAGAACAGTTTCCAAATTGGACAAAATAAACATTTCTAAGGCATTTTGAGACCATTAAGTCACTACACACTTCAAATTCTTGTTTTCTTTTCTTGCTTGAGAATTTTGGCAGCATGAGGACACACCTGTCAGCTCCATTTTCTCACTACCCATTCATTCTGTAATCAACTTCCGTCTGCTTTATGCTCCCACAACTCAGTGGAATTATGCTCAGCAAGATCAACATTCCCCGCCTACCCACAAACCCAATGGCCTCTTCCCGGTCCTAATCTATCCACCTCTCCGCAGCAACACTGACCACGACTATTTTTCCACCGCGATGGCGCCTCAAGGCGAACACTTATTATTCCTATATCATCACGACCATTCTCCAACGCACTCCTGTCCCTCCAGTCTCCTCCCTCAATTTACCCAGTAAGTCACAGCCAGATTAACATTACTGAACTCGAGGCACATCGCACACGCACGCACACGCACACACACTCCCCGCCACGTCCTGCAGCGCTAACACCTAGTGCTATGGGAAAGGGGAAAGAGGCATGTACTGTCCACAAACGTGTGGACAACAACACTTACTTGGTCAGGTGAACACCTTACCTGCAATATATCGAATGAGCCTCCCACCAGCTGAATGAAGTAGGTGCGATTATCACACCTACCTCCAGGGAGGAGGAATAATGCTTTACGGAGTTACAACAGCCGACCCAGGGGAGCAGAGCCAGCCAGCGGCCGAGTCAGCCCACCCTCTTAAACAGTAAATGTTGTTCTGTCTCCTCAACACCTACACCCAACACCTGGGCCTCTCCTCAGATGCAGAACGCATATCCAAAGGCCTTCTTAGCAGCTCCATGTGGAAGCGTCAGTGGTACTTCACGGTAACACACTTAAACCCAAATGCAGGATCATGCTGCCCACACTGAGGTGGTCAACTTCACTGAACAACTGCGCACCTAGTCACGCCAGCCACCGACCCGGCCAGCACCCTGGACAGACTCTCGCCCACCCTGCAGGCTCAGCGACCAAACCCCGCCCATTCCCGCATCTTCCTCGCGCCCGGGCCCCACGGCCCCGGTGCCCTGGCTCTGCCCCCCACTCCGCACTGCTGCCTCCGCTCTCCGCAGCCGCTGGCAGAGCCTATGTGGTCCGCGGCCATTCATTCTGGCCTCTCCCGGCCCAGCTTCAACTTTGCAATCAATACACTTTATTCCCCCCTCAAGGTTGTGCCTTTAAAATACAAATCGGATCATTTCACAGATGCTGGAATCAAGACCAAAGCTTTCAGTCAACCTTCACATCAGGGTCTGAAGCGACAGGCGCGCCAAGACTGGCGAGAGCTGGGTCTCAGTCACACGGAGAAAGCCAGCTTTCAGCGAGTCCAGAATGGCGCCAGCACAGGAGCAGAGCAAACTGCGGAGGTGACAAGGAGGACGGCGCCTGCGAGATTTCAAACACCTGGCCGCGGCCATTCCAAAGGCGGAGCTGAGCCCTAAAGCTGCCAGGTTTCAAGGCAGTCTGCTTGTGACAGCGACGCCCCAGGGCGCCTCCCACGAATTCCTTTCCTTCTTAGGTAACTCACACGACTTTCTAGCTTGCAACAGAGTCTTATCTAAGAAAAAAGAAAGTCTTAGAAGAGCCTAGAAGACATATTTAGAAAAATGGGACATGCCTACAAGGCAAAAAATAAAGCAAATTCTACATAAAGCAAAAATACCTTTGGCCAGAAAACAAACAAATACGTGCAGTATTTGTAAACTCGGGTATCTCCTCCTTTAAAAGGTGTTACCTGAAATGCTGCAGGGTAACAGCCACGGTCCTTTAATGTTCCGCAAACCCTCACAGCTCACTGTAGAGCTAAACCCCAAACAAAGACATTGTAACTGAAGGCATGACCACACAACAGCATAAACCATAAGGTGCACCCCTGGACCCTCTCTCTCTCTGGAAGGAAGGAATTCATACATGTGCCCATGTAAAGAAAATGCCATTTTCTAGTAACGCTTTACCACTATTGTATTTCCTGGTTTTGATATGCATTGTCAGGATTACAAACTCACCTGTTCACAGCCGATAATTTTATATATTGCGTAAGGATGCTGAGTAGCGTACCACGAAGGAAAAAAAACAGCTGTGGAAACTACAGATTACATTCTATAGAATCACTTTTTTTATTGCCATCTGGTGGTTCATGTATTAAATGAACACTGACACCCATCGTATAGAAGGGCATGGTCTACAAAATCAATATTTTTATTTTGTATCATATCTAACACCAAGGGAGAAGGCAAGATAAAACTGACCTTCACTTTGAAAACTGGCCCTCTTTCATGAGAGAACCACAAATACACACACAACACAAATTGAAGGTCCCGCTAAAGAGGAGAAGCTCCACGCACTACAACCGCTGGAGAGGACTGTCCTCATCTAAGTATGACAGGCCCCAGCTGTGTAATACAAACTCTGAAATCGCTCCTTACCCCAAATCTAAGTTTTTCCTAACCAGCCTACTTGGGTTGCCAGAATTCCCACCCCCCATTCTACTTAAGAAGGGAAACTACCGGCACCCCCAGAATAGCCGTACCCATCTTTGAGTCACAACAGCATTTTTTGGTACCTCCTTCCCTCACCCCATCCCCCGCCACTGCTTGGGAAGATCATTCATCTTTGTACACTCAAGGTGACGTGTTTGAGAGCTTCCTAACCACTCGTGATAGGGACTCGCGTCTAGAACACAGGAGAGCCCTGGGGGGAGAAAGACAGCAAGACACTGCACCAAAGGCTAACGCTGTTTATGCAGTAATACGGGCCTGGGAGTCCAGCCCGTTCTCAAAGCTCACGGCTCCAAAGGCTGCCTCTCCAGTTTGAAACACAGGCAAACACAGACACAGAAAAGCCAAAAACACTGCAGAAGCTACTGTCTTATTCCGTGTTCAACAAGCTCATCTCCAAAGATCAGTAAATTAATAGGAGTGGCTGACTGACATCGCTTGTCAAGAAACTGGATTATTTAATTGATAGCTTCACTAGGCACTGTAGATCAACAGAGTGCCAGCTAAGCCTGTTAAAACAATGCTTGTGTTAATGTTGAGGGGTTTTTGATCACTAAAGGTCCTTAATGAAGACAACCAACCTAATGTTAGGCTGAACACAAACCACCTGCTAACCTCTTTCCTTCCTGATGGTCACTGCCCAGTAAATATAAACATTCTCATATCCATCCCTACTTTACATCTTAAATTTCTCACTGCATTCATTACCTCCAGGAGGCTTCAATCAGTCTTTCTCTTTAGTCTTCCAGCCAATTAAGTAAATAAGGATCTCACGTTTTAAGGAAATGTATTTCTCCAAATTTCAGGCTTATACTGGCAAATTATGCCATTAATTCATTTTAGAGAACCTAAAATTTTGAGCATGAACCATTTTCAAGCTAGAGCAAATATATCATGTGTTAGACGGCAGCCCCTAGAGAGAAATATTAAAGTGCACCTTGGTTGTCTTCGACATTGTATTAACCACCCCAGCAAAGGTAAAATGCGGGGAATTCGTTTCCAAGAACTAAGACCTGGAGTTCTAGAACCCCCAGAAAGGAGCCACACTTAGAGAGTCTGGTGCGGGGCACAAAGGCATTGACAACGTGCAGAAGATCCGAGAACCAGAGAACAGTTTTGAAGATCTAGTCTAACCCCCAGCTTTTGCAGCTGAGAAAATACACTCAGAGAGGCTGACAGATTTGCTCATATTGCAAGTCAGTCACAGAATGAAATAAAAACCAGGCCAACTGACAGCCCGATGCCTTTCCATTCACCCCATCTGCACTTCTAGGAAAGCTTTTAAAAGTATTCTTATTCCTCCAATACCCTCAGGAGACCCCAGGAGCCTGGGCAGGGGTGGGGGTCTGGGGCCAGGCTAAGGCGATGAGCCTCTGGCTTCAGAGATGCCCAATAGGGGGTCACACCACCTAAATACTAGAGTAGCAAACATATAAATGACAAGGGTTTCCTAAAGCAGTGCTTGCGTAATATTTTTAGTTTTATTTAGATAAAGAAAGAATAGTGCTAATATAATGAAACTATACAGTTCTCCAGAACGGGTCTCAGTTATAGCATCAATAACTGGCAGAAAGGTATCTGTCAAACTATGTCAGACTTTTGCATTTCAAGGATTCCTTGAAAAACTAATTTGTGCTACTACAAAAGGATGAGAAGAGGTACCACATTAACCAGTCTCAGTTGACGAAATACAATCTTCCTTGGGATCAAAGGTACAAATGTTTATAATCTTGTTTCTTTTTTTAAGATTTTATTTCTCTACCCTCAGAGCGAGAGGAAGAGAGGGAGAGAAACATCGGTGTATGAGCGATACAGCCACTGGCTGCCTCTCACACGCCCCAGCCAGGGACCCTGCCCGCAACCCAGGCCTGTGCCCTGTCTGGGGACTGAACCGGCAACCTTTAGGTTCGCAGACCGATGCTCAGCCTACTGAGCCACACCAGCCAGGGCTGTTTATAGTCTCTATTAAAAGATACTTACAAATTGAGGAGGAAACATGTTTAAGAAAAATGCCTCATAGAAATATTCAAGTCAAATTGGTTAGAATGAAAGAGACCGCACACGTTCAAAAACTGTTACATCGGGCAGGAATGTATCATCTCTTAATTAAGTACTTAACCAGGTAACAAGAATTGATCATCACCTTTACTTTTTTAAAGGTAAATTTACTTTCACCCCTCTTTATACTATGCCCTTCACCTGATTTTCATTCCCCATCCCGGCTTTACTCAACGTTCATAGATTTGGGTTTAAAGCGTCTACTCCTACAACTATCATGTTTCTTACATTTAAGCTGTGACCTAGTCAAACTCCAGTTTTGTGTGTTTCCACTCTGTGTCTGCTCCACTATTTAGATTTCGTCAGCCGATATTCCTGGTCTCCAAGCTCTGGGCTACACGGAGGAAGGCCGCAAATCCACGTCCCCCAACAAAAACACCAGAAGACTCTTAGGAGGGACATAAAGGCAGCTGGCAGGTGGAACTGGAGTCCACTTAATCACCTGCCTGCCAGCGTGACTCCGCTTCCCTCCCGTGTTTGAGGGCACAGGAAACTTCCGGCGAGGCGTGATCCCGCGTGCAGCTGCACTGAGCTGCGGCCGGACCAAGTGCACGCTAAAGCAAAGTCACAAATCTGAAGTCTGTCTGACAAGCCCCAGCGCTCTGTTCTCAGTGAAAGGACTTATGCGCGAACTTGAGTGCAGACAAAGTGCTTCCCAAGAGTTCCTCACAGCCATGGTTGGTACACTCCGAGTGGTCCATTCTGGGGCGTTCAAATCTGCCGGCAAGCTGCCACGACCCGTTCTCAGCTGCAATCTGACCGCTATGTTATGGGGGAAAATGAGTTCTCGGAAAGAAAAACGCCAAAATGGCGACAGTTATTACAGGAAAGGGGTGGGTATTCCTCTTCTGTTTTCCTAATTTGTTTTTACAACAGCAGTAAATAAGGTGCCTGAAGCTGGAGGTCAGGTAACTCACACAGTATTTAGAAAGTACCACTCGCGGCCTCCCCTTCACAGCCCCCCGCCCCGCAGAGGCAGAGGCCACAGGGAGACCCCTGCCAGGGGTCGCGAACCCAGACTGCGGACCCTGCTTTGCGTGGTGGCTCCCTCATGACTGGTCCTGGGACCTTCGGCAAATCAGGAAGCATCTCAGGGCCTCGGCTCCTCACGGCGAGATGAACAGAAAACGCTCCCTACGCCCCGCAGCTGCGAGCGCCAACAAGCCTACCTGCAAGGCACCCGTGCGGGGCGCACGCTGCGGGCTCAGCGAAGGGTGGCTGCGCGTGCCCGTCCTCAGGGCTGCGGGGCGGGTGACAACTGCTTGTGGTTACATCCGCCAGATGGGGACCCGCCCAGGGGCCAGGGCCCTCTGTTAACACGCGGCCGCCTAGCGAACGGCCGTCATGAGCACGTCCTGCGCACGGCACTGTCTGTGACGGCTTCCGTGGAGCAGGTGGCCTGGGAATCAAGTTCCCGTTGAAATGCAAACTACAAAGCTGTGAGGGAGAGGGGTCTGGGGTCACGGGAAGTCAGAGGGGCCCCAAAAAGCTCGGTTTGCCGTGCACCCCAGGAACCCCGTCCTGCGCTTTCCGCAGCGGGCGGGCAAACACTGGCACTGGCCGGAGAAAAAGGGCGCAGGCGGGCGGGCGAAGGACCCGCGATGGGTGAGGCTGGGGGACCGCCCAGCACGAGGCGGAACTGGAGCAACACGAGGATACCAGACACCGGGGGGCTTTCCAGCTGCACGAGCTCTCCCCCAGAGGCCCTCCAGGTTGGAGGCTGAGCTCAGATCCTGGCACACACCCCGCCCCCAGTCTAACAGGGGCCCAACAGAGCCGCGGGATACAGAGAACGAGCAGCGAACCAGCTCGTTAAGTCTGAGATCGCAAACATGGAACACGTTTAAGTGAAAATAGATCCCAAGTCCATAAAAAATCAGTGAACTCTGGGGCAGGGACAGGGTGAAAACCAGAGCTGAGCCCAGGAGCTCGCTGCAGAGGGTGGGCGCCCGCTGGCACCGGGACTCCCGGGGTGCAGACCAAACCCCGAGCCCACGGAAACAAGCTCGGGGGACGAGGCCCGGGTTGCCGCGGGGCTGACAGCGCCCTGGTCATCCCAGTGCACGACCAGGTCCCAGAAACGCGGCTGGGGGGTCCCAGCAAACCAGCGAGCGGCCTTGATGCGGGAAGCAGCGGCACCCCCAGTCCGCGGTTCTCCAACTCCAGGTGCGCCGGCTGCCTGGGGGGGGCGGGGGGGGCAAGGGCGACTCCCCAGGTGACGGAGCCGCGGGCCCGCGTGGCTGGGAATGATTCCCAAGGAGGCGCTGGGACCCAGGACCCCCCAACAGGGCCTGGGACGTGCACCCCACCTCCGGGCCTGATGATGTACACTAGCCAGGGGGGCTGCCTGAGGTGTCACCGGGGGCCCGGCCGTGACACCGGGACGCCGCCAGCGGCACACCCGCGACACGGTGGTCCCGCTGCCTCCTGGAACACGGGGTCTGGCTCTGGGGGCGCCAGCAGGACGCACGGCCCCCCGCCTCTCGCAACAGCAGCCCTGGGTCTCCGCGCGCGCACAGCAGTGAGCGGAGGCCCGGCCCCGGCCCCGGGCTGTGGACGGAACGGAGAGTGACTTTCACGGTGAGCGCGCCCTTCGCTCGGCGGGTTCGGGCCGCCCTGACCGCGGAGGCCGCCCCGTTAGCGCCGAACACTCGGAGAATCAGGACTCGCTTCCGAGCCGCAACTCGGGGGGCAGGCGCCGCAGAAAGTTCCGCTCTCCGGGTGGGACGCCCGCGCCCCGAGGCCCCGCCCGGGTTGTCACGTGCGGGGCACCGGCTCCCGTGTGCGGGGACACGGCGAGGCCGCGAGGCGCCTGCGGGACGCCCGCGCTCTGCGGCCCGCACCCTCCACGCCGCCCACGCGGGACACGGGCGCCCGTGCCCCCGGCCAAGTTCGCGCCCCGCGCGGCGCGTGTTGAGCGGCTGTCGTGTCATAACAGCAGCGGCAGGAGCGCGCGTGTTCTCGAGCCTTCCACGCGCGGCCGACGCGGGGTCTTCGAACCGAGTCCGGGGCCCCGCCCGCGCCCCGTGGGCCCCTTCGCCGCGGCTCCGAGGGGAAACTGGCCCCGTCCGCGCGCCGCCCGCCGTACCAAGTGACTTAGCGACCGCGGCGCGACCGGGGGGCAGGGGCGCTCTCCGCGCGGCGACCGGGAGCGGGGCCGCCGACACGCCCGCCCCCCCGCGCCCTCGCTGCCCCGCGGCCGCCGCGCGGAGAGCGCCCCCGGGCCCGGCTCAGGCTCAGCGCCGCGCACCTGAGCGCCGGGGGCGCCGGGGACCCGGGCTGCGCCCGCTCGGAGCCGCCGGAGTCCGCCCGGACCGCCGCCTGCATCGCGGGGAGGGGAGGCAGCCCCGCGCCCCGGCCCCGGCCCCGCGCCGGACCCCGCGCCCCCCGCGCCGGACCCCGCGCCCCGCGCCCGGCCCCCGCCTACCTTGCGCCAGCGCCCGGAGCAAGTGCAGCTGCAGCGCCAGGAGCGCCCACCATCCGCGCCGCCGGCCCGCGCTCAACTTTGTCGCCGGCCGCCCGCCGCGCTGCCCCGCGTCCCGATCGGAGCTCTCGGGCGCCTCGCTGGCTCCCCGGGGCCGCCGCCGCCGCCGCCGCTCGGGGCCGGGCAGGGACCCCCGCGGCCGCCCCGGGCCCGCCGCGCCGCCGCCCGCAGCCCGCCGCTCGCCCCTGGCCATGCTGAGGGGCCGCCGCCCCGGCCCCGGCCTCGGCGCCGCGAGCCGGACGGGCGGGCGGGGGCCCCGGCCGAGCGCCCGCGGGCCGGCCAGGTGCGGAGACCCGGCGCCGAGGGGCGCGGCGGGGGAGAAGTTGTCGGCGGGAGGGTCCTTGTCACGCCGCCCGCAGCGCCCGGGTGGCCCGAGCGCCCGGGCCGCGCAGCGTCTCGCAGAGGGTCTGCGGCCGCCGAGGAGACGCGGCCGCTGCCGCCGCCCCCGCCCGGCGCTGGGGAGAAAGTGCGCCCGCCCGCGCCGCGCGCTCGCCCTCGACCGCCGCTCCTCATTCACAGCCCGCCCGGACGCCCCGCCCACAGCGCCCGCCGCCACCGAGGATTGGTCGAGGGGCGGTGGCTCGCGCGCCCGGGTCCCGCCCCCTCGCTCTCGCCAGTTTTCAAACTCGCCGCGCCCGCCCGCCTGGAATTTCGCGCCGGCCCCGGGCTCTGCTCCGCGGCCTCCGCGCCGGCTGCGCCCCCTACGGACGCGTGGCGAGCACTGCAGGCCGCCGCCGACCCCCGCGCGCGTCCCCGGGCGTCCCGGGCCCCGGGCACGGGGTTGGGGGTGGCGGGCGGCGTGGGCCTCGCCCTGCCCGTGCGGTGCCGGCGCGCCGGTGGACGGGCGCACGTGCGGCGGCGGGGCGGGCTGGGCCCGGTGGGCGCGCCTTCCACACCGCCCCCGGGAGACGCCCCGCTCCCACCCACGGGCTCTGTGTTCGGGTGGGTCCGCGCCAAGTTGCCGTGATTGCAAACGAGAAACAAGCTCGCTCAGTCAGTACGGTTTTCAATTCCTAGCAACAAAAGGCTCCCCTGGGTCCTGACCCGCTGCCTAAGGAGAGGAGCGACACCGGGGCTGCAGGGCCGCCCAAGGTCATGTGTGGCCCGCGGGGGCCCGAGCGCTGGCCGCCTCCCGCCTGGGGAGGGCGCTATCGGGCAAGGGTCCCCAAGGGGGGAGGGCCCCCCAGCGGAGGGGTCTCCTAGGGGCACGGGTCCCCGCGGAGGAAGGGTCCTGGCCCGGAGCTTGCGGCGCGCTCGCAGGGAGGGGCCGGCGGGCGGGGCGCGGGCCGAGCGCGGCAGCATGTGGGAAGCATTAGCCGAGTTTATGGGGTGAACTAAGCCCTCTGGGGGCTGGGAGGCCAGCATTTTTGTGGGAGGAGGCCTGGGAGGTGACACACAGTCTGATGCTCTTGGCCGTCGGCCGGGGAGCCTGGGGGCCTGCGAGGATCGCCTGCGCCGGTGCCAGCGGCGATGGATGGGGCGGGCAGGGCGCGCGCCTCGCTCGGTCCCTGGAAGCACGGGGAGCAGGTTTGCTGTTACCCCGCTTAGTGGCCGGGACAGGACGGACCCAGGGGAGAGCGGAGGGCCTGCGGCTCCTGGGTGGGAACCAGCTCCCGGATCCCGAGCACCTACAGTGCGCTACGCGACCTTAGATCTAAGTCTTAACTACGACCAGGTGAAGGGAAGACAGGGAAGCTGAGGCCCAAGGACAGCAGCCAGCTGGAGGTGTGCTCTGAAGGGGACTCCTGGCCCTGCCCTCTGTCCCCCTCCCACAGTAGGCGAGGAGGGCGTACAAACGGGAGCACCCAAGGGTGGCACGGGGAACCTACTGAAGGCGCCGGCGCCCTCGCCAGTGGGCCGGGGCGCAACAGCCCAGCAGAGCCGGTTGGGCCATTGCGTCCTGAGGACCCCGGACAGACCGGAGGAGGTGGGGGGGGGGGGATCTAATTCTACTTTCCGTTGCAGCAGCTCTGGGCCTCTTCTAACCTGCAGGGTTGGGTGGGGGCGGGGGGGGGTAAATAATACCTGCTTGGAGCGTTTCCTGTGGGCTAGCTCGTGCTGTCGCTGGGACAGGTGGGGAAACCGAGGCCAGGAGGTAAAGGGGGCTCCACCTCTGAGCACCTTTGCTCTGCTCGGGGATAGGGGTTGGGGTACGAGTGGCACAGATGAGGGCTTGGAGGTCTTAGCGGCACCCCTCCCTGTGAAATCTGGGCAAATGGCTGACTCTAAATTCCTGTGCAAAGTTGGGATAACTCCATGGCGCAGGGCTGGGGCCGGGGAGTGAGATAATTCACACTCGGTAACTGCCGTCCCAGTCCCGGCCACATTTAACCTCTTCCTCTCAAATGAAGATGTGTGCCCCCCACCCCCACCCTGCAAAGAGTAAGGCAGCCCCAAAGGCGCTCAGGGCGCGGGGAGGAATCCATCCGGCTCAGGCAGCTTCCTGACTTCGGAACAGTTAAAAAATAAAAAAACTAAAAAAGGTCCCGAGCCTCTTGTGCTCGGCGAGAGCTCAGTGGACTCCGGCTGGAAATGGGGAAGACGAGCCTACGTCCCCTGTGGGCTGTGGGTCTGGAGGCCCCTCCGGGCCACTTGAGTCCAGGATCATCTTGAGCAGTGAGGCTCGAGGTGGCCCCATTGCACAGCGGAAGGAGCCGAGCCTGGGCGGGGGAACGCAGCCAGCGCAGGAGTCCCGCTCCCCTGAGTCCTGGTGGAAGCCAGGCCACATTGCATCTTACGGGACTCCCCCCTTGGGTTACTGTCTGAAGGGGTGTGTTCAGACTGTAGCTATTCTTTCTCAAAAAAACATACAGAGGAGGCCCTTTATACTGCGGGGTGGGGAGAGAGCGGAGCTGGAACGTTTCTGCTCCAAAGGGCCCACTAAGCTCTCGACTTGATTTTACCCAGCTGAGCGAGAAGATCTCGAGAAGTGAACATATTCTACAAACACGTTTAAAACTTTTTAGTCGGCCCTTGACCGGTGCGGCTCAGTTGGTTGGGTGTCATCTGGTAAAGCAAAGGGTCACCCAGTCCGATTCCCAGTCAGGGCACGCGTATGTTTCGGGTTCAGTCCCCAACTAGGAGATGCAGCCCATCAATGTTTCTCTCCTTTTCTTTCTCCCTCCCTTCCCCTCTCTAAAATAAAAAATAAAAAATTTTTAAACATTTAAATCCCCTTTAAAAAATAAAAACAAATTATAAAGTTTTTTAGGCATATATTCTAAAATAGGCAATGTGGTTTAGGGATGTTCCTTTATGAAAGCGGACTTATTTTTCACTAAAAAATGAACAGAGGCTGTCTCCCACTTTCCAGAACAAGAAGTTAGGGTTTTCCCCGTTCATTAAAGAGAGGAAAAGAGTTTTCAAAACAAAATGGCAAGTGGAGTTAGCGCTGTCGCCGAGCTGGCGTGAAGTCAGGGCTCCAGCCCGGCCCACCGGCCATCAGACTCCGCTCGGAGCTCCTTAGAAATGCAGTCTCAGGCCCGTCCGGCCCCGGCCTGTCAAATCAGAGTCTACATTCCAGCAGGTGACTCACACATAAGTTACAGTTTGAGACTCAATCCATATTTCTTAGGAATTCAGTAGACATGGTGAACAGAGCTCTCCTGTCTTTTCCCTGTCTTCCTATCTGTCTGCCTTTTCTGCTTCCTCCCATCTTTTCTTTTCCCTCTAGTTTTGCCCTAAAGGGGCCAAAGTATTTGTTTTTAGAGAGGGAGGGAGACAAACTGGGGACCTGGCCCACAACCCAGCACGTGTCCTGACTGGTTCACAACCCAGCACGTGCCCTGACTGGTTCGTAGGCCACATTCAGTCCACTGAGCCACACCAGCCAGGGAAAAATGGAGACTTTTTAAAATCAGAAAATTATAATTGTATTTTTTATTTGAAAAGGAAAATATTCAACTTCCTAAAACAGCAATAAACTCAACTGTATACAAATTGAAAATCAAAGACATCCCATGGTGCTGTCAAAAAACTGCAGAAAATATTAGTCTCTCTGAATAAATAGCTTTTACAAGTCTGAAAGGAGAGATGAGCAATCCCTATAAAAAAAAGAAAATGGGCGAAGAACATGAACAGGCCAGTCTCAGAGCAATAAAGGAAAAAGAAATGTTTGAAGAGTGCCCAAAGAAAGTGATCCAAGAACTTAAAAAGGAACAGGGCTTAGAAAAATGTTACAGGACTGACCATTGCACGTGTTGGTAACGGTATGTAGAAATGGGCACGCATATCATTGGCGGAAATATAAACAGCTTTTTTAGAGAGAAATCTGCAACCCACAGCAAACTGTAAATACAAGTAGTCTCTGATCTAGCCTTTCCACCTCACAAATGCACAAAGATGCGTGTCCAAGGTCATCCATTGCGGCACTGCTAATTTTAGCACCAGAAATAATAAGGACGTGCCCACCCAGGAAGGTTACGCACACCGTGGTGCCCCGACACAATAAAATCGCTCATGGCTGTGATAAGAATGACAGAGAGCGGGAAGGATGGACTCAGAAATGCCCACAATATTCAATTAGGTGTTTTCTTATAAAGTTAGGGAGTACGTAAAGAAGAACCCCTTTTTTCTGAAAGGACGGATGCCAACTTTAGCAACGTTTCCTTTAGGGGACGTGGAATTACATGCTTTTCTGTAAATTTTTAAATTTTCACATGTGAGTATGTATTTTATAATCCAAAATAAACTAACAACTTGTTTTTAATAAGCAGGTGGTGATGAGCCTAACTCCCTGCTCCCTCGTAGGCTCTCAGTGGCTCTTCTGAGAAAAATATTCCCCGATCCTATTAGAGGCCACGTTGCAGCGTGAACTTGTCCGCATGGGGAGGTCCTGCCCTGCCGCTCGCTCATCAAGGCAATGGTCGTGGGAATTCCTCACATCTGGTTTCCATGCTCTTCCAGGGAAAAGTCTACCCTCCGGATGCCTCAGGAGCTCACGGTAAACCCCTGCCAACTGCTAATCCCTGCCTTGGCCTCACCTTTGTCCGGTTGCCTAGAAACACATTAATGAGCCACCAGGTGCTGCCTCTGATCCCCAGTGATGGGAGTGCTTTGGTTACCTTAGAGCCCACCTGAGATCGTTCCCAGATGCTAAGCTCTCATGAAATCTCTTCAGGAAGCCATGAAAAGAGAGGTACCAGCTATTAACCAAGCCTCCAAACTCTTCTACCAGCCTTCTTAGAGTGGAGCTCCCCCTCACTTTTCAGACTGCTTTAACGTGTGGCCCCAGACCAGCCTGTTCAGCATCAGCTGATGAGAAACGAATTCTGGGGCAGCACCCCAAACTACAGAATCACAGACTCCAAGTGGACTCCCGGGGCGGGCGCAGCAGGCTGGGCTTGGACCAGCCCCCGGGGGACTCTGAAGCCTGCTCAAGTTTGCGTGCGAACTGTTGGTGGAGAGCAATTCGACCCACGCTTCCTCCTCAGCACGTCTGTATTAAAGTCCTAGTTTCTGCCAGCCCAGGGCCAGGCGGGAGAGAGGCGGTTATAGCAGTCACGTGGGACGCAAGAGCCCTTAGGGGGATGTCTAGCAAGGGGTCTCACAGCCTTGGGGAGCCAGGGACAGTTTCCCAGGGGAAGTCAAGTCTGAATGTAGGATGGAAGGATGAGTAGGAGGCGGAAGGGTGTTCTGGGCAGAACACCACACCCAGGGGGTAAGAAGGAGGGTCAGGGAGAGGTACGAGAAGCCCCCAGTATCGGGGTGGAGGGCACGGGGAGACCACGCCCTGTAACGTCCTGGAGCCTCCCTGGTGACACCCAGCGTTCCGGCTTGTCTCGCTGAGGTGCTCCAGAGTCTCCCAGCCCCTTCCTGGGTCCCGGCTGGCGGCTCCGCCTACCCCCCTCGA
Source organism: Furipterus horrens (assembly GCF_987537825.1). NCBI lineage: Eukaryota > Metazoa > Chordata > Mammalia > Chiroptera > Furipteridae > Furipterus > Furipterus horrens. Next base: position 101,509,811 of record NW_028327180.1, read on the forward strand.
TGCATTACCAGGGTCGCCCCATGGAACCCGTCTGCCACATCCCTGCCCACACTCAGCCCCAAAGACCTCCCTGCGTCTGTCTCCGTTGGCCTGACACCCGCCACGCGGGAAGGTCCGAGGTCACGAGCTGAGTGGCTGACTTCACTGGGCATGTTTTCTTCCAGGTCATTTGCAAAAACATCACAAGGGAGCATTTCCAGGGGACCTCACTGGGGTCCCCGCAGTTGACACCATTCCTGCCAGAGCTGCCTCTTCGTTACTGGTGTTCCTTCCTGTCACTAAGTGATTTTCTTGTCCATTAAAAAAAAAAACAAAACCACTGTCCACCCCATACTAAGCCAACTAGAGCGTTAAAAACAGATGTGGGCGCAGAGCCGTGTCGGGGCCCTTTGAAAACCTCCAATAGCATTCCCATGTGTTTCCTCCTGCGCGCGTTCATCCCCTGGAGGACGCGGCATCGGACGCGACGTCCTGTGCTTTTCTCCCAGAACCCTCCGTTTGCCGGGTGTCCGCGATTGTCCTACTTATTCCTGAGTCGCGGTCTTGCCCAGAGCAGGAGCAGCACCCGCCCAGGGTTCTCCGGGTCCTGCTAGCAGACTCCCCTCTGACGGTTTCACAAACCTCCGTCACGTCCCGGCGATCCCTGCAGGCCCAGGTGTTCTCCATAGGAAGGGGGGTAAAGAGACTTAGGCAAGTCACCTGCAAACTTTTTTTAAACTGAGGAATCTTTGTTGGACAAAATCTCACGGGGAAAGTCATCCGTGCACCAGGTATTCTCTTTCGTGCCTGCTCTGTGCCATGCCCTTTCCTGGGTCCTCGGAAGGTGTCCAGGAACTAAGCTGAGGTCCTGGCCTGTGGAGCTGACACGCAGGAGGGCAAGGCGGGGCAAGGCAGTGAGCGTCGGGAATTGTGTATCCCAGGGTAAGAGTGCGATGGGGGATAAAAGACAGGACAGGAAAGGCAGGGGGTCCCCGCTGAGAAGGGGCATTTCGGCAAAGACCTTGGGGGTGGGGCGTGGGGACTCTGGGAGAAGGGTCTCTGGGGAAGGAGCCTGCCTCTGGGGCCCCAGGGCAGCAAAGAGCAAGCAAGGGGGGCGGGGATGTGGGCCACGGTCAGGGAGGAGGGCCTTGGAGGCCACCAGAACTCTGGCTTTGGGGCGTCGTGCCTGTGTTTTGAGCAAGAACGTGCCATGATCCTCATGGTGTTTTAAAACTCCACTGTTAACAGAAAATAGGGAAGCGACTCTGTAAGGGGAAGATGAGAGCTTAGTGGGGCGACCCTAAACTCTCAGGGGTCTGCACACCCTTTATTGGCTCCATTCCTTACACCGGTGAGTTTTAAACTACGGGTTTTACTATTACTATGGTTACGGCAAGGCCTACACTCAGGAGAGGGCCGCCACCGAAGCGACAGGCTGTGTGCCCGCAGGACCGGAGGACGCAGGGCACAGCCTGCTCGCTCTACCAGGCCTCGCGGGGAGGCAGCAGGGCTGGGGGGCGGGCCGGGGGGATTCGGGCAGGGGCCTTTTCCGTGGCTTCTCCGAAAGGAGCAGGCGAGGCCAGGTGAGCAGGCTTGGCTAGGACTGACTGGTTCGGATCCTCCCAGTGGGCTCTGGGCACAGGGCTGCCCCTCGCTGTCTGGGGCTCAAGAGGGGCGGTGGCCCGGGTGTGAGACCTCACAGAGGACAGGCGGCTGTGGGCTCTGGGCTGGGGGCTGGCCGGACAGTCGCACGCACAGGTGAGCTGCGCGCTGCCTCTGGGCTTGGCTCACGTGCGGAGGGCGGCCCGCCACAATCAGCAGATCCCGAGATGTCAGAGCCTCAGCAACAGAATAAAAGGAGCCAATCAATACACGCCAGTCCTCATTAGTCTCGCTCAAGGAGCTTCAGAAACAGTGACCCCAGGCCACCTGAGGCAGAACTGGGGGGAGGGCGCAGCCCACAGTGCGCCCAGCACCCCCCACAACTCCTCAGAGGGGGCGGGGACACCCGGGAGAAGGTCCTGGCCAGGCCACGCCACTTTCCCTCCGTGAGCTTTCCCTCCCGCCTCCGGGAAAGGAGCGTGTTTCGTCTTCCCGGGGGACGAGGGTCTGCACCTGGTCCAACGCCCTGTGACTGTGACAGGCTCTACACAGCTTGTGGTTATTTTGCTGATGTCTCGCCTTGAGGGCTTTAGAGATCATTTCAGAAGAGGGACTCTGAGTAAGGCTTTCAGCTTCCTGCTCACACGCGCGTTGCTCTCTGCCGTGTCTGATGACCACCGTGTTCTTGGGACACCCTCCCAAGGCACGGGGAGCTCCTTCCTCTTCCCCATCTTCTCCTCGGAGCTGGATTGCTGGCTCCCAGAAACGTCGGTTAGATGAAAGCAGGGTCAGCAAATGGAGCTTGCACGGAACCCTCCCTTGCCTTTCCCTGGGCCTGGCCTGGCGCCCAGGAAAGTCCCCTGCGAACACCTCTTTGCATAACATCGGCACTGAGGACCAGCAGGGTCTTTATAAATTGTTAACCATCTGATGTCTAAGGGGCAACAAACTTGTCCCTTCGGAAGGACTTCCAATGACCAAGGCGTTAGGACGACAGCCATAGGATGTTTCTTATTAAACGGGAATTTGTTGAGTCCCTGCGATGTACCAGACGCAATCTAAGGGCCGGAGCATAAGAGATAGTCCCCCTGTCCTCAAGGAACTTGTAGCTTAAAGGAGGACACACAGAGGAGAGACTGCCACAGACTCAGTAGGAAGCCGGGTGGGGCCTTGACTAGCCTGGACACAATGGTTGACAAGACCCCAACACACACCCGCTCATGGAGCTGGGAAGGCCGGCAGCGACGGTGCTGGCTTTGGAGACACGGGAACTGAGCTCGGGGGCGCCGCTCTCCTCCTGACTGCCTGCCCCCCAGGCCCTCCGGTCTCCAATTCTCGATCTCTGTCCTGTCCGCTCAGATCTCCACGGCGGAAGTGGGAGGAGAGACGGGGCAGAGCGGAACTTCTGCACCAGGAGGGAGGGCCTCCCCCGCAGGCCTTGGCGTCCTGTGGCCAAGGGGACAGAGCGCTGTGGCTCGCCACCAGCGCCACCACCGTGAAGGAGCCTGCGGAGGACAGTTCCCCAAAGGCAGAGGAAGTGGCGCTAGCCAGGCACGCTCTGGCGGGAGGTGGGGGCCTCACCCCTTCCTGTCACCTCCGCAGCGGCGCCTCTCTGTCACTAAGCAACACAACTGCCTGATCGCAGAGCAGGTCAGTCTCCCGCCAGGAGCCCCAACCCCGCTGCTCACTCCGCTTGTGAAGGGGATGATGTGACTCACAGATGTTCTCGGCGGGGAAGAGGATGAAAAGGAAGCAGCTGATGCCCTGAGCGGCCTTCAAGCCTGGGCTGCAAGGCTATCGGCATGGCTTCCGCCGCAGACAGGCGCTGCATCAAACCGTGGTCACTACGGCGACGTCCCAGGCCGTGTCAGAGAGAAGCAAGAGTGGGTCAATCTCTGCAAGCAGATGGCCCTGCCTGAGGGAGCCGCAGGCACTGGTGCATGACACTGGGGTGGTTGGTTGGCAGGAGAGTGGGACCAGTCAGTGCAGATGGCCGCGGAGCCGGCGAGGACGTCCCTTCACAGATACGACCTTGGGCGTACGAGCCCCCGGGCAGCGCCTGGGGAGTGATGGCACCCACGAGCCAGCCCTCACCTCCATCTGGACTGCGCTGGTGGCAGCTGGAACACAGAAGAGGAGCCCGTGGGACTAGAACACCCTGCAGGGCAAGGGACAGGTGGGCTGTGGGAGCCACCCAGGCACCACCCTGGTGACTGAGGCCCACGGGGGAGCCGGCAGGGGCGCAGGGCTCTGACGTGCAGCAAGCAGCCCCTGCCTCTGGAACCAGCAGGCCTCCTGCGCCACGCTGCCCTGGCTTCCCCCCGGCGTGGCTGCCAACTCCGACGACGGGAGCTTGGGCTGGCAGTGGGACTTGGCTGAGCCTCAGCTCCCTCACCTGTGAAATGAGGACCATTGTGCTTCGTTCCGGGGGCTGTGTTGGGAATTAAACTGGCGAGGGAAGCACCTGGCTCGTGGCAGAGAGGGAATAAATAGTGGACGATAGTCTCCACTGCACCGGGAACCAGAGGCTTTCCCAGCTGAGTCCTGTGAGCCCAGGGTCTCTCGGGACAGTCTCCAGGGCCAGTCTGGAGGGCCTTTGGGGAGGTCAGGCCGTCTTACCAGTACTTTCCCAACAGCTCTGCTTGTATTTATTTTCCAGGTAAGGTGCAGCCTCGCCTCCCGCCCCATCCTCACTGCTTTAGGGTCATTTACCATAAGCAGTGCTGGCGCTGTGTCACAGCAATGCCAGTCCATGTGCTTCTGGGGTTGGCAGCCAAAGGCGCTGGAGCATCCGTGCAGATGGCTGAGAGCATGCGTTCTGGCGCCACATGGGTCAGACCCCAGCTCCCCTGTGTGAGCTGTGTTAGCTTAAGCAGTTACCCAGCGGCTCCGGGCCTCGGGCTCCTCACCTGTCAACTGGGGTTGATTAGAATAGAAACACTTGACCCACAAGGAGGTCAATGAAGTAATACATGCAATGGAATGAGCTCATACATGCAAAATGTGAAAAAGAGTGCCTTGCCCTGTTAACTGCTATTGCCACCACCATGGTTACCATCATCATCATCATCACAGCCACCACCACTGCCATCATCACCATCTTCATCATACCTTCACTGTCATTATCAACACCATCACCATCATCATCACCACCACTATCATCACCACCATCATCACCATCTTCATCATACCTTCACTATCATTATCAACATCATCACCATCATCATCACCACCACTATCAATCTTTTCCATCATCATCTTCATTATTAGCATCATGATCACCACCACCATCATCACCACCATCATCACTGTCTTCATCATCTCCATCAGCAACCTCATCGCCATCGGCACACCCAGAGAATACTGTGACGAGTGCCTTCGCCCTCCAGGATGGAACAAAGAACAGCCGTTTTCCCGGCTTTGACTGTGCACGGGGCCAGAAGGTGGAGGTTGGAGCCCCGGGCTGGGGGCTGGGTTGCGGGGAAGCAGGAGGGCAACCTGTGGAAGAGGGGCTTCCCTCCAGGGACCCCCCCCCAGGCCAATTCCACAAGAACTGCAAGGTGACCCAGGCAGGGAAGGGCTACGTTCTCTGCTCTACCATTGCCTGGGCTTCTTGTTGCTATTCAGACTCAGCTACCAATTAACTGAGTGCCATCTCTGGTCCTGATCGATACGTTCACCTTTCCAGGGTCGGTGGTGGCATAGCAGCGGGTGACGAAGGGTGTCACCGCTACAAAAGGCTTGAAAGACACCTACTTAGACTTTCAAGACTTCAAATAATCTCCTTCGCTGAAGGCTTCTTGAAACACTTGTGCGGCTGAGCGGTGGAGAGGGGGCCGTCTGACCCAGACGGGCACACGTGCCGGTGATAAATGGAGAGAACCTTTTCTCCAGGGGGTGGTGCCGAGAACCAGACTCCTGAAAGGTCACTGCCAGCCCCTGCCTTCTCGAACCTTCTCTTACAGGAGCAGGAGGAGGCGGGGGAGCGGCGCCGAGGAAGCCCAGGGTGGCAGATAAAAGGACAAGGGATGGGAAATTGAGGACCCGGAAATGGGACGGTCTTGAGACTCTGCGCAGGTCGGCGGGAAGGAGGGAGTTAAGATCAAATGCGCGCAGGTCCCAGGTGACCCACTTAACAACACGGGAGGTCCTGGAGCTTGCCCCCCGCGTGCTGCTTTGGCAAAGTCACCGTGTTCCGGACGTCATGCAGAACACTAGGAACAAACGGGAAGGCTGCCCGTCACTGACACGTGTGCTCCGTTGGCGCCCTGTCCCGCTTCCCTCCTCGGTGGGGCCCGGCGGCGGCGGGGGACCGGCCGAGGGGAGCCTGCAGTCTGCTGAGTGGGCCATCTGGCTGTTCAAGTGCTGACGGCCTGGATACTCTCCGGAGGCCAGCCTGCGGAGAGGACAAAGACCGTGAGGCCGCTATCGCTTCCTGAGATGCCCTGTCAACTCAAGTGGGAGAGCACCGGGTTGTCCTCGCCGGAATGTTTGCTCGTGTGTGACCCGTGCTCTCTCGGGCCCAGGGGCAATATTTGCGGGCCCCACATGCTTGGGACGAGCTGGCCTCCGAGCTGCTTCCTGTGTCTTCTGGCCCGCGGGTCATCGCGTCAACGCCGGTTGTTTAGATTTCCGGTGTGAGCTCAGCAGCTGGATGGCCCGAGAGGGCTCTCCGACCAGCTGGCGCTCCCAGACAAGCCCCTTCTGCCTGCTTCACTCCACCAGCGCCTTCCGTGGGGCTGAGAGGGGGCGCAAAGCAGGCTCGGCTTTTCACAGTATTATGTGCCGTCTAAATAAATACGTTTCACTGGGGAAACGGGCTGCATGTGATACTCCCATGAGTCACAAAGCAGCTGTGCCGGCTTCACAGTGAATCTGCTCCGCCATTAGTACCAGTGACCGGAGAAGAAAGGAGATCACATTTCAGCATGGGCCCTCGGGGAGACAGGGAGCGGTCACCTCCCAGCATTCCGAGAGTCTGAGGGGACCTTCAGAACTGCTACAAGCAGCACATTAGACGTGAACAATGGCACCCAAATAAATGGGGATGAAGGTCCGTGGAGCTCAGTACAGACGTGGAAGTCCTGGCAAGGGAGAGAGATGGCAGAAAGAGCTCTACCAGACAGAATGATCACATCGCCCTTGCTTCCGTTCCTATTGCAATTTAAAGTAATAAATCAAACCCACACCCCCACACCCCCATCACCGTCACCACCGCCAAGTGCAAGGGATCTTAGGTCACAAACAAAAGAGCTAATATGTGCAAATCCACTTTTGTAAAATTGAGAGCGCTCTTGGCAGAGCGCGGTGGCTGCTGTGATTGTCATATAAATGACCACTTAAGCGTCCTGGCGCACTCTGCAGACCTGGCAGGACAGGGAGAGGACAGGGCAGAGGGGCTCTAGAATCAAGGCAAACCCCAGGTGCCCCACTTCTGAATGTCAGGGGGTCTTAGGGGAGAGCTTTGGCTGCGGCCACAGGCGATGCCTGCCACACTCAGGAGGCAGACCCAAAGGGGGCCTTTTATGCGCCCGCCCCCCCATGCAGTGTAGTTCTGCGCTTCCCTAACCTGACGCGCGGGAGGCCACCGTGTGTCTCTGTCACTGTGGAGAACAGCTCCCTGTGGGTGACATTGCCGGAGGTTCCTGCTGAGCTCTCCAGAGGTGAGAGTTTGGGGAGTAACCCTTAATCCCCACGAAGAGGTGGCTTATGTTCTTGAAACACTTCTTTTGTGCCAGGAGAGAGCCCACCGGCCACAGGTACAAAGACAGCGCTCTGCACCGCTCAGAGCTGCGGGAGAGGTCATCCCGAAGGGGTGCCAGCTTCGAGCAACGCTGTAATCCTCTCAGACCTCTGCAAACCGCCGGCCAGGCCCCCGCCTCTGGAGTCTGAGGGTGCCCCTGGCAAGGGCAGACCGAGGATGGCTCCGAGGGGGCAGGCTGAGATGCTCCGAAGCCCTGTGGGGTCCGGCTCTCCCTGCAGCCCGGGCTGAGACGCTTCATCTTCATCCCAGCTGCTCAGGAATCGCAGGCTCGTGGGCCCCGCTCCCACTCTGAGAGTTTCACATGGAAAGCAGTCTTCTAACAAAAAGTCTAAAACTGAATCCTCATGTCCTTCAATAGCATCTTTCAGAAGCAAACTCACCTGCTCCATTATCCGAATAGCCCATTTTGTCTATGCAGAGAATAACGGCACGCGATAGCTAATACACTTAATACTATATTTGCAGAAGCCTGTATCAGACCAGATCTGTTAGTATAATTAATTTGAGTTGTGCCTACCGAGAAAATTTTAAATGCTATTGCCATGGGAATAGGTGATATGATTACAACAAACTAGCATTCTTGTTTGAAACCTCATCTTTATTGTCAAAGTGGGGGGAGACACTGGAAGAGCATGGAAACATGACTCCGGTGGCGCGAGCAGCCACGATTTACAGCGGAGCGGTGGCACCGAGCTCCTCAGCCGTGTTATTGCCGTAATTGCCTGCCGGTTAGCCACCTTGTAAAATAAACGGATCATGAAATGTGAGCGCACGTTCAAAACACACAAAGAAGGTGTTGGGGTGATTATGCATCGGCTGCCTGACTTAATTGTAAATTGCTTTTCTTTCAGCGGGGAGTGAAAAGGTATTCATTAGCAGCGATTTGACAAGATCGGACGTCTGTGGACTTTGGCCGAGAAAGAACTCGGCCCAGGTGCCTGCCCGCTTCCTGGCATTTTCTGGTTTTTAAGCCTTTAATGACATTTTGTTGTCTGCCGACCGCGGGTGTGGGCGCACCCCGGAAGATCGAGCTTTGATAGATATATGAGTGGCTTGAGTTTTAACGAGGAGCATTTCTCTCTGGACTCCAGGAGGCCAAGACAAGAGCTGGACCGCACCGCGAGGCCCTGGGGGAGCTGCAGGCGGGGGACTCCCCCGCCACCACCCACCCAGCTGTCTCCGGCGGCGACGTTAGAGATGCTGGCACCAGATCGAAGTCTGACTCGACACTCCCTCCCCTTCCCAGCCCCACGGTTCTGTGCCTTTTCCACCAACCGGTTTTATTCTCAGCAGCCAAAATAATTCACTGGCTTCCACCATCCTCCTTGGCCGGACCCTCAAGTACATCCACTCCCCACGTTTCTGGACAGACTCTGTAACAGCGGCATCCGTCAGCACCTGCTGGTCGCCTGTCTTCCTTCTCTGGAGTTGTGATTCCTTCTTCCTTCTCGAGTTGAAGGGACATCACAAGCCATCCAGTGCAGCAGAAACGGAAGGGGCGGTGAACTCTCCCACGGTTTGGCTTCTTTGTGGAAAGCAAGCTCAATGTCTCCCTTGGACAGGCAGCAAGTCGGCTTCACCACAGCCCCACCCTTTTGGGTGCCTCTCTGTCGGCCATGACTGCTCTCTGCATTCTTGCCGGAAGGCCCTGTTTCATCCGGGAAATCCATGCCATCCTCTTGTTCGGGGCCAGGACAGACCATCGTGGTACAGGTCCCCAGCTGAGTCGGGAGGGGGCCCAGACGTGTAGGCCTTGGGTCCGGCGGTCTGACTCACACGGCCACGTTAGGCGATCTGTCTTCCCGGGGGAACCACCAAGAGCACCCATAACTCTGATTAAACCCCCGCTGCAGGCAAAACAAAGTGACAATGTGGGCATGAAAAGTGACCAGTCTAAGAGAGAGGTGGCGCTGGGCTGGGCTGCGTGTGGCATGTGTGCATGAGGGTGTGTTTCACCCCCGTCTCCGTTCCTTTTGTCCTTGGGACCAGAGACTTCCGTCCGCCCTTTCCCTTCAAGGACAGGTTCCATGAGCCCTCGGGGCAGCGTCTGGCCCCACAGCCCAGGCAGCAGACGGGTGCTCGCCGCCCGCCAGCACCCAGCACCCGGGACGCTGACCACGCCTCAGGAAACTCCGAGGGTCGCTCCCTCCCAGCCCTGCTGCGAGGCAGACACCACTCCTGCCGGAACGTGCCTTGAGGCTTTGTTTTGCGAGCCAACATTTCTGATGAAAGCGACATGGAGGAGTTAACAGTAAAATGTTGGCAGGGAGGGAAGGACAGGACCAGGGCACCAAAGAGGCAAACCTTGGGCATGGGCTTAAAATAACACCTGCATCTCCTTTGCGGCTTTAATTACTTCAGCGCCCCTGGTGAGCTGTCTGAGCCGGGAAGGATCCTTGAGCCTCCCCCACAGTCCTGACACTTGGTTGTCGCTTTGCTAAAAGCAGACGCTGAGCGAGGCAACGGCACCTTGAGGGCCCGGAGGGGGTGGGGAGCGTGGTCGAGTCACCCACACAGTCGGTTGTAAGGATACCAGCTCCCTAAACGGCACCCACGGGTACAGGATTCTGAAAACTGCCCAGAATGCAGATCCCCTCACATCGCAGGTGAGAGACATTGTTTTGAGGACTATTTATATACACGCATGTGGCTGTGCGTTCCTTGTTTTAGCCACAATAGAGCACTCCATGGCTAAAACACGCTGCAATTTATTCATCCGTTCTGGTAGGGACAGACGCTCAAGCGGAGCGGCAGAGGTGGCCGGTTGCTTCCCAAGTCCCCTCCTCCTTTCCTCAGTAACAGGGGCGGCAACGTGCCGGGTAAGAGAATTTCCCTAACGCTCCTGCTCCCAGGTGCGGCCGCATCTACATTCTGTCCTCTACCACGTAAGCAGGAGTTCCTGCTCGGACTCAGGAGAAGCCTCCTTGAAAGGTGCACAGACGGGGACGTGCCCTTTTGCTCTCCTTCTTGTCCCTGGGAATGGAGACTTGGGAGCCGGTGCTCCAGCCGCCACCGTGAACCACGTGGTGATGCTGAGGCTGGAAGCCGCCTGCAAAGTCTGACAGCGCAGGGAGACAGAAGGGGACTGCGTCCCTGGTGACTCTGTAACGCGTTCATGCCGGCCCTGAACTTGTAATATGAGAGAATAAACCCTGACATGGGTAGGTCTCTACCGTTCGCCACCAACCCCCCCCCCCCCACTGTCGTTTCAACTGATAGAACGTGGGGGTGACTACAAGCAATAGCGCAGTGAGTGCTCCTGGATCTGTCTTACTGAGCACACGTGTGAGAGCGGCCACTGGGTACCGCGCACGTCCTGGACTGGGGGGCTGTTTCCCACGTCCCGTGCCTTTCTACTTTATCCCCTCTGAGGCTGGGCATCTGCTGATAATAAACGGTGTCATTTCTTGTACGTCTGAAAATGCCTCTGTTGGCCTCGCCTGCTCAGCGGTAGTTCAGCTGGGTATAGAATTCCAAGGGAGGTATTTTTAAGAACCTTTTCTTTATTGTGCTTATTACATTGTATAATTATACACAGCATGTGGTTATTTGGAAAACGTCTGTTTCCCCCAAGAATGACTTTGTTTTGTCCACCCCTGTACTGTGTACCCCTGTCCCTAGCACAAGGCCACGGCATGTAATAGGCTCTCAATAAATAGTATTGGATGAATGAAGGAAGGAAGGAAGGAATCCCTTACTGAGCTTTCTATTCTCTGAGGGCAAGGCGGGCGTCCTCCTGTTTCGGGCTGCGTCCCAGTATCTTGCCTAGTGCGTGATAAAGGAGGAACTGAATAAACATTTGTTAAAGAAATAAATAAATTCACCCATGTTCTAAAACAAAAGAATAAAAACAGTGGTCTTAAGAATGAGTGCCGTTTGAAAAGGCCATCTTTGGAGTCCTCTAGGTTCCCGTTTTCTTTTTACACTTCCTCCCCTGAGGCTGGCTAGCTGCACGGAAGCTGGGGACAGACGGGCTTTCGTGAAAGCCAGGCCCTCCGTGGGGGGTTCCCTTTTACCAAATCTGCACCAACCTTCAAAGACCTGCTCACAGAAAGGAGTACGGTCTCCGGCTTCACCGGGAGCCTGACTGAGCCCTCATTTCTCAATGGCCCAGGATGCATCCCTGCCGTTGGCTCCTTTAAAGGAAAAGGGTGACACAGCAGGAAAGATGACATCCGATGCAGACCGCACGGACAGGCACGGCCACTAATAAAATAGTCAGCAGGTGTTGCTGCGCTCTGCGGAAGGGCCCGTGCCGCGGCGGGGACGCCCGGTGTGAGGACGCACACCAGGGCTTTGCATGAAGGCCCATCTAGGAAGGAGGCAGGGGCCTCCCAGGCCCCGTGGACGGGAGACATTTAAAGAGTTGGGCCCCTGAGAGCCCTGATGCCCTTCCGTTTGGCCATTAGTAAAACAGGAGGGACTCTTAGGGCTTGGAAAACATGCCCGGCCTGCCCCACTTAGAGAACACAGGGTCACCTGCGTGTCACAGAGGCCGGGGGTCCATCCTAAAGCCCCTCGTCTGTTCATCTGTCCTGACCCGCTGCTCACCGTGACCGTGCGCTGCTATACCTTCACTCTGGTCAGTTCTAACAAGTCTCAGCTGAACGTCGGTCTCACGCCCGTGTAGTCCCAACTCGATGGGGTTTCTCTAGGCATGGGTGGCGCTCTGTCCCCCTCCGAACACCCTCTGACCTTGTTTCAGACATGCGCTGCCAGCTGGTGACAGGCGTCCGTGTGTCCCTCTGCCCCGGTCACCACAGCACCACACAGGTCACTGACAGCCACCCTGGAGAGGCACAGAAACGAGGCTAAGAATGAGCTTTGAAGCTGCCAAAACTAATGTGTGAGCGAGATTTTAGGAACATGCTTTCCTTGGCTCGCGAAGAGCAGGCCTTTTCCAAAACCTCCCCCTTCGGCCACGACGTCACCTCTGAAACATGGACATGTCAACAGTGAAGTCCCCCGCTTCCAAGTATCGGTTCAGATGCAGGCAGCACACGGTCGCCAAAGGGAAAGAACAAAATCAGAAAAGCAAATTGTTTTTTCAGGCATCAAAGGAGGTTTCTCAAACAAAGGAGGATGCTATTTCTTTGTTGGCAGAAGAAAGTCATTCTGGAACATACTTTACAATCACCCTTTAATGCTGACGGACGACAAAAATGTTTTTGCTCCGCGCCGGGTCTGCCATTCGCCGCCATCCCTGTGAGACACACCTGATTCGGTGTCCTCAAGAAAGGGACTCAGCGAATGGCCGTATGCGTCTCTCAAGTAAAGACGAACAACAACCAGAATAATGAAGTAATATACTGGCCTTGGATCTTGGCCAAACCGAAAGCCGTATGTTCTGAGAGTTGCCTCATTCCCTGGTAATTAAGTTTCCTTTTCCACACCAAAGGAGACTTTTTGGACCCAACAAATAGCTTCAGGCCTGTGGGTACCTTGATGGGGCCTCCTCCTCAGAGGACCCCATTCTGGCTAGTTCTGTTTGAAGTCCGGAGCCCAAGGCTCATTAACAAAACAGCGGGACCTGTTTGGAGCGATCCCGCCACATCAAAGCCTGCGCGCATCTCAGGAGGGAAGTGTCAGGATGACTCACCGATGTTCACGGCAACAAAAAACAGGACGGCCTCCAAGTCACTCCGCCTTATGCAATCGCACATACGTCTCTGTGTTCCAGGCCTCAGCAGACTCAGGCATGGGGACGCCAGCCTACTCTCTGCATGTCTTCTGAACAGCGCCCAGCCCAGCCGGCCACCTGCCCGCTCCAAAGCCAAAGCCAAAGCCAAAGCCACTGAGCCGCTGGGGAGACACACAGCTGGTTTCTTGGGTTAGTGCCGCCTCGCAAAACACAGATGTTTTCCTTTTAATCCTGTTTGTTCTGTGCAGCAGTCCCGCCCGGTGCCACTGAGCTGCAGGGAAGCCCTCCAGGAGCCGCCCTGTGAGAGAGGCAGCTGCGTGTGGGGCCGCCGGACCCGGGCAGCCAGCTCCCTGCCCCTCTGCACAGCCGGGCACCGTTCATTTGTTGGGACATAACGGGTCACGAGGGTGAGAAGGAACATGTCGATATTGCTTTCATTAATGCTAACTCTGCAGAATCTACACATCTGGCCCTCTAAGGTGAGGTTACCACTGTGTTTATTGTATTTGGGGATGTTCAGGCCTCCTCCAGGGTTGGCAAAGAGCCACCCTGGCTTTTCTGAGCAAGGTGGCATGTCTTAATGATTCAAGAGCTGGGACTGATGGCCAAGAGTCTGGGTTCACGACTTGGTCCTGAGGCTTCCCAGCTGTGTGACTTTGGGGGCATCACTTACCTCTCTGGGCGGCCTCTTCATCAGGAAAGAGGAGATGGGGCGTGTAGCTCCGTCCCAGGGCTGACGCACGGGTGTCAACATGCTACGCGGGTTTGCTGTCCTGCCGTTTCCTCTGCATCCCTCGGGCCTTTGGTGTCTTGTTTCAGGCCCTTGATCTTGGCCTGCCTGAGGAGCAGAGCCCTGGGGCAGCAGACCCTTGTGTGTCCCTCCCCGCCCCGGGAGGGGGACGTCCCCCTGGCTCCCTCCTTAGCTCAGGAAGTGAAACACGACAGTGTTCTGTTGCTCATGTCACCAAGATGCCGTGGGGCAAACTTCGGACCAGCTCTAAGCGGGGCTTGGCCCTAAGGGAACATGGGGCCGGTCCGTAAGGGAAGGGCCAGATGCCACGGGCCAGGCGGTCTGCTAGGTCTATTCCCGCACGCGGTTTTACATACCCACGTCCCAGAACCACGGGGCAGGGGGCGCGGTCTCCACTCTACAGAAGCAGCGACTACGCCTTAGGGAGGCTGACTAAGTTGTCCGAGGTGCAGAAGGCCCTCTGCCGCCGCAAGAAAGACCCTGCACCTGCGCCTCTGCCTCTCCTTCGTCCCCCAGCTTGTGTTTCTGTGACCCACCGTGAACCCCCGCTGCCCTTCTCCGGCCTGAACGGTACTCAGATGTCCACAGCCAGCAGGACCACCACCAGAAAAGCCAACCCCAAACAGCATGGACGCTAATGACAGACTTCCCTGGCAATTTCTCAGGGAAAGCCCTGGCGCCCGGAGCGACGTGCTACAAACCCAGTTTCCACGCCTCTCACCTCAGAGCCCCAGTCCTTGTGGGGGCCGCTCATCCCCCCCATTAACTCCGCAGGACCACTCGCCCCCTCCTCCCTCCCTCCCGCCGTCCCCCCACTCCTCCCATGGTGGGGGAGCGTGGCCAGCTCCCGCCTCGCCCCTCACTGGCGTGCGCGCGGGAGGCCAGCAGGGAGCGCGGCCCCAAGACTGCCAACATGTCCACGTGCGCTTCCTTTATCACAGCCTCGTTCCACTCTAGCGAAGCAGAACAGGGGACGTGTCCTGCAGGGTCCTCGTCCAGTCCTTCCTCGCAGAGACTCCGGCCCCAAGCAGCCTCCTTCTCTCGGCCTGGACAGGAGGCCCCTGCTGAGACTGAACCGCGTTCACCTCCGTGGGAGGCTCGGGGCTGCCCGGGTCCCTGGCGGCCCTGACTGAGCGCGGGTGCTGGGTTCCCCGTGCCCTGCGGCCACTATCTGTTTCTAGAACCATCTCCCACCCTGCGGCAGGGTCCCCAGGGCCCCGCAGCGGGCTCTCCACAGGTGTTTCCACTGTGGGCAGGTCAGACTGGCTTAAAGGAGAAAGAACTGATTCTTCTCACCAAACACAAGAGGTGCCCGTCACTGGCGCCGATGCAGGGCCGGCCTCTCCAGGGCCCGCTGGGCCTCGCCTCCCACGGGAAGCCCCCCGGGACACGGTCCCGGTATCCGAGGGGGGAGCAGTGGGCACCTGGGCAGAGCAGCCACGGCCTTCTGTCAGCAAATCAAAGGCTCCCCCAGGCTGAGGGCCGGAACCGCGGGGTCTCGCTGGCCGTGCTAGATCGCAAGGGGCCCCAACGTCCTTGCTGGGGTGCTGTGAACAGATTTGGTTTGGGTTTTGCCTTTGTCTTTTTGGTGTTAAATCCACACGGCATAACATGACCCTTTGAAAGGGAACAGTTCACGGGCACTGAGCACATTCCCAGTGCTGGGCAACCTCCACCCTGGTCCAGCTCCAAAGCTCTTCACCCCCAAAGCAACCCCGGGCCCCTGAAACGGGGGGTGAATGATTTTCTAGTGGGCGGACGGGCCAGCATCAGTCCGTCCGTTCACCCACTGACGCACATGTGGTGAACCCAGGAACTCTGGCTCTTCCGTGAGGGCCGGGGCCCGGGCGAAGGGGAGGAAGCGCAGAGGAGGCTCAGGGCACCCTGGCTGCCGGGAGGGAGTGAGGGAGGGTGCTCCTGAGAGGAAGAGGAGCACCAGCTGCCACCCTTTTCTACTTCCCAGTCCTGCACCCGGGGCCCCTCTGCTTCTGCCTCCACTTAGAGCCACGGGGAGGGCGGAGGTCTCTCCCCCCCGGAGTCGGCCGGCCCAGGCCGCTCTTATTAGTAATCACATGGGATCCGTAGCCAGCTGATCTTTATTCTCTCCAGGCGCTGATAAGTTGGCCAGACACGGGAATCGCTCTTCAGTCACTAAAAGCCTTTGAGGTTTGCAGGAAGAAGCAAACCCGGGGGCTCTGAGCTCGCTCCTCCCAGCAGCATCCACGGCCACTGTGGGCTGGGTGGCTGTCCACCTTCGACATGGCCTCCGGGACCTCAGTTCAAAGGCTCTACTCTGCAGCAGACAGCATGTGCCCTGGGGTCTGAGCACAGACCAAATAGGGAAGCGAAAGGGGGGACCCTGGGGAGCTCAGCATCCAGGAGGTTTGCATGGAGGCACCACATCAGCCCTTTCTAATTTTCCACTCTGGAGAGATGAGTATCTCCAGAGCAAGACATGACACCTGCCACACTGTCCGCAGCCCCAGGAAAGACTGTCCTCCTAGGGAGGGAGGCTGGAAGGAAGCGCCCAGCCACTGGCTTAAGGCAAGGAATGGCAAGGGCTGAGCAGTGACATACAAAGGCACCCAGCGGATCAGCACAGCCCAAGACGACCTACTGTCCCCCAAAGATTTCCTTTCAGCCTGAGCCGTTACCGCGTCTCTGGCTTCTGAGTCTAAAAGACCTGAGTTTGAATCCAGCCTCTGCCACTGACTAGCTGCGTGACCTTGGCTGAGTGACTTATCCTCTCTGAGCCTCAAGATTCCATCTAAGGAACGAGAATAAGGCCAACGTCATGAGGAGTAAAGAGGGCCTCGCACAGGAGGGAGCTCAGTAAACAGTGGTGATTAACACTGTTTGTGAGCCCCCGACTGCCCACTTCCCCTGTCCTGTGGGTTCTGACAGCTGCCAGGACCCCTACTCCCAATACCTCCTGGGGTCTAGCTGCTCCAATCCAGGGTTTTACGGACTCAGATCTTGCCAGGACATTTTTCTCAGGGGGATGGGCTGAGGGTTATGAAGCGCGTGAAGAGTTTCAAGGTCAAACCCAGTGCTTCCCATGGAAATGAAAGATAGCAGCGCATTACGCTGTCAACTCAATACAGCGCGATGGAGCATCTCCAGACTGCGCGTCCCGGGAGGCTGTCCCCGTCTCACAGACTTAGGGCAACTGCACCTCGGGGAGCGCGCTACACGGGGTTCATCAATGGATCGGAACTCTCGTAAGGGCCCCTCCCCGGGGACAGCCCTGCCCCTTCCGCCATCGCTGCCCCCTCCGCCGCCTGGAGACAAACTCCGCTTCGCCGGTTCGCTGCAGGCACGTGGGGCAGCGTGTTGAGTGGAGAGCGCACCTTATTGGACCCAGGTGCCAGGGCGTGCTCTTCGAAAGCCACGTTCCGCTTTCTCTTAGATTATTGTCAAGCGACAGAGTGCGGACCCGTTCCCCTCGCTCCCTCACGGCCGATTTTGGACGTATTTAGCTTCACGCCTCTGTTGGTGAAGTGCCTTCAATTATTCCCAGGGATGCCCAGATGCATTTAAGTTTAAATCAGATACCGAATCAGCAGAGCGTCCAGGCTGCACAGAAGCTCCCGGGGAGGCGTCCTTTCCATGAGCTGTTATCCTGGGACGAGACGCTGTTTCACGTGAAAATGTTAACCAAACAGCTTAACTGGACCTTGCAGACTTTTTAGGAGTCACCGTGTGAAATCATCGATTTATTTTCCTCATTTTTTGTGCTTTCAGCTCCAACCCTCTGAACAGTCAGTCCGGAGCCGAACCTCCAACAGGCGGGGCTTTGACGGGAACAGGGCGCGACAGACGCCCGCCCCCCGCGTCCGGGTGCCTTTCTGCTCGTCGGGATTTAGTCTCTTCCGTGGGGAGGACTGTCCCAGTTGGGTCATTTCAGTGCCCTCAGTGACCAGACGGGGCATCGCGACTCCCCTCGGGGACCCGCCTGCCAGGTGGGGCGCCCATCACAGGACTCTTGGCTCCTTGAACTCAGAACGAGACTCTGGGGGACCATCGAGCATTTTTCTATAGTTGGATAGGTGTTTTGGTTGCACAGATGCATGCATTTCTCAGGGCTCAGGCAATGTATATTTATGATTCGTGCATCTCGTTTTATGTAAATTTTTACCTCAAAACAAATAAACTGTAAACATATACTGAACTCTCTGCTGACTGCAGAAGGGGAAAGTGTACTTACGAATAGCTGCAATTTATTTTGAAATGCACCAGGAATCGGTAGCTAATGAATGGATAGAAGCTTAGATAGATGGACGGCTACGTGATAAGCAAGGGCAGTAAAATGTTAGTGATGGCATCTAGCCGGTAGCTGTATTGATGTTTATTGTAAACAGCTTCCAACCTCAGCGTATGTTTGAGATTCTTCAGACTAAAATGTTAGAACAAATCTACACTGTGGGACCCCATCAGCCCGGATGGCGGGGCACAATCACGGAGCAGCCACGTGGAGGCTGCAGGGGAAGCCACGCTGCATGGAGAATGATTGTCAGAGAAAGGAGGATGTTCCTTCACTCCCGGGAGGGGCTCACTTTTTTCCGGGTGGGTCCGAGGGTAAAATGAGGACACAGTGTAAGCTGTAAGCCAGACGATCTTCGTAAGGACTTCCCAGCGACTAGACCTACCCGACCGTGCGATGCGCAGCTTCATGAGGGCAGTGCCCCACCCCCGAGCAGAGCTGGCCACCTGCGGACCATTCCCTTCTCTTAAATAAGAAGGACGTAGGAGACCTGCCTAGTGGGCTGGAAACGGTCTCCGCGCTGATCTGAGCCGTGGTGGCGGAGGCACGCGCAGGGGAGCGAACGACCCCCCACGCAGCGGCTCTGCTCCGTAGCGTGAGGACCGGTGCGCCCTCGCTGGGTGCCAGGCACGAGGCCGGGGGCTCCACACACAGCATTTGTGTCCTCATAGCACCTGGTGGGTTCGAGGCCCTCAGCTCCCCTGAACGGATGAGCGCACCGAGGGCCAGGGCGTGAAGCAGCCAGTCCAGGGCCACGCAGCCGGTCGATGCTGCGGTCACGGGCCACACTCGGGCAGAAGTGACCGAGTCTCCTGTTCTCAACTGAGCTCACCAGGGTCCCAAGACAGAAAGAAACACACACACTTGTCCAAGATGAGCTTCCAAACTAAAATTCCATAGTACATCTTATAAAATACCAAACAACCTCATCCCTCCCAAGGAAATAGAAATACAAGAGAACCTGGGAGGACGTCTCCAGGAGGAGCCCAGAGCAGTGCTCCCGGCCCCCTCATGCTCCGCAGAGTCAAACTTCAGAGTGTATATATTTCGATGCACATGGAATTGATCAAATCATTAGTAAAACACAAACAATTGCTCAATTAGACAGTAGTTCCTGCAAATGCAAAATATCGTCATTGTCCCTGGACAGGTTAAAAACTAAATTCCATCCGAAGTGGCAGTTTGAGGGCCCCAGCCCGAGGCCCGCAGGTCTCAGAGCGCACCCTGCCGCCGAGTGCCGGGGCCCCCATGCTCAGCCCGCCAGGGACGCCGGCCGTGCTCACCACCGTCTCTCTCTGTGGGAGGGAGACCCTGGCTCCGCTTCCAGGTCCCTCCAACGTCAGGCCCCTTTTCCGCCCACAGCCCCAGGTGGGCGGCAACGACCGGGCCCGGCGCCTGCACTGGCTGGAAGGTGAGCAGGACGCAACCCCGGCTCCCGCTGTCCTCGCCTCTGCCCCTCCTGGCCCCTGAGATGCGACTGAGGTCAGCTGGCACACGGGCAGCCCGTGGCGAGTGGATGAGAGCTGTCCGTTTGTGAAGCCCAGCCCCGAGTTCAGAAGGAACGTGGGGTTTAGCTCCAGGCTCACACGCAGCAGCTGTCACATTCATCACTGAGAGACCTGCAGGGGGGATGCACTGACTTCGTGTGACACCCCTTGCGGCCGCGACACAGGAAGCCACCCAGCCAGCCAGCCAGCTCCTGTACCCCAACCAGCAGATGGTCTCCCGAACCCACCCAGCAGCTCGGCAAAAAGAAATTTATATATGAAGGAGATGGCGGTGGGGGGACCCGTCCAGGCGTGTGACTCTTGGTGCCTGTCCTTTGCTGTCACGTGATCTGAAGCGCAGCCCTGAGACCTCAGGATCACTCTTCTTTGCTTTGGGCCATAATTCGGTAAGACATATGCAGAGAAGGAGTTTTTGTCGTGTGTTTCTCTGTGAAGGTGCCTTTTAACTGTCCGGGGTGGCCACAAGGGAGTGAGGCCGGAGAGCTGAGGGCACGTGGGGCGGGAGGGGACCGGGGCGTGGGCCGCGGGGCAGGGACGCAGCGGCTGCCATCAGCTGCACGTTAGATCCGGGGCTGCTGAGGACGCCCCCCATGGCTGCCTCTTCTGCGAGAGGCTGACGTACAGGGTCTGCACAGCGTGGCCAGCGGCTTCGTGGACGACCCCGTTACCAGCCCGCCACAAAGATCCAGTTACTTGGCTGTTGTTATGGGAACGGTGCAATTACAGCCAAATTGGAGGCGTGATGGGGGCCCTAAAGAAAGTGGATTGGGGTTGGCAGATTGCTATTTTCATCCAAATGAATGCTGGCTGCGCCCCTGGACTGACAGGAAACACAATCAGGAACCAGGTAGCGGAGACCCTGCGTGGCCCCGGGAATTACAGGCCTGGGTTTGTGCGGGAAAGGAAGAAAATTGCTGTTAAGAGAGAAAATATCACGTCCTCTGACTTTCTTTGCAATTTTACAAAAACACTATAATTGTGCACCAGAACAGGAAATTCAATGGTGTTCAAAGGTTCTATGGGTCCTCTTTACTTTTGTTTCCAAGTTAATGCCTGCCCAAACTATGTAATTTTGCAATTTAAGGTTTTTGATTCAAAAAGCTAAAGTATCATCTAATATTACTCCGCAAGAACTGTTGCCGTTATCCAGACATGCACGGTTATCGGACCAACGCCTGCCAACAGCTAAGTAAGCCCGGGACCGAGCCGCCAGCGCTGTCTCTGCTCCAGGAAACCAAACGTCTTTTTCAAAGCTACTGGGGGGGAGAGGAGGCTAAGTCCCACCCAAATGACGATGTGAGTTCACACAGTGCTTCCTCCCTTCCAGCTCCAAAGTCGTAGAAATAATGAGTGTGGCCCAAGTACAACAATGTGGTTGAAGACTTAACTGCCCTTGGAAACACGTGGATCCTTTGAGAGTCCAGTCCCGCCAGGTGGAGAGAGCAGAGAATTGTCTCCAGGCACCTGGGACAGGGGGAACTCTTGCACCGTGAATGTAGCTAACAGTTTGCACCCATTGGGCTGTCATTACTGAGGTGGCAGGAAGGAGCAGAGGCACCTCCAGAACTGACCTGGTGTGAAATCACAGCCTCTCAGTGCCCTTGTCCCTGCAAGAACCCCAGGCCACCAGTATCAGGCCTTGTTACTCAGGAACCCAGTGGGCTAGGCGGAAGACTTCAAGTCTGCTGGGCACAGCGGGGGGATCCCCGAAAGGGGACACACAGCCCTTCCATTCAAGGTGAGCTTTAAAACTAAAATCCCAAAGCACATCTTACAGGGCATAATCAACAAATGCATCATTCCCCACAAAATGAAAACCCTCGAGCAATCAAAAAAGAACTTAAATTAAGTATAATTATAATCCTCTAGGACAAAGCGTGGAATCTGGAAATGGGATCTTTGTGGGTCTACATCCAATGACTCTCTCCTCCTAAGCAGAGGAGAGGACCCGGAGCAGCAGAGAGAAGGCAGCCACGGAAGGAGAGAGGCAGCGGTTGGGGAGGTGCATCTGCAGAGCAAGGAGTGCCAAAGAATGTGGGACCGTTTCTCCCTCAGGCGGCCAAGGAGCCAGCATCCCGGTCTCAGGCTTCCACCCTCTGGAACTGCCAGAGAGGAAATCCCTGTCACTCAGCGTCAGCCAGGTGGTGGTATTTGCCATAGCAGCCCTAGCAGACTCAGACAGGTGTGAACACTGAGATGATCCAGAGGTTAGAATCATTTGACAGAAGAGTTTGAAGCACTCATTATAAACTGCTTCGGTGAACAATTAGAAACACACTTGACATGAATGAAAGTGGAGGAAGTCTCGGCACACAAATAGAAGATAGTTTTAAAATCAAATAAAAAAATTTAAACTGAAAAATACAACCAAAATAAAAATTAAGATAGATGGGGCTTAACAGCAGAATGGAGAGGTTGGAGCAAAGAATTAGTGAACTTGAAACAAGAACCACAGAGATGACCCAATCTGAACAACAGAGAGAAGATATACCGGGGAGAGAAAATGAACCAAGCCCGCAGCTCTGCGGCACCGTAGCCCGGGGCCAGGCATTCGTGCGAGTCGGGTCCCGGAGAGGAGAAGGTGGGGGGATTGGGAGAGTCGTCAAAGAAATAGTGGCTGAAAAGTTCCCAAAGTTGGCAAAGACGTCAATTTACAGACTGAAGAAGCGGAGTGAACCTCCAACGGGCTAAACTGAAAGGCATATCCTAGTCAAATTTATGAGAACTCTTTGGCTGAAAACTAAAATAGTAAAAGAAAACATCGTGAAAGCATGAAAGAGAAACGAGACCTCATCTGTAGGGGAGATTGTTCCTACGACAACGCATTTCCCGCCAGAAACCACTGACGCCAGAAGGAAGGCGCACCCCACTTTTCAGATGCTGAAATAAAATAACTGTCAATCCAGAATTCTGTATCCAGTAAAAATATCCATCAGGAATAAAGCAGAAATTGAGACTTTTTTTAATTAATAAGACGCTAAGAGAATTTGTCACCAGTAGACCTAAAACTAAAAAAAATAAATAAATAAAAAATAGCTAAAGACGTTTTTAAACAGAAAGGTAACAATAAAAGAAGGGATCTTAGAACACAAGGAAAGAAGAAAGAAGACAGCAAACTTCCCTTCTCCTGAACTTTCTAACTTACGTCTGGTGGCTGAAGCGAGGACCCGAACACTGTCTGACGCGATGCTCAGTGGGGCTGCAGATGCGGGAGGATGACGGGACGTGAAGAGAAGACAGACGCCCACATTTCTACTAAAATATGGGCACCAGGAGGGCGTTAATGTTCTGTATTTGTGATGTAACACCTAGAGCAACAACGAACACACCTACAATATAAAAGAGAGGCGTCCACGCAACGGCACTGGAAATAAATCGGGAGTAGAACGAATGGTGAGGGACCCACACGAAAGCGGGGAGAACAGGCACCAAAGCAGGAACCCGGCCTCCAGTTTCCGCTCGCGTGGGAGGATCTGGGAAGTTCTCACTCCCGTCCTCGCAACAAGAAACAAGCTGAACGAAGGGAACGGCGACAACTCTTCACAGGTCGCAGGGGAAACTGCTGCCTTGAAATCTGGAGGGACAGGTGACTCCAAAGAACCACAACAACTTAGGGGCAGCAGAAGCTGCTGGAAAGTTAAACCACTTGGGGGCCCAGGCTTGGGGGGCCCCCACTTTCATAAGTTTATCTCCAAGAGGTGCTCCAGTGACAAATGGAGGAAAATCCCTTCCTGCTCAAGCAGGAAGACGCAAAAGTTACCATTTTAGCAGCAAAGGCCTTCTCTCAAGGAAAACTTCCAGAACCTTCTCTGCCCTAGGAGAAGGGCGATTAGACATTGGAGCCCATTCTAGCTTCCTTGTCTCACGTAAAGAGAGACTGAGAAAGCCCTTTGAAGGCCACAGCCAGGGACTCAGGGCTGTTGGAAAAAAATAAAACCCTGAGACTTCTTCACAAGAGAATAGAATGTCTCCTCCCCCCCCCCCGCCCCCCGCCCCCCGCCCATCCACAGTAATAACAGTGGCTACAGCTGAGGGAGCTGCAGGACACAGGCTATTCAAAAAGAAGTTTCTAGAGAAGCCCAATGACAACCAGGAGAAAAAAAACAAGGACACCAGAGAACACGAAAACCTCTGACATCAGAATCTACAGCAAAAGTTCAACACAGCCCAACCCCTGGCCAGATAAACATAGACCCTCCCACTAAAGGCCTCCTTGCTCAGTTTCTGTTACCTGATTCATCATGTCTGACCTTCAACAAAAAAAAAATCACAGACACGTTAAAAGTCAAGGGGAAAAAAAAACCAAAAACACAGTCTGAAGATAGAAAGCATCAGAGCCAGACTCAGAGACGACACAGATGTTGAAATGTCAGGCCAGGAATTTAAACCAGCCATGATTGCTGAGCCAAGGGCCCTCATGTGAGATTGGATGGCGCACCCTGACAGATGGGTGATGCAAACAGAAAGATGGAAATGCTAACAAAGAATCAAAAGGAGAGGCTAGAAATCAAAAACACTGTGACAGAAATGGAGAACGCTTTGATGGGCTCACCAGCGGGCTGGACATGGCCCAGTGAGCTTGCAAAATGTGAATGGGAACTTCCCAAACCGAAACGCAGAGAGAAGGAAGGGGCGGGGGAGGAAGCGAATATGCCAGAACCGTGAGGCAATTACAAAAGGTGTGACGTGTGTGGGACGGGGACATCAGAGAAAGGAACAGAGAAATCGTAGAAGTGACAATAACTGAGAATATTTCAAAATTAATGACAGACACTAAACTACGGTTACAGAAAGCTCAGAGAGCATCGAGGAGGACAAATACCACCAGATCTACACTAAGCCTATTGCATTCAAACTGCAGAAAACCAAAGACAAAGAGAAAATCCCGAAAGACACCAGAGGAAGAAAACACCTCACTTATAGAGGAACAAGATCTAGAATCACATCAGAGGCAAAGCAAGAAGAGAGTGGAGTGGAATATTTAATATGTGGAAAGCAGAAAAAGACCTCCAACCTAGAAATCTGCATCTCCCAACTTATTCTTCAAAAATGAAGAAGAAATATATCTTCAGACAAACATAAAACGAGGAATTTGTTGCAGTAGAGCTGTCTTATAAGAAATCTTAGAAGAAGTTCTGTAGCTAGAAAATGAAGCAGATCAGAAACTCAGCTCTACATAAGAAGAGCATTAGAGAAGGAATAAGTGAAGATAAACTAATTGAACTTTTCTTATTCTTAACTGATCTGCTAGATAACTGTTCAAAATAATCATAACCACAATGCATCAGGTGATTGTGGACCATGACTACATGAACTGCATGACGGCCATGTTATAACAGAAGGGGGAATACTCCCTTATAAGGTACCTGTACTAGCCAGGAAGCAGTGAAGTATCGTTTGAAAGTAGAATTGGATTACTTGTAAATGTATATTGAAAAAACTAAAATAGTTCTTAAAAGAAATATATCTGACAGACTAACAAGAAGAGAAAACTGATTCACATAAAATGCTCAATTCAAACCAGAGGACGTAGAAAAAGAAACAAAGGACAAGTAGAAAACAATGATAAATATGGTGGATAGTGACTCAGCAATAAAAGGCTGCACTTAGACAAGTCTCCTGTCCTACCCCTTCCACCCAGGCACCCTAAACCCATAGAGAGCTGCAGGCATTGAATTCTGATTTCTCTTTCCTATGGTCCTTTTCAGAAGAAAGAAATCAAATACACACACATACATACAAAACTTGTATGTAGTGACCCGTAGGCTCTGGGGATTTTTGGAGACCGCCCCTCTGTAACAATACAACTACCTCAAAACTAGAAACAACCAGAAGTCCCAGAAAATCAAGCTTCATGGAAGTCTAGCAAACAAAGATACAAAGAAGAAATACTCATCCAGACAGGTAGGAGGGGTGGAGCCGGGGCGGAGAGGACGCGGTGTGGTGGCGGCAGCAGTGGCAGCAGCAGGCCAGCAGAAAGCACAGTCACACATTTTAAAGTCAGGAGGGACACCTGGGGAGCGTACCCAGCTCCTCACCAGACCTCGAAGCTCACGGTCCCAGCGCCAGGGAAAATCAAGCCTCATTGCCTCTGACTGTGCAAACCAGTGGGGGTTGGGGCGCAGGCAGAAACTGCAGGTCTCTCAGCAGAGTCTGCTTGTTTAAAGGGCCCCCACGGTCCTAGAACATCCACAGACCTACCCACTCTGGGAACGATGGCCAGAGCAGCAGCTAGAGGCGCTAGTCCCATACGGAAGTGGGAGAGGGGCCTGGAAAAGGGGCAAGTGCTGAGCAAGAGACACTGTTCCCTCTCAGACCCCTCCCCCACATACAGTGCCACAACATGGTGAAACGGGTCGCCCTGTACTGACGAATCCCTAAGGCTCCACCCCTTATACTGTAACAGGTGTGACAGCTCTACCTAAGACACAGAGGCAAACACAGGAGCCTGACAAGATGAGGAGACCGAGGAGTATGGCCCAAAGAGGGAACAGATCAAGGTTTCAAGAGTGAACAAATACATCATTAAATAATTTCATAAATCTTATTAACTACTGACTGTAAGAAAAGCTGTTTTTGTGTTGACCAAAGATAGACGTGACATTCTGTAGAGCAGGAACATGTAAAGCGGGAGGGAGGACCCCGGACTGGAAAGCCCTTGTTTGCGGGAAGAACAGAGACACCGCGTGACTTCAGGCTTTCCGGAGAAACACAGTCTTTGTGTTAAAAAAATGTATGGGTAACGAAGGAAAAACAGAAAGATAAGCTTTTTCAACACAGTTAAAAATAAAGAAACATTATCCGTCCACGGAAGAAAGAGAAGAAAGGGGGGAAATGTGGCAAATTTAAAAATAAAAATAAATTAAAAATGGTGGAGTTAAATCCCAGTGTAGTAGAAATCTAGTAATTACAATAAGTGTGATTGAGTTCAGCTCACCTATTAAGTACCAAATTGGATTGAAAACACTGTTCTATGCCCCTTGTGAAGAGCAGAAATGCTTAAAGCCAAGTGACTCAGAAAGGTTAAGATTCCAAGGTTGCGTTCAAGGTCGCTCTCTGTGCTTCACCCTTGTTCCTAGTTTCCTCCATGCAAGCACGGAATTTGTCTCAGAGAACAGCAGCCCGTGCGACAGGCTCCTCATCCTGACCTGCTGGGGCGGGCGGGCCTGGTTCTGTCACCTATTAGAGCCACCGTTCCTCCTGCGTTGTGACGTGTGCCTCCTGGGTCAGCCTGGTACTGACTGTTTCTCTGAGGAAAGAGCTCCAAGGTGCTCCACCGAAGACCCCAACTCCCTAAAAGCCCTTATGTGGACAATTTCATTCGGGTGGCAGGTTCACCTGGCCATCTTCCCCTCATCCTTGTCCGGGCATTTCAGCACGCCAGGGCTTCGGCCGCCGAGACACAGAGAACTCCTGCTAATCACAAACGTGCGACGTCCCAGGCTGTTTGGCTGTAAAACCCAAACAGCTGAAACCGGTTTCCTAAGCTGGTCAGCTGACCCGGACAGATGCTGCGCTTCTGCTCCTTAAGGAGCTCGAGACCCCGTGCTCCTCCGGTGCTGCAAACCCCTCTGACGTCTGCTCCCTTGTTTTCCATGTGCCGTAATCGAGAAATAAAGGGTCCGAGTCAAGAGGCAGGATCAGAACAAGGGCCAGCGCTGTGCCCACCGTGGTCTCCGTGCGCAGGGCGGCACGCGCAGTCCGGGCGCAGCTCACTGGCGGCCGCCTGCCTCTTTCCGTGGATACAAGAATAATGAATCGCATGAAAACAGCTTCCATTGGAGGTTCACTTACTTTGGCTGGCGGCACATACCTACACGGATAGGCCGTGTGCCGCAGGGCAGCAGGGCTTTACTTAGAACATTTTATTTATATAACTTGGGTGATTTCATTCCTAAGAAATTGAGGGAGAGAAAGAGGAGACGGTGCAGGAACGCATGAAGAAAACGTTCCAACTTTTAAAAACGTGGGGGGAGGCCAATGTCACAGCTAAGAGCTTGGCTTTCTCCCCAGGGTACAGTGGAACTCAGACCGACGGAAGAGAGGGGTCAGGTGTGTGTGCTGGGGGCAGGTAGAGAGTAGCGGACGAGAGCAGGGGTCAGTGATCCACGCTGGTCTCCTGAGCGCCGGCCGGGGCTCTGTTTACTGACTTCCTTCTGCGAGGTCAGGAGTGGGGCCGGAGTCCCAGCACGCTGTCCTCAAAAACAAGCCAGCGTGAACTCAGCGCCTCAAAGTCAGCTCCCTGTCCCAGCACTGGGACCCCAGCCTCCCTCCTTGGGAGTCCAGGGGGACTTGTCTCACCACATAATGGAGAAACTTTGTGAGTGGGCTTTGCCACATGCCAGGCACTTCACAAGCATTATCTCATTCCGTCCTCACCAACTCTGTTGGGTAGGGACTCTCTTGTCCCCATTTTATGGCAGGGGTAACCGAGGCTCAGAGAGGTTAAGGAACTGGCTCAAAGTTGCACAGCTAGCCAATGATGGAGCCAGGTTTCGAACCCAGACACGGCCAAGTTCATAATCACAGCACCACACTGCCTGTCTGTATCAGGTGTTAGTCCTGTTATTATGGCAACAGGCGGTCCCGGAGCGCATCCCTGGACGGTCTTTTAAACCCCTGAGGATGTATGCCGGGCTGCGGAGTCACCTCGGGCCTGAGCGGAACGTGGGGGGCTCAGGGGAGCTTTAGGCGACCCTCTGCTTCACCAGCTCATGGAGAGCAAAGCCCCGGGGAGAGGATCATTTTTGATCACCATTGGACCAGCACAATCTCCTGATTGCAATCAGCCACAGCCTGACTCGCGGGGTCCCCTGAGGGTGTTCGTCAAAACGGGGGTGTCGGCTTGAGGTCCCCGACTGCGAGTCAATGGTCTGCAACAATAATAACAGTCAGCGCTGCATGACAACGGGGTGTCGGTCGGGGTCCCCCGCCGCGAGCCAGCGGTCTGCAGCAATAACAACACTCGGCACCATGCGCTCTCCCACGCGGCAGGGGCTCGCGGCGGGCCAGGGTCTGATGCACACCTGCAGCTCCATCTCTCCCACCTACGCCCACGCGGCCTGGGCCGGGTGCTTTCGCGTCACTGAACTTCGGTCCCCTTCTGTGCACAAGAGGATAATTATACCTGTTTTAAAAATAACACCTATTTAGTCAAGGCTTGATGTGCACGATGTGTTTATCTGCGTGATTTCCTTCGTGCTCACAGAGAGCTCGACCAGGCAGAGACGAGGAGGGGCCCGCCTTCAGGTAGAGAAACCGAAACCTACAGAGGGCACTGCCCACTTCTGAAGGTCACGAGCTCGGGCGGCGGCAGAATAGGGGTTTAACCCCGTCTCAGGGTGACTGCAGCGCCCCAGCCTTCAATCATAGCACACCTCAGGATTCTCACAGGAAGGAGAGGTGTGGTCTGCTAGGGGCCTAACCCAGTGCGCAGCGCAGGGCCCGAGGCCCAGAGGCAGACCACGCTGTCCTCCCGCTGGCCCTGCTCAGCGCGCCTGCCTCCAGGGCGACGCCTAATCCTGGCGGGGGGGACAGCCCCTCCCATCAGGTGGAGGAGGGAGCCCAATGCCCTGGTAACCAAACTGATGCTAATCTTATTTTAAAAATAGGTACTTCTTTAGAAAAACTAAACAAGACAAAACCAGAACCGGTTCGGCCAGACTGCCCAGTTCCCTCACACAATAGCTATCTTAATGAAATCTCAACTTCCCTGAACTCTGTCTGAGAGCCCCTTTAAAGGAGAAGCACTGTGTCCCCAGGGCTGGTCTAGAAACACTGCCCAGAGGTCACCAGGCCCGTCTGGCCCGCAGGGGCTGTAGGAGCAGACAGAGCCCCTGGCCTCTGCAGCAGGAACTGCTGGCCTGCCCACTCCCACCGCGGAGAAGAGAGGCATCACTGACGGGATCCTGGTGCTGCCCCAGGGCCTGAGGGTGGGGAGTGTGCCGGACAGGTCCCTCCGCAGGGTCAGGCTGCCGGAGCTGAAACAGCCTCTGGCCAGTGGTGACCTCTCTGTGCCTCGGTTTTCCGGTTTTCCGCCTGCAAATCCTCTCTGTGCCTCGGTTTCCCGTCTGCAAATGGGGATGGTAAGAGTCCCACCCCACGAGGCAGTTGCCTGGCACGCAGTCCCGCCTGGGGAAGCCTTGGCAGTTATGACTGCAATGCAAACAACATATAAGTAGTTATAACAATAAACGCTAATATCACTGTCCCGCGGAGACAGGTCTGAGCTCACCACCTCCGTGGCAACGCAGCGCCTGGCAGGGTCCCCACAGGCGGGCGCGTATAAGGGGGCAGCTTTCAGGCTTTACCTGCCTGGTAGGGAGGCTCAGGGTCTGCTGCTGGGGAAGAGTGGGGTGGGGTTAGGGGTGAGAGGCGTTAGGGGAAGGGTGGGGCCTGTGGGGTCTGGGTGTCATGGACCTCCTTACACCGAGGCCTGAGATGGGCTCAGAAACAGATGGGCTTCGGGAGGGACCCCCCTCCAACTCCAGGGGAGCATGAGATAAGCCCCTGTACTCAGCCCTTGCTTCCTACAACCAAACCCTTCCAGAATGGGAGGGAGCAGCTTGAGTGTGTGTGTGTGTGTGTGTGTGTGTGAGAGAGAGAGAGAGAGAGAGAGAGTGTGTGTATGTGTGTGTGTGCAGGGGGGCATGAAGGAACTTGAAGCTTCTAGAAGGCTCTAGAAGGGCTAGGCCCAGAGGAGTCATCAGGTGGCCCTGGGAAAAGGTGATAGCATTCTAAAATATCTGTAAGCCCATGGAGCATTTTAGTTTGAGCCCGGAGAGTGTCAATATTGAATTTTAGCTGGAAACAGCCTGGTTAAGACACAGCTCACAGCAAACAAACCCCCTTCTCCGTGGCTCAGGTAAGACTCAAGGATGCGGCCGCCTCAGTTACCTATGACCACGCCAGCTACAGGCCCCCTCCCCCAAATAAAGTCCCATCCTTTGCATCACGACTGTTTCGCTGGACTGCTGGTCAGCTGGAAGAAACGCCTGTGGACCAAACTTGGGTTCAGCGTCTCTCTCTGCCCTCCTTCCCGCAGGTCCCTGAGCAGTGGCCCGCCTTCAGGTGACCCGGCGGGCAGCCCCTCCTGAGAACGCTCTCTGATCCTGTCCCCCCCTTTCCGCCCCACTCCGCTTTAAACTACTTTTCCATACCCGCTCCTTCTAGCCTCGCTTACTCCTCCCTGTTGAAGAGAAACGGTTGGCCTGACCTCTGACCCTTCAGGTCTGTGTGGTCAGAGAGTCACCCCCAGTGCAAGGGTCCCTACCCCACCTTCCGGCTGCAGAGATTCTTTTGGAATGCCGTCTCTCCTCGCTGAATCTGGATCCACGTCTCCTTTGCGTGGATCTCCCGGGGGTTCTGGCTTGGGTCTGTCTCTGCTCCTGGTGGCTTTCTCAATCCAAAAGCAAGAGGGATGCCCCCCACCCATCTCCCGGGGGACTCAGGCTAGGACGGAGCCGTGTCTGTGACCACAGGCACGCCGAGAACTGGGGGGGACCTTGCGCGGTGTGGTCCCCACCCCAGAACCCCTCAGTCTCACCGCGAGCCCAGGTAAGAGGCCCCCTGTCCGCTGCCTCACTGACCTGTGTACAAAAATAACAATAATAACAGTTCCGCGTGCTTTGCTGATGCTGCAGCAAACGGAACCCCCTTCTCCTCGTTCCTCGTTCCAGCAGCTCAGGACGCCACCCCCGCTGCGTCTGGAGGAGAGCAGCTCCTCTGACGGTGCCCACACCCCGCTGAATAATGGAACGGCGGCCGCCACAGCAAAATAATGAGAACACGCCGTGCAAACGAGGGGCCCTGGGGGGACCCAATTAGGGGCTCGCAAACAATGTGAAACGGCGGGCTGGGGACTGACTGCTGATAAGGATGTTCCAGCTAATTAAAATGTCAGGGTTTCCTGGTTCGCGGGATTGATCACCGGCCTGGGAGGTAACACTTGTCGCCGGTCAGTTCCCGCTGATAAGGAGCTGCGCTTGGCAGTTACTGAGGTCTTTGATGAATAAAATATGGGGAAACAGATGAATTATTACCTAATCAATGCGGCGTTATTTGGGAGGTCTCAGAGCGCAGAGGGTTTGCGCTGGCGGCCCGCGGGCCCGCGCCGGGGCCTGCACACCTTCTCCTTGATCTGCACGGGATTTCTGGTTTTGTTTCCCTAGCGCGAGCCCATGTTAAAGGAAGGCGGCACACATGTCTGACGTGGGCGCAGTGATGGGGGCCACGCGCCGTGCCCTGAGGCCCCCTGACGCCTCTGCCAAACTGCGCAGGAGAGAAGCTGGAACAAAGGAGCACACCTGGGTTACTCTGCTTCCGGCCAGTTTTCCTCATTGACGTGAACGGATGGCGTCTTCGGATGGGGGGCCAGCAAACCACACCCTCGGGCCCAATCTGACCCCACACTGTTTTCCTAAATAAAGCGTTATTACGGCGCGGCGTTGCTTGCGGATTGTCCGCGGCTGCGCTGTGCTTCCGCGGCTGAGCGGAGCAGCTGCAGGGCCTGTCTGGCTGCAAAGCCTCAAGCATCTCTGCTTGGGCCCCTGGTCTACGCTCCTGAAGAAGAGGCGCATCCCCTGTGGGGTTTCAGCGGGGGCAAGTGGCAACCTCTCTGAGCCTCACGCGCCTCCTCTCTCACGTGGGGCAGTGTGAGCGCCTGTCCCGTGGGATTGTTGGGGGGCTAAATGAGGTGAAGCCTGTGCCCGGCACACAGTGGGTGCATTCGCTTCAACCAGTGGGGCCTCCTGGTATTAGTCAAAACTCTGCTTCTGTCAGGATAGAAACAGCAAAAGGAGCGACACGTGTTGATTCAGTGCTCAGAGTTGTCATGTAGGATCTGCCGGATGCTGCAGAGGCTCTACCTTCCCCCGATCTGACGGGCCCCAAGCATCTCTGGGCAGAGTCATGGGTGGAGGGCAGCACAGTTCACAGCCCAGTGCAGTTCCAGAATTGTCCAGAGGTGCCTCTAGGAACCATGTGTCTGTAGCCCCACGCTCAGTATTTGTGCAAAACTCTAGAGAAACTGCTAAGAAAGCCGGCGCCTTGACAGCCCTTACTGAGAGCCTCCGCTGGGCCCCCTTGTACTCCCGTCCCCACCAGGAACACCGGCCCAGGAGGCCAACGGGGACAACTGCTGGGGCTGGGGCCTTGTTGTGGGTCACGATTGGAGGAGCCACCGTGACTGGGTAGAGGGCGCTCCTGCCCACCAAGCAACACAGAGTGGAGGTACACGCTCCCACACCGTCCCCGCGTGGCTTCCCGAGCCCCAACTCTCACCACCCTTCATATCAGTGACACCGCCACCACCATCTAACAAACATTGATTGAGCACCCACTATTTAATTTTTATTTTTTTAGAGGGAGGGGAAAGGAAGAAAAAAGAGAGGACCAGAAACATCAATGTGAGAGAGAAACATCAATCGGTTGCCTCTCACATGTGCCCCAACCTGGGACCAAACCTGCAAGCTGGGCATGTGCCCTGACTGGGAATCGAACTGATAACCTTTCGCTCTGCAGGGCAACGCCCAACCCACTGACCACACCGGCCAGGGCAGAGCATCTACTATCATAGAGTCACCAGAGAGGGCAGGAGAGCTCCAGGGAGCTGACCGCAAGTAAATAAATATCAGCTGCTGTCATGCGAGAACTGAGGAGGGGTGTTTAGCAAAGGAGTAATCAGGGAGACTTCCATGTGCGGGAGGGGGAGCATTTGAGCAGAGACCTTTGGAACATGCACAGAAGCCGGCCGGGTGAAGGTCAGCGGAGCAGGTGAAGGCTGTGGCAAGTTCCAAGGTCTCATGGTGGCCCTAGCACCTTCGAAGGAGCTCCATGCGGCTAGAACCTGGCTGCTCCCTCTTACAACTGCAGGTCCCTGGACCTGACCCAAGAAGGAAGCATAGGAAGAGGTCCCCTCTGCCCTGCCCTGGTGCCAGCAGGGCTCTGGCCACCCACCCTGTGATAACAAAGCAGTGGGAGCCGGCTCCCCCCTTCTCCCGTCCTCCTGTCAGCAGAGCATTGCAGGGAAGCTCAGAGAGGACAGGGCTCTCCCCTTCACCTGGGGGCCAGCAGAGCCGAGGGGATGCTACCTCCACCCAGCCAGCTGCGAGGAGGTAGAGGAGGCCACGCTGTGCTTCCGCCAGGAGGGGGAAGCAGACTCAGTGGGAAGCTGAGCAGACAAACCATCCAGGCCCCATGCTGCATTACGACAGGGAGACTGCCTGCTCAAAGAGAAAACAAAATAGGATCCAGCGTCTTGTAAATTAATACCCCAAACGTCCAGGACAGAAGAGAAAATCCTCGTATCAAGAACCAGGGAAATCACAACGTGGATGCAAAATGGCAGTCAAGAGGCACCGACACAGATTAACCGGGGCTTGGAATTATCAAGAATTAAAAGCAGCCATCATAAAAATGCTACAACAAGGAATGATGAATTAATTGAAATGAAAGAAAAATAAAAACTCTCAGTAAAGATATAGAAGTTACAAAAACAAAAAAAAAAAGAAACCTAATGGAAAGTTAAAAATTGAAAACCTCAACAATAAGGGGGAAAAGACCCTCATAGGCGCAGGATCACAGTGGAGAAGACAGAGAAGAGAATAGCAAACCTGAGGTCAGACCAACAGAATCTTTCATTCTCAATACAAAGAGAAAAATAGACTATAAGAAACCCTCCGGGTTCTCAGGGACCTTGAGACAATAGGAAAAGAATTCACATTTTTATTTTCTGAATCCCCAAAAGAGAAGTGTGGGGCTGAGAAAGAATTCAAAGAAATAATGGCTGAAAACTCCCCAAATTTGGAGAAAGATGTAAACTACAGATTCAAAAGGCAGGGTAGATTTCAAGCAGGATAAATGTCAAGAAATCCACATAATAATTACACTTCTGGGGAGGAAAAAGACAAAAATATTGAAAGCATTCAGAAACAACACGTAATATGGAAACATTGATGGGAATGGCAGCAGATTTCTCATCTGAGACTATGGAAGCCAGAAGGAAATGGCTCCTGGGCCTTCCGTGGGGCTCCAGCCCAGTAAACTACTGTAAGTTGGAAATACCATTAAGTCAAAAATGCACTTAAAACACCTAACCTGTGTAACATCAGTAGCTTAGCTTAGCCTTCCTTTAATGTGCTCAGAACACTTAAATTAGCCTACAGTAGGGTAAAATTTTTTTAACACAAAGTCTATAATAAAGTGTTGAATATCTCATGTAATTTATTTTGGGTATCGTTTTTGCACTATTGTGAAGTCAAAAAAATTGTAAGTTGAAGCATCACTAGTCAGGGGTTGTCTGTACTGTAAAAAAAAAAAAATCAACAACCACAAAGTCTATATTTTATAAAAAGAATACCCTTCAGAAATGAAGGGCGAAGACACCACCTCGGATGAAGGCAAACTAAGAAGGTTTATTGTTGGCAAATATGTTCTCAAAGATTGGGCACAAGAAGTCACCAAACAGAAGCAATTTTCTGTAACTCCTGTTTTTTTTTTATTGAGACTGGACGCACGGACCGGAGGGACAGAGCAGAGAGCCCAGAAACACACTCACGCGGGTGTCCGACAGGTTTCTCAAAGGAGGAAGAGCAGCGCCACGCAGGAAGGCCAGCTCATTCAGCAGCGGGGGCTGGGGTCGCTGGACTCCCACAGCCCACGCCGAAATAAGCCTCGATCTCAGCCTCACCGTTTATGCAAAATAACGCAAAATGGATCATGGACTTAAGTAAAAATACATTTACACACTTTTTAGGAGAAAAACAGAAAATCTTTAGGCTACGGGCTAGACAAAGAGTTTATTAAAAAGCGCATTTAACAAAAGAAAAAATGGGTTAATGAGACCTCATCAAAAGTAAAGGCTTTGCTCTGTGAAAGACACAGTATGGATGGGGAGAAAATATTTGCAGACCTCGTATCTGACAAAGAACTCCTCTCTCCAATAGACAAAGATCTCTCCAAACACACAGTAAATAAACAATCCAATTAGAAAACTGGCAAAAGGCAGGAATAAACATGTCACCAAAGAGGATGCACAGAAGGCAAATAAAAGCATGGAAAGCTGCTCAGCGTCATTCACCAGGAGGCAAACGCCGGTTACAGTCACAGCGTGCTACCCCTACCCTCCGAGCAGACGGTGCAAATAAACACGAGAGGTGAGAGCCAGCCCCAGCGGGGACGTGGTGAGGCCATTGGACCCAGCGTTGGCAGCCCCGGGCATTCATCCCAGAGAAATGACAACTACGTTCACACCACACTCTATACAGGAAGGCCCACAGCAGCCTTATCCACAACAGCCCCAAGCGGGGAAGGACCCAAATGCCTCCCCACGGGTGACTGACTACGTGAAAGACAGCATGTCCGGACTGTGAAGCCCTGCGCAGCGACCATGAACCAATCCCCGCCACGTGCCGTAACCTGGACGGACCGCAAGGGAATTACGCTGTGTGATAAGTCTCCAGAGACCACATGGCGTGTGAGCCCGTTGACAAAACCCTCTTGGAATGACAAAATGGGAGGACAGATCCGTGGTCACCAGGGCTATAGAAGGAGGCAGAGGGGTCCTTCTGATGGGACTGTCATATACTGACTGTGGCTGGCACGTATCACATGCCCACACGTATGTACGCATGCAAATGAGCGCATGAGTGGATGAGGCAAGTCTGATGGGAAGGGGTCCCCTAGATGTCCCTTCTCTTCTCCAGACGTACACCGGGCAGCATTCCACCATCATGCGTTCCCTCCTTTGATTCAGATTGGCCCTCCCCTGCCAGTTCGTTTTTTTGTGTTGTTGTTGTTTTAATAAAAATGCTTCTGGAAAGAGAACACTGCATCCTTAACCCCGCAGAACAGAAATGACGAGTGACTTGACCAGCGTGCCGGTCTGCACCCCTGGGGGGCAGCTGCCGGAGCACTGAGCTGCGGAGGCCTCGGGGGAGCCATCGGGCCTCGGAGGCGACTGTCAGTTGGTAGCGATGTCTGCCCTGAGTGCGCGAAGGCAGGGGAGTGTTTACTACAGAGGAGCCTGTGGAGTTTGGGGTCCGCGTGAAAGAGGGGGCCTGGACATCGGTGGTGACGCCGGCAGAGGAGGGACCTAAACCCACGCTGTTCTGGTTGGCTGATGTTTGACAGAGGAGGCAGGAGCGCCCAGCGGGGTGAAGGAAGTCCCTTCGGTGAGTGGTGTTGGCAAACTGCACAGATAATACCCACGAAAAGGAAGCTAGACCACCATCTCTCACCACACACAAGACTAAACTCAAGATGGATTAAAGACTTAAATGTCAGACTCAAAACCACAAAAATCCTAGAAGAAAAATAGGCAATAAAATCTCAGACATTTCTCTTAGCCATATTTGTTTCTGCTATATCTCCTCAGGCAAGGGAAGCAGAAGAAAAAATAAGCAAATGGGACTACATCAAATTTAAAAGTTCTTGTATAGCAAAAGAAACCAGCAACAAAATGAAAAGACAACCCACTGAATGGGATAATATATTCACCAATACATCTGATAAGGGGTTAATATCCAAAATTTATAAAGAACTTATGTCTCTCAGCACCAGAAATATAAATAATCCAACTTAAAAATGGCCAAAGGACCTGAATAGACACTTCTTCAAAGAGATGGCCCATTGACATATGAAAGGACGCTCACTGTCACTAGTCATCAGAGAAATGCAAATAAAAACCACAACGAGATCCCGCCTCGCACCGTTCAGAGTGGCCGTCATCAGTAAATCAGCAAACAAGTGTTGGTGAGGCCGTGGAGAGCAGGGAGCCTTAGTGCAGTGTTGGTGGGAATGCAGCCTGGGGCAGCCGCCGTGGAGAACAGTACAACATTTCCTCAAAAAATTAAAAACGGAACTGCCTTTTGGTCCAGCGATTCCATTTCTGGGAGTAGATATTAAGAAGCCTTAGACATCCGTCAGAAAGACCCTCTGCACCCCTGCGTTCACTGCAGGGCTGTTTACAACGGCTGAGATCTGGAAGCAGCCCACGTGCCCATCGGTGGGTGCGTGGCTCTTTTACACAGTGGACACTACCCGCCGTGAAGAGAAGGGCATCTGACTCTTGCGACGGCGTGGATGGACCTGGAGACAGTGTCGCTCAGTGAAATAGCCCACCAGAGAAAGGCAAACGCCACTTGATTTCACTCTTATGTGGAATCTAAGGAACCAAATTAAGTAAAGAACAAAATAAGAACAGACTCACAGATACAGAGGACAGACGGACAGCTGTCAGAGGGGAGGGGCTGGGGGCTGGGTGGAAAGGGAGAAGAAATTAAGCAAAGAAAACACCGCATGGACACAGACAACAGCCTGGGGCTGCCCGGCGGGGTGGGGGGCAGGTGGGAGAGGGCCAAGGGGGGTCGCTGGTGACAGAAGGAGGCTGACGTGGGGTGGTGGCCACACAGCACGATACACAGACCACGTGCCACAGAGTGTCCCCCTGACGCCTACATCATTGTTTCAACCAATGTCACCCCAATCAATTCAATAACATCCTTTTAGAAGAAAGGGAAGGCGGTGGCTGCCAGTCTGAGCATGTCGCTCCCGGTCTGCCCAGTGCATCATCTCAGCGCCTCAGCAGGAAGCCCAGAGCACACCGCGGTCCCAGCGCCGTCCCAGATGCCCCCCTCCCTGGCCACACCAGCACGTTTCTGTCCCAGCCCCGCTCAAGTTTTTCCAGCCTGGCTGAGGTGGGACGACAAAACTTTTTGTCTATGTTTCGTTTGGTACAACGTGAGTCTTTAAAGGTGTACAGATGATGATTAACATGCGTGTACACTGTGAAATGATGACCACACTCCAGTCACACAGTCACCAGGTGTGTGTGTGGGGGGGGGGGAATTTAAGATTTACTCCCTTAGCAGTTTTCAAGGACACGACACAACAATATTATTAACCATGGTACACGCTGCACGTCAGGTCCCCAGAATTTACCCACCTGGCGACGGCCCCTCCCCTCGTCCCCAGCCCCCGGCCCCAGGGACCGCCGTCCTGCTCTCTGGTCCCATGAGTTCAGCTGCCTCAGCTTCCACGCGTGAGTGAGGTCACACAGCACTCGTCCTCGGTGTCCGGCTGACTCACCCAGCCGAGGGCCCCCCAGGCTGCCGCGCAGCGTTACGAGCAGCAGGAGTCTGCCCTTTCTCACAAGAAGACTGGATGGTAACCCGTGTGTGTTGTGTTTTCTGCGTGCACGGGCGGGCGCCGGTGGCTGCCACGTCTCGGCTGCTGTGAACAGCGCTGCGCCGACCACGGGGTGCGGACATCTGTCCGAGATCCTGACTTAATTTCCTTCTGGAGATGCACCCAGGGGTGAGCTTGCAGGACTAGTGAGTGGTTTTAGCTTCTTTGAGGAACCTCCAGGCTACTTATTTTTCACAATGACCGCGCCAGTTTGCATTCTCGTCCACAGAGCCCCGGGGCGCCCTTTTCTCCGCGCCCTCGCCAGCAATCATTACTGCTGTCCTTCTGGTGACAGCCACCCTCACGGGTGTGAGGCGGTGACCCCTGCGCTCGATCTGCTCTTCCCTGATGCTAGAGGCATCAAGCACCTTTCATGTACCTGTTGGCCATTTGCCCGTCTCATTTGGAAAAGTGTCTATTCAGGCCCTTTGCACATTTTTAATTGGGTTATTGGGGGGGGGGGTTGTTTGTGTGTTTGCCCCACTGAACCCTTTGCGAGGCTTGGCCACGCCTTTCCCTACGCTCCTCCTCAGCCACCTAGAGCATCCGTGCCTCCAGTCTCTGCAGGGGAACTCTTACGTCACTCCACCCTGACCCGACTCAAATGCCACTTCCTC
The DNA here is from genome assembly GCF_987537825.1 of Furipterus horrens. Lineage (NCBI taxonomy): Eukaryota > Metazoa > Chordata > Mammalia > Chiroptera > Furipteridae > Furipterus > Furipterus horrens. The sequence continues at coordinate 101,549,122 of NW_028327180.1, forward strand.
TGGGAAGCCCTCCCTGGTTCCTCTGCCATGGGCATCACTCCCTCCCCCCCTTCCCCACGGCAGACCCAGCCTCCTCGCGGCAGCTTTCCCCTCGGTCACCCTTATCCTGTAACAAGTCTCACTTTCTCATAAGACTGAGAGTCTCAGGAGCGCAGGGCTAGGGTTTGACCTTTACAAGGGTAAACGCAGCCCTGGCCACACACACAGCTGGGGTCCGACAACCATTGGTTGAATATATGAACGAATATGACAGAGCTTCACAGATGTCAGGCCGGTGCTAGGACCAGCCCGCCACCCAGTGCCCATCCTGTGTCCCTAGAGAAGGGCAGAGCCACATAAAAGCACCCGAACCTCCATGCCTTCGCAAAGGACCACTGCCCTCCCACAAAGGCCACGGTGAGTGGCACAGCCGGCCTAGCCCCAGGCTTGGCGCTGACCCTGCCTTTAATCTGTGTGCTGGTGCCCTGACACCGGGGCCCTGCTGACCTGTGGGGACTGACCTCCCCGCGTCCTAGAGACAGAAACCCCCTGCCGAGGAGCGCACTCTTCAGGTGCAACCCCCCAGCCCGGAGCCCACGCCCCGCCCTCCTCTGTGGCCCACACTCTGGGCCACTGTCCCCCAGCCCTCATCCCAGGACCACACCTGACAGCGAGGGACCAACCGGTGCCCCGGAGTCAGAATGAGTCCGACAGCCAGTCCTGAGCCTGCTCACCTGCCTCACCTGTTGTTTTCTGCAGAAATCACAGTAAAGGCTTTTGTCCCCCACACCACCCCCCCCCCTTCCGATGGACCCGCATGTCTCCCCATGTGCCCTTCATGGCGTGGCGTGGTATGGTGAGGCGTGGCCCCTCCTCTCAGGAACTGTGAGCAGTGACTCTTTTCAATAGCCCTCGCCTCCTGACCTGCCGGCCTTACTCCACCCCTAATTTTTATTGAAACATTACATTTTAAAAGTTTTCCCTTCAGTGAGTCAGTCCTCCGGGATGACTCCCAGATGGCTCCACCACGTGCCACCCCCCCAGTGGGGAGACGCAGGGACGAGGGAGCAGGAGTGTCTCCCAGAGGCGCCCACCCGCCTCCGCTCACTGCCCGCCGCCAGAGCCGGTCACGGGCCCCCGCAGTGGCACGGGGAGGGCAGCGGGACGCGGGTGTGGGCGCTGACTCACATGACCCCTGGGCCCAGTCTTCCCGCCGGGACTCAGAATGAATCACCGCGCTAAGGTCAGTCTGTGTGGAGTTTCATAGCTATGACACGATATGATTTCAGAGGACCATTTGCCATAGATATGACCTAGTTTGTCACCAGGAAATATGGCCGCTGCATGTTAGCACAGCCGACCCCAAGGAGACAAGGCCCCAGGACTGATTGGGCCGTAAACGTGCTCCGGCGCTCGTGCCGTCAGATTAACGGGCCGAACCCCGCAATCCCTCCTGCTCCCCCCTCTGGGGCCGGAGCAGACGGGGGCCAGGGGACGGCTGGCGTAAGCTGGGACGTGGCCAGAGCGGGCACTATGTCTGGTGCCTCCCTGTCCTTGCCCCCGGTGGGCCTGTTAGGTGCTCTGCCCCAGCTGTTTGCGTCCAGCGGTTGCGCTGACGTGACTGGGTGGTCACAGCGTCTTCATTACACAGGACCAGGGCGGGGTCGGCCGGCAGAGACGCCTTCGGAGTATGTGAAGCCTGGGCCCGAGAGCGCGGACGATTCTTGCTTCTTTCTCCCCAAATGTTAACTGCGGCTGCTCGCTGCCCAGGCTGTGAAGTTAATTCTCTCCCCTGCTGGCAGGGTCATCAGCGTTGCCATTACCCCGGGGCGGGGGCGGGAGGCAGAAAGCCAAGCACAGGACCCTCGGACCTTGAAAGGAAGAGGGAGCGTTTCCTGGAGGTGGGGGCGGGGCACGTGCTGCTGGGGCCACGTCACTGAGTCCTCACACCGACCCTGGAAGGAGGCCCTCGTTTCTGCCGGGGAGGACGCAGCGTTCAGAGGGGGCAGGAGCCAGCCTGGGCCCGGCTCGTGCTGTGGCCCCGCAGGCCCAGCTGGCAGACCTGGGGTTGCGAGATGAAGGCTTCTCCCCTTTATTCTCTGTGTGCCTGTCAGGTACACCCTTCCCTCCCCGGGGTGCGCAGAGGCAGGTGTTCCCTGCACAGGCCTTCCGGGTGCCCGTCTTGTCAGCCCCAGGCCGGAGTGGGCCCTGAAGCACCGTGGTCTGAGAAGCGCGTGCACCTGTGGCCCCCACCCTGGGAGTCGGCTTTGCCCCCCACGGAACCGCGTCAGCGGACCCTCTAGCGGGACCCCGTGCGGAACAGTCACAACTGCTCGTGGGAGTCAGACAGGGCGGCCATGGCTCAGTCACTCACTGCGCTCCCTGCTCGGGTTTCCCACGGGTGACGCCGGGGTACCCCGCCATGCAGCCCCCCAAACGACTGCTCAGCCACCGCCTCGGGTAGGATGTGTCCCTTCCCTTCAAAACCTGCAAGCCCACAACAGGGACCTCCGTCTGCCTCGCTGCCTCCAAGGCTGCTCTGCGGCGAGAGGAAGTATCTGCATCGTTCACGGAGTCAGGAGCACCTTCCGCTGCGCTCTGGTCTGACGGAAACACAACCCACCCGGAGAAAAGCAGCAGACGAGGGAAAACGTTAGCACCTGCCACAGGAAAAGGACAGCTGTGGGCAGCACATAAAGCGCTCCTACAGACCAGAAAGACACGTCCCAGTGGGAAAACGGGCAGGAACATTGTCACCGGTGGTGCTGGTGGGCGGCCATTGCAGCTCCCCCTCCTCGGGGATCCCAGGTCTGATCCAGTCGCCACCTCCACGCAGACACGTGGGGACAGGCCCCGCGCGGTGCCCTGGAGTCCTTGTGGCCAGTTGCCGCGAGCCACAGGCAGGATGGGTGACAGGCAGGTGACGGCTACTGTCACAGGGGCTTCCAGGAAAGGTTTCCTCGGCCTCAAAAAGGACACCAAAAGGCAAGGCCCCTTTCTGGGGTGTGGGCCTTGCGGTGGCGATGGGAGGCCTGACGCCCCGGGGGGCAGGCGTCTGGGGCCTTGGTGGCAGTGGCGGGGGGTGGCCTGGGAAAGACGGGGAGGTGTCCAAGGACAGCAGAGCCGACAGTGGAGAGAACCAGGCTCCTCCTGACATCGCCGCCACTGAGGCCCCCGACCTCGGAGCTGCTTCTCGTCTGCACTTTTTTTACTTACAAAAATTGTTTTTAATTGTCGTAAAATGCATGTAACATGAAGTTTACCATAGTAACCACTTTTAAGTGCACTGACCGGTGGCATTAGGTCCCGTGCAGCCATGACCACCATCCATCTCTAGAACGTTCTCATCATCCCAAACCGAGGCTCTGTCCCCGTTAAACACCGACTCCCCGGTTCACTCCTCAGCCCCTGGCACCCACCCTCCCCTCGGTCCTTACACATGTGAAATCACACAGCATGTGTCCTTCCGTGGTGGGCCTGTTTCATGTGATGTGGTATCTTCCAGCTTCGTCCACGCTGCAGCCGCTGTCAGTTTCCTTCCTTTTCAAAGCTGAGTCATATTCCATCGAACGAGGGACGCGGCACATTGTCTATCCATCCGTCGTCGTGAACACAGGTGTACCCACCTTTTGGCTCTTCGCTGTGAACCTGGATGCACAAACAGCCCTCTGAGACCCTGATTTCAGTTCTGGGAAGGTCCCAGGAGTGGAATTGACGGGTCGTCGGTCATCGCCTGTGGATGGTTTTGAGGAACAGACACACTGTGTCCACGGCAGCCGCATCGGCTTGCACTCCCTCATCTGCAGCACTTTCCGTAAGAAGACAAATGCTATCGTGGAAGCCGGCTGAATCTCAGTTTCCCGTTTCCTGCTCCCCGAAGCACCCTAAGTCCTGCCTTCACAAAGAGCAGTCTCATAGATGGGATGGGATTGGTCATAAACTTGAAGATAAGCCCAGCCTGGACAGCTAAATGGGGAAATGCTAATTGCACTCCCAATGATACAATGTGTGCTGTCAGGTTGACGCCGAGTAGAAAGACGGATACAATGTAGCGCCGGGAGGCTGTGGCCGGCAGGAGGGCGGGCGCGCGTTAATTAGAACAGCACTTAGGGACGGCGCTGTGACAACGTCTCTACAAATCTAAACACCCCCCCCCTTTAACTCAATGATGCCAAGTCTACCTGTTTTGTAGACACATTTGCACACGTATACGAAGACGTACATAAAAGGATGTTGACTTCAAGCGATGGTAATAGCAAAAAATGGGAAGCGGCCCAATTGCTTCCAAGAAGGACTTGCTTAAGTAGATCTTGATGCCGTGGAAGAGCTCTCAGCGGTAGGAAGGGGGAGCTCCGCAGCCCAGCGTGCGAACGAGGGAAACGCCCCAAGAAAAGAGGTCAGGGTTCAGGGAGCAAGTCCCAGAGTAGAGCAGACGCTCTCAGCACAGTTACGGAAGGCCTGGCCCCCGAGCGCACACCGCGGGAGCCTCGGTGCGTAAATTCATCGGCAAAGACGGTGCAGGACCAGACGAGGGTATTAGCTGTGGCTCCTCTGTAGCGAGAGAGAGGGGAGAAGGGAATAAGGGGAGCTTTAAATTCTTGTTCTGTGTTCTGTTGGGAAAAAAGTGTTTTATAGCATATTCACGTATTGTGTGATTTCTTTCAAAACGCAAGCCACCCGCGATGTTCAAAGCCGCCACACAGAAGGGATGTTTTATAGCAAAAGAGGGTCTCCTTGTGCACAGGTGGTTCTGCCACGCCTGGTCCCCTGGGGCCTGACCCCACCGGTGCCCCGCCTCCCGGCCACTGAAGAAGCTGCTGCCGCTCTGAGGCCACCGAAGCAAGGCCAGTGCCTCCGATTTCTCAGCCTGGCACCCAGAGGAGCCTGAAAATGGAGGGACTGTCTCTCGGGGACCCGAGGCCTCTGCCTGTGCAAACATCAGTCCTGTGTCCCCCAGTTCTACCTACTTGGTGTCGCCCCCAGAGCTCCAGCCTCAGCCTGGATCCCGCTGCCCCGAGAGGCCCGAAGGTCGCAGCCACACGTCCAAGCCTCCTTTACTGCCTGGTGTCTGGACAGCTCCCTTCTTGCTTTTTCGTTTGTTTTGGGGGCCCCTGTCAGCTCTGGGGGGACTGCTGAATTCAGGAGGTGCAGGGGAGCTCTGTTCCCCTGTCAGGGTCCCTGACCCAGAGCCGCTCAGTACCAGTCCAGGAACCGGTTGTGGGGTCATCGCGTGTACTTTGTGTGTGCCCCCTTTTCCCAGCCCTCCCTCGTGAGACCTTGCGATTAGCAGCCATGGACTGAGTGAGGCCCCTGAGCTTCCTAGACTGAGTCCACGCGGTCATCTGTAACGGGGTTGCGTTAGCTGGCTCACAGAGTCACGTGGGAACAAGAGAGCTGAGGCAGAGTGTAAGGGCTGGGACCGGGGACGAGGGCGGGCACAGGTGGGTGAGGGCAGGTGCAGAGCATGGTGACACTTCTAATACCCACAAGATATGTGCCCCCTGCCCCCAGGGTCCCAGGTGAGCACGCTGCTGAACAGGTAAGCCAGGGGACCGGAGGCTGGAGCAGGGGGTGCAAAGGGGGCCGAGAAGAGAAAAGTTGGGGGGGGGGGAGACCACGGTTCCCAGCTCTGGCTGAAACACGGGACTTGGGTTTGCTCTGGTCCCAAATCTGATGAGACTCAAGTTCACAGAGAGCCCCGGCGCTCCCTACGTGGTCGATATAAATATGGAGTGAACCCTGCACTCAGCAGAGGAGAGAGGACTCGGGCCGAGAAGCCCAGACCCCAGGTTTCAGCGGGAACACAGCCTCCCCCGGAGAAGAGGAGAGAGGGGGAGAAGCGGCAAGAGACGTTCCCCCTCAGAAGCTGGGCAGCGCGTCCTTCATCGAGAACCCCGCGTTAGCACCGCTGAGGTTCCTCTGCTCCGCAGTTAATCATCTCCCCCAATTTCCCTTCAGGGCGATGAGGCTATCTTGAAGGACGCTCAGCACTATAAAATAAAGCCGGGGTCCACAGCTGGGCCTCCGGGAGCCCGCGACGGGGACGTAGACCACAAAAGCTGTTTATACAGCAAGGGGGCCTTTTGGCAAGAAACTTACAACCGGCATTTAGAATTAATTTAGCACCTTGTCTGCGGCAAGGACATATGCTCTGTGTCTAGAATTGCGGCACCTCCGGCACCATATGCGTGTGTTTGATGTGCCGGGGGCCTCGCAGCCCCCGGGCGTGCAGACCAGGCGCCTGGCATGCATTGGTGCCCATCACGGCTCCCCACGTGTGCAAACGCCACCCCTGTGTCGAGACTCCACGTCTTCAGAAATCAGCGGGCATATGGCATGAGTCTCACGTTTGGCACCAGGCACAGAAAATAAATGCCGGCGTGCGATCCCCAGCCAGGCAGCGTGTGACCTGGGCTGTCTTTGCCATCACGACTTCACACGTGGCAGCAGGTTCCCAGCTCAGATGGGGCGGGTGGGCATCCCCAGGATCTGCTGTGGGGCCATGGGAATCAGACGTGGATGCAGGCACCCCTCCCCCACCCCCCATTCCAGAACTGGCAGCTCTTGGCAGTTTTCCCCTTTGAAGCAGGAAAAAGGTAACTGGTGACATCTGGTGACACATGACTAGAAAATCGGAATTAGCCGGAGACTCAGCCAATGCCCAAGGGTGGAAGCTTGGAGACTGAAGACAGAGTCACAAACAGAGGCAGGAACGTGGGCCAGTCCCGAACACCCTGCAGGAAGAAATCAGGAAAAGCAGCGGCTGTCACCAACCAAGGATGCGCGCCCTGTCCCTATGGTGCCCAGACATACTGAGAAGCCCAAGACCCTTCTCCACATTGAACATGAGGGCCAGGTCCAAGATCACTTAGACACACTCCACAAATATCTCTCCAGAAGAGGACAGGAGACAAGCTGACGTTCCTACCAGGCTGGTGGGGGTAAGCAGGGCAGCTCAGGCTGCCACTTCTAGGGGCCAGAAGTCCAAGTTCAAGGTGCTGTGTGGGTTGGCTCCTAGGGGAGACTTCTTCCTGGCTTGCAGTTGGCCACCCTCTGGCTGTGTCCTCGCACGGCCTTTCCTCTGTGCACCTGCAGAGAGAGAGAGATCCCGCGGGTCCCTTCTTCTCTTCTAAGGCCCCTGGTGATATTGGATGAGGTCTCCACCATCACGATCTCACTTAGCCTTAATTACCTCCTTGAAGGTGCTAGTTCCAGATCTAGTCACATCTGGGGTCAGGGCTTCAACATATGGACTTTAGGGAAGGGCACACGTAGTCCATGACGGGGAAGAGGGGTGCACAAAACAAGTCCATTGCATCAAATACTGGAAGGGAACTGCCGTGAAGAACAATGAACAGTGGGGGGGGGAGGGGGGCAGGGTCGGTGTGCAAATTTCAGTAGAGGTTGGAAGGGCCCAGCTGACAGGTGGCATGTAATAGAACGAGCCGCTCAGCCTTGCAGAGTGTGGGGAGGCCGCTCCGGGACCCCGGGACCACACGTGCAGAGGTCGAGGCATGTGGAGGGGCAGCAAGGAGGTCAGCTGGCTGCAGGGGGCAGTGCGTGATGGGTGTTCACATTCAGAGAGAGCAGGTGGCTTGGACCAACTGTGGGGCACAGGTCCCAGGAGCCCTGGAGAGCGTGGCGAGGAGCTGCTGGTGGTGAGGACCCTCTGGGGGCGTGCAGAACAGAGCAGAGACATGATCTGACCTCCATGCTGGTTGCTGGGTTGACAATATTCTGTATCAGGATGAAGGTTAAAGCAATATTTTTTCTTCTTTAGTCTCAGTGAGTTCTTGCTTGAGTCCCTGATTTTCCAGTTCCATTCACGACCTTGTAGAGGAAGCACAAAGTCATGGCCAGCAGACCTGGGTGGAAGCCCCGGCTCTGTGACCGTGGACAGATCACCCAAACGGCCCTGCCTCAGTGTCCCCATCTGTCAGGTGGGGACAGTCATGGCAGCCCTCCGCACCCACAATCGGGTAGTGATTGTGAGATCGGATTCCAGAGACGCAAAGCTTGGAAAGAAAACTGGTCTTCGGCCCTGGAGGTCCCTGGGGTGGGGCCAACACTGTGTCCGAACTAACTGAGCAGTGAGGGGCTCTGCAGGCTCCATGGGGACATTCTCACGAGATGGTGACTTGCATGTCCTTCTCCACAGGGAAAGTCCTTCCAACGTCCCTGAACTGCACTTCCTACAGCCAGCAACTCGCCTTGGCTGTGCGTGTTTGTTTTCACTGGACAATCACCAGATTCACGCCACACTGTGCAGGCTGGAACTCTGCTCACGACCCAAGAGTAACGCCATCGACTACAGAGTGGAAGAGCTGAAACGAGGCAGGTCTTTAGAAACCAGAGATGCCCTGCAGAGAGAAGAGAATCCACCGGCACACAGGGCTGCCGCCCTCGCTGTCCCCACACCCACGTGCCCGCCAGCAGCAGAGGGTGTTACCAGCATGTGCACGTCCTCCCAGAAGAGGCCGCCATGCTTGTGACGGTGCCCGCAGACCCTTGACGAGCACCCACAATTCCTGGCCCTTCAGGGTGGTTAGGGAAAGGTCCCTGATGGCTTCACTCGCCGGTACGTCCTGGATGGGGGGCGACACCGGCTCAGAACGAGCGACCTCGTTCCTTCTCATTCATTTCCGCACACGAAGTGGAGGTCCTGGGACGCAGTCCCGCTGACCCACTGCTCTGGGTTGTTTGCCACGTGGGGCTCATTCTTACCACATTGGCAAGAAACCGCTGTACAGAGGCGTCCGGTGCCTGGAGGAACATACCTGCAGGGAAGATTCCCACTGGAGGCACGGGGTCAGAGGCCAGGGCATTCGGCAGGCGGCTAAGTGTCACCCGGCGCCTCCCCGAGAGCTCGTGTCTGGGCCACGACTCCGCGTGCAGGAGAGTCGGAAGCCCCCAGACAGAAATGGCGTTGGGTTCCTGGGCCGCCGTAAAAGTGACCACATGCAGAGGCTTCGAATAACAGAAACTCCCTTTCTCCCAGTCTGGAGGCCGAAAGCCCAGGCCGGCTCCCTCTGGGGCCCGTGAGGGAGAACGTGTCCCATCTCTTCTCGCTTCCGGGAGCTCCTGGCCACCCGCGTGTTTGTTCCTTGCAGACACGTCGCTCCAGTCTCCACGTCCGTCTTCCCATGGATCAGCCTGGGTGTCATGTGTCCAGACTTCCCTGGTCCTACAAAGACCCTGGTCATTCGATCAGGGCCCAGTCTAATCCAGCGTGACTTCGTGGTAACCCAATTCCATCTGCGGACACCCTCTTTCAAATGAGGTCACCATCCTGAGTCCCCAGGGTCAGCACTTCAGCCTCCCCTTCTGGTGGGTCACATTCACCCCCCGAAAGAGGTATACGGACTGTTTGCATCTCCGATACTCGGGGAGACCCTGGCACTTTTTACACAGAGTCAGGTCACACCCGTGTAGACGCGCGGATGTAAAAGCAGGCAGAACAAACCCCTGGGCCATCGGTGAGGTGTGGGAACATCTTCCAGGCTCTGCTCAGGAAACAGGTGGTCCCCTGAGCACGTTGCCCCCCGAGATGCCGAGAAAATCCCTGAGCAGAACTGAGCACTGCTGGTCACGGTGAGGTCCCCAGCTCAGGCAGGACCCGGCTCCCCGTCGGTATCTCCCAAACGCCCAGGGTGAGGAATTAGATTTAAGAAGACATTTCCCAATAGGAGACTTGCTTATTGATTTCTTGAAGGTTTTTTTAAAAAGGCGGCTGTTATTGATTACAATTTAATGCCTTTAATATTTTAAGAGAACAGATCCAATATTGGAATGATTTTAAATGTGTTGTTGGATGGTTTGTTTCTGTCCATGCACCCCCGTGCCCATCAGAGCCACGTGAGGGCGAGGGGCTCACTTGGGCTGCGTGCGGGGGCTCATCAGGGTTCCGGGGCAGCTGTGCAGGACCAGGCATGGCCTCCTGGCTTCCGGGGAGCGCGGTCTGCACCTCCTCGGGGGCCCATCTGACTCGAGCCATTCTGGCTTTTGGAACACAGCAGCAGACGTAGCAAACAGAATAGAGAAGGCACTAAAAACCACCCAAGCAAACAAAAGCTCTGGAGGCAGGGTCTTGTAGGTGGACAGTCTCGGAGGACTATGTGAGCTGACTGAATTAAGGCCGCCTTAAGAAATCTCTTCTGGAAAAGTCTGAAGGTGTCCATTTGAAATTAGATTCATTTCCTCCACCTCCTAATTCCCACCAATATTTGTTTTAGAAATTAAGAGTCCTTTTCAGACACTGAGACAAGTTTATCATCAGATGAGTTCAAAATGACTGCTCATATTTGAAAATAATTAATACCTAATTGGTCAACCCTTCCTGGGAGCGGAAAGAGAAAGAGGCAGTGAGGAAAGAAGGGAGCAGAGAGACAGTGGGCCGGGCAAATCCACACTCTGGGAAGGAACCCCACTCCTGTCTTGTGTCCGCGTCTCTCCCACGTGCCCATCCTTGGCCTTGTTCCTTCCCCTTCGCTGTGTCTGCCCACCCAGCCACAGGACTTCAGCTCTTCCCACTGAAGGGGATCAGAACGTTCCCCACAGCTTGATTGCAGGGTGCCTGTGGGACCTGCTTTGCCCACCACAAGGAGGAGGTGTCCCACCTGGACTTCAAGGGTGCTTGCACGCTGGCATTTGTCTTTCGTTTTTCTGCCATCGTCGTGAGCAGGACATGCGTGGCCAGCCCACTGTCCAGGGGGAAGATGAGGGATGTGTGCATCAGAGCGAATCCGGCCAAGTCCAGTCTAGGTCATCCAACCCACAGCTGACCCTCAGAGCCACGAGCACGAAGAATTGCTGCTTTGAGCCATTGAGTTCCGAGGTTGTTTTGTTACGCAGCAATCTTGCATCGGTGGCTAACTGATACACCCTCTTCCCGGGACTTGCTCAGCCCTGCCCATGCCGCCCATGGTGGCTGCCCGGCACCTTCCTTCTGCGACACCCACACCAGTTGCTGCTCTGCACGTTAGATGTTCGTATTGATTCCTAAGGCCCTTCAGCCCCACCCAGGATATCCCAGGCCACCCATTTCCCCTGTGTCGCTGCTGCCATCTTCTGTGAATCTTCCCTGGACGTCCTGCCCTCATCCCCTCTCCCCTGCTGCTGCCCTTCCTTCCTGCCCTCCCACCTCTCCGAGGGTCGTCGTACTGGGAGGCGCTTGCCCTCCCCTCTGGCATCTGGGCCGCCTTCTCTGCAGGAAGGCAAGGGGGAGTGTGGGGACACAGAGCAGGCACAGAAAGGCCGGTCACTCCTGAAGGGGCCCCCGGTTCCAACAATGCTGCTTTTTTTACTCCTCGTCCAAGGATATGCTCCTGGATTTGGGAGGGAGTCGGGGGGAGAGAGAGAGAAACATCAATGGGGTGCCTCCCATATACGCCCTGAGCAGGGATGGAACCCGCAGCCTAGTCTGTGCCCTGACCGAGGACCAAAGCCGCAACCTCTGGTGTACGGGACGGCGCGCCAGCCCACAGAGCCACCGGGCCAGGGCTCGGCAATGCTGCTTCAGAGTGTAGGCTCCAAGCAGACACCCCGATTGTCTGTCTTTTGAACCCCAAAGTCCCACATTAGGTTAAGGAACAGGGACTCAGCCAGGCTAGCCCAAGTAAAGGGGCTGTCTCCATCGGCGCCCTTCCAGTCCCGATACGGTGACCCCAAAAGGCTGAAGGGGGACTATTTACAAAGCGGGGAGGGGTCCACTGGGAAGCCACAGGGAAATGAAGTTATCGTGGGTCCACCAACAGCTGCTGCCCCCACCTCCCCGCCCGGAGGCAGAGGAGTTGATTACAAGAACCAGGGAGGAGAAAGTCACGCAGAGAGAGCACCACCTGCTGGCGACACCCTCGACTGACCCAAGGTGACCCTGCAAAGGGGAGAGCTGGAGATCGGCCCGCTGGCCTCGCCCGCCCGCCTCCAGCCCTCTCACTCCTGCGGGGCGCCCTGTGGGAGAGCCCCGCGGAAGCCAAGCCCAGGCGGGAGCATGCAGGGCGGGTCTGCACAGCTGTGGCCCTCAGGCCGCCCCGAGACAGCCCCTCGGGCGGAGCCCCGCCGGGTCCCATCCAAGATGGGGGCTGAACTGGAAGCAGCTGCGCCTTTGCCTCAGCTCAGCTGCTGGGCTGCTCCTTCTGGCCTCACGGCCAAGGGCAAACCAAGTCCTGTTTTCTTCACTTGAAATTCCAAACAGAGAACCTGAATGGCCCAGTGTTGGGCTCTGGGACCGGCTGACCTGCTCCAAGGGGGCCCTGGCGGGGTTCTGCCTCACCCAGGTGTCAGACGGGTCCAGTCCGGCGGGTGGCATGCTCCCGGTGCCAGGGGACAGGTAGTGTCTGAGGGCGGCCCACGTCCGCGCTCCCACGCTGTCCCAGTCTGAGCTTTCCTGCCCCCGAAGTCCAGGCTGCAAAGGCCGTCGTTCCTCTGCAAGGCGGTCCCAGGAAGCCTGAGCTGGGGAGTGGAGGCGGGAGGCGGGAGAGGAAAGTCTGATGCAACGGAGGGTGAGTAGCAGGCCAGCCACCGCTGTGGGCAGCTGGACCCAACCCCGCTGGTCAGGGGGCGTCAGGGCCTCAGTCACCCCTGCCGGCGACGGAGGTGAGCGAAGTATTTACACGTGTGCTGATAGTGTGCGTTATGTACACATTACACTTATATCCCATGTAATACATCGGGGAAGACAGGAGCGCGTTCTGGTCCCATGTCCAGCCGGTGCCAGGAGTGGGCGCTGGGTTCTGGGTCCAAAGCTGGTTCAGGAAGTGGCTGAGCGCACACAGGGCTGTGGCCTCTGTCGGAGCCGCCAGGGAGATACCGTCTGCTGGCTTTTCAGGACACGGCAAGGCCATTAGGGGAATCTGGGGCCTGTGCACGGGAGCCGGGAAAGGGAGCAGAGAGGACCCCGGGGTGGGAGTCAGGTGGGCCGGGCGGCGCTGCGGGAGGAAGAGCCTCCTCTGATGGGGGCTTTCAGGGCCGGCTTCGTGGTATAAAGAAAACATTCCACTGTCAAAGACGGGAGCCTCCAGAGCAGTAACACCAAAAGTCTTCAAACGAGGCAATTAATTTTCTTATTTAAACCCCATCCTCCCCAGTGCGATAAGTTTCTCTTTAGCAAACTCTGAACGTTAACATGGCTCAAAGTAATGAATTGCCCGCATTGAAAATAAGAGCCGTACACCAAGAGGAAATAAAATAAAGTTATGAGGACGCAGGAAAGATGGAGTGGGTTCTGGGATATCCCTTGGAAGGAGACACGAGTTTCCACTTGCTGTCCACGTTCCTGGGCCTGATGAGGTTGATGGGAGTCCTTTCCTGCGGGCCTCTCCCCACCGCCCCTGGGGGTGGCCGCCTGGACCCCGGAAAGAGCCAGCCCTGCTCCAGACTGCCCTCCCTCTCTGAGGGACAGACAGGCTGCAGGCTGGACGGCAAGGAAGGCTTCAGGCCGCGGCCCCTGCAGCTCCCGGGCAGCAGCACCGGAACCGCTCCAAGCCCAGGACAATTGCAAACGCCTCCTTTCATTATGATTTTCTTTTTCCTTGCACTTGCTAATTAAATCATTAAAATTTTATCTTCACTTAGCCATGGCTAAGAACCGTTTGAAACGTTTAATTAGTATGCTGCAGGAGGCCCACAGGAGCCGGGACGCTCTGCAGGCTGCGTCTATTAGGAGGCGAGGTGGACGAGGGAGGGCAAGAGAGCAGGAAGAGACCACAGGCAGGTGGGGAGCTTATTTACAAACAGACCTGCACCTGCTCCCCTGCCTCTGCTCAGGGCCCTGAGAGGGATCGGCCCCAGCTGCCGGGGCCGGCCCCTCTGCCTTTCCTCGGAGGCTTTGGCTGCAGCCACAGCCAGGTTCCAAGTGGCACTCCCCGTGTGGTGGCCACCTGTGTGCCTGAGTGGGGCAGGGGAGGGAGAGAGAGAGACGGGGGCGGGGGGGGGGGGGAGGACCGGACTGAGCTTTCCAGGGCTCCTGGCTCAAACAGCTAAATTGTATTTTAAATTTTACATCCATTTCCATTCAGGGTCTCTGCGTTCCTTGCCCTACCCCTCTCCCAGCCAGCAAAATGTAATAGCGTGAAATAAGATGGAAATACAGTGGCCCCCTTATCTGGTTTCGGTTTCCACGCTTTCAGTTACTCGTGGTCAGCCGCGGCCCGAAAATATTAAATGGAAATTCCCAGAAATAAACAATTCATACGTTTTCAATTTCGAGCTCTTCTGAGTAGCGTGATGAAATCTCGCGGCTCCCCACTTCGTCCCGCCCGGGACATGAATCATCCCTCTGTCCGTTGTCGGCGCCCTGTGCACGCTTGCCGCCTGCCACTCACGGAGGAGCCTGACGGGTGATCGGGCGGATTGTTGAGGGGTCGCGGTACCGTGTTGGGGTGACCCTTGTTTTAGGTAATCAAGGCCCCCAAGCCCAAGAGCGGCGAGGCAAACAACAAGATATGGCAAAAGAAAAACAGCCACGGTTACTGGCGTTAACCTCTTACTTGCCTAATTTGTAAATTAAACTTGATCATCGGTCGGCGCGTGTAGGAGAAAACCGCACGCACTGGGCCCCGCCCCGTCTGTGGTTTTGGGCATCCACTGGAGGTCCTGGAGCGTGAACCCCACGGACTGTTGTAGCGCAGCCCCCAGGCCAAGCTAACCCTGAGCAGGCTGGGCCCTCGGGGAGCAGAAGCCGCCCGTCTGAGCCTGTGCCCGTGCCCAGCAGAATGCTGGGCGCTTTTATTATGGTCTCGCTTCCTCCCGGGACAGCCCAGGGCTTGGCGTTATCACCTCCTCAGCAGTGACAAGTCGCTTCCTTGGTTCCCGCGGCATCCGGAACAAAGCAGCCCAAATCCCGGGGCTTAGCACAGAGGATGTTGATCATCTCAGTCTGGAGACCAGACGCAAAGTCGGGGCGAGTGGGGCCTGCCTCCCCAGGGACCTGCTGCTGCTGGTGGCCCAGACCGTCTGGTCTGTGGCCGCTCAGCTCAGCTTGGCCTGCGCCCAGCGCCGTCCCCTGGGTGTGGGTCCGAGTCGCAGTCCCCTCTTATGAGGACGCCCCGGACAACTTCATCTTAACATGATCCTCTGCAGAGACCCTGTCTCCAGTCAGGTCACACCCATGGAGCCGGGGGCAGGACTTCAGCGCATCTTGTTGGGGACACAGGAGAACTCAATAACAGTGGCTATGAGGGATTTCAAAGTCCCTGCGAGGTCACCCGGCTGGGTGACAACCCACAGCCAGCGTCAGCGCCAGGCTCCTCCCTGCTGTGCTTCTTCAGAAACATTCTAAGGCTCACGCGCGGGGCTTCTGCCCCCTACCCCCACCCCGTGACAGTGTCCATGCGAGACACTAGGTGAACTCGTTCCCCCAGGCTGGGCGTGACGGGCTCCGGGAGCCAGCCAGGTCTCAGATGCTCGCCTGTCCCGGCGTCCAGTGGGATTTCAGGGCTCGCTCCGTGAGAATGAACCTCTGTAAGCAAGGTTTTCGGGGCGTTCTTTCTGCTGAGGCCTCCACCCCTCCAGGTCCCCCAGATGCCTTGGTCACACCTGGCTTTGTGCCCAGGGAGACCCTGAAGGGACAAAATGTAAGGCCAAGGTGACATTCCCCCTGGCTGCCGCCGGAGGGTGTTGGGATTGGAGGGACCTCTCAGACCCTGCTTTGCACCCGGGCCCAGGAGCACCAGCCCATTCAGGAATTGTCCAGGGGTGACCCATGGTCCGTCTCTACCCCCAGGGGCTTTCTCAGTCACCCCCGCCTCCATCCTGCCCAGGGTGGCACTCCGGGGAGAAGAGGCTGCAGGAGGACAGAGGGACGGGGGCCTCCCAGAGCCAGGTGCCCACTGTCATCTCTGCCACTCAGGCCAAGCCTCCCGGTGGCTCCGGGTTCATCCCTGTCATAAAGGAGTCAGTGGCTGCCTGGCTGAGAGGCCCACGCCCCCCAGCCCCTGGCGAGTGGACCACGTCTCTGCAGGAGAGACCAGGAGAGGGCGAGGGTCTCCCACGAAGCAGGGCGGGGCGACCGCAGGAGGGAGGGCGCCGCACGTCTGAGGGGGCTTCTGGTCCCAAACCGCTATGCACACGCCAGTCACAGGCGCAGCAGCGGAGAGACACACCGGCGCCAGCCTCCACGGGGCAGTGGTACAGGTCTCTGCGCAGGTGCCGTGACGGCGGTGACAGCTGTGGACCCGGCCTGTCTGTCAGGAGGCCAGGAGAGCGCGCAGTCCTCTGCTGCCCACGACCACAGGCTCTGGGCCGGCGGGCGGTGTCCGCCTGCACCTCCGGCGACAGGCGCTGGTTTCAGGACGTCCCTGAGACGGAGCCGGGTCGTGAGTGCGCTGGGGGGGCAGGAAGCGACCAGACAGGGCGTGGGGCGGTGGGCACCTCCCTCCACCGCGCTCACCTGTGATGGTACACCCGTGTTTCTTTTCTTTTTAAGCGCATCTTACTGACTATGCTGTTACAGTTGTCCCAATTTTTCCCCTTTGCTCCCCTCTGCCTGGTACCCACCTCCCTCCAGCAGTCCCACCCGAAGTTCATGTCCATGGGTCGTGCACATAAGTTCTTTGGCTTTACCCTTTCCTACATTATTCTTAACTTACCCCTGTCTTTTTTGTTCCTACCAATGACACTTCCTTCCCCCTCCCAGCTGATAACCCTCCAGAATAATCCTGCGTTTCTTCCTGGCCGGGGAGGACCGCAGGCTGAGACAGACAGCACTGTGGGCCCCACGCAGACGCGGCTTGACCACATGGACTCCTGTGCCGCTCCCCTTGCCCCCAGCAAATAGCTCACCACGTTCCTCTCGGGAGCACAGCACATGCGCACCCAAGAAAGTCATGGTGAGATTCCCGGGCAGGCCGGGGGAGGGCAGGTTGTGTTTTTCTTCCTTGTTAGGAGGAACATTCCACAGAAGAGAAAGCAGAGAGGTCTTTGGGAGGTGCATCTGGAACTTTCTATGGCCCCGGGCACTCCCTGGGGCGTTACTGACAGCTCCAGGCAATTCAGGTTGAGTGGGATCTGAGTAGCTCCCTAATTGGTCCCACCTGCTCCTGAGCGTCCGCAGCACAGCGCCATCCTGCTCCGCAGCTCCCCTCTCACCGCGTGACAAGCTACGGGGCGCTGTGACAAGCTGGCCCTGTCCCACATCAGGCCCTGTGGGGAGAGGCCGCGGCGCAGCCCCCGCGTCTCCTCTGCCCCGTGTGGCAGGTCCTGGTGCCGTCGCCACTGATGTCCCAGGAGGCCAGGCTTGCTCTCCGAGGGAGGCAGGTGCAGGACATCAGCTCCGGGTCCCCCGGAGACGGCCGGAAACCCGCGCCTGCCGAGCGGTCATCGGTCACCGTGCCAGCAGCTTCAGGGGAGTTCCCACACGCCCCCAGCTGAGAAGCGTGTCTCTGAGATGCTCCCTGGGACGACACGAAGGGCCACTCTGAAGGAGCGCGGGAAGGCAGAAATTTCCAGATCCACCCAGCCAGTGTGCGGGACAGTGCCGACCGGGAAGACCCAGCCCTGGCTACGGCCTCTGTCGGGAACGAATGTATGTCCCCCCCCAAATTCACATGTTGACCCCAGGCCCCAGTGTGGTGGTATCTGGAGGTGGGCTCTGGGTCGATTAGGTCAGTGGGGGGCACCCTCGGGAAGGGGATTAGCTCCTGCTAGCAGGGACCCCTGAGAGCGGCATCGCCCCTTCTGCAGTGTGGGCGCACAGCAAGAAGACACCGTCCGTGGACCGAGAGACACGTCACCTGGGACTTCAGCCTCCAGAACGACAAGAAGTGTCTGGATTTTGTTTACAGGGCAGCCGGTCTGTGGCGTCTTGTTACAGCAGCAGCGGGACTAACGGGGACCCTACTGCCCCGGAGAGAAGTGCCCGCCTGCTGAGCTGGGCTCCCTGCTGCGCTGAGAACGGAGGATGGAAAGGTTGCAGTGCAGACCACGTCCCTGCCCCCGTCTGTACCGGGCTCGAGCCCTCGCCCTCTGCTGGTCCCCACGAGAACCACAGCTGGGGCTGTGTCCCGGGGCCTGGAGTCTAACCGGACCCCGTGGCGGCTTCAGTGGTACAATGACCGTTGCAGCCAGCACCCACGAGGACAGCTCAGCCCCGTCCTGAGGGAGAGGGGCTGGAACCCTTCCACTTACGTCTGTCTGCAGCCAGACCTGCACCCCAGCCGTCCCAACCGCTGAGCTGAGCTGTCCCCGGGGGGAAGGGTGGCTGGACCACAGCAATGACCCCCTCCCAGAGGCAGCCTCTTCACTACGGGAAACTTGAAACACCGACAGAAGTGGGGAGAACCAGGTACCCACCCCCTGACCGTCCCCGGGCCTCAGCAGTGGTTAGCTCGCGGCCCATCCCGCCCCCTGGGCCCTGCCCGTTCCTCGGGAGCCCCGATGCTTCCGCGGCCAATCCCAGGCGTTCCGTCAGTTCACCTGGGAGTTTCGGCAGGCGTCGTGAAAAAACATAAGCGCGATGTCATTGTCACAGCTAAAAATGCTCACAGTACTTGTTCAATAGAACGAATATCCAGCTCATATTCAAAGTTCAACGCCTCTCTTATCGTGTGAAAATGGCCTAAGTAAGGTCCGTACACGGTGATCAGTTGATCAGTTTCTTACGTCCCTGTAATCTATTTCCCGCCTTTCCTGTGCATTGTTTCCCTAAGTAATTACTTAATTCAATTATGTAGTGAAGAAGTGGGTCCTCTGCCCCGTGGAGTTTGCCACGGCCCTGATTTTGGTGGCTGGGTCCCCCTGGTGTCATGTAGCTCGTTGCTCTGTCCCCCGTACGTTCTGTAAGCGGGTGGGGGGATCTTCAGGGCGGTTTCCTGGCGAGGACATCCCATGACGTAGGCCTGCTGCCTTCCCGGGGGGCGCGGAGCACCTGGTCTGTCTCTGAGGAAGGATGGCGGTGGCCGGCGCGCTCGTGGCTTAGATCCGTTCGTTCCCAAGTGACCGTAAGAGGGTCGTATTTGAGTTCCACATCCCTCATTCCTTCCGTGGCTGGAATCTTCCATCGTGAGAGCCTTCCCCTCGGTCACGCTTTGTCACCCAGCCTGAGGCAGAGGGGCTGCAGGAAAGCAGGATAAATCGGTGACACTCTCCCCGTTACGCTGACCGATCTTCAGAACGAGTTTGCACCCTCCGAAGGTGGCCAGCGAGGGTTTTTCTCTTTAAGAACCGTGGTGTTTCAGCCATTGCACTCGCTGTCCCCAAGGGTGCTCAGCCGTCGGAGGGGTCTACTGAGCCACCCCCTCCACCCTCGAACAGGCAGCTTCTGCCACAAGAGCCAGAGACTGCTGGGCAAAGACACGGTCCCTCACCTGCCACGGCTGCAGCATCCCACCTGGCCAATCCAAGGCCAGCCATGGGCACGTGGAGGACTCAGAAACAGAGCAGCCCTGAGCAGAGAGGGAATGCTCTAGAACCCAGCCGGGGGGCAGGAAGGAGGGCCGGGCACCGTCCCTGGTCAAGAGTGAGAACCTGGATCCAGTTTCCCCTGATGGGGGTGGGGCTGGTTCCAAGCTTTAAAACACACACACACCACACATACACCTATACACGCATCACAGACACCACATGTGTGCACATGCACACACACACATGCCCACAGCCGCTGCTCACAGGGAGAATGATTTCCAGGCTCCTGTTCCCACCTGCGGAAAACACAGAGGCTCTGATACTCAGCGCTGGCCGGCTTAGCCGGTTGGATGAAGGAGTGAGTTGTGCTTCTTAAGACGCAGCGACCTCTGTGTGGGTCCGTCTCCTTCTCCCTCCTCCCGGCTCAGAGCTCCACTTGCTCCTCAGCAGCTAGGTCCGGACTAGCCATGACTGTCTAGCTGAAGTGGGGCTTCTAATGCCCTTTCCAGAGCCTGCAGATACCCACTGGCATGCTGCTTATTTTATTTGCTCAGTCCCTGCTCAGGACAGGATATTGGAGGTGAATTATTTATGCCCCAAGAAGCCAAGAGACAGAGGGAGGAAAAAAAGAGAGAAGAGCAGGGAAACAGTGATTTCTGCATGGCTGTCTTGCAGGTCCCTGCCTTTCTCAGTAAAACATATTTTGTTCTTCCTTCATTTCTGAAATTTTCATTTGTGCCCTGCCACTGGGGGACAACGTTATTGATTTATTTAAAATATTTACACTGAGTTACAAGATCAAGACAGACGCACGCATTAGCAGGAGCAGGGGAGACCAGCGTGCCCACGGAGTTCATTTGCGAGTAGGAAGCCGGGCAGGCGGGGTCTGAGAACGTCCCGTGACGCGAGCTTCGCTAATTGCTCACACCTGCAGCCGAATGCCTCCCCAAACTCAGCCTTCCAGCCTGTTCCTCTCTAATTAGTAAGGTAATAGGTGCATCTCCTGTTTGATAGAGAAATGCAGAAGCCTTGGACTTTCTTCCTCAAATTCTTAGCAAAGGAATCAAGAAAAGGCCATGGTTTGGGTCAGGGGCCCCTCTACCCAACGACAGGGCCCTTGGAAACCTCTCGGTTCAGTCTCTGTGGTGAGGCCGTGGAGAGTTCGGGTCATTCGCATGCTGTGTGACCTTGGGCAAACCACCCAGCCCCCTGAGCCTCACATGGGAATGCACAGCTGGTCCCAGCTCGCAGGGCTGCTGCGGAGGGGCCTTCGCCCACATGATTCCCATGGCGGCCGCTCAGGATCGGCTCTCTTGTTCCTGCCCCCCCCCCCAAACTTCCTCACCAATGCCATTCTCTAGGCTGTTCCAGGTCCCACTGCTGCAGACCCCCACCTCCAACCAGCCCCCCACACAGTCCTGCTTGCTGCCTAGCCCGGCCTTTTCCCCTCTCAGGCCCAAAACATTGAGGAAAACCACCACCTGGGCTGAGTGCCACTCTATGATGGTGACTTGCGGGGCTCTCCGTGTACATCAACTCAGTGAATCTTCGTCATTGCCAGGAGAGGGACACAGCTGTCCGCCATTTGACCAATGAGGCAACCAAGATGTTAGAGAAAAATTGTCCAAAGACACGTCAACAGACAGTTCACAGCACAGGAGATCCCAGCTGCCTGTCATGCTTTGGCCAAGTTGCCCAAACAAACCATCAAGGAAACGCAGATGAAACTGACCCTAAAATGCCATTTCTCATTGACTAGATTTTCCAGTGATTAGAAGGACCACGGTTTCCAGTACACGCAGGAACACAGGAAAACAGGTGCTCACGTGCTTGGGAAAGGGCGTGCGTGCACGCAACCTCTACAGGAATGAACCTCACGACCTCGGTTAAAATGTAAAACACAAGCCCCCTTTTCCCAGTCTCCTGGAGAAATAACTGACGTGCGTCACTGTATGAACTTAAGGCGTACAGCATGGTGGCTCTATTTACAACATCGTGGAATGACGACCACACTGGGTTCACTAACACCCACCTTCTCGTAGAGACGCAGGGAAGGAAAGGAGAGTTTCCCTCATCACACTGCACGCGACACCCCTGTGCTTACTTCTCTTCTCACTGTGGGCATCTGTCCCTTCTGACCCCCTCCCTCCAGTTCTCCCGGCCCCTCCTTGTCTCCTCGTCTCTTGGCGACCACAAGTCTGATCTCTTTTGCTATGAGTTTCGTGGGCTCTGCTTTTCTTTGTTTATTTCAGATTTCCAATCTGAGGGAGATCATACAGTATTTGCCTTCCTCTGCCTGACTGACTTCACGTAAGCATGTTCCTCCTGTTGCAAATGTCAGGATTGAATTCTCGTGACGGCTGGACGGCATTCCTTTGTGCATGTGTCCACCGCAGTGCCTCTGTCTGCTCGTCCACGGACGGACCCTGAGTTGCTTCCACGTCTTGAATCTTGTAAATAATGCCACTGTGAACGTGGGGGTGCAGATGCCTTTCAAGTGAGTGTTTTCATGTCTTTCGGGTACATTCTCACGGCGGGATTGCTGGAGTATACGGTCGTCCTGTGTCTGATTTCTGAGGATCCTCTGTTCTGTTCCCCATGTGGCTGCAGCAGCCACGTTCCCGCCAGCAGCGCGCGAGGGTCCCTTCCTCCATGCCCTCGCCCAGACGCACACCCTCTGAGCAAGCCCACCATGCATGAAAGTCACGCACAGGGCGTCCCCGGCAGAAGAATGAACGCTCCCGACAGCGATGCTGGGCGTGGAGAAAGACGACGGACACAATTCCCGGACGTTAAAGAATTGTTTTTAATGGGGGAAATGGAAGCACACTAAATTTTCATCAGTAGAGAGCAGCTGAATCAACTCTGTGTCTCCACGGCATAGAGCATCAGGCAGCAGCTTTCAAGGGTGAAGGAGCGCTCCCCAGGCTCCCTGGCTGACGGAAACGCCGGCCTGAGCTGTTCCTTCAGGGGTTTCGGGGCGGCGTGTTAGATCCAGGCGTCCACGCTCCATTGCTGCAAACTGTACCCCGTGCCTTCCCAGCCCGTGTGAGGACCGCAAGCTCCCAAAACGACCGAAGCTCTCTCTGCCGCCCACACAACTGTCCACCAAGTGTTTTCGCCCAACTCCTGGCACTTAAAACCCCAGTAACCTAAGGACTTGCCACTTCCTGCACTCCCCCGAGGATGTCGGGGACACGCTCACCAGCACTGGGTTCCTTTTCTGCTGCAATTAACGGGCCCTGTCATGTCAGCAAATGGCTAAATGACACGTTAAAGATGCTCCAGGAACGCACGTCAGAGCAAAATAAAATAAGCCAGGGAATGTCTGTGTGGGGAGGGGCCGCGGGCGGTGGTGGGCGCTCGGGGGCTGCCCCTCTGGGGAGGCACGGGGTGCCCAGTGCCCGCCGTGCTGTGGGCAGGAGCCGCCTGCCGGGAGCCTTTCAGGCAGGGCTCGTTCTGGGCAGTAGCAGCTGCCCCGCCTGCTCACAGCCTCCTGGGCTAAGGGTGCGGTGAGACGGCTGCTACCATCAAGGAGGAGCAGACGAGCAGGCTCAGGACTGGCCGTCGGGCTCATTCCGGCTCCGGGGCACCGGTCGGTCCCTCGCTGTCAGGTGTGGTCCTGGGACGAGGGCTGGGGGACAGTGGCCAGAGTGTGGCCCACAGAGGAGGGCGGGGCGTGGGCTCCGGGCTGGGGGGATGCACCTGAAAGGTGTGCTCCTGTCCGGGGGGAGGGGGGCAGTTTCTGTCTCTAGGACACGGCCAACCCTGGGATGTCACTCCCCGCAGGTCAGCAGGGCCCCGGTGTCAGGACATCAAATGTAGAAAATTGAAGACGGGGTCGATGCCCCTGCCATCTGTAAGGCGCAAGGACAGGAGTCTTGGTCTCCGGGGTCACGGCCCAGCCCACGCACGGAGGTAGTCGCCACGCTCAGCCTGTCCTCCAGCCTCACAGCCTCGGGGACAGAGGGGGCCCTGCTCTCACCCTTCACCAGCTCGCCCCTGCTGCCCGGCACCCACCAGCCGCCACGCTGACCTCAGCTTCTAGCCTGGTGGCTGCCCTGAGACCACATGGGCTCCAGGTTGCAGGAGACTCGGTGAGTCACGCGGGCCGCGGGGCTGCCAGCGCTGGGGGGAGGGGCAGAAGTGGAGTAGGCGGGGACGGTGGCCTGGGGACAGCTCCTGTGGGAGCTCTGGCGCTGGAAGGGCCCTGCTGAGAGGCTCAGCTGGGTCAGGAGCCCTCGGGGCTGGGGGGAGGCAGCGCCTAACACCCCACGCGCCGTCCAGACAGGGGGCCCACGAGCAGGGCTCCTGGGCTTCCGTCCTGAGGGATGAGCCGAAGGGCTGTCAGCAGAAGCAGGGCCCCCGCGTGGGGACCTCGGTGGCCAGAGGGAACCCTCCCAGACACGGGAGCTGGAAGGGACGGAGCGGAACCGGTGCTCCCCCCAGAGGACCTGGGCAATGAGTGCCCGGTGTCGATCCGGCCGGGCCGGGGTGCAGAGGGCCAGGCAGGGCTGGGGGAAGTTTGGGGGGCTACGGGAGCCTTTGGTGAGGCCAGCCAGGAAGCCCCTGGCTGAACCTGCGGTGGGGGTGGCGTGGGGGTTGCCGGCTTTAACTGGAGCGGAACCTCAAGGACACCTGGGCACAGTCAGGCACACGGTCCTTCCAGGCGCTCCCCGGCGCTCCCTGCGGACAGCCCAGCTCCCCAGCTGCTCCCTCTGCCTGCTTGTCCTTCTCTGGGCCTCGGGGAGACGGTGCCTTGAGCATTGGGTTTTGGGGGCAGCCTTCCGTGGCACTAAGGAAAACCTGGCAATAATTCTATGCAACATAAAATTTACTGTCGATGCCTAGTTTTGCCTTGATTATTCAGAACGCAGCACCCTTTTAATCCAAAACTGGGGGGTGAGGCAGAGGTCTGCCTGCCGGGGGAGCTGAGTGACCTCGTGACTCCGTGCTGAGTCTGTGCGCTGGGCTCAGAAATACAGCCCCCACCCCCACACCTGGCGAGAGCACAGTGAGAACACCCCAAAACCCATGGATGGGGCCCTTCTTCCTCCCCTTCTGCAGCCAGTGTTGACTCCTGGCCTGGGGGGTAGGAGAGAGCCCTTGACCCAGGGGCTACTCATCCCTCCTGTCCCATCCCCTTCCTGCTCCCCGCGGCTGTGAACTTGAGAACCACACGCGGGCACCCATGGCCGCCCGACTTCACCCACGTGGACTCCCCAGCCGCTTCCCTCCTCCCCGGTTTGCGGTGACTTTCTTAGTAAGTGATTATCGAGCAGAACGGGGTCCTTCTATGAGCGATAGTCCGCAGAATAAATCGTAGCTGCGTTTTTCTTCTCGTTTCCCCCCGCGTGGCGCGCGCTTTATCATCTTAAAGATCTCTGTTCGCACTTAAGTGCATTAGAGTAGATGAGTGTGATATTTATTCCCTATTGTAATTATTATTTCCTCTTATAATTGCTGAGGTGCATGAGTGCTTCTAACGCCGTTCCTCCAGCCCTGGAATGTAAAGATTTTCACTCTCTCCCGACAGGACGGCTGCCTGTAACACCGACGTCAGGGGAATCGCACGGACGTGTGGAAATGAAGCCAATGGAGCTGATCAGCTAAGCAGAATGGGCATTGCTTCGTAAGAAAAACACCCGCGTGTTCACTCCGCAGCCATTCCAGGGGACGGCAGAGCGCTCACCGAGGTCTCGGGCCACGCGTGCCCTCTAATTACGGTATCGTTCTTGATGGTGGTGACCTCTCATTACGCTCAAAATGCTTGTGTACGGAAAGGTCTGAGGGGCACCGAGGGGCCCTTCCTGCGCGCTGTCCTCTGCTGCGCTGATTCAGCGCCCGCTGCAGAGGGCGAGAACGGCGACATTGAGAGAGCTCGACCTCACTGTGCCGGAGGGGTTCCCGGCTTCATCGCGTGCCCCCCACAATACCTGCTCTGAGGCTGGGAGCTGGTGTTCGCAACCTGCCAGCCCTGCAGAGGTGAGCCCGGGAGCCGGGAAGTCCTTCCCGGGCCAGCAACGCAGGGCCACCTGCCCGGCCTCACCCGGGAGCCTGTTGGGCGTGCGCCCCACACCCGCGGCATCAGACACCGCCAATTCTCAGGATTCGAGGGGACCGTGTGCACCTGACGTGCGAGGAGCGCTGGTTTGGAAAGCGCCACGTGGAAGGGCACGCGGGAGGAGCGGCGCCTGCACAGACAACGGCCAGGAGGCCACTGCCACCGCGTGCAGGACGTCCAGGTGGCCCCGAAGGCCGGACCCTATAAACACGTTTTCCTACCTGGGAGGAACAATGCTGGCGTGCTCCGCACCGTCACAGCGGACCTGTGCAACCCCAGGGCCAAGGGCGAGGCGTGTCCCCTGGGGGGTGACAGGTCCTGTGGGAGGAGACGGGGTGTTAGTCTCCTGGGGCTGCCCAGGCCACGTGCCGCATGCCCAGGGGCTAAAACAGCAGACGTGCATTCTGTCACAGCTCTGGGGGCCGGATTCTGAGACAGAGTTCTCCGCGGGGCGCGCTCTCTCGGGAAGCTCCAGGGGCAGCGGCCTCCTGCCTCTCCTGGCTTCTGGGGGCTCCCTTCGTCGCCCTGAGTAGGTCCTTGGCCTCCCGGCTCCATCTCCTTGCATTTAAAACCAAGCTCAGAACACGGAACTCCCTCACAGGCGTGTTGTCAACATCTGGTCTTTAAAAGAAAATGATTCTTGAGCATGTAGCAAATACGAGATGTTCCAGGAATACTAACTAGGAGGTGACCTAGCACAGCTTCTCAGATTCTAAATCTGGCAGGAGAGAGAAGGAGAGGGGTGGGGGCCCGTGGGGAGGGAATGAACTACTTTTAATCCCTGGCCAAGAGCTGATTTCTTTAAATCCACACTAATATTACGAGCTCAGCCTGTTCCAACAAGGAATTCTGCTTCTGTGACGGTCCCGTCTCCTGCTATGCTGGCGGAAAGAACAAGAATCGCGTGGGCCTGGAATCTGAATGTGCCTGGGGGGCAGGGGAGGGACAAGTGGGGGCGGGGCGCTGTGGGAGCCCCCGAGGCGCCTGCAGGAGGGGTTGGCGGTCCCTCCTGGGGCCAAGCCATATGACTAATAATTAATATTTAACTCTGGTTATCAGGTCCTCCATCAGCCCCATTATCTCAGGTCAGGAACGGAAGAAGTGCATGTATTTATCAATTAGCTTTTACCCTCCCGTCCGCATTTCTCTCTGCATAGATGCAGATCAATATTGCCTGTGATGTCGCCTGCAATGTCCAGAATTTTTTCAAAGATCGGGATGCAGCCACGGGACAGTGCTCTCTACTTCCGGTCCTCCCGGCACCAGCACCGCGAGAGCGGGCCGGCAGGACCCCCTGATCTACGGAGGACGCTCAGCCTCCTGCCTCGTCCAGGACCGGGCCCCGCTCCTTGAATGAGTCTCACATCAGGTTTTATCTCTTCGAGTGTTTAAAACACTGAAAAGTGTTTTCATCAAACATTCCCAGGCGCCCACCACCCAAAATTAACAAATGCCAACACTTTCTTCTTTTGTTGTTGATTTTCGATACAAAATGCCTAAAACGTTACCTATCGGGTTCAGTCCCTCCCAACCCCCCGGCAGGGCCCCACTCCCTCCTGCCTCTGGGACAGCGCCCGGTCCTCGGGGCTTTGGCCTCCGTGCACAGATCTGCACAGACCCACAAGCAATCCGCGGCGCGTCTGCTGGGCTCCTCGGGCTGCCCACGCTGGTCTGGAGTCACCCGGCGTGTTCATGCGCGTCCAGACTGTTTCCCTTCTGCAGATGAGTCCCCTGGTGCACAAGAGCAGGTGGACTTTCTGGCTCACGGTTCTGTGCATTTTCAACCTATGCAGACCACCAGGTTGCTCCCCGGAAAGACGGGAGCAGTTCGTGCCCCATCAACCAACAGGGCATGTGCGTGGCTCCCCCTCCCAGCTTCTCTGCAGTTCAATGTCGCCCAGCTTCTCAGATTCTAACGAATCGGACGGGTCGGGGAGGAGACCGGGGCCTCACGGCTGCTTTCAGCTGGTTGTCCTCTGCTGGAGGGGCCGACAGGGCGCGAAGTGGGCGAGAGCCAGAGCAGGAGCCAGACGTAAGAGAGCTGCGGCCGGAGGGTCCACGCGCTCAGAGGGGCTCTCCAGAGACTCGCGCGGACTGCCATTCCCTCCCCGCCATCTGCCGCCTCAGGAAAGCAGAGGAACCCAGTGCGCGTGCTTGGAGGACAGGCTGGGGGCGTGGGGAGACCTGTCTTCGGGCTGGCTCTGAGACGTCCTATAGACAGCTGACGTCACTCTCTGCACCTCAGTGCCCTCACCTGTCAAAGGCGGACAGCGATTCTCGTCCCGGGGTCCTGTGAGGACTAATGGGAGCAATATCGTGGAGGGCCCAGCCCCTGGCTTGGCATAGAGTGTCAGGAAAGGCGAGTATGGTCATTAATACTCTACAGTACACGGCAGGATGGGGCCTGGACTCCGGAGGCACCCTGGCCGGGTTTCCTGCCTAGCTTGGCTGCTTGCTTGCTGTGTGCCTTGGTTTTCTCACCTGTGAAATGGGGGCGACACTAATACCACCTTTTGTGAAGATCAAGTGAGATTGTTTACGTACAGGACTTAGTGCCTGGCTCATAGTAAGTGCTCAATAAACGATTGCTCGCATCCTAACAGAGCAAGTTATTAGAAGCAGGGCTGCCCAGTGACCTAGCAAAATCTGTTTGGGAGTACTGGCCCAGAAGGTCCCCAAACCACAAACCTCTCAGTATAATGCCGCTGCTGGAGCCTTCCCGAAGAGGACAAGTCGCTCTCCTGCACGCTGACATTGGCCACCGTGGGGAGCGCCCCGAGGACCCAGGGGTCCTTCCACCCCTGCCCAGTTCTGAGGCATAACGGCAGGTCTGGCCACCATGGGCCCGGGCAGGTGTGGGGCAGAGGGAAGAGAGGAAGCTGCCCCGTGCTCGGGCCCAGCAGGAAAGCCCGTCAGACTGACCACGCGTGGAAATGCCAGCAGGAAGCGATGTCCTCTGCTCTCCTGAGACGTCCCTGCCAGCGTCCTGAGTGATCGTGAATCACTCCTTTCTGACGTGGCCTCTTTTCTCAGGGCATTTGTATAAGAAGCATCCAGCCATCTCATTTCAAACATAATTTAAATGGGGGAGGGGGGAGACCCTGCGAGGTTTATTATTAACTAAACAAGATCACAGGACCAGCTTGGTAGCCACGGGAGGGGGAAGAAGCCATCACCCCAAATATTCTACACCCAGCACCCCGACCTTCCGGGAGGGGCTTCCAGATGAGCTGCCTTTTGTCATAAATCTAAATATCTGTTCATGCCGATCTGCATTTTGATGCTGGAATTAGGTGCCCCATGTGTGCGGATGGTGGGATATTTATTGTCAGTTAAAATTTCATGTTCCCTGGATTGATGTCTGTGCATAAGAACACATGACTAATGTCTTGCAGGTAGTTTGAATAGGTGCAGAGCGAAGATTATTTAACACTGACTTCCGCTTTCCGTCTTCAGAGCCTCTCAGAAATGAGAAACCAGGTCTCTGGGGACTCTCTGGGGGGAATGGAAGTAAATGGTAAACATATAAATAAGTCGGTCCTGTTTCCTATTGGTCGGGAGCATGCTTCTCTTTTAAGATCTTGTTACAGCTCTGAATTTATGAATTCTAAAAAAAAATTTAGAGGCAATTTGAAATATTTAAATGTGTTTTAAAGACTCTGCATGGGACCGGGAGCTGTAACCTGACAGCATCCCAAGCACCGCTCAGCTGGTGGGGAGGGGGCCCGAGACCCAGCAGTGAGACGCCTGGGCTGCAGCTGAAGACGGGGGGCCAACCCCACAGCTGGCTATCCCAGGGAGCCCCGATGAGTCCCAGGGGACCACCACCCAGAGCACGTCCCTGGAGCAGGGACAGCAGGGACCCTCAGAGACTGCATCTGTGGGAAGGCCGCCGAAAGCCGGGCGGCTGCCGTCAGTCCTGTGAGTTCGAAACCTGCGTCCAGCAGTTCTTGCTCGTAGCTCGTATCTGGGGGGACCAGCCCCCGCTCCCTCCTGGGAGCGGCGTACGAGGGGGGAGCCATTGTCCCGGGCGCCTGCAGTAAGACAGCAGCATCTGCAGAGAATGTAACAAGCAATAATAAAACCCACTAAAATCAATCTGCTTTTTATTATCCTCGTGCGCCGGGGACGCTGCAGGGTGGCCACGCGAGCACACATTCCCCACAAAGCCTCTCGCGGGCCTGCGTTCCAGACAGTGGCCGCCGCTCCTGCGGACTTTCAGGGGCTCGGCCTCAGGTCGGCACGGGTGCCTGGCTCGTCCTCTAACAGAAGGTGAAGGGAGGAGCCCCCCTACACAGTCAGGCCCCACTCAGCTTCACAGCGCTCATTTCAGAAGGAAGGTGGCCAAGGCTCGGGGTTGTTGGGGCTCAGCGGGCGTGGGGTTCAGGTCTCCAACCTGGCACTACCCACCCCAGGTTTAAACAGTCGCTTCAGACTAAACAAGAGACCTGTCACTGTGCAGACGCAGAAACAGAATCGATTCTCCTGTCGGTGTGACCGTGTGCCACTTGCGTTCTCCACATTCAAAATCATGACACGGAAGGTGTCGCGTTCCCATTTGGTGCGAATTCGAGGGCATGAGCGATGTCCCACCGAATGGAGGTTTATTTTTAGTGGTGACCGTTTATTTTAAAACTAAAATGGGATTTCAGAAAATGAGTGTTACATGACTATCATAGAAAATAATTTTGTCTTACAGAGGAGAGGGTGTTAAAAAACAATGTGTCAGCCCTGGCTGGTGTGGCTCAGTGGATTGAGCGCCAGCCTGTGATCCAAAATGTCACTGGTTCGATTCCCAGTCGGGGCACAGGCCTGGGTTGTGGGCCGGGTCCCCAGTTGGGGGTGTGCAAGCGGCAACCAACTGATGTTTCCCTCAGACATCAATGTTTCTCTCCCTCTGTTTTCCCCTCCCTTCCCCTCTCTCTGAAAATAGATAAATAAAATATTTTTTAAAAAACGGTGGACCTCAGGTGTCTGTCTGTGTGGCATCCCTCTGCCCGGCAGACGTGACCCACTCCTGAGGGGCTGTGCTGGGCAGTTCAGTCCTATTCTCCTTCCCTGGGCCGGGGGCCGGGGCTGCAGCAGAGGCCACAACACACCCCACTGCTTTCTCAGCAGTGAGGTTTGCTTAGGGAGCCCAGCTCCATCACACACCCTGCACTGTGCAAGGAGCATCTTTTTTAAAAAATCGATCAGGGTCCTGGCAGGAACCAGATTGTACACTCAGATGGTGAGTCATCTGCAGAAGACAACTGACAAAATCCAATACCTACTTGTGAAAAAAAAATCAACAAACTAGGGATATAAGGGCATTTCCTCAACCCGACGGAGAACACCTACAAAACCTCCCCAGCCAGCACTGCTCCCCAAGGAGGGCAAGCGAGGCACGGAGGCCATTCTTGCCCCTTCTGTTCAGCCCTGCACTGAAGAGTCAAGCCGGTAAATCGGGCCCAAAAAATTATAAGGCATCCAGATTGTAAAGAAAGAGGTAAAACTTTTTATTCCCAAATGTATCACCCTATGTGAGAAAACCCTATAGAATCCACAGAGATTCCTCTTAGAACTAATAAATTTAGCAAGTTTTTAGGGTACAGATGAATACACAAAGATAAATTGCATTTTTCCATATTAATAATGAATAATTTGAGGGTAAAATTTTAAAAATTTTGTTGCAATAATATCAAAAAGAGTAAAACACTTTAGAATGAATTTAACAAAAAGGTGTGCAAGAATTGCCTGCTGAAGACCATAAAACGTGGCTGGGAAAATGAAAGAAGGTGTAAATGAATAGAGATATTCCATATTTATGGATCAGAAGGTTTAATATGGTTGCGATGTCAGTTTCCCAAATTGATCTATAAATTCAATACAATACCTATTAAAATCCCAGCAGGATCTTTTGAATAAGCTGACAAACTGGTCCTAAAATACACGTGGAGATGCAAAAGACCTAGAATTGCCAAAACCGTTTTTGAAAAATAGAAACAAAGTTGGAATACTTATGCTCCTCGAGGATCACGATATTGGAGGAAGGATCAGCGTACTGATCGACGGAACAGAGTGAGACTCCAGAAATAAACGCTTACATTTATAGCCCAAGACTTTTGACAAAGATGACAAGACAATTCAACAGGATACACAATGGTCTTTTTTTAAATGATATTGTAACAATGGGACATCCGTATCTCTACCATATATAAAAATTAACTCAAAATAGATCATAGACCTATATATAAAAACTACAGTTATAAAACTTCTAGGACAAAAATCTTCAAGATTTTGGGTTAGAGACAGAGTTTTTAGACATCACTAGCCAACTGATAAATTAGACATCTGTAAACTTAAAAACATCTAGGCTTCAAAAGACACCATGAAGAAAATGAAGACAGGCCACAGTCTGGGGGGAAACATTTGCCGGTTACGTAGCTAATGAAGAACTTGTATCCAGAATGTAGGAAGAACTCTTGCGGCTCGAGAACAAGAAGACAATTTAAATTTAAAATGAGCAAAAACGTGATGGCTGTTTCACTGACAATGACAGACATGCAGATGGCCAGTAAGCACGTGAAAAGGCACTCAGCGTTATTAGCCATTAGCGAAATGCATATTAAAGCCGTAATGAGATACCACTACACATCTAATAAATGGCCATCATTTTTTAAATATCAATACGAAGTAGAGGTGAGGCTCTGGAGAAACCGGGACTCATTCACTGCTGGGGAAACTGTAAATGACACAGTAGCTTTGAAAGACTTAAAAAGTCAAACAGAAACTCACCACATGACCCAGCAATTCCACACCTCAGGATCGACCCAAGGACAGTGAACACGCATGTCCACGCCAAGGCTTGCCCACAAGCGTTTGTGGCAGCGTTATTCAGAATAACCCAAGTCTGCAAACGACGAAATGTCCATCAACCAGCAAAGAGATCAGCCAAACGTGGGGTGTCTGTACTAGAAACTATGCAGAACAAGAAGAAACAAAACACGTATTTTACGACACGGATGAGCCTCAGCAACGGGATGTGACGTGGAGGAAGCCAGCCACAGAAGACTCTCTGTGGTGTGATTCCATCCATATCGATGTCTACAGAAGTCAAGTTCTGGGCATTGCCCGGAGCTGCAGCCGCGGGCCGGAGTGCATGGGGCGAGGGGGACGGGGACGACCATGATATGTGACAGGACTCGGGGGGGGAGAGGGGGGTCATGCTGTAAGAGGACTGAGTCGTTGGATTTGACTTGGAGCAGATACACGTGGTGGTCTGCCAAGTCCACCTTCATGAAGAGAAGAGAGAAGAAAGCCAGGGAGGGGGGAGGCCCGGTGACATAGTCTGTGGAATTCAGTCTTGGGGCGGAGAAGAGCGTGAAGAGGGGGCAGCTAGATCTTGGGGGGCAAACGGAATCCTGTCCAACCCAGGACGGCGGGGCCTGCAGCTCTTCTCCACGGTCATGGCCGTGGCTCCGTCCGGGTCTCCTCGGGCCCAGTGCAGTCTCGGTCCTGCCTGCAGGGAGGCGGGTGCCACAGCCTGGCCCATGAGCGGCAATCACACATTTTGGCAAAGTCACGGGAAGCCATCACTGTCAGACGGACACTGTTGGCAAGTGTCTTTGCCCCCAGCAGGGAGAGCCTGCCCTGGACAGAAGCCACCACGGGCAAGCAGAGCCGAGACAAGGAGAAAGCCACCGAGTGCTGGGGCCCAGCCCCTCCCGAACTCGGCAGGTGAGCCGGCAGGTGCCTCCGG
Organism: Furipterus horrens; assembly: GCF_987537825.1. Lineage (NCBI taxonomy): Eukaryota > Metazoa > Chordata > Mammalia > Chiroptera > Furipteridae > Furipterus > Furipterus horrens. Next base: position 101,582,244 of record NW_028327180.1, read on the forward strand.
TTCCTCCCACGGCCGTGTAATCCAGAGCTTCCCGAACCCGACTGCACCTGCCGGCAGGTCCCTGTCGCTGCGGCCAGGCCCTCGCTCCCCGCCTGTTCCTGCTGCCCCTGGGTTCCCAGCCCTGCTCCCCGCTCTCCTCCCTCCTCCTCCCCAGACACGGCCCGCCCTTGTGAGGCTCCTGGGTAACGTGGGGCAGAGGACCCGCCACCTACCCCCCTGCTGGCCAGCTGCAGGAACTTGCTGAACAAGTGACTTCCTCTCAGAGCCTCTGTCACCTCGTCTACGAATCAGGGACGGTAACATTGACTTACTCATTTGCCAGAAGGATCCATGGAGTCTCTCCCTGCTTATCAATACAGGCACTGTTATTACTAATCATTCCTGGGTGGGCCTCCACTGGTGCCAGAGTGGCATCCGGTCCCGTCAGGGTGAACACATTGGCCGTGACGTCCAGACTCCAGAGCGCGTCATGTGCCCCTCGGGACGGGAGGTGAAGGCCGCGGGGCAGCGAGGCTCGGCCTTTTGAGCGGAATCGGTTCCTCCCACGGCCGTGTAATCCAGAGCTCCTCGAACTCAAACAGGCGCACAAGCCACGGGAACTGCTGTCCTGAGCCTTGGCCCCCCCACATGTCCTCAGGCCGGGGAGACCTGTGCTCAGCCCCAGAAGGAAGCTGACTTTTTATACCCCCTCCAAACTCCCCGCTCCCCAGAGGGGAGTCGGTGGCTTGGAGCTTGATGCTCACAGGCTGAAATGTCAGCGGGTGACGGAGGAGTGTGGCGAGGAGGCCCGGTGTAAACCCTTTAACCCAGCGGCGATGCTTCGGCGACCGCTGGGCGGGGGACGGGCCACCAGCTCCGCTCAGGAAGCAGGGCGGTGACATTTTCCCTCAGGGAAAGGTAGAGCTTCTCCCCAAATCAGGACCTTGGGGACCGCTGGAGCGTTCTGGGGGAGGCTTGAATGTTAATCTATGCGCTCCGGGAATGTCTGGCTCCCTCCTGGAGAGTGTTACCCACTGCCCCCCCGCCCCCCCGCACCCCCGTCTTCTCCATGGGGGTCGCAGCTTGTCTCCGGGTCGGAAGTTTGGACGGAGGACCGGCGCCCCAGCTTCCAGACCCCAGATGAGCCGCTGACTGTCCAGAGCCGTGAGTCGAGGCTCTTGCCGCCTCGTTTCCCGCCATAGGCCGGGCGTGTCAGCCCAGCCACAGAAGCCCCTTCAAGGACCCTCGACTGTCACCCCAGCTGTCACCGGTACCCGGAGAGCCGGGGGGAGGGCAGGACGGGAGTGAGGGCTCAGAATCCCGGGCGGGAAGGAGCGCACACGCGCCCACCCGTCCCACGGCTGGCGCTGGAGGGAGCAGTTTCTTTGTTTTTACTGTTTCAGGGAAATTTTCCCACACAGTGTTTGTCTGTCGGGGTAAAACCTGACCTGGAACTTACCGCAGTCACCCTCCGAGCCCTCTGCACACACACACCACCCCCCCCAGCTGGTTCACATGCGGGGCCTCTGCCTTCCACGGGCCTCGCGCTGCCCCACGGGAAACCCCAGCTCAGGAGAAGTGCTGGTTGCCTGGTGTATGTTTTGATTAAAAATAATAACCTTAAAAATCAATTCTTTATTTCTTCATAAATGCACCTTAGTAAACAAAGTCTTTCGAAGTAGGTGATGCGTGAGGAATGCAAACAAGGGGCCTTTGTCTCCTCTGTCCCTAAGTGTGGAGGTCACCCCGCCACCCTGCGCTCCAGGCCCGTGGGACCATTCAACAGTCTGGACAGTCCCCCCCAGGCCAGGGCGCCTGAGGCCGGAGCCGAGCCAACAGCCGCTCCTGTTCCGCACAAGAAAAACGGGGAGAGGTTCATGTGTGATGCAGCCAGCTTCCAAAACCCTGTTTCAATGTTGTTCAAAACCCTTCGGTGGGAAGCGGCTCTTCCAGGTGCGAGGCTCCGCAGGGTTCTGTCCAGGCGGTTTGAGGACGTTCTGGCCAGGCTCCAGTTCCGACCGAGGCAGCCGGGAGGAGGTTCATCATGTGTCAGTCCCAGGCGGCGGGCAGAGAGCGAGAGCGAGGTCCCTCCAAGAGGAAAATTCTGGAGCAGTGGGAAGGCACGTCTGCAGCGAACTTGACCCCTGGGACTCAGTGCTCCGAGGACAGAGGCTCCGGGAGGCAGTAACCTCCCCTCCCCGCCTCCCCCGCCCTCCCTCTCTCTCCTAATAAATCCTAACCTTAGCTTTTCTTCTCATAAACCAACGGGTTCCAGGCGGAATGGCCAGATAAAGCAAATAAAAATACTCACACGAAAACAATTTGTTGTTTACCTGAAACCCAAATCTGATCTGGCAGCCGTCAGTGCCGGGGGCTCCAGCCTCCCCTCACAATAGCGCCGGCAACCCCCTCAGGTGCTGCCACTGGCTCCCCGGATTTATATGGGGGTCAATGCGTTCCTGCCCCTGTGTGTGTGTGCGCACACGCGCACGCGGGACGTGATGGGATCTGAGCAGGACAGGAAAACTGCCTTGTAAAGTGTGAGCAGGGCATGCTTCCGCTCATTCTGCGGCTCAGGATAAATCTCTCTCCCTCTCCCCCTCCTCCTCCTCCCTCTCTCTCCCTCTCTCTCGATCTCTGAAGAAGAGAGACCAGCCTCGAGCACCATCACCACCCAGAGAGGTTTGCCATCGCCCTACCTCGTTGCAGGGAATGCGGACGACCACCGTCCCCTGCCCTCCAGCCCCCCATCGTCCCCTCCACGCCCCCCCATACACACAGCTGGCCTTTCTCTACGGTAAGGCCCTGGCTGGATGCAGCAGCCCTTCCCGGGCGACCTCGGCCCCCCGGCTCATTTCCAGCCACCTGCCCCCCCGACTCCCTGCCCGGCAGGACTTGGTGGCGACAGCGGCAGCCCCCAGCCCCACCAGCCAGAGTCCCCGGGTCGGCACAGGAGACGCGGCCGCACCCAGCCCTTCTCACTCAGCGCCTTCCTGCGCGCCATGGACGGTCCGCGCAAACGCAGCGGTTGCTTACAGGACCTCCCCTCCCGCCGGGCGTTTAGACTGTGTCCGGTCTACGAGGGCTTCTGGAAGTCTCAAAGGGAGAGAAGGGTGGCCTTGTGACAGCGACGACCGGGAGCGCCGAGTGCCCGCGTTTTATGTATTGTCCTCGCTTGGCGCGCGTGGTGATGAGCTGCATGGTTTTCATCAAAAGACACATGAATGGACTGTTAACGGCAAGCCCATCACTCTGGTCGGGAACTTCAGAAACAGGCGCAGGGCGTGCAGACCAGAAATCATCCTCGTGGGAACCGCTGCCAATGCTCGGCGGGGCAGGCGGCGGGGGAGGGCGTCTCCTAAGAGCTGCGTTTGAAAAACGAAGTTATCAAAGGAGAAGAGCAGAGGTAACATCCTGGGAAGATCGGCATCTGCCCAGGCCGAAGGCGGCCGCCATCTGTTCTGACCCCCCGGTTCCTCCATCCAGGTCCCTGTCCCCGTGCAGGGTGAGGCAGGAGGCTCCCGTCGGGCGGGGGTCGGGGAGGCTGCCGCGGAGCGCAACCACAGGGGATGCTGGTCTCAGTCGGTCACAGTGAATCCTCCCAAAGCGCCAAGTCCTGAGGGCAGAGTGAGGCCAGGGACGGAAACACAGCCCGTGGGTGCTCAGTGAGCTCCGATGCGGCGGAATCCACGGCAGGCTGGCGGCAGGGTGAGGGGCCTGGCGAGGCGCAGGGCTCAGAAGGAGCCCTCGGGGAACAGGGCGCAAGTCCCGGACCTCCTGGGGTGCAGCGGGTGTGGCCCCGGGCTGAGGGGGGCTGTGAGGGCGAAAGGGAGTGTCCAGCCATCTGCTGTCCTTGCCCATCCTCAGCGTCACGCCAGCAGCCACCGCCCTGCCCTGTCCCTAGCACCGGCGCCGGGCATCCCTCGGCTTTCTTCAACATGAAGTTGGAGAACCGTTTCCTTCCATTTAGAAACAGCCCCTAGAGACCGTCTCCCCGCCACCCCCTCCTTCCCAAATAATAAACCTGGAAGGTAAAGTCAGAGCCATCAAAATAAACCCACTTGGTGACAAGCTGTGACTTGGCAAAACTGAATGTGCGTGACTAGAAGGACATGGGAAAAGTCCATTTGGGGACCTCGTTCCTGAGGTTTGCTGTCTGCGTGCGGCCCTAAAGTTTTTATTCTCCCCAATTACGAGAGGAAGATCCATCATGGCGAGAGAGAACTGTCTGCTGGAAATGCCGTAAGAAGTGTCTCTGCTCGGACGAGCACAGCAGGCCTTTGTCTCCTTTCCTGGTGGGCACATTGGAGCACATGGGGCAGGAGTGGAGAGCGTGGGACGCTGGTCCATGCTGCTGGCACGTGGCATTCAAGGTGTCAACCAGCTCACCTGGGACTGCTGGGGGCAGGGGCTCTGAGGGCGGAGTGGGCGCCTGGGAGCTGTAAACAGGACGCGTGCTTGGGAAGCATCTCTCTTCTCGAGAGACAGCCGTCCTTCCATTTGGAGGATCATTGATTCTCCCCACGTCAGGGGGGTGGGGGAACTCAGCATTAATCTAAAGACTCTGCTCTGGAATAGCAATGCTTTCCCTGCCCTGTCTCTCCCGTTTGACAGACAGCCGGGATCCATCAGGGAAAGGGCCCACGCGCTGCATCGGGCATCAGTACGGGAGATCAATAAAGACCGGCGCATGAAGGAAGCCGCGAGGCTATGATCCCAGGAGATGTGTTACCTCTGACCTCCACGGTCCATTCAGTTCCCGGGCCCCAGAGTTCCGTGAGGCTGTGCCGGGGCCCGGGGCCCAGGAAACGCATGCAGATCGGCTGTAAATCAATGCGGTTTCGGGGGCAGCCAGGGCAGGGTGTGGCGCCCGCGTGCACCCTGGAGGTGAGCAGGTGCACAGCCCCGGCTCTGGGTCCTGCATCGGGCGGCCCCACCCCACCCTACCCCACGCCCGCCCTTTCGGAACCACCTGGCTGGACGGGGCTGTTCCCGCCGAGAACTGTCGGAAGCAGCAGGTGCAGGGGCCTGTCTGTGGGTCTGAAGGCCAGAGGGTGTTCGAGGCACACAGCCGGGGTCCCTGGGGCAGTCACAAAACACCAGTGGGGGGCTCCCCCATTCCCCAGTCCTCATCTGCTCTTCAGTGCCCTTCCTTGTTTCCATGACAGCGGGAGTACTTCCACGTGGTCGATGGACAGGAGGGGCCGCCACCGCCGGGCCTGGTCCCCGTTCCGCAGCGCACGCCGCGAGAACTGGGCAAAGGTGCGGCCATGCTGGCTCCTCCCAGTCCTGCTCCGACCAGCAGTCGCCACACCAAGTAAGAGCTAATGTCACAAGTGCTTGCGCTGAGCCTGTGAACGAGGGTCCATTACTGCCCGAGCCACAGGTGAGGCCCCTGAGGTGCAGAGAGATGGGCACACCCCGGCCCAAAGCCAGCCTTTCTGAAGCCAGCAAGCTCAGGTGACATGTGCTGCTCAACCCGAGTGCCCACCTCCTGCCCCCACCCCCACCCGCAGGCAGCCAGACTTGCCCCAGCGGCAGGGGTTCCCCCGGTCCCTCTGTCGCGGCGTGTCACAAAGCCGCCCCTGCACTTCAGGCCCCACAGCCAGCACCTGGGTCTCTGTGACAACCTTCCGGCTGCCGTGCGGAGGGGACTTCTGTCCCCATCCTCCCCCAGCAGCTCTGAACCACTGCCTGGTGGGGGTGAGGTGTCTGCAGCTCCCCATGATTGGGACGCTGAGGTGTGACCCTCACTGTCTCCGGGGCTCCCTGTGAGATTAGCCACAACCCAAACCTTGTGGCCTAGAATAACGAGCGTTTCTGCGAGTCAGGAACTCGGCTGTGCCCGGGCCGGGGCCTCTCGCTGCCCAGTATGCAGCTCGCCTGCGTGGGTGCTCTGCCTCTAACGTGCCTCCCCGGCGTGGCGGGCAAGCCGGAGCTGGCTGCTGGCCCGGGCCCTGGGGTGGGGCTGAGGTGGACCACATGTCCCCCACCCAGCGGCCTGGGCGCACGCCGCCTGCCGCCCACGGCTGACTTCCTGTCCCTCCACGGCTGGAGCGGAAAGTCCCTGCCCGCACCCTGCCTTCCTGCCCGAAGCAGCCTGGCGTCGTGGTCACTCTGGACAGGACGCATGTGCTGAGGGATCAACCCCTGCCCTCTGCCACAGGCCACCTCGGCCCCATCTCCTCCAGTTCCAGAAGCCCTCGTCCCTCGGGTCACAAGGCGCGCAGCCTGGCCGCAGCAGGAGGGGGGGCCGCTTCGTGACCCGAAGGATCTGCCTTCCCTGAGCCCAGCTGCCGCTTGGGCACGTGGGCGCTGGGGCTCCTTTGAGGACCCGGGCTGCTGGAGAGCCGGGCCTCGCGCTTCCAAGTAGCGCACGTCCCCCACCTGGGGGAGGTCGGGGTTCAGGAAACCAGGCCTGGGCTGTGGGGTCTTCTTGCTTCTAAGACAGAGGGGCTCCCAGGGCAGGGCTAACGAATGAGCCCCTTGTTCTGCACACACTCGCCCTTTAAGTTCGAAGGATCTAACTCCTTGGCCACATCGCAAAGCCAAGTTCCATTTTAAAGTAAGACTCAAGAAGGTATCACACGGGTTTTTTAAACACTGTATTAATTATATATAAATACATATAAAATGCATATCTTCTCTCTATCTGTATGCACTCTATTTATATCATGAATGCGTACATTGAACTTCACATCTGAAGTCCCTTACGGCGTCACCGATGGTCACCACACACGCGAGCACCCACACCGAGGACGACATGGCAGACGTCCCTCGCCTCCCTCGCAGTTACTGGCCCTACACTCGCCTGGTGTCTCAGGCCCTGAATTAGTCGAGCAGGATCACGTGGGCATCACTCTTTTAAATGAACTGTGACTCACACACTGAAATACAGATTTGAGGTATTCAGTTCCATGAGCTTGGAGAGCTGGTCTTTGAAAAATGGAGTCACTGCTCTGAGGAGAGAACCACCCACGTTGCCGCCTGTGCCAGCGGCCCGCTCCTCTGTTGCCGGGTAGAGCCCCATCGCGCTAACGAAGCCGTGTCTATCCGTGAGCCTCCCACGCGTGTGCGTTCCGGCTGTTTTCAGCGAGGGGCTGCTCCACATAACGCTGCTGTCCACGTTCCTGGACAAGTCATTTTACGAACATATGTTTCTGCTTCTCCCGCGTCAACACCAAAGAGGACTTGCCGCGTCCCATGGCAGGTCCGTGTCTAACTTCATAATACATGGTCCTCCTAAGGGACCATACCGTTTCCGTTCCCTTCAGCCGCATCTGAGAGTTCCATCTCCTCCAAATCGGTGCCAACGTTTGGCATGGTTAATATCTCTCGTTTTAGCCTTTCTGCCGACCGTGGTTAGACTCACTGAAGACGTTGAAAGCCTTTTATAGATTTATTGTCCCCTTCTTAGATCTTCTTCTGTGAGGGGCCGATCAACACTGAGTGGTAGTCTCCTCATTGTTGATCTGCAGGAGTTCCCTACGTGCTCCGGATGCAAAGCCTTTGCCAGACACACTTGCTGCTAATAGCTTTCCCATCTGTGGCTTTATCCTGATGACATCTTTCTGAGCAATTTCTCAGCACACTCTTGTTGTGACGTGCAGGAACTTTTCATGCTGATGAAGTTCAGTTTATCCCATTTTTAATTTTGTGGTGAGTTTTTGTGTGTGTCCTGATCAGGAAAGTCTTTGTTAAACTCATACGATTTTGTCTCTGTTTTCTGCTAGCACAGAGGTTGGCAGACTATAGCGCTCGGGTCAGATCCAGCCCGCCACCTGTGTTCATACAGCTTATGAACTACAATGATTTTACATTTTTTTAAATGGCTGGGGGGAAATCAAAGGCAGCGTCATGTTTTGCTACATGCAGAAACCACGCACGATTCCAAGTTCAACATGCAGAAGTGCAGTCCCATTGGCACGCGGCCTTGGCCGTTGGCTTGCGCGCTGTGTGTTGCGGCTGCTGCCGCACGGGGAGGCTGAGCTGCGTCAGACTGGGTGGTCCACAAAGCCTAAAACAGCTCATATTTAGCTCTTTACAAACAAAAAAAAAATTCACTGACCCCTGTTCTAGAAGCTTCTATGGCTCTGAGTTTTATGTTTGGGTGTGTGACCCATCTGGAATTAAGTTTTGTGTTTGGTGTAACATAGAGGTCAAGTTTTATTCAGATTCCTTTTATGATTATTTGAATTATGTGGCTCCCTGGTAGACACTACAGTGCAACCCATGTTTCCAAAGCCCCCTCTTCTCCCCCCAGAAGGAGGTGACAGCCCCTGCCTGGTGTCGAGCGGAGACCGAGGAGAGCGGCCCCGCTCAGCCTCTGGAGCACAGAAGGGGCTGAGCTTGGTAAGAACGGCACGGCTCCAGCCCTGGCGGGTCTTCCCTGACTGCACAAGCCCCGTGCCGGCTGGGGCTTTTGTATGAAGATCGCTGCCCGCTGTTCCTTCCCTGAGCCCACGCGCCTCTCCAGATAGGGGTCCCGGCACGCGCCTGCCACAGCAGCCCTGACCCCACAGCCGCGGGCGCGGCGGCTGCTGAGCACCTATTAGTGTTGCCCTCGTGTGGCCCGCACCCCACAGGCCACCTCCCGCCGCGCGCCAGCCTCGCTGAGATGAAAGCGAAGCCTCGCTGAAGCAACTAATTAGCTTGGATCTGTTTGAAGCCCGAGTTGCTGGGCTCTGAGAACCGAGGTCACCGCACCGTTCTTCCTAACAGCCCAGCGGAAATACTGGCCTATTGCTGACAGGGGCTGTGCCTCTTAGGGGCTGCCTGTCCTGCGCTGGGAGACGGAGTTTACCTCGCGTGTCTGGGGACGGCTTTCGGCGGGTTCATGAACTGCATTTGTTTGCGTGGCCTCTCTGGATTCCCAACTCCGGCTCCTTCTCATTGTCATATGCAATTCCAGGACTGGTGGTGGCTTTGCTTTGTGAATCTGGTGTTCAGTAGGAACCTCACAAACACACATACACACGCACGCGCGCGCGCATACACACACATGCACACACGCACACGCACACACACACATGCTCCTAGGTGCCCTGTGGGCCCCGCCCCTCACTCCGCAGAGACTGCGATAACATCACGTGTTTCATCCGCAGTTGCAAAGGGCTCCACACACAAGGCGATGTCATTCCTTCCTTTGCAAGTGGGTAAACTGAGGCCTGAAGACGCTTGTGACGTTTCATGCCACCGCCTCCTGCTTCGCCGGGTTTGCTCCGGCCCAGCCTCAGCTCACCCCACACTGGGTGCTCTCATGTGGCGGGCACCGGGCTCCGCGCTCTGTGCCTTTCACAGTCAAGCAGAGGCGGCCCTGGATGCAATTTCTAGCCTGTGTTTCAGACGGGGAAAGCGAGTTGTGGAGAGACCGAGAAGCTGCCCAGGGTCACCCACTACCGAGGGTCAGAGCCGGCACCCAAGCCCAGGCAGGGGGGCGCCAAAGACCGCGCTGGGGCCTGGACCTCTCACCCAGCTGATGACACCCCCTTGTCATCATCGGTCCCCCGGAACCGAGGTGCAGGCAGCCCCTGGCTCAGGGGTGTGAAGTTCCCAGCAGCGTGACCAGCTTTCCAAAGCATTTCTCCACGAGTCAAAGGAAAGTTAAAGCGCAGAGTTTTCCTGGACGTTTTGAAATCAAAACCAAAGGAGACTGAGACTAAAGATGAGGGTGTGACCAACGGTGCAGCTGGGGCCACTGGAGCCCAAAGAGCAGCAGGAAGGGACGCAGGGCAGCGATGGTCTTTGGAGTCCCACTGGCCGGCCGTGAGTTTCCTCTTTACTCCTCAATGTCATCATCAGTCACGTGGGAGCAGCGTTGCTTCAGCACTCTGGGGGTGTACGCTGAGTGCCTGGCGTTACAAGCGTGACTCCCCTTCTGCGGTGCATTTAGTAAAACGTGTGAGCACATACGCACCCACCATTGGAGCGCCCAGCTATGTAAAGCAAATACCAACAGACCTGAAGAGAGGCACAGCGAGCAATGCAACAGCACTGGGGACTTCAGGACCCCGTGTTCAATGAGGGACCGATCGTCCAGACCGAAAATTAACAAGGAAAGACTGGATGGAAACATGTTACAGCCGACGGACCAAACAGGCATATACAGAATGTGCCATCCCAAAACAGCGGAATATCCATTCTTCTCAAGCGCCCACGGAACATTCTCCAGGAGAGACCACACGTTAGGCCATGCAACAACGTCTAATGCATTACAGAAGATTGAAACCTTATCAAGCATCTTTTCCAACCAAACGGTATGAGACTAGAAATCCATCACAAGAAGAAAACTCAAGAATTCACAAACGTGTGGGGATGAAACAACATGCTCCTGAACTGATGGCTTGAAAAGGAATCAAAACGAAAAATGCAAAACACAAAAATCTTGAGACAAATGAAAATGGAAACACAACAGGCCACAGGATGCAGCAAAAGCCGTTCTAAGAGGAAAATTCATAGTGATAAATGGCGACTTAAAGAACTAAGTTGAACACAGACGTGGCTGCCTTCCATGGGCTCTCCTTACGTTCCCAATAGGGTCAGAGCAGCTGCAGTGACAACACTTTACCTTTCTGCACAGGACACTCGTGTATTTGTAGGTGCAGCTGGCCAGCCAGCCTCCCACCCTACCCCCACCCACGCCAGCACCACCCGAGACGCACTCTTAGTAGCAAGTGTGAGGGGCTTATCCGATGCTCGATGAGCCTCACTACCCTCACAGTGCCCTTTTTTTGCGAGGGAAGGGACAAAGCTGAGGGGTGGGGTGGCGTGGAAGAGGGGGGTCCACTCACGCCTGACCGGGCCTGCCGTTCCCTCCTGTTAGAGGGGTGTGCGGCTGGTGTGTGCCGTGCAAGCTGCACCCCATCTCACACCTGGTTAAACTCGTCCTTCTCCAGGCAAAGCGGAAACTTGATGGATTATTTCATCCCAATTAAATAATAATAAAACCAATTCAGGAAGAAAATAAAATAAAACAACCTGGAAGAGGCTGGCACACACCGGCACGTCGGTTTCGCCGTTACAAACAGAATCAGGGCAAACGCGTACTGGGCCCGTGAGCCCCCCTCCTGGAGGCTCCCTCCTGAGGACATTCTCCGGGCAGCGCGGCACTGGGTGTAACTTACCCTCCTCTGATTCATTAGGTTACGTCCACATACTGCTGCCCTTATTTTAACAAAGAGGTTTTTAAACAAATAGAAGTAAATGCAGATTTAATTTATTTCACCAGACAAAAAATTCTCAAGAAAATCAATTTTCATTTGCACAGGTGTTGTGGGAGCCGGACACCCCCATTTATTACACCCTGCTCCTTCGAAGCGGGCATTTCCGTGACAGATAGCCTCATTTCTCTGCCGTGGTTCTATTACATACAGAAAACTATGTTTATGGCGTATTAAAGGTTCAACAGACTGACGAAAGCCCCCGAAGCTTACGCTAGGCTTCCACTTCCTCGGGTGGGTGGGGACGGTGGGGAAAAGCGCCGTTGCTATGGTGACATGGGCATCTGCTTTAAGTGGCCGCCCCTGCGCTGTTCATTATGGAAGCCCCGTGATGCTCCCTAAATGGAAGAAGGGGTCTCGGCCCCGCAGGAGGTCTGAGGATGGCCCCTCTCTCTTCTCTGAAGCCGCACTTCTCAGAACCTGGTGCACGCGGGGACCCTCACCACGGTTCTCGCGTGGAGCGGTCTCGGGTCTCCGGTCCTCAAAGCTCGGTTCATCCCCTACTCTGGCCTCGCGGCTCATCGACAGACACAAACGAGCCCGTCTTCTCTGTCCTCTGCCTAAATCCCTTCGGAGGGTCTTCACCTCCCTTTCCGCCTCCCTTCCTCGATCCGTAAGCGCGGGCTAGGGCCGGCTTGCACCAGCCAGACACCCACCTCTCCCTCCAGCTCTGCATTCGGGGTGCCCCTGCATAACGTGAAGTTGGGCATGACGTGAGCGTGGGCACCGTGGAAACGGGCCAACCGCACAAACCGGAGCTGCAGGCGCTCCGTGAGCACACTGAGCGGTTTCCTTCGAAGCCTTTGCGCCTTCAGGCCCCCGAGCACCAAACACTCTCCCCTCGTGGTGGGTGCTATCAGCTCCCTACGCCCGCCTGCCATCCTGCCCCCTGAATACACAGGCCCCCGCCTCCAACACCAGGACCTCACGGGTCCCGGGACTTGATCGGCCACCGTGGGTTGCCAGCGTGGAAGGCCAGAGTGCCAGGAACTCAGGCGCTGCCCCCACCACACCTTCCACAGGACGCACAGGAGCTGCTGGACAGACAGCCAGACTGCTGCCCTCTGAGAGGGGTCAGCGGGGGGTAGGTCCACGTTCTTCTAGAAGAGTCTTTTAGTTTTAACGACACAGAAGAAGTAATGTTCAGATGTGTGTTAACTGGACAAGCAGTCGTGCCCCATCAGGGACGATGACAGCGTCTTTTAATCACTGCGGTCAGGAGGTCTGCTCGGCGGCTCTGTGGACCGCAGGGCGCGCGGGTCCTCTCGGCGGGAGCACGGGCCCGAGAGTCCAGCCGTCCTTGGCCTCTCCAAGGCCCCCCCGTTTGTCCCGCTGCCTTGTGGCGCTCGTCTGAGACAGGAGTACACTGACGCCCCTGGGTGGCCAGTCTGCCGCCTCCAGGGGCCCTGCCACTGTCGTGGGACACTCGGGCGGGTTTCCAGCTCTCCCAGCCTGGGGCCCCACCCTGGGGTGCACCCTAGACGGGGGCGTGGAGCGGGGGAGGCTCCCGGAGCAGATCTCGAAACAGGAGAAGCCGCTCCGGTCAGGGGCTCGTCTTGGCTCCGGGAACCAAAGGCCCCTCCTGAGTGGAGTCGCTCCTGGGTAGCGAGTAGTGATCCCTCACTCATCGCGGGTGTTACGTTCCAGACCCTCAACCCACCCCCACCCCACCCCCCCACGACAGGTGAAAACCCGCCAAGTAGGAACCTTACAGTTACTTTATTGTTTATATATATTTTAAGGCTTTATAAACCCTTCCCACGCCCTTATAAACTGTTCCCAGTCCCTTATTAACCTTTTCCACACTTTTATAAACACCACCTATGTTCTTAAACATACTCTACACTCTGAAACCTACGTCACTTTAACAACATACGTATACAGTACCGCAAAATCCTGCGATAGAGCGAAAAACCCGCAACAAATAATTAAATATAGTATTTTTTAAATCCCTCGATACAGTGAGGCCGGGATACGTGAACCACGTATAGAGGGACTCCTGTAATTTACTTTCTCTTCTGTGAGGCTCAAACACGTTTTTCCTTCTTTTTCTCACCACACATTTAAAGACCGTTTTCCAGGCGGTCTCTCTTCTGGGACTACCGGGGAGGGCAGACCTCCCAAAGGACTGGCGTTCCGCGGTGGCCCGTGCGTGAGTCCGTCCTGCCGAGGGGTGGTCCAGTGGCATGGACAGCTGCCTTTCTCAGACACCCACAGTGTGGACATTATTTCGTGGCCTCCCCGAGTTGAGGGGAGCCCTGTCACTGCAGTGAAAACCCCGAGAGGCAGAAAAGTGGTTTAAAATCTCTTAGCCACTGTCAAACGATCCAATGTGAGGGTGGTCCTGGGGACCCCCTTCCTGCCGGTAGCAGACGTGAGGGTAATCACGTGGACTTGCCACCTAACTTCACAAGCCCCAAACTTCCAGGGCTGGGGACCCCCTTGTTCCTTCCCAGATCTCAGAGTCCCCAAGCCTTGGCATGCTCGCTGGGATGCTGCCCTTTCCCGGGAGACTCCCTGGTGCCCACAGCCTGCACACGGAGTCCGGTTCCTCATCTGCGTGTCCCGCCCGCCTCGCCTCCCGCTAACACCCCGGATCCAGTCCTGTCACCGTCGCTCTGTCTTTGGGACGGTGGGTTCTGCACCAGGGTGGCCTCTGAGCGCGCACCCCTGGGTTTCTTCCCGGTCCCCATGCCCATGGACCACCCTCCAGGTCCCGGCCCCGCTAGCCCACTGCAGCCCCTTCCTTCAGCCTCTGGGGGAGCACACAGGCCCCCGGGATGCCACTGCCCTTCCCCCGATGCACAGCAGTGCCCTGGAGCCCACCAACCGGAAAGTGCGTCCCGCTGGGAGAAGCCCACCCGGAGATCGCGCCCTGCTCTCCCGGTCCTGCTGACCCAGTTCTCCCTGACACGTTATCTGGCCCATTTTGCTTTTTCTCAGAACGAGTTCTTCCTGTGCTTTTAGCCTCCGTGGGCTCCGAGGATGAGCAGAGTCCCTTTATCCTGTCGTCACGGCCTTTCCCTCCCCGGCCATCGGCGGAGGCCCAGCTGCCGCGGCCTCCTCTCGGGCAGCCAGCGGTGGCCGCTCGTGGCAGAGGGTGGAGGCTCCCTCCTCCGTGTCTGTCACCGCCGTCTGCCTAGCAAGTCTCCACTTCCTGACATGAAACAAAAGCGAAACCGAGGTGCCCCTCATTGGGGCTCATCATCACGCACCCGTCACGGGGCCTCTGAGGCATTAACGCGGCCTGATTGCTCCGCTCCTTGGGCCCGCGCTCAGGGGCCGGCACGGCGCTCCCGACACCGACTCTTCCCGTTTTCATCCCAAATTAGTTCCCTAACAAGCTTGCGGGATCGGCTCTTCATTGGCAGATTAGAGACGGTGACGCTGCCGCGGCTGTCACACCACGTGGCTGCGACGGCCTCCCTGCGGGGCCCCAGGCTCTTCCTCTGGGAGCAGAAGGGGCGTCCAAAGGAAGTAACTTCGTGTTCAACAGGTGCCCCCTCTCCCTCAGCTGCATTTGAGAAATGGTGCCGCATTTTTTAAAAAAGGACTTCACTTTGTTACCCATCTCGTGGCGATTGGAATGGGGTCTTGAGCTGTTGTAGAGAGAATGAAGCTTAAAAGAAAGGTGCTGCTGGAGACGCCGCCTGAAGGCACGGCTGGGCACAGAAACGAGGCCCCCAGCCACCAGGTGGCTGCAGGGACCGTCTCGAGCGCCGGGGTCCTCGCCAGCCCGGCTGCAGAGCCAAGCAGACCTGGGTTCCCAATGCGTGCCAGCCCACGGGCGAGTTGCTAGCCCTCTAGAGCCCCAGTCTCCCCATCTGAGAAGTGGGGATAATTGCAAACTCCCTTTCCCAGGCTGTGGGGAGGAGAAAGGAGGTAGGAAACGCAGGGCAGGGTGGGGGCGGGGGTGGAGGCCAGCGCTGCCTGCCCACAGTGCCCCAGCGAGTCACGGCCCCCGCCCGCCCCCCTTGAGGGGTGCTCCACTTTGGTTTGGTGTCTGAGGCCTCTGCATTTCTGAAGGGTGTGACGTAAATCAAATCACGGTTTTGAGTAAAAAGGTCCCACCTGCGGCGCTGCTGCTCGCCCTGCCTCCCCGGCGCCCGGCCCTCACCTGCGGGCAATCTCGGCACCCGGTCCCCAGCGGAGCTTGTCAGCCAAGTTCATCCAGACGGTGCTGGGAACTCGTCTGCAAAAGCCAAAGAGAGGAGTCAAAACTGTGTGAGTGCTCAGTGAATGGATTTTCATAAAATTACCGTTCTCCTGCACAAGAAAATCTCCCGGAATAAAGCCTTTCATATTAATATGTAGGACGTTGTGAAGATTAAAGCACACGTTTGCATTTCTAGTCATCTTTTTTTAACCTTTTCCTGTTCCAAAGATAAGGGTTGGTGGGGGGCGGGGTTGTTACATTGGTTTCTGGTTTTTTGGTCTTGACCTTCAGAATGTGCTCGTGGTGCCCTGAGTGCTCCCAGCACGGAGGGGTGCACCTTTAGTAACGGTCGCAGACGCACCCCAGGCTCGGGCACGGAGCTGGGGGGCCTGAAACGCCTACAGAGACCCCAGCTTGGAGAGCGTTCGGGGTGCATTTCACTTGAGCGCGGTCCTCCTCTGCCCCCACTGTCCCGCCTCCTGCAGCCTTTCTCTGGGGCGTCTGAGCAGTGGGGCGTCTGCCTGGAGGGCTGTGGGCCCCCAGCAGGACCCCTGGTCCTGCGGTTGGGGCTCCCCGCAGGGCTTCCTGCAGGAGGCCCGATGCCAGGGCGGGCGCGGCCGCGCTGCCTGCGAAGAGCCAGCACGAAACCTTTCCCACAGGCGGTGCAGGAAGTGAGACCCACAGCGCCTCCCGGCCGCACCCCTGTGGGCCCAGAGGTGGGGAACCCTGCCCTCCTCCTTCACAGCAGCAGACGTGTGTAAAACGTCCCTGTCTCTCATCCTTGCCAGGGTTTTCAGTGGGGGCCTCCTTTGTCCACGACAAAGCCCCCCATGCTGGGCAGCTCACACAACAGGCCTTTGTTGTCTCGGTTCTGCAGCCAGAAGTTGAAGGTCAGGTGCAGGCAGGTGCCACCTGTCTGGGCCACGGGGAGGGGCTCTCCCGCTCCCAGGGCTGCGGCGGCCTCTGCCGTCCCCCGAGCACGGCCTTCACCCTCACGCCCTGGTCTCTGAGTGAGTCTCTGTGCCCAAATCTCCCCTTTGTCGGAGGCCAGTCACTGAGGACGGGGACCACCCTAACCCTCATCTTAACGCGAGCATCTGCAGGACCCTCTTTCCAAACAGTCACATTCCCAGGTGCTGGGGGTGAGGACCGGGACATATTTTTGGGGGGGACCCAATTCAACTCATACCAGGTCCCTCTTTTCTTCCCTCCCTACCCCACTGCAGACCCCCAGGCCCCCGGCCTGACTTAGGGACCCACTCCCCCACTACGCACTATGTCCAGTCCCTTCTACTGGGGGTCACAAGTTGGGCGCCCCAGAAAGCAGACTCGGGGGGGTGAGGTGCAGAAGGGGAAGGAGGCAGGCGGGATGAGGCAGGGGCCGGGACCCAGCCTCAGGGGAGGCCTCACGCAGCCCTGCCGGGGATTCTGGAGAGGGCGGCCCCTCCAAGCTGTCCTTGGGCTGATCAGGCACCCCATGCTGGCTTTCCTGGGAACGGTGACGCTGGGCCAACACCCTCCTGGCACCCGAGGGAGCAGGCCTTCATTCCCGCAGGGCTGGCTGGACGCGCATGGAGAGCCGGCACGAGTGGCCGGAGAAACCCGCCGGAGGACAGGTGTGGCCGCATGACCCCCCCACCCTGTGGTGGTTCCCGCCGCTGCTCTCGGGGTAAAGACTGAAACCTCTGGGCGCCGTCCTCGCCCAGGCAGCCCACCCTGCACGGTGCCCCCTCCCACTCTGCCCTGCTGCCACAGGGCCTTTGCAAAGGTGTCCCCTCAGCCTGATCGCTCCTCAGCTTTCTTTCCTGCCTCTGTGACTCCACCTCATCTTCAAGTTTCACTTCCTCCAGAAGTCCCCTGACCCAGTCGGCTCCTCCTACCACAGGCTGTTAGAGTCCAGTGTGCGAGGCTGCCTTTGCTGGTGATTTTCTGGTTACCGTCCCCGTCCCGCAGGACGTAAGTGCCTGGAGGAGGGCGGAGCCCAGAGGGCCACGTCTGGTGTTTCTCCATCACTGTTTCCCCAGAGCGCAGCACAGCCTGGCACATAGTAGGTACTCAACAAATGCTCACTGAATGAATGAATCAATTCATTTGTAATATTAATAGTATATGTTATAAACATATAATGATGTCAATATTACGATAGCATTAATGAATGAAGTAATGACTGTACCCGTCCACCCATCAGATAATTAATTACTCCCCACAATGGGGGAAACCGGGGAGGCACTCACATTCGCGGCTTCAGAAGAAAAGGTGGGAACTGCTGGGTTTCGATCCCTGAGAGCTGCGAAGGACTGGCCCTCCCACGGGCTACACACAGCAGGGGCCCCTCGGGGCCTGAGGGAGCCCTTTCCCCACCTGGGGCAGAACCCGGTGGGGTGGGGGTGCAGCAACGGCCCCTGGCAGGTGAGAAAGAAGGCTTTCCCGAGCTGGGCCCGGTCCCCCGGGAGCCCTGCCCCAGGAGCTGCGTTCTGGAACTCCCTGCCGGCAGGTTTCCGTGCCTGGCTGTGCATGTGCTGGGGGAACGCATCACGAGCCAGAAGGAGAGGGGCCGGGCATGGGGCAGGGGGTGGGGGGCACACCGGCCTTAGAATATGTTCCTGGCAGATGGCCCGCACGGAGCCTCATCTGTGGATCGTCGCGACAGGAGCTGGCCGTGACCAGTCACACTGCCAAGGCGCTCCCTCTGGTTTCCCGCTTCCTGTGTCCCAGGCCCCTCCCTGACAGCAGCAGTGCCTGCGGGCCAGCACCCTCAGCACCTGCTATGCTCCCCCAGCCCCCCCAGCCCCCCGCTAGGACGGGGCGGCGCCCACTCGTCCGTCCCCAGGGAACCCGGCTGGGACGAGGCCCGGGGGCCAGACAGCGCGTGTCCTGGGTGAGGGAGGCTCCCAGGCTCATGGGCGGTGGCAGCGCCCTGCACGGCCCGTGTCTTTTCACTCTCACTTGTTGTCGCCCTGAGACAAAAGCGTCAGCCCTTCCGAGGAAGCCAGCCCGGTGCGGGGTCTGGGGGACGATGAGGCCAGCCCCAGACCCACCGCCGGCCACTGCTCCTGGCCCTGGCAGAGCTGCAGATACAGAGAAGCGGCCCCGAGGGCCAAGTGTGTTCTTGGCATCGATGCCCTAAATGGCAAGTCACCTGCTGGCGAAGAAACGCCCCTTGTCCCCCACCCCACCCCACGGCCTCGCGTTCACAGCCCCGCGCCGGAAAGTCACTGTTCTGCCGTAAATTCTTCCCTAACACAGCGCAGTGCGGGCCCAGAGCATCTTCCCTCCGCCGACAGTGTCATCCATCAATGCCAGCAGGTTTCACGAGCTTCCAGCTAAAAGCTGGGGCTAAGAGCACACACCTGTCTCGGCGTGGCTCTGCCAAGGCGGCGGGCGGGAGCGGCGGGGACGACAGTGTCAGCCCAGGGAATCGGGCAGGGGGAGAAGTCTGGTCTGGGCAGCCCTTCCCCCAGGCGGGAGCAGGAGGGTCTTTGGTACCTGGGGACCTGGGCTGGTGAGAGCCGGACGGGGCTCCCGGTCTTCTCCGGGGCTCCAAGGACGATACTGTTATCTCATCTGGGGGAAGGGTTAAGCCCTCTGTTTCCAGGTCAGGAAAAGCCGCCAACTCGGGTGTGCGCAGGTTGGCGAGTAGGACCCGGTCTCCTATGGCCCCGTTAGACGTGACCCTAATGGCCCGACCCCGCCTCCCCGGGTGTGGAAGGCAGGTGTTCTCCCCAGGTAAGCGAGCTCGCCGCTGCCATGAAAAACACCTAGACTTTCCCAGAGGCGGGAGGCGGGAGGCAGCCTCGGCTAACGAGAACGAGCAGACGCGGGCTCCTGACGCGCCAGATGCAGACTGACGCTTTTCCGCTCAGTGGAACAGAAAAGAAAGGCCACTCCTGAGCCGCTCTGAGCGCCGGCTTTGTAGCTGGCAGGCGAAGCTGTCCTGTCGGACTAAACGCAGCGGAGCTGCCGGCTGCTGTTAGCGTCCCGCCGTCCTGACTGTGTTGCCTCGTTAAGGCATCAGGAGTGATTTCCCGGCGCTAACGACGGCTGGCTTCCTGTCGGGCCTTTTGCAGGTGTGGCTCCGCTGCCACAGCTAAATAAACAAGGAGAACTCGTCCACTTTTACTGGCCCCACACCCCATCGCGAAATATGAAGTCCCTGCTTTTCAAATATACGGCCGGCGCCTCTGTGCTTTGTAAGGACAGAATTGTAAATATTTCCTCCGTCTCCTCTGGCCATCAGGGAGGACGGGAAGGGAAGGGCGTCATAATTCTTCTCTTTATGAAGGTGGAAAGCAGAACCCGAGGATATGGGCTAAGTCTGACCTTGAGTCGCCAGTGCTTGGGGCTTGGTGGGTCTTTCTGTCAGTTCAAAAAGGACCTTGGAAGTGTCCAAGCCGGAACCTGTGTTCTCTGTCCGCGGGCCTGCCGGTCAGGAGCCTGTGCCCCTAGGGCCGTGGGCGTGACCCTCTGAGCCTCTCTACGTGCTGAGGAATGAAAGCGAGTGCAATGCGCAGTGGTGGGACGGTGTGGGCTGGCTGGGGAGTCTAAAAAGAGCACCGAGAGCCACAGCACAGGGGAAAGTATCGGTCAGTTCGTTGGTTTCTGCTTGGGTTTGCTTTCCTCCTTTTTAAAAATTTCTGGTTTGTAGGGTGTTGACAGTGACTTGGAATGATTTCCTCCATGAGCCAGGGACCAGATTCTTTCCAACCAGCACCCCATCCTGAGCCCCAATTTGTCGGCCTCCCAATGACTGAGAGTCTATAAACCACGAAGCTCCGTTTGCTGTCCTCACCGAGCACGTGGTGATGTCAGGACCCCACCACAGTCAGCCCTGAGGTGTCCTTGGAACAACGGCAGCTGGAACGCCCCAGCTCAGCCTTGTCCCCGCTCTGATCTGTAGAACAGGACGAGCGTGTGTGGGTGTGACAGTCTTGCCCCCCACAGAGCTGGTCCCCTAACCCCAGCTCTCAGACACCTCCAGGGGCCTCTCTGCTACATTCCTGGACCCCACTTGGTCGTCTCTCCCTGTGACTCCCCCACGGCTGGTCCCCCCGCCCCAGGATACCCACGCTCATCCATGTGTCTGTCTTCAGCCAGGCACATGCATGTGCTCCACCTGCGGTCACCGCCAACCTTTATGGCTTCTGGTCCACACTGAGTCTCAATTAAAGCGTCCCCTCTCCACCAGGGAGTGCCCCGGAGTGCCGCACATTCCCAATAGGACTAGTGTCGCCTCCTCTCTTCTCATCCGTCCTCTACGTCCCCTGAGGCCTGATTCCCAGCCCCCTGCAGCTTCGGAGCCTGTTGGGGCTCAGCCTCCTAACACCCAGGTGCCGGTGGCCCAGACGCGCCCTCCCCGGCCCTCGGCCTTCGGTGGCCAGGGCGGCAGCCCTCGCCCTGGCTGGAGTGTCCTGTCCGCGCCCATCTCTGTGACTGTCCTGTGGTGTCTCCCGGGTCACCTGTTTGATGAATTTTGTGCACGACCGACTCTGCTTATATTTGCACCGAAAGCCGGTAATTAGCTGCGGAGCATTTTGTTAAACTTCCCTGCGAAATGCCAGAGAGAAATAAATGGCGCACTGCGCTCCCCGCCCGAGCCCTGGCTTGCCTGCGCATTACCGTCCTGAAAATTGCTATTCTTGTCTTGATTACCGGGTCCTTTCAGCCTCAGAATTAGTTTTCAGGGTACAGAGCAGTTCCCACCAACTCCATCCTTTTTCAGAAGGCTCTTATTTACCAGAGTTAATTTTGCTCCTATCGCAACGGGCTTGAAAATAAGTATGAATCTTGTTTATTTTCATTTGCAGCGTTCTTCCAGCAAGTAGCAATTGGAACTAAATTACAAGTGTTCAAGGAGTGTGCTCACATATTTCAGAGCAGCGGAGAGGCATCTTGCTGGACAAAGCTGGACTCAGACAAAGCTGTACACCAGGCCATTGTGAGCTTCAGGACCCCCCGGAGGGCGAGGCCCTGGTGCCACCCCGGGCCCGGGGGCAGGGGGCAGTCGGAACTGTTTGTTTTGTTGCAGAAGCCGGTCACAGAGTCACCATCTGTCTCCCCCGTCCCTGGCAGGCACGATGGGATGGCATCCACTTAACACTTCCGAGCCCATTAGAAATGCAAACCTTTTTATTTCCGTGGAAATAAATCTCTGCTTATTTCCAAGGCTGCCCTAAAGGCAGGGCTGCCAAGGGAGGACTTCATACTTTGCAACGAGGTACTTCTCCCCCGTCTTCCCAGGGAGCGGAGAGCTTTGTGGGGGCCAGCGGGGGGGGGGGGGGGCGGCGGCAGGCGGTCCAGCAGCAAACCTGGAAGGTAGAAGGTAGGCTGCCATGGGCTGGGAGAGCCACCAGGCGCGGTCCCCGCTGTGTGCTTTGCAATCTGGCCAAGCAAGAGGCCCATGCAGGGTGCGATCCAGTCAGGGGGTGCCTCGGGGGAGTCAGGAGTCTCTGGGAACCCAGAGCAGGACACCCCGTTAGGCAGGGGCCCAGAGAGGGCTTTCTGAGGCCGTGCCATTTCAGCAGGGGCCGGAAATCTTGTCGCTAGCAGCAAGTTTGGGGGGTCTCTCTTGGGCTCGAAGCAGGATCCCAGCAGCGTCACGAGGCGTCAGGTGCAGCTGCCTGCAGCCCGTCGCGTACCTCGAAGCCGTGGCACTAGAAATGTGGGGATCGATTCCCATTTTTCATCAGATTTCACATCAGGGAGCCTTAGCTTCATCTCTGACTGACAGCAGCTTGGCAGGGGCCCCGAACTCTTCACTGCAAAGTGCTTCAGTCCCTCTTAACCCTCCAGATTACTCAGACTGGAAGTTAAGGGTTTTACATTCAAACTAAAACACTTCAGAATCCTCTGGGCTGATTGCAGAAAGGACCCCATTTCTCCACCCCACCCCCCCCACAACCCTCGCCTTTTGCTTCTGACTCCGCAGCCCCTCCCAGCAAGAGGCTGGGACTCCTCCCCATCCCCCCACCCACGGAAGCTGGGCACGTGATTTGCTTTGGCCAATGGGATGCACAGAAGAGGTGACACCCGTAGGTGCCTACGTGCTCCTCAGGAGCCCAGGCCTCAAGAGGGTTGTGCACTGACAGCTGCCCCCTCCCCCTGCTGTCACCAGGAACACGGCTCAGCGATGTGGCCGCTCAGCCCACCCAGGCCGTCTGTACCCAGATGGCCAAGCCCTGACACAGGTGAGCTCAGTCAGGACCGGCAGGACCACCCAACCCACCTGCAGACCCCTGAGCAGCCACACGGGCCAGGTGTGTACCAACTGGCCGGAGCCGCGTAACAAAAGGCCCCCAAATGGGGGGCTTAGGCAGCAGAAATGTGGTGTCTCCCAGGCCCGGAGGCTGGAGGTGAGACCCAGGTGTGAGCGGGGCTGGTGCCTCCTGAGGCCTCTCTCCTGGGCGTGTGGACGGCCGTCTCCCCGCTGTGTCCTCACATGGTCCTTTCTCCATGTCTCTGTTCTAATGTCCTCGCCTTATAAAAACACCAGACATGTTGGACATGGCTCCCCCACATGACCTCACTGTCCTTTAATTCCCTCTTTAAAGGCTCTGTCTCCAAATACAGTCACATTCTGAGGTTCCAGGTGTTAGGACCTCAGCATGTGAACTGCGGTGGGGGGGTGCATAATTCAGCATCATTGTGGCAATTAGTAAGGGCCCCGCCCGCAGGTGCCAGGCACAGCATTGGCACTGGGGCTATAAAGAAGCCCTGGGCCGGCCTCGTGCCGCGCCCCACCCAGGAGCTGAACGCCTGGGGGCTTTCCTTCCCACCTACCTGTTCCTGGGCCCAACTGCAGGCCCAGTGTGGAGCCATCCGCCCTGCAGGTCCGCTCGCGCTCTGTCTTATCTAAACAGACTCCGAGAAGCACAGGGGGGAGAGAAACGTTATACTCCCCTCGTATCTTAATACTCACTCGCGGAACAAGCAGTTACATCCTGCTGCCCCGGGCAATGGCTTGTTCTGTTTTAATTAACTTGCCTTTTATTGAATTTCCACATCTGTCACCAACACACCTTTAGGAGCGGCTGCGAGCCGTGCGCACACGGCACGGTGCCTGAGGACGTGTGGGCCCTGTGATCACGGGGAGGCGCGCGTGGCTCGCACCGGGACTTCCTTCGCGGTTTGATCCAGCCGTGGCAGGGCCGGGGAGGGGCTGCAGGGAGAAGGTGTGACGAGGGAGCTGCTGGTCGGTGAGTGAGCAGGGCGACCAGGTGGCCCGAGGACTGTCACCGTGCTGCGGCTAGGTGACACTCCAGGAAGGCCGGGCCCGCGTCACACCGGTGGCTGTGGGTGACACCTACTTTCTGCTACTGGTCACAGCAAGACGCCAGGGGCAGCGGGAGACAGTGCACGCGTGTCATTGAGGCTGCGGGGCGCCTTCCCCGGGCCCTGCCGAGGCCTCATGGGATAAGGCAGGACTGACAGTAACAGCCAAGCAGGGGCGGCTGCGTGCACCCCACGCCAGCCTAGAAAACTGGCTCGGCGGGGCCAGATGGCAAGCTGTCCGTGGTCTCTTCACGTCACTGCTCTGTCCCCGGTGCTGAACGGCCCGTCTGGGCTCAGGGTAGGTGTTCAGTCACCTCCGCTGGAGCTGGGGGTGGGGGGGCGTGCGTGGCACTATCGCTCCCCTCTCCCCACGGGTCTCTCTGAGGCTGCTCCCCAGAAGCAGATCCTAAGAGGGGGACGGGAGCTCGCGGGAGACCCGGGCGAGGCAGGAGGGGAGAGTGCGGAGCGGCCAGGGAGGGTGTGGGCAGCACAGCCCAGACAGAGCACAGCCTCTGCGCGGCCCCACGGGGCGAGCCGGGAGGTGCAGGGCCTGGTGTCCCCCTGCCCTCTTCATCTGGGAGGCTGAGGGAGAGGCACGCTGCGGTCCCATGGGGGCAGCCACTGGCAGAGCTGGTAGAGCTGCCAGAGACGGAAGGGGGTCCCAGGGCGTCCGGGCAGGGCATGACGGGAGGATGATCTTGTGTCCCCTCGGCGGGACCAGGCACCCGGGTGTGCGGTCAGACGCCAACCCAGATGTCGCTATGGAGGTATTTTTTAGGCGAGGTTGACATTTAAGTGCCAGCCTTTGAGCAAAGCAGACCACCCTCCATCACAAGGGTGGGCCTCGCCCAGTCCGTCGAGGGTCATAAGAATCAAAGGCTTTGTCCCCTGAGGGAGACAGAATTCTGTCAGTCAACTGCCTTGGGACGTGAGCTGTGACGTCAGCTCCCCCCTGGACTGAAGTCTGCCAGCCAGGCCGACCAATGTGACTTGCCCGCCCCCACAACTGAGTGTGCCAATTAATAACCGACAGACAGACAGACAGATGCTATATCTTGAGGCACCAACCACCTGTGCAGTTGAAAATCTACATTAACTTAACCAGCTCTCTGCGTACCCGGATTCACAACTGGGGATCAACAGGTGGCTGTAAACGCGTCTATACCTGTCTATCTAGAGAGACACAAAGCTAAATCAGCTGCAGGGCAATAGATACACAGAGATTACGCACATGTTTCATCTGTCGATAGAGTGTACGCAGAGCCATGGGCTGGTAGATCGTATGCACAGCTGCACGGATCTGCGTGGACCTCTGTCCCTGTACAAAGCCCCCAGCAGAGGGTTAGCTGGGGCTGGGTCTTCCGGGGGCTTGAACGGGCGGGAGCAGCAGGAGGACCCACCGCCGTGGCTGGCGGGGGTTGGCGCTGCCTGGGGCTCCTCCTCGTGGCCCTGGGTAGCCGGGGCGTTCTCCGTGCAGCATCTGGCTTCTGAGAGGGGGCCTCTGTAAGTGGAACTGCAGCCGTCTGCAGGTCCCGCACGGAGGTCCCGTGGCGTCCCTTCTGCGCCACGGTGGATCAGAGCCAGTCACAGGGCCGGCCGGATTCGGTGTGGGGGGAGCTCCACAGGACTCGAGGGCCAGGAGACGCACTCGCCGCAGCAGGAGGGGGCCTCGCCTTCGGGACCCAACGACCACGAAGGGACGTTCAGATTTAGAATTTAAAAAGCATCAGTGAGGTCGCAGGTCACCGGCAGCTGGACCAGTTGGGTCTACAGCCAGTGAGTGTGAAATCTGTCTCTGGTCCAGCACCCTAGCTTTCCTGGAGGAAGACCCCAAGATCTGGGGGGGGGGGGGGGTCAGGATGGGAGGAACTTTTCTTTTTTTAAACTGAGGTGAAAGTCACGTAACATAAACTCAGTCGTTTTAAAGTGAACAACCAGCAACACTTAGTTCGTCCACGTTCAGCAACCATCAGCTCTGACTAGTTCCGGAACACTGTCCTCCCCTGAGACGGAGACCCCGCACCCACGAGGCGGCCACTCCCTGCTCCTCCGCCCGCCCCGCCCCCAGCACCCCCCCACTGCTTTCTGTCTCGTGGGCTTACCCGTTTTGGGTGCTTCATGGAGAGGGGTTCCCACCACAGTGACTTCGCGTCTGGCTTCTCCCACTGGGCACACACCTTCGAGGGCCACCCAGGGGGCAGCGGGCAGCCGAGCTCCAGGCGTGTGGCCAAGGAGTGGTCCCCTGCGGGGTGTGCCACAGTTTGGGGCTCCGCTCACCCGCTGACGGACATCTGAGCGGCTCGCGTCGTTGGCCACCGTGACCGGGGCGGTTGTGGGCATTTGCGTACAGGTCCTTGGTGAGGGAGTTCATTTCCAAGACCACACACGCAGTTAGAGGCCGATCTAGACAGAGCGGTGGCTCCCGCTCCAACACATGTTCCCAGACCATGTGTGAGTCAGACGCGGCCAAGAGGCACGAGGGTGGAGGGGGCGGTGCGCAGTGTGCCGCTCCCGGCTGTATCCGGGGTGATCTTAACAAAGAGGCAGACCCAGAAAATGGCGGCTGAGTCGGAGCCTTCCCGGGTGTTCAGACAAGCCCAATATCATGCAGCTAAAACCACCTGACAGTGAAGACTCAAACCACCGAAGAGGGTTTTGTCTTACTCTTTCCTTTGAAAGGTAAGTGTGCACTCACGCACCCTGTCCCGCCCTAAGCTGCGCCCCGAGACAGCCCCAAACGTTGTGAATACCTGGGAGCGGCTCTCAATGGACCCCCCACCCCAGCAAGGCGCCTCCAGGATGCTCCTGTGGGTCTGAAGACAGCTCTCACCTTCCCCAGCCAGGAGAGATCCTTCGAGAAAGAACAGCTCCTGAGAACATCTGAACATTGTGGCCAGAACAGAGAGAGAAAAAAACAGCCAGCATTTCCAGCTGAACGGCCTCTGCATTTCACAGGCCGGGAGCTGTCCCCGTTGCTCTGTTGTGAAAGAAATCGTATCACCCCCAGAGGCCGAGCAGGTTGCAGACTCTGAGTTATGGCTTTGGATCCGGCTGTATGTGGGTTGTTATGCAAAATTAATTATCTTGGTCATTTGAATGTTTTCCCCCAAACATAACGTAATCTCATTACAGACTACTCCATACTGAGTGAATCCTGAGCCGAATTCCATTTAGGAAATTGAAGGTAATTTTGAGTTATGATTTGCAAGGGAAAAAAAAAGCAGCAGCAGAAGCCGAAGCCCCTTTCCCTGCTAAATGCTCCTCTGGCCCGTCCCTGCGAGGTGCGGCGGCGTTCGTTCCATCAGTTGGCCGCGTGTGCAGGAGATGGCGTGGCAGAGGGGCACTTCCGAATTTCTGAGGGATCCAGAAATGAGCTGTGCGCCAGGATTCTGGGCTCCGGGCTGCAGAGGACAGAGGCCCGCATCTGTCGGCTGGTGAGCAGGTGCATCTGTGGGAAAGAACCTTGTACCCACGAAACATGGTGAGCAGAGCAGCAGCCAGGCACTGCCGAGGCACAAGGCGGACCCGCCGCCCAGCTGGGGCCCACACTGTGCGTGTTAGGACCACAGACCAAGGCTGGGAGCCAAGACCCAGCTGTCACAGGGCTGGCTCGTGCCGAGGTCTCTCTCCCTGGCGGGTAGGTGCCGTCTTCTCCCTGGGTCCTCACAGGGTCGTCCCTCTGTGCCCGTCTGGGCCCCTATCCTCTTATAAGGACACTGGTCCCATGAGTCAGGGCCCACACTAACATCTTCATTTCGCCTCAATCCTCCCTTTACAAGCCTGTTCAAGCCGACCACCTCCTCCACCTCGGAATCAGGGCTGTGAGTTAATAAGCCTCGAAGAATTAAGCGACCGCGGTCAGGCTGACGTAAGTATAACTGATAGCCAAACATGATACCACAAATGTGTGGTTCCTTGAAAGAGTGACTTTCACCCTCTGTGGAATGACACAGTCGGAAGTGAGGCCCCTCCCCTGAGAGCCGACCCTGGGACAGGGAGGTGCGTGTGGCCCAGCTCCTGGGACACCGGTCCCAGCGAGCACTGACAAAGGTCCAACAACGCCAGCCCGCTGAGCAGACGTCCGTGTCCTTGTGCCTGTACCCTGGGGATGTCACCTGTCTTGGCCACAAGAGGCTTTGCAGATGTGCTTAAGGACCTTGAGGGAGGGGCCGGTTCTCCAGGACTATGTGGGCGAGTGCCCAGCGCAGTCACATGGGTCCTCGTGACAGGGAGGCGGGGGGAGCCTAGCTGCAGGCACGAAGGCCATGAGAGGACAGAGGCAGAGGCTGGAGCGTGGCAGCCACCGCCTAGGAAACCCCTGTTGGCCGGCGGCCGCCAGAAACTGGCAGAGGTGGGGACTGATGCCCCCGAGCCGCAGGAGGGAGCATATGGTCCTCTGACGCCGGGTTTCGTCCCCGTGGCTCTGGCTTTGGACTTCCGGCCTCCCGGACTGGGAGAGAACAGTCTGTTATTGCAAGTCTGTGGTCACTTGTTGTGGTCGCCCCGGGAAACCCACACAGGAAGACAGCCCATGTGCTCATGGTGCCACGCAGCTCGCCACTGCGCGCCCCGGGCTCTGTCCTGCGAGGGCACCTTGTTGGGGGGCCGTGTGGGTCACCTCAGAGCCACCCAGCTGGGGATGAGGAGCTGGGAGCTGGGGACTTCTTCACTGGCCCTCCTCAGTCACTGGTTGACGACCACTCCTGGCTCCGCTCTCTGCCCCCCGTGGGAGCCAGGCTGTGACGGAGGGAAAGCGCAGTAGCTGCTGCGGGGACAGGGGGTCCGTGCGTGGGAGTGCGGCACTCGTGTGGCAGGTACCGGCTACGACGCCGAAAACAAGGGCAAACTCAGAAGTGAGTGCCCGAGCCGGGGCGCGGAGGGCCAGCCTTCGCTGGGGCCTCTCAGGGGCCGAATCGGAGCGCGGGCAGGTGCAGCTTCAGGCCCGCCCCCAGCCCAGCCCGGCCGCCTCACAGCCCCGGCGAGCGTCCACGCCAGCCCAGCGCTCGCCGCCACCCTTCCACCTGCTGCGCCCGGTCCTCTTCAGAGCTCCGCGTCACTCCCCGGGCGCTGCCGTAACAAACAACCGCCAACTGGGGGGCTCAGAACAACAGAAGTCTGTTCGCTTGCGGCTCTGAAGTCAGAAGTCCAAGGTCAAGGGGTTGTGAGGCTCGGGTGCTTCTGGAGGCCCCCAGGGAGCCTCTTCCTGGCCCTGCGCCCTGGCTCCTGGTGGTCGCCGGCAGTGTCCTGTATCCCTTGGCTTGGAGGCACATCGTTCTGCTCACAGCTTCCAGTGGCCTCTTCCAGGTCATGTCTCTGTGGCCTCTCCTCTTCTTATCAGGGACACCGTGTCACTGGGTCTAGGGTCCATCTCACCTCACTGTCTACAAAGACCCCACCTCCAAATAAGGTCATGTATTTGGGGCAGACATGAATTTGTGGGGTGATGACACTATGGAACCCACTACACATAGTTACTAGTATCCCCATTTTCAGGAATGAGGGGACTGAGATTCTGGAGGTCACAGAGCCATGGGTGGAAGACGGGTGATTTCAGCCCAGGTTTATAGGACACCAGAGGGCTAGAGCTTCCCCAGACCCGCTGGGCAGGGCACGGAGCTATGTCCCCCAGACCTGCTATGCGGGGCGTGGACCTGTGTGCAGTCTCTGAGCCAAGGCCCCTGGAGAAAGTGCTCAGGGCAGGCCGGGCACCACTCAGGCTCGGTGTGTTCTGCGTAACCGACGGGAATGTTCCCGAAGGACCCCAAATGCCAGGCTGCAGCCACAGACTGTACATTTCGCCTTTATGTCTACCCGGTGGGGACACTTGCTCTGGAAAGCTGGGAGGAGAGGCGCGATCGGGCCGAGATCAATGGCCCATAGTTTGTGCTTCTGTCTCCGGCTCTCATCCTTGGTGTTAGAAAAACCCGCAGCCACAGTCCGTCCTGTATTTTATCACCTTTGCAACCTGGTTCTCGAGCTGTTTTAAGTTCGCCGGAGCATCTTTTATCCTTAATAGTCTGTCCTCCCGAAATTTATGTTTGGAAACAAATGAGTAAACAAAAGAAACCAAACCCAGCTTGATCCTAGGAGCTCCGGGCCAACCAACCGGGGTCTTCTGTTCCGTGTCTTCCCGCGTCCGAAGCTTTAGAGGTGCCTGCGAGTCTTCCGTTTGTTGGTTCTTGTGGACGGATCTGTGCAGAGCCATGAAGGGCGCAGCCTGTGGCAGGAGGGAGGATTCTTCGCAAATACCCCCCACACACACTGCCGGTCCCCTCTGCACAGGGAACGCGGCCGGCACTCGGGCCCCAGGGCTGCCCCTTCCCGTGGCCTGGTTTGCAAGCCCCAGACAATAACACGTCACCCTTATTCTCATCATGAGTCAAGAACAAAACAGAAGGTCAGGACTCCAAACCTCGGAGGACGCACTGGGTCCCGAGTGGCACGCGAGGCCCACCCTGAAGAGGGTTGTCTCCAAGCGCAGTGACAAACCTTCACCCCCGTTGTAGCGTGTGGGCCACAAGGAGATGACACCAGCAACGCAACGCTGGTCCTCGCTGCCCAGGAGGTCAGATTGCACAGGCTGGGCCTGTCCTCCCTTCCCATACCAGCCGCGAGCTCCAAGGTCCCCGGGCCACCCGCGGAGTGCCCACTCCTTCCTCAGGGTCCCCAACACACTAGAACAACGCCCAGAACGCAGGAGAGCACTGTACTGGCCAGTCCTGTTTTATTACAAAGGATACAAACGAGGACCAGATGAGGGAAGAGGCCCATAGGGCAGGAGAGCCAGGGCCCCGGGGTCCTCTGTCCACACTCCCCGTCCTGAGGCGTCTGGTCACCAGCCGAGCCTCGCAGGAGCTTCTGTGAGTCCAGAGTTGTTGTGTCTCCAGTACGGGGGCCTGAGTCACTGACTCGTGGGTCACATGGTTGGACTCGGTCTCCAGGAAAGCCCTGGGGTGGGGGGAGGGGCGGGGTGGGGCCCCTGAGGGCTGGGGGCAGCTGTGGAGAGAAGACAGGAGGTAGAGGCTTTAGGACGGGCTCCTGAGGGCTTTGGTTGGACCCCCACTAAGGTGTCTGGAATGAGGCTCAGCTGCACCCCTCCCGACTGTGGACCTGTGCTGTTAGGGCTTCTCCCTGCAGAGCCTGAGCTGCGAGGCTCAGCCCCGCGGGGCGTTCGTGATTTCACCCATGTGTCCATCTTCTTTTCCCTCTTCCACATGCCGTCTCCATGCAGCAAACGGGACCAGTCACAGTGGTCAGGTGCTCCGACCGCCGAGGCCCGGCGGGAGCCCAAGGCTGCAGGGGTGGAGGCCCTGGGCCCGGGCGGGCGGGTTGGTCGTGGGTGGCCTCCTGCTCCTTCCTTCACAACGGTTCCTCCTGGTGCTGAGCTCGGGGCAAGTGGGAGAGGGGGCGACCGCAGCACCGGGGCCGGGCCGTCTGCAGACCGCCAGGAGTCGTGGCCGTGGACTAATAAGGACTGCCTTTCAGTCAGCGTCAGTTCCTTGACCTGCAGACGGGGGACTGACCCACCCAGAGCTTGAGGCAGAAGGGCCAGCAGCCTCCCTTGGGACCTCACTGCTTTAGTGAGCACCCACTGGCTCCCCTGAGCATTAAGCATCCGCGGCTTTGTGCCTAAGGGACGTTTTCCAGACGCTCAGAGAACTGTCATATAAATAACTCCTGCGCTCCCAGGTGAAACCATGCGGATGCTATTCTAAGCCGTCCCCCGGGGCCTCCCAGGGAGGCAGAGCTCACCAAGCACCCTCTGCTCCCGGTGTCATCTCCCCTCGCTGCTGCCAGTGGTTCCTGGGACCACCTCCCAGATAAACCCCTCACACAGAAATCCTCCTCTCAGCACTGGGTCTGGGGAAGCCCAACAAGAAAGAAGAGACCTCGAGGTTAATGGAGAGTCAGGGTAAACGGCGCGCAGGGCGCGGGCTCACAGGAAGGCCCGTGAATCCAGGAGAATCAGAACGTCTTCGTGGGCAGGGTCTGCAGGGGAGATGGGCCTCCAGGAGAGGAGATTCAGAGCGGTCCATGTGGGAGGAAGCCGTCCAGGTGGGAGGGAGCGGTCCAGGTGGGAGGGAGTGGTCCAGGTGGGAGGGAGCTGGTGGATAAGCCACCTGAGGATGCACAAGGGCCTGAGGAATGAGCGCCACCTGGAATCTGGAGGAAGAGGAGCCAGGACCATCAGGGAAGGGTTGGCCAAAGTCACCCAGGAGAAGAGATCTTGAAGCTCCTAAACCCCAACGGGACTGAGCTGCATTTCTCAAAATTCGTGCTCCCCTAGCTCTGTGTAGCTCTGTCCTCCTGGTGGAGGGGTGGCTCTGCCGTTGTCCCCAAACCCCAGATCACATAGACAAAGTGGCCTCCTTCACCTAGATGATGGTCTCTGTCCCTTCCCGTCACCTTGGGTCGACAGCTTTAGCGTAATCAGAGCAGCGTTTTGTGGCTACGAACCACGTTTCAGCTGACACTCTTCATAGACTCAAAGAAGCCCCCAAAGCTCTGCTCGGCCCCACCCTCCTGTCCAAGGCCAGCGTGGGGGTGGGAGGAGACGGTCACAGGTACTCACAGACGTCTCACAACAGATGCGCGCAGCGGGGAGGATGGACCCTGTTCACAGACACAGAAAAGAGCTCCCGGAAGCTGAGGCCACATGGCCCAGGTCACACATTCCCGAAGGGCCTCCCGCTGGGCCGGTGAGGGGCTCTCCACGTGGGCACCGAGCGCGGACTTGTGAGCAGGTTCTTTACGCAGCCGCCCCCCGACCCCTGTCCTGCGCAGCAAAGCAGCGTGTCTCCAAACAAATCCCCCAACCCGCGTGCAAAGGGCCTGGCCGTGCCGCACTGAGTGTTACAAGAGTTCATTTCTTTCAGGAAAATATTTTAAACGTGCGATTTTGTGACTATGTCTGCATCTTGTCCCATAGTAAGACTTGTGGGACTTGTAGAATCGGAATGTAAAATGCTGTATTGTACATGTGACAGTCGCTGAGAAAGTCGACCTGATCAGTTCTCGTCACCAGGAAACATGGTGACCGTGGGAGGCCACGGTGCTCACGGACCTCACGGCGACCGCGTCACAGCCTGTGCCCCGAGCAAACCGTGACATCGTGAAGCTTGAACGAACAGCCCGTCCTGTGTCACTTGTATCTGCATGAAACTGGGGCCGGGAGGAAGAACTTCAGTGAGATTCTTTAAGAGTGCACATGTCTGTATTGTGAGATCATCGCAAAACAGAAGGAAACCAGAAATGCACAGACAGTCCTTAGCTCCCGGACTGCAGGTCGGACACGGTCCTGCCGTTCGCTGACCCACTGTCATCGTGATCAATTATCAAGAAAAAAAAAAGCGGAGGTGGCCCTGGCGTCCCTCAGACCACTTCCTTTTAACTGTCATTCTGTCTTGGTTGGGGACCCCAGAAGCAGACCCTGAAACAAAGATTCGAGGGCAAGTCACTTACGTGGGTGGTCTCAGTGCTCCCAGCGGGGACGCAAGGAGGTGGGAGGGGACAGGGAAGGCGGGGAAGGCGCTGCTATTGCACAGGCCCGCGGTGGGCAGGCCGCGCCCCCCACGAGGCGGAGAAACCTCAGGTGGAGAAACGGGGCCTGTACCCAGAGGTGCGAGTCCCAAGGGCCTGAGCTGCTCCAGGACGGACTTCCTTGTTCAGACACTTCCCCTTTCCTGCCCGGAAAGCACTGAGCTCAGCGAGTCCGCTCAGGTCGGGCAGCCACCCTCTCCCCCTCCCCCTCATCTGACAAGGATGTGAACCCCGAGAGGAGAGGGGTGACACAGCAGGTTTTCTCCCTCTTTCTGTTCACAGCGCTCCTTCCAAGGGAACTGAACCACGTTCGCAGAACTCTCCGCCCTGAGGTGGGCAGGGAGGGGCGGGAGCCCAGGTGGTGGCGGCCGGTCCCACCGAACAGGACGGAACGGAAACCGAAAGCGTGCGGCCGTGGGCCCGGGTCACGTGAGGAGGGCTGGCACAGCCATCGCGCCCACACACCTGTGCGCCCGGGGGTGGGGAGGGCGGGCTCCGCACGGCGGCCCCCTGTGGCACTCTCGTCCTGGGCCCTCCGGCCCCGGCCTGGAGCAGAGCCGAGGGTCCACTCAGCGTGTCCCCACAGCCACCTCGGCTGCCGAAGGCTCCTCTGTGCAGAGGTGGGGAGGGAGGCCGAGAGGGGAGGTGCGGCCGTGTCCCTGGGCGAGAGAAGGATGTGCCCCAGAGCAGGGCTCGGGGTGCCAGGCAAGGGGGGTGGGCACGGGGGGCGTCGGCGCCTGCCCTGGCTGCGGGCGGGAGGGGGCGCATGGCCTGCAGAGCGTCAGAGCAGCTGAGGGTCCGGCTGCGTCTGTGGTCAGAGTGGAGCGCCGGTTCTGCGCGCTGCCGTGGCCCACGCCCTGCTGGACGCACCTGGGCTGGCCTGCGCTCTGGGCTCCTGCTGCGGTCCCCGCGGGGTTTCGTGACAGAAATGTGAGCCTCGCCCTAGTCCAGGTCTCTTACGTGAGCATCGCTAAACGCCGCGTCCCACCCGGGAGCCGGCTCGGCTCTGCCGTCTGACCCAACACCAACCGACTCAGCTCCAACCCGTCCTCTGAAAAGTCCGTTCCCATGGGAACGAGACGACCACGCTTGTCGACTTCAGGGTCTGGCCGAGGCAACTAGACAAGAAAAAGAAAGAAAAGGCATCCAGACTGGGGCGGAGTAAGAAGCAAAACCACCTCTGCCTGCGGATGACATACTCTTGGACATAGCAAACCCCAAGGAACCCACTAAAAATTACTAAAACTAATAAATTCAGCAAGAATGAGAGATACAGGATCATATATACAAACCAACGGTATTCGTAAACAACCTGAAAACAAAATCAAGAAGATAATTCATTTAAAATAGCATCAAAAGGAATAAAATACTCAGGAATGTATTTAATGAAAGAAATGAAGACTTATACCCTGAAAACTATCAAACGTCATTGAAAGGAATTTAAAATGATCTAAATAGGTGAACAGACAGCCCACGTTCATACTCCTTAAATTGATCTATAGATTCAACACAATTTCTATCAAAATCTCCTCAGGCTAGTTTTCAGAAATTGACAAGCTGACCCTTAAATTTCATGCAGAAACTCAAGGGGCTGAAACAATCTTGA
This sequence comes from Furipterus horrens, assembly GCF_987537825.1. Classification (NCBI taxonomy): domain Eukaryota; kingdom Metazoa; phylum Chordata; class Mammalia; order Chiroptera; family Furipteridae; genus Furipterus; species Furipterus horrens. The sequence goes on from NW_028327180.1 coordinate 101,617,012, forward strand.
AAATGAAGAACAGCGTGGAATAAGTCACACCTCCTGATGTAAAACTTAACACAAAGCTGCCGAAACGAAGGTAGAGAGGTACCCGCGCAAGGGTAGAAAAAGAGGTAATGGAATGAAACGGAGAGTCCTTCTTTATGGTCAGCTGATTTTTGACATAGAAGCCAAAACAATTCAATGAGGAAAGAGTAGTCCTCTCAGTTCTGGTTCTGAGGAAATAGGGATCCACATGCCAAAAACTGAATTTGGACCCAGACTTCACACCATACATAAAAATTACATCAAAGTGGATCACGGACCTAAACGTAAGGGCTGAAATTATAATGGTCTAGAAGAAAACGTGGATGTATATATGTGTGACCTTGGGTTAATCAATGATACCTTAAATAAGTCAGAAAATGAACAAGTATCAGAAGAAAAAAATAAATCAAACTATCAATTTTAAAACTTTGGTGCTACAAATAATACCATCAGGAAAGTGAAAAGACAACCCACAGAATAGGAGACAATATTTACAAACCATAAATCTGATAAGGAACTTGTATCCAGAATATATAAAGAACTCCTACAATTCAATAAAAAATGACAAGCCCATTTTTTAAACGGGGAAAGGATTTGAATAGACATTTCTCTAAAGAAAATATCCAATTGGTCAGTAAACCCATAAAAAGATCTTCAGCATCATTAGCAAATCAAACCACAACGAACTACCGCTCTTTGCCCGTCAGAATGGCTGTAACGAAAAAGACAATACCAAGTGTTGGCAAGGGAGCGGGGAAACTGGGACCCTCGTACGCTGATGGTGGAAACTTTAAATGGGGCAGCTGCAGGTGGAAACAACCCGAATCTGCGTCCGCTGGGAAAAAGACAAACAAAATGTCGTAGATTTATAGAAAGGAATGATATTTGGCAATGAAAGGAATACTGACACATGCTACCACATAGGCGAACTTCAAAAGCATTTTGCTAAGCGCAAGAAGCCAGATGCAAAGCCCCTTTGTATGACCCCGTTTATAGGACGTGTTTAGAATAGAAAAATCCACAGAAACGAAAAGCAGACGAGCGGTGGGCTAGGTGCGGGGCGGGGGGTGGGGTGGGTTCTGGTGGGAGGGTTGGAGAATGACAGCCGTCGGACCCACGGTTTGGCTGGGGGGTGATGAGGCTGTGTTTAAATTAGGCTGTGGTGTGATTACACAACTCTGATACTAAAACCCATTGAATTGGACGCTTTCAATAGCCGAACTTTATGGCACGTAACTTATAGCTCCATAAAACTATTTAAAATAAAAAGGCTCCTACGAGTCCAGAATTGTCTGAGCTCCTTTCAGGCTGGTCTTTGTCTGCAGCCCCCGTGGTACTTCCTATCCTGCCTTCGAACAGGGGAGCCCAGATAAACGATATGGCCCAGCGATGGCAGCGAAGCGCGCAGGCGTGAGGTACCTCACGGCTGCCGTTCCGTAACCATTCGGGAGTTTTATTTATGTCTAAATTGTAAAACAGGGCAACAGAAGGGGACCCGTGAGCTGTAAGGGTTTTGTTGGGTAAGTACAAAGCTTAGTTCACACGTGAGATCTTTTTCTGACCTGGAATGTCTTGAACGTTGAAATTCATTCTTCATATAACCGACCATTGTTTTAAAACCAAAAAACACATAACAATTTGTTACTCTTTCTTATACAATTATTGCTGAAGATAACTTGGGGATCTAGAAGAGATTGTGTCTACCCCCAGACTAATGCCCACAGGCCCGGTGGATCTTAAAAGTTATTAATAAAGTATTGAGAGAGTTCAATGTTTTGGGTCAAGTATATTAACATCGCAGGGGCCAGTCCACACCATGAAGTGATCTCGGCAGCCCCAGAGCTGGAAACAAAACGCATCTGGACGGACGGTGTATCTATCACTGGCGCAGGTTGTACGTGTGTGTGTGTGTGTGTGTGTGTGTGTGTGTGTGTGTGTGTGAGTGCGCCGGGCTGTTTGGTTGCTGCTTTCTTTCGGTTTGGTCTTGCTCTGGGTGTGTCTGCTGCTGGGGGAACTCGCAGGGGGCCCCAGACGGCACGCCCACCTCAACATCGTCGCGGTGTGCGTGGCCGCCTCGGTACCATGGGCCGGACCCTCCTGAACCTCGCAGATCGTTCCCAGCACTTGCTTCTGTCTGATCAGCTCTAACGCGACCAGGTGTGGCTCTTACTGCCAATCATCCTCTCCTTCCTTTACTCCCTCCCCCCCGGGGACCCTCCCCCTCCTGGTTGTTCTCAGCTCATCCTTTATTGCGGCTGCCAAGGCTCGCCACGCTCTTACACGCTGAACTCCGCCGTGCGCACTGCACATGGGCACCGTTCTTTGATCAAGAAACTCAAAGGTCAGAAACACAGACTCTGCCAGAGCGTCTCAGCGTGGTTCAGTTGAGAGTAGGTAACAATGCACCTCATTTTACACAACGTAGAACAGCCGAAGGCGTGAGACAAAAGGATGAGCTAAGTGCATCCTCCAGAATGAATAGACTTCTAAAGAGTCACACGGAACTGTCCCACTTGAGTGTCCACCCTGGCAGCGGTGAGTGTATTCCACCCCGGTGGGGGGGCGGGGGGCTGCCGTCCCCGCTGGCTGGCGTGGCCTCGGGAGCGCTGTGCCCAGCTGGGCCGCGGGAGACAGACGGACGCACGCGGCGCGCACGCACTGGGAGAGCCCCGTGAAGCCCTGACCCTCTGAGGCAGGGTGAGAAGCACTGGTGTGTGGGTGACAGTGTTCAAACCGGCTACTTCGGGAAGCGACAACATTCGTGTGTCTGATGAGCCCTGACTCTGCTGCTCAGACAGTCTGCGCTGAGAGCGACATCACTCAGAGCCGCTGGCACGGCGGCGCCGGTGTTCCCGGCTGCTCCCCCCGAAAGCCCGGGGCGGGGAAGAGCCACCAGCAGGCGTGGCGACCGATGTGCAGGGCTGACTGTGGTCCGTTTGACGCAGGGGGACCAAGAGCCAGCACCGGGCCCCCTGAAGTTGTGTGCGGAGAGGAAGGAACTTGGAGGTGATGGAGCACCTTTCAGGCCTTAGCGGACCCAGAGCGCTTTACGGCCTCATCAGTTCCGTGCTGGGAACAGGTTTCTGAAGACAAACAGGGCATCCATTACATGCCTGCGCCGCGGCTCGCACCGGCTGCTGGCCCGGCCTGCGATGGCTCGTTATTTATGGAGAGCCCCAAGCCCGCGCGCCGCGCTGTAAAATGGATGTAATGTGCCAATTACCCGAGTGCTGATTAACGGGGGGAGAGCCGGCCAGGTTTCGGAGGCGGCCTCCTGGGCCCTTGGGAGGGAAGGGAAGACGGGCCTCAGGGCCCAGCGGTCGGTGGCGAACGGGCTGATTCCACATCTTCTCCACACCTGCCTGCCGCACCAGGTGGCCCCCGATGGCCCGTCACGGGCCCCCGCCTGGGCCAGAACCAAAGCCCTCAGATCACGCAGCCCCCGTCATTGCGCTCAGCTGGGCAGGAAGGCCGGCCCCTCGGGACCGCGGTGGGGTGCATTTCAAGATATCTCCCTGCTCCCCGAGATATATAAATGGCCATCATCATATTTCACAACTTGAACCATTGAAAACTCTTGAATGTATATCACCAGCCTATAAATGGGACCATTTTCCTCTGGAATGAAGCCATGCTTTCTGTGAGAATAAAAAAATTTTTTAAAAGCCAAGGGTCATTTAAGGTGTTCAGCATCCAGGAAAGGAACTGGACCTTCCCGCGGGTGGTTTTTTATTGGCGTGGGGAGACGGAGAGGCATCGATGCTCTTCTGGAATCATCTCCGCGGAGGGACATGCACGGAAACAACCTGGAATCAAGAGGAATGAGCTTGAAGGGGCAGAGGCAGCCGCAGCAGCATAAAGGCACGGAGTACGTAAAACTTAATTACGGGCCTGGCAGCCTCTGTGTGGCTCCCGGTGCTATTTGGGGGGCGCTAATACACACAATGGCGGTGAGGTGTGGTGTCTGGGGAAAAGCAATATATTACTGCTCACATCAGTAGTTTGCGAGATGTCTTTCTGCTGCCCCAAGCGTGTGACTGTTCGGCTGATAAGGAACGATTTTCCCGGAGTCGGAGGCAGCGGGCGGAGGAGATTGCTCTCTGGAGGGAAGGGTGGAGGGAAGGCCGCGGAGGAGGGGCCATTGAAGAGGCACACCACGAGGTCCCCCGAGGTCCCCTCTCATTCCATTTCACTCTCGATGTAGCCAAGACACTGTCCCAAAACACAGCCCTGGGGCTGGGTCGGGGTAAAACCAGCCGCTCGCGTCCCCCCTTTCTGGCCTTCCGCTCTGACTCAGTACGCTCTTAGCTGCTGTCCGTAGCTAAAATTGGGGGGTGGGGTGGAACTGAAGTCAGAGAGCACTGGTAAACGTGTCAGGGCCTACTGGGGAGCAGCCAAGGAAGGGGACCTAGCAAGGAGCTGGCCATTTCGGGGAGGGAACTGATTTCATGAACCGCCCCCAGCTCTGCGGCGACGACAGCAGCCCTGCTGGCTACGTGCCTTTGGCTTGTAAGGTGCCAGTTCGGGGGGAACCCGTCCTGAGAGAAGGCTTGCTCTGCACACCTGCCCCTGGCAGCCCCCTCTGTGGGGCAGCTGTCCCTCCAGGCTCCAGCCCAGTCCCCACCCTCCCCTGCAGGGGTCCCCAGCGCGGCCCGCTTCTCTCGTTGGCTCTGCTCAGACAGGGAGAAAGCAGGCCGGCGTGTGCGTGGCGTGCGTGCTCCGGGGAGACGCGCCTCTGTCCTTCCCCAGCGCCGCACACAGAGGGCACGGGGCCCCTCCCCCTAGTTGGGCAAAGGGGCAGAGAGAGGGCGCGGAGGGCACCAGGCGCCAGTTTGGGGCTGTCTCTGCAGCGGCTGCACCTGCCGCGTGTCCTGCAGAGAGGCCTGAACCACGGGCCTTCCCAGGCCGGTCCCGAGTCCCCCGGTGACGTGGACAGCGGGCAAGGCCTGCTATGGCACGCGAGACGGCCCCACAGCAGAGCCTGCAGGTGGCCCTCCTGCTGGTGACACTGCATAGGACCCTCACCCACACGTCACCCCTGAACCCCTGCAGGGTGGGGGCGGCAGGCCAGGGAGACGCTGTCCTAGACCCCAGGAGTCAGGGGTCAGAGGCCTGGGGCTCTGTGTGGCCCTCCAGGTCCCACCAGGCACCCTCCTCTGTCCCCTCGGGCCCCCTGTGGGGGAACAGAGGGAGCAGCAGCCACAGCAGAGACAGTAAACCTGGCTGTGGCAGGAGCCCCGGAAAGGACCGCTACATGGCTGGATCCGGCTCCCTCGCAAGCCAGACGCAGCTGAAAGTTGTTTGTCCTGTTGACAGGGAGGAGGCCCCCAGGGAGGACAAGATTACTTCCAGATGAAGTAGAGGGTTTCTCTGAACCCGTGTCCGGCGGCGTGAGCGGCCCCGCGACCCCCCGCAGGCACCGTTCATGGTCACCCTGCACACGGGGAGCTCTGGGACCCAAACTGGTTGGCTCTCGCCCCAGCCCCGCCTGCGGTTTGTTATTCGGGGCCCTTTCCAACCCCCCCAACCCACCCCCCACCCCTCCACTCCTGGAAAATCAATCAGCTTTTACTGAAAGAGAATGACAGGGACACATACATTGTCCGGCCTAGAAGGACACCCCATCCCCCCGCGTCGCCCCGGTCACACCTTCCCCAGCTCAGCTCCTTAGGAACGAGCATTTTTGACCAAATAAGACTTTCAGACCGACCTGGGGTAGCCCTGTCGCCTGACCGGTCATCTCGGTTCTTTCGCAGTGAGGGTCTTGGCTGGGCACACACTGGCGTTTCTCTGGGCCCCCCCGCCCAGCCACGGGTCCTTGACGTTGTCCCCTGCATGGTTTGCTTATCCTCAGTCCCACGTCTTCCTGCCCCTTAGAGCTCTTTCTTGTTGTTGTTGTATATTCTCCAGTCATTTCTGTCTTGACAAGAGCCCGGGAAGTAAATGTCCCAAAGTCCCGGCTGCCGGGTACGTTTATTCTGCTCTCCCCCTTGGTGATAATTCGGTTGACAGCAGAATCTGAGGGTTAAGATCAAGTTTTCTGAGAAGGTGGAGGTGTGACCTCGCTCCATCCATGCTAGGGGACAGGCCGGTGCTGCCAGCGAGAGCCCTGGGTCCCCTCTGGCCCTCGGCAGTTGTCCTCCCCTCCCCAACGGGTTTCAGGGCCTTCTCGTCACCTGTCGCTTGTTCCTCTTCCCTGAAACGTCACCAGGTTGCGTAGAGGGGCAGCTCTTGCGCTCCTCACCACATGGGTTCTCTTGGGTCCCCCCAACCACGGAGAATCACATCCCTCTTGGGCTCTGACAAACGCCTTTATCCTTTCGTGATGAATTCCTCCTTCTGGGCTCGCTTTTCCTGCCCGGCATGATTTTTCCACGTACACTGGTCTTTTTGAATGGGTCGTTTATGACTCAACTTTCCCCTCCCACTCTGTGAGTCTTTGGGGGTTTTATCCCACTTCGGCTTTCCAGCCTGGGAGACGGGTGGCAGACCTCTTCTCCCAGCCCACCTATGAATTTTATTTATTCTATTATCCTGGCGATCACATCTGGATTTCTCGTGACTACCTCCTCCTTCCAGGCTCCCCATTTCAGTGCAGCCTGTTCTGCGGACGTGGTTTCTGCCGGAATCTCTCCGAGGACCCTTGTCAGGGGGTTTGAGGGTTATGCCCCATTCCCTCCCCAGCACTCTGGCCACCCGGCCGCCCGCGGGACACGGCAGCTCTGCGTTCCTGCTCCTTCAGGCTGCTGGGTCCTGCCAGGTGTGCGGAGGCCCCAGGTCGCTGGCTGGGCTCCTGGAGAGACGTGGCGTCTCAACAGGTCGCCCCAACTCCAGGACAGCACTGCCCGGCCCACGGCCCGTGTCCCTTCAGCATCAGTCCATTCCGTGATGAGAACAAAAATCAAGATGGAGCCTTTGGAAGCTTGTACCGCATTTTGACGTTGCCACGACAACCAGACGTGATCAGTGGGCTAGGATCTTAAGTATCTTTTTTTTAAATTCCATTTTCTAGTTGTTCACTTTTATTACATTTTATAAAAGTATCGTCAGTCCACAAGAGGATAGAAATTTTGTGAAAGGTGGGGTGTGGGGGATGTCCATCGGCACAGACAGCTCAGAGACACTGGTTTAGGGGGCCAGGCGGAGAGCGGTCCCCACAGGTGCCCCTCTGCCAAACGTCACACGAGGCGCGGCTCCCTGGGTCTCTGTGGGGTGTCGGTCGTCTGTCTTCATGAACACGTGGCAGATGGTGCGCGGTGGCTCGAAGGGAGCGTCCTCCCGGACACGGCTAGCCGGGAAAGGGTCTACATTCAAAAGCTGAAGGGCGGTTTATCGTAACGCGTACTGCTTCATGCCACCGCCAAGCAACACGTGGGAAGTCCAACCACCCTGCGTCGGAGACCGTCTGTACCAAAACTGTTCCCGGCGACACACCTAAAGTTTTCCAATACCACACTCAAAAACCCGTTTTTAGGTCTACAGTCATTAAAATGAAATGAAATTTAAAATTCGGTTCCCGAACACACCAGCCCCAGGCCAGGGGCCAGCGCTCAACAGCCAAGGGCGGCCAGCGTCTGCCTGTCGGAGCCCCGGTCCTGCACCCTCATGGGGGCTCCCGCGTGCGGCGGATACAGTTGTCCACGTTCACTTCATGACGTGGCTTGAATCTCTGCGTACATCTTACCTACCAGAGCCTCCCGCGGTAACAGTGCGCGTGGGGAAGTATTGAACGGGGCTGGGTGCTGCGGTCCTTCGCTTGGCCGTGGGGTCAGGCGGAAAGGCTGCCAGCTGGAGGGACCGCCGAGCGATCTGGGATAACGCCCGCGGAGCAAAACCTTCCCTGGAGCGTCACGGGTGGGATACGTGGGTGCTCACGGCACAATCCACGGACTCGTCTGAACATGTAAACGTTCCACTTTGAAGGTGTTCAGGGAGGAAGGGACGTGTCTTCAATGAATGACAGCTGTATGTAATCCCATCGCTAACTCAGAGGCGGGCGGTTGCGTGGAAGGAGCCCGGCCCCCAAAGAGGACCCTCGTGTGGCTCCGTTTATATCAAAGCGCTCACCTTTCCGGCAGAGAGACCGGCAGGCCCGCTCTGCGCGCCAGCGTCGGGGGGCAGTTGGTGACGGGAAGGGGCGGAGGGGGAGCGGTGGGGACCGAGCCCTGGGTTTTATACGCGCGTGGTTTCACTGTGGGAAAGGCCCTCCCGCGTTCAGCGGAATTCGTGTGCGCTACGGGGTGCACAGCCCGTCCCCGGGCCTGCTGTCCGACGGCACGCCGGGCCCCCGCCGCGGAGGGGCAGCGTTCTCGGCGGAGTCCGCGCCACCTCTGGTCCGAGCCCCAGACGCCCTCCCGGGAGCCCCGGGGACGCGGACGTGCAGCGGCGCGGCCTTGGCATTCACCTCAGGCGGGGCCTGTCTCTCTCTGCGGTTCTTGGTCCCATTTTTGAACATTCTTGGCAGAAGGCGACCGCGTGCCGTCCTTGCGCGTGAGCCCAGGTGCGTCTGGACCGGCGCGCTCCTCACACCTGCCAGGATCCCCAACGCCCTGAGCTCAGCTCCGAGGCCATTGTTCACATCCCCCCGCTGAGCTGTTCAGCGCACAGAACACTTTCCTCCGAGAGCTTAAAACGGGAATCAGGAGGGGGTGTCCTCTAGCTGATGGGGGGGGGGAATGGAGGAGGTAAACTGAGGCAGAGAAGAACAGGAGGTAAGGCGACAGCGGGGGGAAGGCCAGAGCCCAGGATGAAGTGGCTCCGTAGAAACCCTCTGGCCCTTGCCGCCCAGACAGGGTTTGGGAAAGAGCAGCCCACCCAGGGTCGTGGCTGTTGGGGGTCAGGCATGAAAATGACGACGTGCGGAAACCAGTTTCTCTCACGGGCCCAGCGACCCAGGAACACCGGCGGGGACGGGTGGGCAGGGACAGGCTGTGGCGGGGCCCCAGGCAGCCTCTGTCACCAGGAAGCTCCCAGGAGAGGCCCTGGGAGGCCTGCTGACCCTGGCCAGCCCCAGGAAGCTTCCAGAACAAAGGCTCAGGCAGGGAAGAAGCCCTGGGTGTCCCAGCCTGCAGGACTCATTGCTTCCCACAATTCTGTGGGACCCCCCCCCTCCCCAGGCCACACCGGGGCCCTAGCAGGTTTTCAGGGCTGGGTGGGGCTGAGGCCCCAGGCGGGAGTCCAGGCTCCCCAACCTGGGGCAGTGGCCCACCTGGGCCTCCCCGCCACCCCCCACCGGTTCCCCACAGCCATCACCCCAGGGCGCACCCCCACCTCCTTACCACCCTCCTCCTAGGCCTAGGACCCAAACTCCTCCCCTCCCCCTCAACCTTATCTCTTTTTCTAACCTTTTGCATTTTTTCAGTCTCGTTTCCGGTCGGGTTTTGCATTTCCCTCCCCCACCCCTCCCAGCCTGTGACACACTTTCTCTCCTTTTCTCTCTCTCCTGCACCCACCATCTCGTCACACTCCGGCCGGGGCGGCGCCCTGCCCCCTCCCAGCCCTGCAGCCCCCGGCGGGCGCTGGACGGCAGGGGCAGACTGAGGGCCAGGCCACGGGGAGGCCGGCGGCCTGCGTGGAGGAGGCACTCCGCGGTTGGCGGAGCATGAGTACCCCAGGTAGGCATGGTGGCCGCGCAGGGGCGGGGGGACCAGGGTGGGAGAGGGGGACGCACTGGGGGAAAGAGCGCGATGGTGGCTGGGGAAGCAACTGCCGTGGGGGAGAGGAGACGCAGGTTCCGGGCTGCCCCGTGGTGGGGGGTGCCTGGGGGCGGGGGCGGGAGGGGCGGTGAGGGGGTCGGGGGAGTGGCTGGCCCTGCCCGCCCGGGTGCTGGGCCCCAGACTCTCCCCCATCTCCTGCCCCCCTTCTCTGTGTCTCCAAGCCCTTCTCTCCCTCACACGGGCTGCCCCGCGGTGTCTCACCCGGTGGCTCTCTGACCAGCTCTCCGAGTGCCTCCATCGGGCAAGGGGGCCCCTTGGAGAGGAAAGGGAGGACCAAGAGTCCAGCCACAGAGGCCAGAGGCCGGCAGGGGACCCCTCTGCGCACCTGCCCCAGAGGGAGGAAAAGAATCTATTCTAACACCTGAAAGGACAGGAAGTTTCCAGACCACAGCCAGGCCTGACTCACAGGCTCCTGAGAGCTGGGGCCCCCGGCGGGGAGGGAGGACAGGACAGCCCCTGTCAGAGGGAGTGCATGGGGGACCATGGCAGGGTCCCGTCCCCAACAAAGCCAGAATGAGGGTGAGGTCACCTCCCCGGGACACTGCCCGGCTGGCAGCCCAGGAAGGCAGCTGTGCTGAAGGCGCAGCCTGGCCAGAGGGGGCCTGGGAGCAGGTTTGTCAAGGCTGAGGCTCTGCTCTCGAGTGTCTGCTGAGGCCCACCTGCGCCGCAGACTTCCTCTTGGTCCGGACTGACCTGCTTGCCCAGCCTTCTCTCCCAGCCTCTGACCTGTAGTTTAAAAACCCCCTCCTGACAGTTACAGCTCCTGCAGGGATAAGGTTACCGGCCTGGCAGAAAGGAGGGAGCCGCTGCCCGGCCCTGGACGGGGTCCCTGGTGCCAGCCCCGTGCAGAGCGTTCCCCGGGTTTCCCTGCAGTCCCAGGACCGCCGCTCCATGCCCGCGCCCCGTCCTTTCTGAATGTCCGCTTCGGCCCACCCTCCGCCCAGCCTGCCCTCCCAGCAAAGTGGTTTGGACCTCCATAGGTTTTATCGGCACCAGTATCAGCACCCAAGGCTGAGGGCCCACCAGCCTAAACAGTCCTGAGTCTGCACAGAATCGTCGTCCATGTGACTTTTCAATTGTGGTAGAACACACACAACTGACAGTTAGCATCTTAGCCTCTCAGAGGTGTCCCGCTCAGGGACAGTGGGCACGTGTACCTTGCTGTGTGAGCACCGCCAGCACCCACTGCTTCCATCGTCCCAAACGGGGACTCTGTCCCCTTTACACACTGACTTCCCACCCCCTCCCCCAGGCTTTCTGTCCCTCGTGTGAGTGGGATCATACAGTAAGTGTCCTTCCGTGTCTGGGGACCTCACTGAGCATAGTGACTTCAGGATCCACCCACGTGGTAGCAGGTGTCCCTTTCCTTTTTTAGGGCTGAGTAGTATTCCGTGGCCTGGATGGGCCCCATTTTGCTTGCCCATTCACCCTTTACGTGACCTCTGAAAATGACCTGTAACGCTAATGCTTCTTCTGAGGAGGGGGGGCCTGTGTGAATCAGTCAGGGGGCAGCCTCCCGGGGACGCTGTACCGGACGCTGTCGGGGGGCGCAGAGGGACTGTGAGACCCAGATGCCCCTGAGTGGGCCGCGCTGCAGACTGTATGTGCCCCGGCCCGTGTGTGGCTGAGACTCACACTGGGTGGAAGAGAATCACGGGCGGAGAAGGGAGTGGCGGGGGGCCCGTGGAGAGGTGGTGGGGTGCAGGGGCCCTGCGGGCCCGGAGGGTGACAGAGGACGCCAGGCTGAGGCCGTGCTGCGGCGGCGCCGCCCGACTCCCCCTCCTACGCGGTGTCCGTCCACCTCCGCAGGCAAGACTTGCCGCAGGTTTGGTGGCAGGTGGACGGCGGAGGCTGAGGGCGCTTCTGTGACATAGCTCTCTGCGCCACCTCGTGCGTGACAGGCCAGATGGGGCCCTGGTGTCAGGCGATTGTGATGAAGAGGAGCTTCCTCACATCGGTTTAAAAATGGCCGCTGTTCGGCTTGGCCCGGGCCCTGGGCTCAGCCTCGGCACCAGCGCCTCCTGGAGTGGGGACGGGTTGAAGCCCCCCGCGGGCCCGCGTTCCCGATGGTTTTGCACAACCAGGTCGTTGAAACTTGTGTTGAAAACAAGTAAGGTCCTGGGAAGATGGCCGTGGGAGGTCTGGGCGCCCCCCTCTGGGTCTGAGGCCGTGGGGAGGGCTGAGGGCGCCTCCCGCTGTGGTCCACAGGCGTGGGCTCGAGCTCATGCTGTGACCTTGGCAGCCGGTCGCCCCCTCCACCGTCTGAGAGCCGTGTCTCCCTGATGCCATCCGGGTGTTCATATCGATTATGTCCAGGCTCGTCAGTCACACTGAGCGTAAAACGAGAAAACACACGACAGGGCCTGTCCCTGCCTTTGCTGTCATTCCTGAGATCGGGGGAGGGTAAGAGGTTGACCGTGAGGTCCGGCTGGGTGGGCTCAGGTACCCAGCCTCTGGCCTGCAGGCCGGCCGGCCGGCCCCGCGGCTGCATCGTCCCATCGGTTAGAAAACCTGAGAAGGGACTTCCATCTGGAACAGAAAGAAAAGGAGGCCCCTTAAAACCACTTTTCTGCTGAAGAACATTTAAACAGTCACATTCCCGGATGCAGCCCCCTCCCCGCGCCACACCATGCCATGCCACACGGGAAGAACACGCTTGTGGAGCATCCCAAACCTCTCCTGAGCTACTCCTGCTCTGGGTCCGTGGTTTTAATGGGGTGATGACTTTCAGGGGGGTAATCTTTTTGGTTGTGATTGCTCGGAGCTCTGAGATGATCATCATGCCCGTCCAGTTGGTGGGACAGGGGTCGGTGGCCCAGGGGCTCTGTCTCCCCTGCTCTGGCCCTGGGGCCCCGGGGGCTTGGGGTCCGGCTCCCCAGGCACAGCGGTTCTGTCATAGTTCTCTGCTCCTTCCGGCTCAAAGTGTGGAAGCAGCTGCAGACAGACGGGGTGGCCGGACTCGGCCAGAGGCAGAAAATAAGCAGGACAGGACGGGGCCTGGACCGAAGATCGCCGGCTCCAGAGTCAGGGAATTCCAGCCAAAGAGAACTGCTTCCAGGCTGTGAACAAAGGGAATGGGGACACCCCAATCAGTGCGCTTCATTCACAGTTAACTGGGGTGGGGGGAGGTACACAGCCTGTCAGTTTGATAAAGCCCACCACGGGCGGGGGTGGGGAGTGCATGCTCTCAGACTCCGAATCGACGTGTGTATTTGCCAGCATGATAAATGAATAAGCCCCGGGCCCGGCACGCCGCGCTGAGAAACCATGGCTCCACGGCCTTGCCCATCCTGTTTCACACACCACTGATGTCCCTCGTCACGTTATTTGCTATGGGGACAAGCTTGAAACCACGCAAGTAGTCCTGAAGGGCAGCGTCCAGCCTCACAGTGGAATTCTGTGCGGCCATTAATGAGGCAGAGATGGGTCTACCCGGGGTACGTGTGGGAGTTTCTAGAAGGAAACACCAGCCAGCACATAGAAGAAGACACTGGTCAGACGTCTGGAGAATGGGGCCTTGTCCACGGGGAAGAATTTTGGTATTTATTTTGGGTCCCTCTCTCTGGTTTGTTTTTTCCATGAGCGTCTACTATCTTTATGAGAAGCGAGGTTAAGAAAAGAAGGGCTGGGGTGGGGGCCCCCCATCTGCTGCCGACCGAGTTCTAGCTTCCCTGGTTCCCGCTGGAAGGACAAGTTTTCTCATGTAGCAACTTCCGACCACAGCCAGGTCCCAGTTAGAGAAACCCCGGGGCCTCGGCTCGCGCTGAAAAGCAAACCTGATCGGTGGACGAGAGGGTTTCCTGCATCGAGACACGCTTCCCGGGCCTGACGTGTTCCATGATGCAGCCCCTGCCCGCACCCCACCCGCCCTGGAGGCTCATAGAAGTGGAATCGCACGCGTGCTTCTCCCGTCTCAGGCTTGAGTTTCCTTCCCGTGGTGGGTGGCAGTCATTTTCGGGGGGTTTCATTGCTGCAATTTTGCGTTGTACGGATTTCCGGTTTATTTACCCACCCTACCGCTGGAGAGCGTGTGTGGTTCGCCGTGGGGGCTCTGCTGGCATGGCGGCTGCGGCTGTTCCTGGGGGGTCCGGGGTCAGGCCCCGCGTGCTCGTCGGAGGTCAGGCAGAAGCCCGGCCGGGCCAGCTCCGTTTGAGGTTCAGTAGATGCTCATCGTGTCCGTGGACAGATGTTGGTTACCGACACCGGTGCTTCGTCCCCTGCCCCTGAGGGAGGATGGTGCGGTTCACTGGCGTTTTCTCAGAAGAAACGGCCTGTTTCTTTGTTTTTGTTTGTTTGCTTGTTTATTTATTTATTTGTTTTTAGAGAGAGGGGAAAGGAGAAAGAGAGGGAGAGAAGCATCACTGTGTGGGTGCCTCTCACACGCCCCCAACTGGGGACCTGACGTGCAACCCAGTCATGTGCCCTGACTGGGGATCGAACCAGCGGCCTGTGTTTTTGAAGGGATTCGAGGAGTATGGTTCGTTCAGGGGAGAACGCTCGGGTGAATAGTAATGACACCTCACACTTCTCTCCCAGCCACCCCCTCTTCCATCCTCAGACGGTTTTTGAAAGCCGACTTGTTGGCCCCCTTGGGGCCTAGGGAGCAGAGCACCAGGGCACCCCTGCCTGCCGGTGAAAGATGGAGGCGCGCGGGGATCCTTCTCAGTCTTTGAAAGCACATCTCCCCCTACTCTCAGGGGAGGGCCTCCCCCAGGGCCCCGCAGACACGTGGGTGCAGCTCGGGGAGGCTGCAGGTCTCGAAGCAAGGTGGCTTTGGCCGGAGGGTGGGCTTCGGTAACTGCTCTGAGTCGGGAGACCCCCCACTGCAGCAGAGACGGGGGCTGCTCCCAGCCGAGAGCACTTGCTTTTCCTTCTCACGTTAGCGTAGTGAAGGCGTTAAAGCTGTGTCTCCAACTCCGGTCACATCGGAGGTCCTGGGCTTAGGGCTCCAACATGTGAACTTGGGGGGACACGGGCCAGCCCATCACAGCATCCCGGCTTTTCTCTGAGAATGTCATCTACCCCCTCGGGCCCCCCTTGACGGCCTCCACGGCCCAGCCCAGTGGCCCGCCCCTAGTCCTTACAGGACCTGACCTTGCAGCGTCACGGGGCACCGTCTGCCCCTCCCTCCTGCAGAAACATGGGGATCCCTCCCGCCTTTGTTTCTTCTCATATCTGTGCACACTCCCCCGGTCTCTCTTTTCTGACTCCCACGCGTCCTTGACCTCTCAGGTCAAAGCGCCTTGGGTCCCTTCTTTCTTTGCTCTCCTTCCCGGGTGACACCGTCCAGTCTCACTGCTTTGGAAGTCACCCCTGTTCTCATGACCCCCAGGTTTGTGTGTGTCCCCTGCCCAGACGCCCCTCTGGAACTCCAGGCTTTCATAGCCAACGGTCCTGACCCGTCTCCCAGGACACAGGCCACCCAAGGCCAAAGCGCTCTTCTCCACCCCTGCGTCCTCTCTTCCCTGCTGCCCGGAGCGCAGCTTCGAGCCGTGGCCGGCCCCTTGATGCCTGTCCCCCGAGTAAGACCGGGTTCTCGTGCTCAGCCCAGAAAGCCCACGGGCCCTGGCTCGGCGGGGAGGAGTCGCTGCGTCTTGCCGCGGGGACTTGCTTACCCTGCAGGTGGGGCACACGGGGAGGCATGGGCCTGTGTGGCCGCGTCCCTTCTCCCCTCTGATCACGGCTTCCTTGTCTGTGAGGCGTGACGCGGAGTTGGGGCAAACGGCAGGCGGCAAACTGGTTTTGTCCTGAGGGCCAGCCCCAGGCCGGAGGGATGCCGGCTGGGAGGAGAGGCCATGATCGACCGCCTGGGCCCGCCGTGGGCGTGGAGCTGAGCGCGGCAGCCTCGGCTCTGATCAGTCATCCCTCCCGTGCTGGGCAGGACCGAGAACCTTCTGCTTTAAAAACCCATGATTGCGCTGTGACCTTGAGCAAATCACTGCCCCAGGGTTTCATTTCTTCGGGAGCAGCTGGAGAGAAATAACTCCCGCTTCCTCCCGCACAAAATGGCTCTGGGGAGCAGAGGGGTTAGTGGGTGAAAAACTGCTTTGGAAATAACAAAATGTTTTATAAACGTGAGGTTTTATTGTTATTAATTGGCCTCGCCGGTCATGAATTCCCATTAGTCACGCCTTCCTCTGAAGCATCTCACGGGGCTGGGCCAAAGCTTTCCCTCCGCTCTGCCCTCCCTCGCGAGGCAATGGCGTCTGGCTGCTCTGGGGCCGGTGAGAAAGAGGGTCACGGTGGAGGCTGGGTGTGGGGTGCATTTTTTAATGACCGCCACCGGGCAGGGAAAAGGCCAGCGCGTCCCAGCCTGTCAGCGTGTGCACCTCGCAGCCTCTGCCATCGCCCTCACCACTCCGTGACGCCTCTGCCCGAGGGGTCGGGGGATATCTACCCAAAGGAAGTTTTCACCTCCCTTTCGGGGCTGTCCTTATTACCCACTGCCACGGAGTTCCGCGGATTCTCCGGGCGGGCGGTGAAGAGCGGCAGGTCCCCCAGAGTGCGGCTCAGTGCATTTCTGGTTACGTTCTGGGGCAGGTGCGTGGGAACCCAGTGGAGGTATCCAGATGCATCTATTTTTGTTACCTACTGAAAACAACCCCCGCGCCTCAACCGGGGAGTCTCCCTTCTTCCACCTGGAACGCTGTTAACACCCGTGTTTTCTGCCAAAGTCCCAAGCAGTCTGTTTGCAGCCTCCTCGCGACGTGAACTTTTCCCAGAGACCCAGGGGGGACATCTGTCCTCGTACGACTTGGTGGAAGCAACGCTGTGGGGCATTTCTTCTCGCCAGTGGTGTATTCTGAGTGGGATTCATGGCTCGGGCGCTTGTTTATTAGCGAGTATGTTTCATGGTAATGCACTTCATTTCCTCTTCTTTCACTCGGGGCTTTATTCCGCGGCCTTTGTCATGAACGATGTTTGGTGCAGGGTGAAATGAGAAGCATTTAAAACTCTTCTAAGACATAAAGGGTTTTTTTTATACTTTGATTGGTTTGGTTTGGTTTGGTTTGGTTTTTTTCCTAGTAGCAGAGGAATAAAGGACTTGAGTTTCCTGTAGGACTGGAAACAGTGAATCAGATATTTGTTTTGCTTCAAATCTGAAAATCTCAGGGAAGAGTTGAGCTCTGTGTTTTCGGGGTCTGGGGTGCAGCCCCTTGCAGACAGGGCATCCCACGGGAGAGGGGGCGGCCGCCCACGGCCACTGAGCTCAGAGGCGCGGAAGGGCTGCCTGAGTCAGAGCTCAGCGCAGGGCCCAGCGGGCTCTGACACCTCCCCCGTCACCTTTCCTGCTCACGGGCCTCTCCGTGACTCAACACCCGGTGTTACTCACAGAACGGCGGCGCAATGGGCGTGGGCTCTGCCTCCTGCCAGCCACACGACCTTGGACGGGCCGTTGAACTTGTCTGCTCCTTCCTCCTCACCTGTGAAGTGTGGATAACAGCCCTTCCCACGGGAAATTAAACTAGCTGCCATCCAGCGAGTGCCCAGCACGTGCCGTGAGCATGTCATTCAGGGACACACACACACAACAAGTAGTTAACACCCGTGTCCTGGGCACAGGCCGCTCGTTAGCACAGTGACCTAGAGCGAGTTCTGAAGGGTCCCCTCCAAATCTAAAATCTGGCGTGAACCCTCTGCCAAGCGTTTGCTTGTATTGCTTTGTCTGATCCCCGTACGTCAACATCCATCACAACCATTATCCGTGTATTCACGGATCCCACGTCTGCCGGTCACGGGCACTCCGCTAGGCACTGGGGCAGGAAGATGAAAAACCAGCTCCCCACCCCGGCGAGGCTATAGCCTGGTGAGGAGAGTCAGCTGCAAAGGGACGCGTTTGTGATCAGGGAGGCACGCAGTGAAGGCCGGAGGGACCCCCCGGAGCCCGGCAGCCGGAGGGAGGCTGGGAACTGAGCTGGGTTCCTTGCAGGCAGAGCAGAACGGAGGCCTTCTGAGCAGAGACACGGCACAGTGCCGAGCGTGGAGGCATGCTGTGTGTCCGTGTTGGCAGAAGTCCTGCAGGTGTGGGGCCGGGCGGAGGAGAGGCCCCCGAGAGCCCCCAGACGTGGCACGAAGGAGGCAGAGTCTGTCCTGAGGGTGAGGGCCAGCACTGGGGGTGTGAGCAGGACCTCCAGCCAGGACGGGGGTGTGGAGTGGGAAGATCGTGGACCGCAGTGAGGAGAGCCTACGGGAAACCCAAGGCAAGAGGCAGGGCCCTCCTTTCACGGGACACGGGCCAGGGCTGGTTTTACCATTTTAAACAAGCTTCATATTGAAGTGTAACACAGGGAAGCTCAGTGGCTTTTCAGTGTCACCTGCCCACAGATCAAGCAACATCACGTGGCCACTTAGGCAATGGGCGTGGCTAATCATCATAATGACTTCAACACAGAAGTCATTTCTGGTGTAAGGATGTCCCCAGTATTGCATGGGACATTCAGTATCGGAGGTTTAGTCAAAATGCCAACCTGAGTGGCCGGCCCGTGTTGTCTGGCCTCATCCCCGTGGTCACCTATGACCCTCGTTCTTCCGTGCTTTTATTGCCAGGAAGTCTGTTTTGTAAATATTTCACATCTTACCCACATGCCGGCCAGTGTCTGGTGAGGCTGCCACCCGTTGGGGCCCCTGTGAACAAGGCCGCGGTGAGCGTCCTTACGCTCACTGCTGGGAGACCCTTGTCTGTGACTCCACCCATGAGTACGCGCAGCTCCGCCAGACTCCGCCAGACTCCGCCAGACTCTGCCAGACTCCGCAGGGCCATATTCCGGGAACCTGCAGCGCTTCCACCCCAGCGGTGGCGGCGGCGGCGCGTTCCGGGCGCCCTGCGTCTTTGCCCGCAGCCGGTACTGTCTGTCCCCTCACTGTAGCCGCTCCGGCGGGCGGGCAGTCGGAACAAACAGCTCTGAGGGTCACGTCTGCATCTTGCCCGTGACTGGGCCGCGTACCCCCGCACGTGTTTGCTGGCCGTTTTGGATCTTCTCCAGGAAGCGCCTGTGCCGGTGTCCGGCCCGTTTTCCTCTGGGGTTGCCCGGTTTTCCCTGAATCGCAGCAGCTCTTTACTGTGATGGGTAGGAGTCCTTTGTCGGGCAGACGCCTGACGGGTACTTCTCTTCGCAGGCTCGCCTTTGAGCTTCCTTAACAGAGTCTGCGGAGGAACAGAAGTTTTCATTCTAAGATGCGTTTTCTTCCCTTACAGTTACCTCTTTAGTTTCTAAGTCCCGTTTAACAAAGACAGGCCCACCCCAAGGTTCGTGTTTCCTTCTGAAAGCTCGATGCTTTCACCGTTCACATGGAGACCTATACTTCATCTAGAATGGGTGTTTCCTTTTAAATCTACCTTCTTAAAGTATCATTTACATACGTGAAATGTACCCACTTTCAGTAATGTCGTCCCGTGGGTTCTGACAGGTGTACGTACCCGGGTAGCCACACCCCCGTCACTCTGGACTGTCTCCGCCCCCCAGGGACGTGGCCTCCCGCCCCTGGGATGCGGGCTGTGGGCCTCACCTGGGCGCTGGTGGAACTTGCAGGTTCTGGGCCACCCCCCCAGACCTGCTGAATTAGAATCTGCATTTTAACAGGGTCCCCAGGTACTTCCTAGCACACTGAAGGTGTAGATACAACCTGAGTTCCTTTGGAGGAAGACGACCAACCAAAAATGCTATAAATACTATAAATAGCATGGCCTGCAGTGAGGAAAGGAAGGATGGGTTATCGAGTCTGGGAAAATGTGGCAGCGGAAGGACTGAGCCGGGAACGGGCACCGAAGTCATCGCAGGGGCACGTGCCGCCGCCTCTGCCCCCCGTCCCCCTCGTGGCCTGAGGACGGTGTGCTGGGTCCTGGCCCTGCGCCCCAGCTGGTCCCCCACGTCTTTCCCCCAGGGGGTCCCCACAGTGCCCTCGCTGGCTGAACTCAGGCTCCAGTGACACCGTCACCAAAGGAGCCGGGTCACTTGGTCCAGGGCCCTAGTGGGACCCAGGACTGATGTGGGAAGAAACTCCACTCCCTCCTGTCCTCCTCCCAGACTCTCTGTCTCGCTCTTCCACTGTCCTGTTTGACCCGAAAGGTCGGAGGACCCCCCCACCCCCCACCCACCGTGCGTCCTGGTTTTACCTTTTTTGAAGACCCGCACCCTAAAACAACAAGGGAAGGCGGGTGTTCTCAGAGCGCAGCTTGCTGGGCCCCCCCCCCTTTCTCCTCCGTGGACCGGACGGGTCTCCTGTGTTCCCAGAGATGCTGTGAGCTTTCATTAAAGGGGCCGCAAGGTGGTGTGGGCACGGCCGGCGTGCCGTCGCTCAGGCTGCTGTCTTAAGTCACGGAAGCTGGGCACGCGGACAGACATCCCCGGGCGGGCTCTGGAGCCGAGTCCAAAAGCAGAGCCAGCCCCGAGGACCTGCCTGCGCCGGTGTGGGAGCCACGCCTGAGTGAAGCCCCTCGACAGGTGTCATGGGCTGAATTATTTCCCCAAAACTTCATATGTGCACGTCCTACCTCCCAGAATCTAAGAATGTGGCAGTACTCGGGGACAGTGTCTTTAAAGAGGCATTTAGCTAAAATGAGGTCATTGGAATGGCGTCCAAGCCCATGGGACTGGTGTGTTTATAAGAAGAGATTAGAACACAGACAGGCACAGAGGGACGACCATGTAAGGACACAGGGAGAAGGTCATCTAGAAGTCAAGGTCATCTAGAAGTCAAGGTCATGAGAGGCCTCAGGAGAACCCCACCGTCCTGACACCTTGAGCCTGGGGATTGAGAAAAAATACATTTCTGTGGCTGAGCCGCCTAGTTGGTGGTGTCGCGTGGGGCAGCCGGAGAGACCCACATAGGGTCCTACCTGCCCCCTGCCTGTGCTGGACATGCCCCCGCCCCCCGAAAGTGTGGAGAGGCGTTCAGTCCTGCGCCGACTGCGGGCGGGCCCCGGTCGAGCCGGAGGGCTGGCAGGAGCTGCATGCTGTCCCCGCTCTTCCTCGCTGCCCCTCCCACCGTGGCGGAGTGCCCCGTGGACATGGCGCTGACTCGTCTGTGGGGGGCTGGCTCGGCCCGGCCCACCGTGGGAACTGCCAGAGTTCATTTCAAAGTCAGAGGGAGAGGAGGCGGGAGCTGGCCGGGTCCCCGCTCCAGCGGCACTCAGGACCCAGCTCCGTGTCCTCCCGCCTGGCACACGTCCTTTATGACAGCTGGAGGCAGACGGAGGACGACCTGGGCGCGTGGCTCTGCCGTGGAGGGTCAGCACAAAGGAACGACCCCGCTGCGAGGCCCGCTGTCCCCGCGCCGGCCTGCTGCCTCTCACCGCAGACTTCCCGTTCCCCACCTAGAGGCAGAGGGGCCCGGGGGTCAGGACTGGGGCCCCCGCCCAAGGCCACCCTCGCTCCAGGGCCCGCATGCTGCAGACCAAATGCGTCAACCTCCCACGATGAGTGTGCGCTGAGCTGGGCCGTCACGTGACCAAGGCGACCTGCTCCCACCCCAAGGCGTCCGGCTGCCCTCCCTACCGTCATGTGGTGCCCCCGGTCCTGCGATCCCGCGCGAGCCCCACGTGCCCCCCTCTCAGGTCGATTCCCTCAGCACGCGTCTCCCTTCTGAACTCCTCTGCACTTCGTAAGGAAAGGCGAGGTCGTGGTGGGAACGCAAAAGGCTGCAGCCACCGAGGAGAGCGGCTTGGTGGCCCGGCGGACCCGCCCAGTGCGACCCAGCACTTCCACGCCTGAGGGAGTCCCGGGGGATGCGCAGCCAGGTGTTCAGACAGCGCTGGGACCCAGCTGTGCACAACGACGCTTTTCACTGCTCTGACTGTCCGTAGCTGTCCCTTCTGGAGGGCTGTCTGGAGTCTCTTACGGTGACAATGCCTTTGCCGGCTCCTTCCTGCCTGTCCCGCGGTTTGGCCCCCGAGCATCCGAGCCGGGCGGTGAGGGACACAGACTTTAGTGGGGGTGCTGGTCCCCTTTCGCCGCGTGAAAATCGCCATCGTCCCCTCTGGTGTCCCTTCAGTCCCCGTCTCCTGCTGACCCTTTTAGATTTGCTGCCGTTCCTGACACATCGGACCGACGTTTAAGATGCTTCCTCATCGGGGTCTGTGTCTCTCACCATCCTCAGCCCCCCGCCTTCCCTAGAATCGATCACGCTCTCTTCGTTCTGCTTTTCCCATAACGATTTGCTCGCCACTGCTCCTCATTGACCTCCTGCCTGGTTGCTCTGCTCATCATTGAAAGGGGGTTCCTGAAGCACCCGATAATTATCAGAGAGCAATTTCCCCTCCTAACCCCGTCCACGGCCGCATCAGATCCTCGGAGCCCTGCTGTTAGGCGCGTCTGTGTTTGTCATTGTTATACTTAACCGATGTATTGACCCTTTTATCAATACATAACGTCCTCTGTGCCATAGTAATTTCTGCTTAACACCTATTTTGTCTGATCAAGTGCAGCCACCCAGCCCTCCTGGTTGCTGTCTGCATGGAACGTCTGTCTCCGCTCTTTGTTCAGACCCCTTCGAACGACCCCCTCTTAACTTAGGCCCCCCATCAAAGGCCCGATCTTCAAGTACGTTCACGGTACATTCTGCGGGGCAGGGGTTGGGGTGTCAACCTGAATTGGGGGGACACATCCAGACCCCAGCAGGCAGGTGCCGTTGTTTCTGACATGGTTTCTTCACCTGGAGAGTTATTTCCTTTAGGCTGATGTACATAGTTTGGTGGCTGCTTCGTGGCAGGTCTGTGGATGATAAACATTTTGAGTCCTTACATGTGTAAATATATATATATATATGTTTTTCCCTTTTTACCCTGGAATCCCTGTTTAACTGAACATAGAATTTTAGTATAGGCTTCTCCGCCGGGCATGGCTGTTGGCCGGCCTGATCCCGTCTCTCCGGGGGCAGCAGGTCCTGCCAGCCTTCAGGATTTTCCCCGGGAGCCTGGTCGTCTCAAACTGGGTCCCAGTGTGAAGAGATGTGCTCTCTCCTCCGGCATTGTCCTGGAGCTCCGTGGGTCCTTTTCGGCGGGAGACTCCTGTCTCGTGTCTGGGTTCTGTCCTTCCGGACCACCCATAGAGAGGCATGTTGGAGCACCTAGACCAGCTTTCCGCTTCTCTTCCTCTTCTTCCATCCCGTCCAGCCTTCTCTCTGGATCCTGGGAGAATTCCCCAGCTCAGCAATCCGGTCAGGAGCTCCGTCCATGCGCACACTCGGCACGCCGCTGGTCGCGGTCCCAGGGACGTGGCAGATCTCTGCAGGCCGGGCGGTGTCTCCGGCGTCTTTCTGAGGACCTTCCATGTGCCAGCCAGTTCAAGTGACTTGCTCTGCTGCCCTGTGGACAGATCCCTGGTGGAGGGCCTGTTTGTTGCACTTGGTTGTTTCTCTCACGGGTCTGGTGTCTCTCGGTGAGGGGACAGAATCTGCCCTGGGCATTCCCTACAGCCCATCTGCCATGGCGGCCCCTGGTCCTGGCGGCCTTTTGAGAGGGAGAATTCTGGGTGTGCTGTCGAGAAAGAGGCTTTCCTTGGCGCAGAGGCCTCCCGTGCCCGCAGGTCTTGCCTGCACCCCCCGCCTTCACCCCGACGCTGCCCTGTCTCTCTGACCACCAGGCCGTGGTCACAGCTCCTGCCTGTGGGAACCCAGCCCGAGGTGTGCTGCTCCCGCCCCTGGTGGGCCTCTGGCTGCCACCCTAGCGTCATACCTGTGTCTGGCACTTTGAAGGCTGGAACTGGCCCTTTCTGTAGCTGTGTGTGTAGGCTTCTCTCTCTTTCAGTCTTAACAAAAGATCCCCCCGGGTTGGGGGCGGGGGGGGAGAATTGCCTCATGCCCAGTTGCCTTCCTTCTTATGAGCACCTTACATTACGGCTCTGAGCACCTGCGTCACATTATTGGGTCACGAGACTTTCTTTTCTCTTTCCTTCTTTCCCTCAGGCCTGGGCCACGCCGATTCTCCCCTCTCCTGTCCTTGCAGACTTTTCTTAAAGCAGATTTCAAGCACTTTCTTTCAATTTTTATTGAATTCCATCTGTGGTTTGGGCTTTACATTCTTGCCTGTCAAATCTCTTTGAATAATGATGAGGGCATTTATCATATTCACTATCTCTTCCAACTTCGTGGGACGTGACGTGCTGATAAGAGTCTCCTTTATGTCTTTGCTGACAACATCGCCAGGAATGGTGAGCGCAGCGGGCCCGGCCGAGGGCTCTTGGCCTCACGCTAGAGACCCGGCCCGGTTTGATTTATTTATTCAGCGAGCGCCACGGAAACAGCGCTGCCGCCGCCACCCTTCGGACGGTGAAGTTCCACAGCTTGCGAGTTCACCTGTCAGGAAAGACAGTCTCCCAAACCGGACCCTCTCGTCCGCGAGGAAGCGCACACACACAGCACGTACGCGGAGCCCCGCCCGGCCTCCGGGCTGCTCTGTCCCTCCACCTCCCCCGCCGGAGTTCCTGGGGCAGGGAACCGGGGTGGGGTCCTGGGGGCGGGGGTGCAGTTTTGCACATACCCTCGCTCTCACCAGGAGGCGTTTGCGTTCGACGCTTTGTGACTCTGACTCAGCACCTGGCGGGGGAGGAGAGGGGAGGTTTTGACCTCGAAGACAGAGAAGTCAGCACCCCACCTAAGTTGTCCAGCTGCTGTGGTGGGTCTGTCAGATGGTCGGACCCAAGCCCAGGCGCCTGCATGGCACATGCGCCCTGCCGGAGCGTGGCCCCACCCCCACCGCTGTCAGGAACGGGCTCCGAAAATGCCGCCCTCGGAAATTCCACCCGCCATGAATGGAGGGGAAATGAGCAACGTGGCCCCAAGCATGGATCACCCACCCCAAACGAAGAAAGGAGCTGGGCTGCAGGCATGACCGGCTCCTTCCCACACCCCCTCAATAGCCCCGAGCCCCCAGGTCACCAGGCGCAGCGCGCCGTTCACCGTGACGAGGGCTCGGCGAGGGAAGGACCGCATTCTTCCCGATGAGCAAGGCTTGGCCGCCTGCTTTTTCTCTGCATTGTCCTGGGAGGGCGTGACCCGATGCTCCAGACAAGTCCCCACTTTCAGGACAAGCACAGAAAGTCCCGCGGTGGACCCGAGACCACAGCCCCTCTCCCGGCTGAAGGACACAGGTCCTGAGACGGGGCTTCGCAAGGTATCGGGTCCTCCAAAGAGTCCGTGGGGTTTTTTCTGGAAAACAAAAGACACGGTTTTCATTTTCACCAATAACGTTACTGATTTGGATAGTTTGAGTATGTCGGCCACCTCCCGCATGGTAGAGTATTGAATGTTCTCAATTAATGTCTCGATTTGATCGCTATCAACTTCAGCTGGTCTTCCCGACCATGGAGCATCATCCAGAGAGGAATCTCCAGCACAAAACTTCGCAACCCATCTCTGACACATTCAATCAGTCACAGCCCCTTCTCCACACACCGCACAAATCTCTTTCTGCGTCTCAGCTGTTTCTACCTTTCTTGAAATAATAAAGCGTAATCTGCTGAAAATGTTGCCTGTCTTCTTCCATCCTCGATATTAAAATGGCTACACAAACATTCACCAATTTCGATAAGTTTTTTTTTTAACGCAAGCTGATAGGACAGCTGTTACAATACAGTCTAAAAAAATTGTTTCCAAGTGAAGTTAAAGACAGCTAAGCGCTACTAGAGCCGTCTTACGGGAAAAAACTACGGAGCTTTTTGGCCAACCCAGTATATGCCCGCGAGTTGCTTCGTGAAACAAGGGTTCGGTGCTTGGACGCCTGGGAAAGGCTGCCTGCTGCCCCCCACCCCCACCCCCGACGGGGAAGGGTGGTGTGGGAAGGCTCAGCGAGGTCCTGCAGGCTTCTGGTTGATCTCACCATGTCACACGCCCAGCACGGCACTTCTTTCTCCCTCTAGACACACTTGGAGGGGAATTCTGGCCATAGAAGCCTAAAATAAGTAAATGCACAGGCGTGGTGCGGAGGGACCGGGTCTGCATGGAGGCGAACGTGAACCGCGCCCTCGCCGCCGCCCTCAGGGTCCGCCCGGTAGTGCCGCACGCTGGGGCCGAGGGACGTCGCCGCGGGTCGTTCGTTTGTGCACCTGCCAACACGCCGGGCAGTTTGCCAGGTGCCATGGCGCTGCTCCGGGCATCACAGACGGGGTCCCTGGCCTCTGCCATCCTGCAGAGAAGCGACGAGGCTGTGACCTGGGGGCAGGGCTTCCTCACCTTGAGCTTGGATAGAAGCAATTACATCTTCATTCTCACAGTCACTAGTGAATACTTAGCATTCCCCTCGGATCAGGAATCCAGGTGACACGCCCCGGAGTGTCAGCAGCACCTGAACTCTGCCACCAACAGCAAGCACAGCTGTTTGTGTGGCTGCCGGTCTAATGGGTTCCGTATAACCCTTGTGTGTTGTTTCGTGTATTAAACACCGTGGTTCTGGAAATGGTCCCAGGTACCAGGTGGATTCAGGATTGTTAAGGAGCGCCGCCCCTCGGGGAAGGGCTCCCAGCACCAGAAACATCCCAGGTGCTTCCTATAGAGGACACAGGCCAGGGCGGGCTGAGAGCTGGCCGGTGAGGCCCAGGCGACCGTGAGGGGCCCGTGGGGGACGGTGCTCACGCTCGGAGCCGCCGCTGGGGAGAACGGAGCTCGTCGGGTCCGGCCCTTAGCTGGCCCCACACACTGTGAGTTGCCGTGGGTTGGACGGAGGGCAGAGGGACAGAGTTCTGGGGTCCTGGGGGAAAGGACAACTTCTTCTGAAGGAGAAGATCCTTCTGCCCTGCTCTGGCCAGGCGGGCTGGCCTCGGAGGAGGTACAGATGGAGAAGCTCAGGTACCTTATCTCTTCTGAGCCCATCTGGTGTAGGAGGGCACCCGGGGGCGTGGGGGAGCACTCACTGGTGCAGGGGAGCAGTAGGTGGAGTAGGGGCGCACCCGGCAGTGTGTGGGAGCCCCCGTAGGCGTGTAGGGAGCCCCCAGCGGCAAAGGGGAGCACCGGCGGCAAAGGGGAGCACTGGCGTCAGGGGGTGACAATGCTCCGTGCCCCTGCAGAGGGAACAGGCAGAGGATGGCACATGCCAAACGGCGCGTCAGCAGGACTGCGAGGCTCTTGGCTTCCTTGGCCTGTGGCACAGCCTAATGTCACTGAAATGTAGTTGGTGGTGTTTTTTATCACGGTTTTGCCTTCTTTTCCCCGTGGCTGCTAATATTTCGTGTCTCAGCTCCCCGCTGTCTGTTGTCACCCATTATCCATTACTGTCACCGCCCTGCCAGGATGTCCTTGGAGGGGACTCTTCATGGAGCTGTCTTGGTTAAAGAAATTCATTGTGATTGAACGGCAGCAAAGAATCAAAATCCAGATACCTGAAAGGGATGAATAATAACGAGGTATTAGAGCATATTGGCTATTTATTACCTGCAGAGAGCAGGAAAACATTAGCATGTAAAAAGCTGGAAATTAATCACGGCAGGGGGCAGGAAACCTGAAAAAGTCTCCTCTGTCTTTGTTACCTGTCTCGCGATCCTGATGCGTTCCCCAGTCCACACCTCCTCCCCTGAAAGGTTTGCCGCCAGAGAAGTGGCCACTCTCACGTCACCTGGTGTTAAGGGGGCAGCGGGGGAGTGAGAGTCCGCGAGCTGACTTAGATTCCACCAGGGCCACATGGCTCGCTCACTGCCACCTCACACAAGTCAGCTGGCGTCCGCAGCGCTGGGCCTCCAAACTGTCGGGTGCGTGGATTCTAAAATTTCCCTCAGAGCTGTCCTGGGGTTTCAATGAAATGCTGCCGCTTCGTGTCTGGTCTCGTGGCTGGTGGCAGCGGCTGGGGACCAGCGAAGGGGCCCCAGGCCTTGTCACCCAACATGCTATCAGGGGCCAGCATCGCATGAACAATGCAGAGTCCCAGGCCCTGCCCCTGCCCCCTGCATGAGAGGCTGCCATCAGCAGGGTCCCCGGGGAGACAACGGGCATTAATGTTTGAGGAGCCCGGACGCAGCGTGTTCTTGTACTTACAGGGAGGTTTCCAGGAGCCGGAGAAACGGCCGTGCTAAAACCAGGAAAGAGATTCAGTCCCGTTGAATGAATGTTGAATAGTTGCGCTGGAAGGTGCCCAGGAAGTCCTCGAATCCTCCTCCTTACAGATGAGGAAACCGGGGTCCTGACAGGTGAAGCATTTGCCCGAGGCCACGAGCTCATGTGTTGTTGCATAAAAGCCACCCCACAAGGTCACGCCCTGGAACCCCATCTATAAACGGTTTAGCGCACGACTCTGCAATTTGAGCTGAGCTCAGCTGCAAGAGTGCTCTCTGCGCCGGGGCCGTCAGCTGGGGTGGCCTCCCCCCGGGGCTCCGGGGGCCTCTCCCGGGAGGGCACACAGGCGCCGCTCTTTCTGTGGATCAAGTAGCTGCACACGCACGGGAGGAGATGCAGGCCCCACCTCCCGACGAGAGGCGCGGAGGAGAATGTGGGTCGTATTTTACAACCGCCATGGGTAGCCCCTGAGAGAACAGGGCTTTGAACGTAGATTTCTAGCACAGAGCTCTCCCTGCAATTCCAAGTTCAAACTCCCCTCTTGGTCTGTCCTTGGGGGGGGATTAGACCTGTGCGCTTGGTTCTGCATAGAAATAAAAATAACCCCGTCTTTCCACTTGATGGTGTGAGCTGAGCACCCAGGGCCTAGACCCTCCTCCTGACCCAGAGAGAGCTCTCAGGAGCTGTCCGGTGGGACGCTGGCTTCTCATAGCTGCCCTGCCCACCAGCCTGGTCACCTCAGGGCTGTCTCTCAGGGAACACAATTCCACGGTAAGGCTGGCACCAAACTCTCGGTCCTGCTCACCTGCTCATCTGCCTGACCCAGGGCCATGCCCCGCCCCCCACGCAGGCAGCCAAGGCAGCTCCTGGGCCTCTTGTCTTCCTTCTGCCCCAGAAATGCTTTTAACTGCCACAAAAACTCCACCAGCTGGGGGTATTATTGGTCCTCGTCCACACGGAAGCCATCTACAGATTATTTCTAGATTCCCAGCGCAGAGAAGCCGAGGCCGGGGCAGCTGGAGGGGCAGGGTGGGTGTGGAGTGTCGCATTTCGTGACGCGTTCGCCCATGGATGTCCGGTGTCTGGCAGAATAACTGGGCGCTTTCCAGCTCTTTCTAGTGGCGCTTCCTTCACCTTCTTTGCAGAGACTCTGGGCTCTTCCTCCCTCCGTTCTACCATGGAGAAGGACAGTTGTCGGGAGAAGACGGAGTGGCCCCTGACCAGGCCAGTGCTCAGCACCTTCCCACAGGCCCGAGGAGGGGACCTGTGGCCTCATGCGACTCTCTGCCTGAGTGAGGGGTCTCAGCACCCGTCCGGGTGGGCAGGGGAGGGGAGAGCTAACGGGGTGGCGGTGGGCCTTCTCCTCCTCCGCGTCTCCAGGCTGGCTTCCACAGCGACTTCATTAGCAGCAAGCTGCTAATTAAATTTCATATTTATGATCAGAAAATAAAATCATCGGACCCTTTTGAAATAGGGTTTTATGAGCTGTGGCTCCGCAGCTGAGTCAGCAGTCAGGGGCGCGCGGTGCTGAGAACGTGGGTTTCAAGGGGAAGATAAATAAGACAAACAGTGCCGGAGAAGGCGGGCTTCCGGCCTCGCAGGGGGCGGCCTCGGACAGGGAGCCCCGCCCGGCCCCCGAGTCCCACTCGGGTGTGTTCTGTGTCCAGGCTCCTGTGGGGACTGTTCTAGAAAAGCCACCCCTCCCACCGGCTCCGCCTCAGCCTCGCTCACTGGGTGCGTGTGCTGGAGACCCTGGGGTGCCCTGCCTCTGACATGTGACTTAGCCCTGCCACCTCCTCCGAGGGGCCTCAGAGCCGCCTTCCCTCCGGGACCTAAAGTGACCCCTCTTCTCGGTGGCTGCCCGTGCAACCCCGCTCCTCTGCCCTCCGAGGGTGGCGTCGCCCCCTGTGAGTGGCCCTGGACGAGCCCCGCGGGCCTCTCCTCACCCCGCCATGCAGGGTGCACCAGCGGGTCTCGGCGCCGGGCGGCACTGTAGAATCCCAGAGCTGGAAGGGACGGGGAACCTGCCTGGGTCTGGCACCGCTCACCCCCGCCCAGCACGTGGTTGGGCATCGTGCCCCTGTCACCACCCCCCATGACTGGGCAGCCCCCCTTCAGCTTGCTTTTGGCGAGTTTATGCTTCCTCACACCCGCACCGCCGCCTCTCCTGTCTGAGCCTGGGAGGATCCGCTTGCTGTGTGGGGAGAAGGACGTGGGGCGGGGAGGCGCGGGGAAGTGAGAAGACGGGGCGGGCCCGCTGCGCCCTCCTCTGTCCGCGTCTCTGCATTCCGTACCTGCGCCTCCCTCCTCTGCGCTGTGGAGGCCACGGGAGCCGTCCCGCAGGGTGGCCACAGCGGAAACAACAGGAGGGGAGGCAGAGAAAGGGCCGGCGAGGGCCCAGAGCGGCACGGGCCACACGTGGGAGCGGGGAGCCTGCCTGCCGTGCGTGTTGCCCCCCGGACTTCCGTCCCCCCAGCTGGCAGAGGTGGCGAAGCGTCTCCCCAGAGACCCCTACCCCCCGGGCCTGGAAGGCCGTCGCCTTGTGCTCCAAACACACAAGCCTGAGTCTTCCCACCGAACGCCCCTCCGTTCACCGGCCCCCGGATCCCCGAGGCAGCTCCCGACAAGGCGAAGCGCACACCGCCCAGGACGCAGCCCCCGGCTCCTCGCTGTTTACTCGGGAGAAATGACTTGTGCTCAGGCAACGATGGGAACAAGAAGGTCCCAGGAAATGAGTTTGGGAAACACCCCAAACGTCATCAACAGGCGGACGGGTAGACGACGCGGAGCAGGAGCGAGGCACAGGTGCCGACGCCCGCGGGTGCGCGCCCTGCTGGGCCCCGAGCGAGGAGCAGGCCTTGCCACCGCCGCCAAAGCGGATAGAAAGCACCGTCGCGGTGCCTCGGGTGGGGGACAGATGGCAAGGGCCCCGAGGGAACTTCCTGGGGTGACGGCCCTGCTGATTTCTTGGCTGGGGTCTCATTTCAGGGCTGTGTTCTTTTCAAAACCTATTGGGCTCTACACTTAAGGCTCACAGCTTGCTGATCACACTGAGAGTTTCGCAGAGAAGACGGGGAGATAGTTTGTTCCCTCACGGCGGCTGCAGGCTGGGGCAGAGGGGAGCTGGGCTGCAATGGTCGGTCTGGGCTGTGTGCGCAGGGCCGTGGAGCCCAGGGGGCGGAATTTGTGTCTGCTGAGCGGCATGGAGGGGACAGGCCGGCTCCCAGGAAAGGGGCGGGCTCATCTCTGTGGACCCCCAGGTGTGCAGGGCTCTCCACCTGCCCACCCACGGCCCCCACCCCCCCCTTCCCTGACAGCGTCTAGAGGGCAGGCCCGCCAGGGGCCCGGGGAGCTGCTCTCTCTGCAGACCAAGGGGCCCGAGGAGAAGCACAGTGGTGTGCGTGGCTCTGGGCACCTTGCTGAGAGGCTTCCAGAAGTATCTTCCAGGGATGTGTCAGGCCCCACACTTCCAGCCAATCAGCTGCCTCCCGGGAGCAGAGAAGCCAGTGGACCATGGTCTCGCGGGCACAGTGGTAGGGCCAGCTGGACGGGCAGATCGGGGGTGATGCGGAGCTCCTGCCCATCCCTCCCTCCCCTGCTGCCCCAATGACAGACAGGGCCCCCTTCTCCCCGCCTCTCCCCTCCATGGAAACTCACCCCCAGCCTCTGCTCAGCACCAAAATAAAAAGGGAAGTAGAGCGGCCCCCCAGCCCCCACCTCTGCCCCTGCTAAAAATAGAGGCGGCTTCTGAGTGGGGCGCGGAGGCCACCCCTCTGCAGCCTCGGCGTTTTCTGGGGCCTGCAGGCCGCGGGCTGGAGGACAGGGGCTGTGAGGAGCCCAGAGGGACCCCGGCCAGGCTCAGGGCGCAGCCAGTGTGCAAACGTGTGAGTATCTGTCCCAGGGGGCCTGTCCCCTTGCTCTGAGGCCAGCGTGCGCCGCACCAGGGACGCCACGTCCTCGTTCCCGGGGACCCGTCTGCAGCAGGTGGGCGGCCTTGGGACCCCCGCCACCGCTCTCCGCCGTCGGCCTCACCATGTGCTCTCATGGATTCACGCGTTCTTTTTCATTCTGTGGTTTCTTCAACGACACGGGTCCCCCCGACCGGGGCCGGCTGCCGAGTGAGTGCCGCAGCTTTGCCGGCACAGGGAGCGCTGCCGAGCTGAGGAGGGCTCTCGGCAGACGCCCGGCCTCGTTTGGACAGAAGGCTCCTGTTCTGGGAGCTGGTTTTTCTCCCTTCCTTCCGATGCTGAGGCTGAGGAGCAGGCTGGGGGCGCAGCGGGCGTTCCTGGGGGAGCAGTGAGGTGCCTGGGGCCTCAGCGGGAGGGAGAGGAAGTGGGTGCAGCGTCTGTGTCGGGAGCCAGGCCCCTGTGAGGCTCGCAGCCCACAGCCCTGCCCCGTCCGAGATTCCCACCCTCCTGGGAGCCCCTTCCTGTGAGCTCCCCGGAGGTTTGGTGAGCGTCGGTGTGTGAAGAAATAAGCCTGCTGTGAACCAGCCGGCAGGCTGACCACGGCCAGCACCCGCCCGCCGCCAAGTGGAATGAGGAGGTGCCTCGGAGACTCAGTAAGGCGTTCCCACGAGAGTGTGGAGGAAGCGTGAAAACATCCCAGATAACATGGTCTCGAGTTACTGGCACCAGGTCATAGAGAAACTGAAACGTGACTCCCCGCAGCCCCCAGCCCCGACAAGGTCACTAGAGGTGCGTCCCCCAGAGAGAGGCTGAAGGGAGAGGCGCGTCGCCGGGCTCCCCCCGCAAGGGAAGCTGCTGTTCACTGAGATGCTTTGTGACCCCCTCCAGTGACGTGGAAAATGTGAGTCCTCATGTGTTTTGCATCTCAGACTCTCTCACGGCTTCCCAGCAGGTGAGCCGGCCTTCGGGAAATTAGTCAAGTTCAGGTGCGAGGGGCTCCGGTCGGGAGCTGTCAGGGGGCGGGAGGACTGGCCGACAGACGCCGAGGCTGAGGCGGCAGGGCCCTGCTTTCTCTTTCACACGCCTGTGCCCGCCACCTCCCCTCCTGCTACGACGCCTCGGTGACTCACGTCACCTCTCTTCCCTTTTCTGGGCCGTGCACCTGTGCGTGCTAAATTAAACCCTGAGTTCCTGTTCCCTTTTCTCTGTCCTCTTGGCTGGCCCTGCCTCTGCCCAGCTGTGTCCTTGACCCAGCAGCTCGCAGAAGTCCCTCTCCTGACTCCCACGGCTCCCAGGACCCCTGGTTTGAAAGCCACTGGAGGCCCAGGGTGACATGGACATGGCTGCCCCCCAGGGCTCCGGTCCCCCTCAGCCTGTGTGGTCCTCCCCTGGACCTAGCTCTTCTTCACCGGAGCTGATGACGTGTCCCCACAGGGCTGCGTGCTGGTCGGGGCTCGTGCTGCCGCAGGACCTGGCATCACGCGTGTGCTGAGGACACTGTGGCTATTTCACTTATTTCTTGCTATAGACCGAGGGGACATCCGCGTAAAAGTCACCACTGTAAAGTGGACAATCAGTGCTTTCGCTGCATTGTGCCAACACCACCTCCACCCAGTTCAAAGCATTTCCGTCACCCCAAAAACACCTGGACACCGGAGCCGTCTCCCCCCACCCCCTCTCCGCAAGCCCCTGGCATTCACCTGTCTGCTTCCCGTCTCACGGATTTGCCTTTTCCGCGCGTTTCACAGAAGTGCAGTCCCACACGGTGTATGGCTGTGGTGTCTGGCTTCTCCTTCCCCGTCCCTTTTCCAAGGTTCCTCCACGTGTGCCAGGGCCTGCTCTTTTTCACGGTTGCATAGCATTCCGTCGTGTGGATGAGACGTCTCTATGGTCAGGTCACTGGCGTGGTGGGTGCAGGGCTGCAAGGACTGGGCAGGGAGGGTGGGGGCGTGGGGGCCTCGCTCGGCGCCCGGATACGGCAGAGATGCTGGAAGCAACCCCCGCCCACCCCGCAGGGCAGCTCCAGCCTGTCCTGGACACCGGGCTCCGGCCGCCCCCTTGAGCAGCACCCTGAGGGCATGAGCAGCCCTGGCCAGCCTTCCCAAGCTGCCGTCGTGGCTCTGCTCCTGAGGACATTATTACAATTAATTACAGCTGGCCCTTGATTATCTGAAGTAATAAGGAGCAGAGCTCATGGAAATGAGGGGTGGCGGGGGTGGCCGGGAAGGAGGGGCCGTTCGTGGGAACGCTGTCCATGCTGCGGGTCACTATGAGCAGAGGCCCACGCAGTGTCTCCCGCCCCCTGCTCTGTCTCCCGTCGGAAGCCTGACGTTTAATTGAACGCATGAACCTATTTTCCCAACGTAGTGGGTGCTCCGTGAGCGCGGGCAAAGTAACCCATTCCCTCGCCGTCCCGTTGACAGGCAGAGCCCTCCAGGGCACAAAGCCTGACCAGTGTGAGTCTCCCTCCCGGGCCACCTCATCTGGCTGGGAATGTCACTGCTACAGGAATCGTGGCAGTAAGAACTTCGGACCTGGGCACGCTGCGTTTTCCTTCTAAAATGTCTCCAGTGGATGGTGACGTGGCCACAAGACATGCAGGAGGAGCGATGAGGCAGACCGGGTGTCTAGACCCCCCACAAGCGGGCCGTCGGTCCCGAAAGCCTGAGAGACGGTTGTCCCGATACGTCGCTTTCCTGAAGAAGAGTGAGACACGGTGATACTTCCCCACCTGGCTGAAAGTGAAAATCGCCTTGGACCCCGCGGTCTCCGTCGCTGGTGTCTGGGTGGTTTGTTTCCTCATGGGAAGCAGGGCCGCGTGCGGTCTAGCGCAGTCCTAGGTTCAGTGACGGGACCTGCACCCGGTGACGGTGGCTGTGTCCCTGCAGGTCAGGAATCGCAGGGACGTGTGTTCCGGCCTTCTAGTCCGTGACTGATTGAGAGAGCAAGGTCAGTGCTCAGACACAAAGTGCCTGTCCACGTTCACAGACCACAGCGGGGGCTCAGAGAGGCGGAACAGCGTGCCCGAGGCCACCCCGCGGGGAGTGGCGGCACTGGCGTCCCCGCCCGGACTCTCACCCCAGGGCCGGGTCCTGTCCCCGAGAGCACAGAGGAAGCCGTGTGTGCGGGCTCTTTGTGCAGACGGTTTGGGGTAGGACTCTGATTGGAGCAGAATTCCTGCAACCCTTCCGCTACAGCCCCAGTCTTGTAGGGGGCCAGCGTCACTGCACCCCAACAAGCTCAGCGCATGGTGACCTCTCGAGGGCAGGAGCTCCCTGTTCCCTGCGTGGGGTGCCCTGCTCATGGGTTCCCAGCCCCCACCCCCCAACTCTCTAAGTTGACAGAGACGACCCATCTTAACAAAGTAACCGTCCCCCGGCCCTCTGCCGCCTGGAAGTCTGTGCAGTGACCTGACGCACGAAAAAGCACAGCTGTGACCTCAGGCCCCGGGCACCTCGGGGTGACATAGAGGCTGGACTGCTGCTTCCCATACCAGCGTCTCCGCTAGACCCGAAGGCCTTTGGAGAAAGGGGCCACCCTGTGCCCCCGGGAAGCCAGCGCCCCCAGCCCCCTCCTCAGGCTCTGCCACTGCCCTGGGGCACGTCCCCCACGTCACCTGTCTCCGCGGACCATGATGGGAGAACTCGGAAGCTGGAGGCAGGAACACCCCGGCCCCGCACCACCCCCCGTTTCTGTGTAAGAAAACCTGAATCTGCGTGTTCCAGCTACTAGCCTTCAGGTCTGTTGGAATCTAACGTCGGCAGAGTTATTTTCAGATGCACAGAAGTGTGTTTGGAAGTGTTACTACGTTTCCCTGTGTCCACGGCATGCGATGAAACGGGCAGCCCCACACCTAGAAATGGACATGGAATTGATCCCTCAGCACCTGCTGGCGTCTTACGAACACAGAAGGGAGAGGCCAGGGCTTGTTCTGCGTGCAGTTTGCCCACCGGGACCAGCTCTGGCCCCAGAGGTGACTTCATCGGAGCGGCAGGGGCGACCCAAGTGACCCGCTCTGCGTCCCCCAGCAAACTGCCCCCGACAGACGGCTGGGCTCACTCTGACCTGCGTTGTCTGAGCAAAGGCCGGCCTCTGCAATCCAGGCCGGGCGTCACCGGGGCTGCTTCCCCTGCCCTCCCTGCCCCTCAGGTCCGCCCTCCCTACCTCCCGTCCTCTGCTCCGGACACCCTAGGCTCGTCGCTGTGTCTGGTCCTCGAGGGTCCTTCTCTTTTCTCTCCTGAACCTTCTCGTGGTCCCTGTCTTCGTTTCTGCTACTCCTTGTCCTCTGTGGCTAGTAATGTGGTTGAATTGAGTGAGCGAGTGGGTGATGGACAGATGGACGGACGAGGGAGGGGGCGATGAGCAGGGGTCCCAGTCTCCTGCTGCAGGTCCGCTCTCAAGTACCCTCGTTACCAGACTTGGCAGGCGTTTCCCGGCTAAACAGCCCGAGGCCTGGGCCTGCCCAGCCTGTGGTTTGACCTTGGCTCCTGCTCCCATGGGCAGGTGCCAGCAAGAAGATAAAGAGGAAGGTTTAGGTCAGAGTGCGGCTCCCCAGACCCTTCCAGTTCCCGTTCCTGGCTGCTCCCCGAGTGGAGCTCCTATTTGAGGACGTTCATGGCCTTTCCTAGGAAATGCGGGGGCCTGACCTTTTCACTTAGAAGTTCCCCCAGGAGCAGAATTCTGCCTGTCATTGCTCCAGATCAGGGCATGGCTGCCCACATCCAGGTTCCAAACCGCCTCCCCTGTTCCCAAACCACACAGTGACTCGGCTTCCTGCCACCTCTCCTGCGCTAGACTCTCACTTCTCTGCCATCTGTGTGCCCAGGTGCACGCGTGGCCGCTGTGGGGTTGCTTCTGTACAGGAGAAGCCCCAGTCTCCAGGCCGGACTCCACGGGGAGATTCTGTGGATGTGGGGAGGGTCACCACGGGCTGGGCAGTGCGCAAGAGAGCCACCCACAGATGAGTGTGACGTGCCCCCTCTCGGGGACCCACAGCGGGGGTGGAAATGCGGAATGGCCAGGTTCGGTGGCCGGACAAGACTGTCAGAGCGCCAGCCGGTGCGGCCGGGTTTCCTGCTCTTACTGCGTTCTTCTGGCTGATTGATTACCGCGTACATTCCGACAATGGGGTGTTTTGTCACACAGCCTGAGGTCACTAGAGCTGGCCATCCCGCAGCTATTTACTGAAAACACGCACGGGCAGCAGAGCTCAGTGGTGGACCGTCTCATGACTGGCATGACAAATTCACTGAGGGACCGTGGACTCCCATCCAAATAGTACCAAGGTGGCTGAGGCTTTGGAAACTATGCTAATGAAAGGAATCTCCTCGGGCCCAAGGATGAGGCAAAGGACTGTCTTCAAAAGCCCGGAGAGCGCCTGACTGGGAACCAGCTAGTGCTCACGGTGACATCACAGTCCCCGCGGGGAAGGCCTCGGTGCTGACCAGGCTTCCGAGGCAGCCGCAGGACAGAAGAGCGTTTCCTCCGAATCCAGGCCGGGGGGTGGGGGTGAGGCTTCCCGTGGCCGGCCGCAGCTCCGCACTGCTCCCCGGGGGTGGGAGGGACAGTGTCCCTCTGGGACCTGGGTCTGGCAGAGTGACTGCCAGCGAGCTGTGTGCCGGGCGGAGCAAAGACTCCGAAGAAGCCAGTGGGATGAACTGATACACATTTCAGAGCGATTTAAACCCGTTGTTCCTAATTGTACTTTTTTTAAACGCTCTCTGCAGCGGCAACAGAAAAAATGAGAGCCACAGGGGAGAGCCATCTCTTTGAGTGACACAAGGGGTGTGCACCCTCCCAGAAAGTCTTTGCTTGGGTGCAAGTCGGAAGACACTAGGGAATAAGCGTGGCCGTGTGTCAGGGCCTGGGGGGCCGGGGGAGGGGGTGATGTGGCCCAGCCCTTGGTCTCTGGATTCAGTAATTGGGCCGTGCCCATCACCCACCTCTGGATCATCCTGACTTCCGACTGATGCTGCTTGTTTTTCTAAAGATAGCACGTCAAGACATTTTTATTCCACAGAAACTATCGGTCCTTTGCCCAGGTCACTGAAAGTAGTGGGTGGTGCCCCTCGAGGGTTCTGGGATAAATATTGTAGGGAGTCTGGTGCCTGGGGAGGCTGCCAGGTGGCACATGCGGATGTTGGCCAAGCAGCTTGGCTGTAACCGGGGATGGGGGCGTTTGGGAGCGCCGGGAAGAACGGGGGCTAAGATAGAAGAGGCAGATGCCAGCGGGTGTGGAAGGAGCTGGGGGGTGAGCGAGACGCAAACGGCAGCTGTGCGCTCAGGATCCGAGGCCGGACCACGGCGGGAGCTGAGGCCCGTCGCCCTGCCTGCGCACTGCAAGCCTGGAACGGCTAAGCACACAGACGGTGCTATCGTCTGTTAGTGACCATTTCCTGCGCTGCGCTTCCAGCCCCATGGCGTGGCCAGCCCCGGAGGCACACTGTTTGTTTCTGTCCCCGCCGCGGTCCATTCGCTGGTAGCCCTTGGTATACTGATCAGCTGCTTGGCCTGGTTTTGTGCCCTGGAAAAGGAACAAGAACACAGGGGGACAGATGAGGCAGCAGCTGCTCAGGTGTCAGGGTGCAGGTTTCTGCAGCTGGGACCCAGATGACTCTTAGACCTCGTGGGTCTTATTTGTCACGTATACCCATTAGCGTGGCCTTCCTAACTGCAAAAAATGGAAAAGAAAACCAGTATTTCATACATACAAGGGATTTTATTCTTCTGGGGACCAAGGACTCGAGGGTCAGCTGGGACCCAGCATCCTCGTAGCGCCCCAGGCAGCTGTGCTTAGAGGGTAGTCTTTGTCTTCATGCTCACAAGATAGCTGCTGTGCTTCAGGACATTGCATCCACGTTCCAGGTTGTAAGACAGGGACAAATAAGCTTTTCTCACCTGATTCTGCTCCCAATCTAGGGGTCTTACCAGAAACTCCCACCAGCATCGCATTGGCCAGGACTGTGTCACATGGCCACCCTAGCTGCAAGGGAGGCTGGAAACACCGTTTTCCAGATGGGCTCTGTTAAGGAGTAAGAGGGAATGGATACTAGGTTGGCAGCTGGCAGTGCCTGCCACTCGGCTATGAATTTAAAATGGTAATTGCTGCTTTCAAAATATGTATCCATGAAGCTCTCCTGATTGCCGTACACATGGTAATTGATGGGAAACGTTATCATCTCAATATTTCGGTTGAATGAGCTGAGCTAGACAGAGGTGAAAAAGTTAACAGGCTGTCAGGAAAGAATCCTGCAGGGGAGTTTTCCAGCTGCCTCTCCAAGTGTCCTTTCTGGAGCAACAAAGGGGGGGTGGGGAGGAGACCCCGGAAGGGATGACTCTGGTTCTTGTCGGTGCGGTTTTAATTCCCGGGGTATAAGCCCTGGATGGCCGGGCTGCTGGGGTGTGTCCCCCCCTCGCCTCAGTCCTGCCTCACAGGCCCCAGATCATTCTTTTAAGTCATCTTTTTCCCTTTCTTTTTGCCAGAACTCTTTTCAATTAACCGGAGGTTTCATTGGAATAATGAAACGTTCCATCCCCAGCTGCTGGCTCCACTCGCCCAGGCAAGTCAGTCAACCGCAGCGTGTGTATGTAACAGCTGACCCCGTTCTGGTCCCAGAGCATGTGCTCTTGGGACAACTCTTTGAGGGAAGAGGTGTCTGTCACACGAGGGCAGTTTGGATGCCAAGGGCTCAGCATTCTCTGGACTGGAAGTCATTGGAAGTCGTCACTGTTTGTTTTGCTTAGGATTTGACTTTTATCCATTCCCTCAACAACTGTATATCGAACAGCTACTATGAGGGGCGTGCGGTGGGTGCGTAGCTGGGCCTCTCAGCGCCTGGGGCGGCCGTGTTAAACGAGATGAACCCCAGGGTGTCTGCCTACAGCAACTACCGAGCACCTTCTCGGAGAGAGCTGTGGGAGGGTACGCCCAGCACAACGAGGGAATAAATCAGTAAAGGGGCAGGGATGAGACGCTAACGCTTAGTAAATGCTGTCTGTGAGGACGGCTAGTGAACTTCGGGTCTGATGACGCGGGGTCCGCGAGGGCTGAGCTAGAATCTCTGCTCAGCCACTTCGCGGCTGTGGGCTCTCACCCCACTCTCGGATCCGACCTCCTCCTCATAAAGCAGGAACCGTCAGGCCTGGGAAGGCTGAGGGAGGTGACATCTGCGCAGGGCCCCGCGGGCAGCGAGCGCCTCTGGCTTACGAAGCAGGGAGCTGCCTGACGGGCGTCCCAAAAGGCAGCTGCAGTGAGTACGCAGAGAAGGGGGGCACTAGTCCTTCAGGCGTTAAGGCGTGTATTTCCAAGTATTATGCTAACTGCTGCTAATATTGTTACCATGATAATGCGTATGTTGTGCAAAGCTCACAAGTCAGTAGGCTCGTAATCAAACCATCCACCCCCACCTGCCCTTCGGCACCCCCAGTCCTGATCCCCAGAGGCAGCTCCTCTGAGTCTTCTTCGTTATTGTTTTTCCCCCGTTATTAACCTCCTTATTCCTAAGTAATATGCCTGCATTGACACGTGTCGACACGTCTGTTCTAAGACGTTATCTGTCAGCATACCGGCAGGTAGATGGGAACTTACCTGTCCCCTAGCACCCCACTGCGTTCACTGTCCCCTCCGTTCTCCCAGTACATTTAGGTCACCGTTTTTGTGTGACACTTTTTTTTTTTTTTAATCCTCATTCAAGGACACACTCATTGATCTATAGAGAGAGGAAAAGGGGGCGGGAGGAGAGAAACATCAACATGGGAGAGAAACATCGATGGGTTGCCTCCCACACCTGCCCCAACTGGGGACCGAACCCACAACCCAGGCCCGTGCTCTGACTGGGAATCAAACCCGGGACCTTTCGGTTTAAGGGATGATGCGCCTACCAACTGAGCCCCACAGGCCGGGCTGTGTCACATTTTCGCGACTCGGTAAATACTGTTTGTGTTGAGGCAAGCGGTGTGCTGTGGCTGTGCCTCCTTTCCTGTCCTTTTGCTCTTTCCTGGAGATAGTGTTGCTTCCGTTTTGCTTTTCATGTGCTGAGTTTTC
The DNA here is from genome assembly GCF_987537825.1 of Furipterus horrens. NCBI lineage: Eukaryota > Metazoa > Chordata > Mammalia > Chiroptera > Furipteridae > Furipterus > Furipterus horrens. The sequence goes on from NW_028327180.1 coordinate 101,657,673, forward strand.
GATGTACCGGTCCTTACTTTTTCCCTCTGACTCTCAGACCCATCCCCTGCTTAACAATGTTATTTCCTACGTTAGCAGACATCTGAGCTAACCGTTCAGCGTCTGCGCCCTGGCACCTCCCCCTAGCGGGCCCTCCACGGTCCCGCCATGACCTTGGCAGCTGCTCTTTGCTGCAGCCCTGTCCTCCTGGAACTTCCCTGACACTTCGTCCCATTGGCAGCTCTGTGTCCCGGGCCCCACCCCTTCTTCTTTACTGTGTGACTCCCTCATTTTGCTGGAGCGTACCCTCAAGTAGCTCCCTAAGAAAGGCTCCTGGGGAATAAATGGTGAGCGCGCTTGCCTTTCCGAAAATGATATTGTATTTCCACACATAGTAGTTCGGGTGGGTTTACAGTTTGAGGTTTAAAGGTATTTTTCATCAAAAAATGGGAAGGGATTGCCTTACTGCCTCCCAGCTCCTGGTGTGGCTGCTGGAAGGCCTGAGGCCAAACTTGCTTCCGGTCCTCGGCAGGGGACCTGGTGTTTTCCCTCTGAAGCTTCTGGGGTCTCCTATCCACTGGTGGCCTGAAATTTCATAGTGTTCTGAGAAGGTTCTTGTCCCCCGATGGTGCTCAAAGACTCTTTAAATCTGAAGATTCGCACACAGTCTTACATTGGGAGAATCCTCTAATATTATTTCTCTGACAATTTTATCCCTTCATGTATATTATATCCTGAAAAAATACACAAGAAGGAACTATAACCTCTGTAATCTCTTTCTAGGATTTCTATTTATCAGATATTAGACCCTATAAGCTGACCTTACCCCTCCTTCCTATCTTCCTTCTCTGAACTTTTCTATTAACTTCTTGGGAGATTTCTTCATTATCTTCCAACCCTTCCATTAATTACACATTTCTGCTGCCTTATTTTAATTGCCAAGAATTCATTCTCTGTTCCCTTTTTATAGCATTGTTTTATAGGGGCAATATCTTAACTAATCTCTTAATGGATCTGAATGATCAAACTGTGATTTCTAGCGTCTTATCTCACTCCGGGCACTTCTCTCTGCAGTGTCCCTGGGCCCAATTCTCTGGTTTGGCGGCTTCCTTTCTCCCGGACACGGTCCTCACACATCACGTCAGGATGTTTACTTGCAAGTGGGGGCGACCCAGACAGTGCGGACCAGTTCTGCTTGTCAGCTAATGGGCGTCCTGCAGATGAACGGGCTTCACGGGCTGCGTCTGACTCCCACACGAATCACTCACTGAGCCATCGATCCCTTTTCTGAGAAGCAATAGTTCTTTTCAGCCCTGAGCCGATATCTGCCACGTTAGCGCTGGTTTTCACTTCTGTCTTAAGCTTGCGTGTTAAAGCGATATTTCAGGGAGCTTTTGTGCACGCGCTTTCTGGTTGGAGGCATTTAAAAGGCAGGCTTGTTTAAAAAGGCAATTCTAGGATCTGTGCAATAGTGATCAAGAGGCAGCCAGGGAACCTTGGGTCCCCATCCCGCCTTCCTTGCTAATTCTGTGACTTGGACGTCTGCCAGGCTTGGTTTCCTGGGCTGTGATGAGGACAATCACACTCAGGAGGCGGCCACTCATCTCGGGGAGCCCCTGAGCTTTGTTACTGACGCTCAGTGAAGGGCCTGGCACAGGCACCATGGTCTGAAGGCGTCGGGGATGATGTATCAGCCGACTGACTGTTAAATACCTATAAGTCAGTTTCTCGGGAGACGTAGCCTGTACATTTTCCCCAACCTCAAGTTCTTGGGGGATGTGATCAAAATTCTAAGGGCAGGAAGCAGAAGCGCGGCCTCACTCCCGGCTGTCCTGCGCCCGGCTTTCCCGGCCTTCATCGGCACGTGGGTGGTCAGACCAGGCTTTCAAACCCCTTCCCCTCTCTTGCAATCAAAACCTCTCTCACAGTTACATTTTCAAAAGCCCTTTCTTCTGATTGTGAAAGAAACACATGTTCCCTCTTTCTTTAAAATGCAAATACAGGAAAGTATTACTTGCCTTTGCTGCGTGGCCTGCGGGCGGTCCTGCTGATGTGGCCGGGCACGCAGCCCGGAGACCAGCCCCCAGACCCCCGTGGAGCCCGCAGCAGGTGGCCACTCCTGTCCCTCCCGCGGCCAAGGTGCAGGGAGGCCATGGGGCACAGAGGAGATGGCAAAGCATGCCGCTGCCCCTGGCTGGGCGAGGGCCGTGACGGCCCCCTGCTATCCACGCTGACACCCCACGAGAACAGCTCCTGTCAGCTCTGGGAGGGCCGGTGTCACCTGCAATTAATCCTCAAACCCCAAAATCAGGTTCCTGATTAAACCGTGGCACCTGGGGTCCCCGTCACTCCCGAGTGGAGCACCTGCCCAAGGACGTGGCTGCTGTCGGGACAGGCGCCAGGCCTCGGCCCCCCCTGCCCCCGCCGCAGCCTCCCATTGTCCAGAGGACAGCGGCCCTTCCCTGAGAACCCACAGCCCCGGCCGAGCTCCTGGAGCCGCCAAGCTGCACAGGGACGGCCTTGCCAGTCAGCATGAGGACGCCGCCTCGGGAACGTCACCGAGTGTGCTGTGGCGTGTTTCTGCCCCAACCCGAGACACAGTTCACAGCGAAGGGCGCCCCTCCGGCCTCAGGGGCGTGGCCGCTGCCTCTGACCTCACGTGTCGGGCGCTGATGAGGGCGTCTCCACTTGGCCCACACTCCTCCCGGTGCTAGGGGTGCGCTCCCCCCACCACGAGGAACCCCAAGGGGACCTTTGCCCTTGCCTCAATCCCAGAGGTCGCAGACCCTGGGGCCCGTGGCCTCCCCGGCTGCCACAGGTTGGAACCAAGGCCCTTCCCCCAGCAGCTGCCGGGCAGAGTCCATCACACACGTCACTGTCACCCGGAGAGATGCGCTCCTCGGGGTCACGGTGACCTTGGTGGCTCTCTTGCTCACCAACCCCCACCTCTGCGCCTATCAGGTGACCTTCCCTTTTGCAGATCCCGGCCACCGCAACCCCAGGTCCAGGAGGGGTCGGGCTCAGGGAGGACCAAGCCCCAGCCAGGAGGAGTGATGCTCAGACCTCGGTGACAGGAGAGAGCTGCCGTCCTGAGCACCGACCACATGCCAGGTAAGTCACCTATGCTGTCTCTTTCATGTTGAACGCAGACCAAGGGAGGGTCGCCTGAGACACGGCGGGCAGCGGTGAGGGGCGGTCCCAGCAGAGGGGTGCAGGAGCAGGCTCTGAAGCCAGCAGGAGTTTGGTGGGTGGTCAGAGAGGGCCAGCACGCTGGGGACACAGTCAGGATGAGACCGTGGGGACTGGCAGGAGGCACGCCACACAGGGCCTTGGGGTCAAGGGGAAGGTTTTGAGCTTTGTAGTAACAGCAATGGGGAGCCACATAGTAGATGTTTCAAGTGAATGAGTGACAAGCGAGACCAGCAGCCACCACGGAGGGGTTCCGTGGGCAGGTGGTCTCCTCGTCCTGTGAAGGGGTGAGCAAAATGGCCCTTCCTGGAAGGCCTGGCCCAGGAACCTGGAACGTGCTTTTCCTCCTGTGTTAGAGAGCGTGTGGTCCAGGGTTTGACTCAAGACCACGCCAGACCACGCTGAGGGATGGGCCCCATTGCCACCAGCTCTGGTTAAGCCTGGGGTGGGTGGGGAAGGACCATCCAACGTGGATGTTGACTCTTTGGAAACAGCAAAGGCAGGTGCGCTTTCCTTGTGAGTGGGAGTGGGCACCTGCCCACTGTTGGAGTGGGCACCGGAGGCGGGCGCGTCACGTGGCGTGAACCGCAGACCCCCCAGCAGCACAGGGGCCCATGCGGCGTTTGAGAAAGGGCTCATGGGGGCGGGGCCTGTTTGTGAAGCCAGGTTGTTGTCGGTGCAAAGGCTGCCGGACTGACCGGGACGAAAGCCTCCGTTGTAACCACTTTAAATCAGTTGTCACTCAACTCAAGCAAAGCAGCTCACATTAATCAGGAGATTATTGGAGGTCAGCAGCAAGAGCCGGACACCACGGGCTGGGGCCAGAACCCACGCGTGGTCGAGGCTTACGGGGACGGGAACTGGGGAGAAAGACCCGGAGAGACGCCCCTGCCACTTCCCACGGGCGTCACCAGCGGGCCGGTTCCCTGCCCCGCTGCCCCGGCCTCTGCTCTGGCGCGACCCAGCTGAACCTCCATGCCGTCCAGGTGCCCCCCTCCACTCGGCTCCCCACAGCACCCCCCCTCCAACCGCTGTCTCAGCCCGTAGGACACCCAGGAGGAGGTGCAACCCCGCGGACTGGCGCCCCTGGGGCAGGGCAGGTGGCCGGACCAGAGGGTTTATTCGGCACACGCGAGATGTCAGCGCTGTCTGCGCCTGCTGAGGGCGAGCCAGGAGGGGGGCGGGCCCTGGGGCCCGTGTGTCGCCGGCGTAGACGTGGCTTTCAGCTGAATTCTCACAAGCCTCCCCCTGCAGATGCCACGCCCCACGGGCCACCCACCCTCCCCCCGGGTGGCAGTAAGTCAGCGATCCTCCCAGCCACCTCCACAGGCTCAGTGATTTGCAGGAATAATTCACGCAGCTCAGCAGAGCACTACGCTTACGGTTGCACCTTATTTTAAAGAACGCAAAGGAAGAGCCATGTGGGCAGTTTCCTCGGACAAGGTCTGGAAGGGTCCCGAGGGCAGGAGCCTCTCTCCCCATGGAGGTGGGGACCCCCTCAGAGCATGGGCCTGTAGTCACGGACTGGGAAGCTCCGGGAACCCCATGGTTTAGGGAGTTTTATGGACGTTTCATTGCCTGGGCGTGACTGATTCAATCCGTCACCATTGGCGTTGGAGCTTCTCCCCCCGCCCCAGGGGTCAGGTGTGGGGCTGAAAGTCACCTCCAATCACGGGCTCGGGGTCCCTGGCCGGCAGCCCCCACCCTGAAGCTCTCTGGGGGCCGCTTAGCGAAGAGTCACCTCATAACCACACTCAGCACAGGGAGGTTCCCCGAGCTGGAGGGGCAAAGGCCCAGCGCGTTTGGTATTACACTGCATGTCTGTATTCTGAAAGTTCCTTTTTTAAAAACCAACATGTCTCGAGATGTTTTTGTCCCCCACACCCCTTAAAATATCACTCTGTGGTACAGAAGGACCGGGGACCACCCGCTGCTGGGTTATCAGGTTGTTTCCTGTTAGAAATAGCGCTCCATGTTCAAAAAAAAAATCGAGGGAAATGAATACATAATTTTGGTACATTTTTACCATGGAATAGGTGCCACAGTTAAAAATTAATAACACACTGAAATTCAGAGCCTGTCGCAATGACAACTGAGTGAAAGGACGTTCCTCAAGGATGTTATTTGAGGACCTGCTGCCTGTTAAGGGGCCAGAAGGGGCAGTTCTATAGCAGGGAGATCAGCGGTCGCCTACGGCTTGGGGGGCGTGAGCGTCAGAGGGGACAGGCCAGACCACTGAAGGCACGGAGCTTCTTTTGGGGGTGATGAAAACGTTCTACAGTTAATTAGGGGGATCGCTGGGCAAGTCTGTGAATGTACTAAACACCTTGGAATTGTATAAAAAGATGAATTGTCTGGTACGTAAATTATACCGCATTAAAGCTGTTTTAAAATGAACACATAAAATTTATATACATCAACCAAAATAAATCAAAAAAAAAAAAACGTGGAGAGAACAAAGCAAGCAGAAAAGAAAGTAGGAAGCCCGCCATCCGGCCTCACCAACATGAAATTGTCAAGCAGAAAATAACAGCACGTGTTGTTCTTGGGAAGGTAAATCCTTAGCAAGGTATAAAAACTTGGATTGGAGGGGATACTCCAACTGGGACATTTTCTCTCCCTGTAATTTCTGTAACGTGTTACGGCTTAAGCACCCACGGGTGGGGGTTAGTGAGTACACAGGAGAACACACGCAGTGGCGGGCAGAAATAGCGGTGCACTTGTACGTGAACCACAGTGCCAGTGATGCTGCTGGGGTAACCAGACCCGCCCTCTCCCCCACGAACGACGGTAAGCCTGCCGTTGGCCCCCCGCCGGTGTGTCTGGGGCCCTGCCCCTTCCCCCCTCAGTGGGGAGAACGCCACCAGACTCCCTCCCCCGCACCACTCTACCCTGTCCCGCCCTCGAGGCGGCCCCCGCGGAGGCTCCCGGCGGACATCCCGGGCTTCTGTGCGCAGGAGGGGCGCCCGAGATGGACGACTACATGGACACGCTGAAGGATGAGGAGGACGCGCTGTGGGAGAACGTGGAGTGCAATCGGCACATGCTGAGCCGCTACATCAACCCCGCCAAGCTCACGCCCTACCTGCGCCAGTGCAAGGTCATCGACGAGCAGGATGAGGACGAAGTGCTCAACGCTCCCATGCTGCCCTCCAAGATCAACCGGGCAGGTAACCGGGGGGCTGCTCTGCAGGAGGGGGCGGGCGGCCGCGGGAGGTGGCGGCAGGGACTCCCCCAGGGAGCTGCACCAGCGTGAAGTGTCTCTGTCATGAAGCACCCAGCTGGGGCCCACAGACCCCTGCCCAGCCCTGTCCCCCCGCCAAGCTACGCATGGAACAGAGAGGGTCCACGAACTCGGATGGGGGGACATTATGCGCCCTTCACTCGCCTCACCTGAGAGGTAGCATCCCCTTCAAGTATGAGTGTAGGTTAGGCCACAAATCAAGTGATTAGCGGTCACTGACTTTGTCAACAATAAAAATTACAGATCTCTCTACATCACACTGCTGCTGTCACGGAGCTCCCCAAATACCATTTACACTCATCTCTCCCTCGAAATTAGAGTGGTTATTAGATTTGCCAAGAGATTGTGTTACTTCATGCATAAGTAAAGAAGCCCATTTATTACCGAATCATAAATTTAATATTTGGTAACTGTATTTTATTATAATTGATTCCCTTTGTAATCCAATGCATTTTACTGTTTAAAAATGGCCTTCGGAGGAGGGGTCAGACTGCCCTAGGGGTCCCTGACACTTCATTACATTTGTTAAAGGTAATGAGTGTGGTTTGTGAAAGGTGTTTCGGTTTTATGGACGTGTATGTGGGTGTGTGTGTGGGTGTGTGGATACACATTTGTCTATTTGTGTGTGGGCACAAGGTCACAGAGTAAGACGGCTTTCTGTGGCTCCCAGTTTAAAGGGTTTGAGAATCCCTTTCCCACAGTGTGAACTGGTGACAAGCAGCCTGCCTGCTGTGAGCCCCCTTTGTGTGCACAACAGACATCCCTAATCACGGTCTGCTCCCCTGCTGAGCTCGGGGGGAACTCCACACCCCTCCCCATGCAGCGCCCGGAGCCGCGCTGCCAACCAATCAGTTGACACAGATGATTAAAGTCCCTTCTGACGGCCATCCGAGGGAGAAGGCAGTTTGGGGCCTCCAGGGCAGACGTGTCTGAAAATAAAGTGTTTAAGGAAGGGTCAGGAACTGTAAACATTAAGTGGAACCAGTCGAGGGGAAAAGAAAACTGCTGGGCAAATTTATTTAGGTTAGAGATGTTTCCAGGCCATCGGATGATCCCGAGGAAGAGCGGGGAGCTAGGCCCGCTGCCTAGGACCTCTCCTCGCTCCCCACACAAATATTTGTCTTTCCGCTCTGAATCCGGAGACGCGCGCTTCACTGTGTAACTGCTGTCGCGCTCCGAGCCCCCTTCCGTCACGGAGGAGCTCACGCCGAGTGGTTCGTTCTGACCCTGGTCAATTGGGAGGCTCTTGGAAACCGTTAGTTTCCTGGGATGTAACGTCATTTATCCCGGTTCTACCACTTTCTCAGACAAAGGGAGGCCGACACCCGCTGAGTCTCTGCTGAGGGCCTGACACTTTGATTTGCGTTATCCGGGCTCCGAGATACAAGTTTGGAGTGACAGAACATGGTGGCACTGCTGCCACCTTAGAGTTATGGAGGGGTGTGCCTCCAGGGCGAGGCTAGATGTGGAGGTGTGCATCCAGGGACACCTGCTTCTCTCTTTCCTCTGAGTGACGTGGCCCCCTCCCCAGGCCGGCTGTTGGACATTCTACACACCAAGGGCCAGCGGGGCTACGTGGTCTTCCTGGAGAGCCTGGAATTTTATTACCCAGAACTGTACAAGCTGGTGACGGGGAAGGAGCCCACGCGGAGGTTCTCCACCATTGTGGGTGAGTGGCTTTGCCCCGGAGAGCGCCTGGACTGTGGGAGGAGGTGTGTGTGTGTGTCTGTGTGTGTGTGTGTGTGTGTGTGTGAGTGTCCGCTGGTGGCACAGTTCTAAACCTAGGAAGCTGTGACAGGACAGTGCCCCCGTGCCACGTGTGGGCTGTCACCTCTGCCTGCTGATGGAAGGGGCAAAGGGAAGCAAGAACCGAGGGGGGGTGTCCCCGGAGCATCCCCCACGCACGGCGGCAGGGGAGCAGGTGCCCTCTGCACCTTGTTCTCGCCCACTCGTGCCGGCACCCCTGAGCCAGTGCCCTCGGTCATCTGCCTTAACCCCCCTTCCTGAGTGTCCTCACATAGGCTCCTCTCCGTCTGCACCGGCCCGGTCCGGTCCCTGCACCCCTCGGCCCCACACCAACCCCTGCTCTGCTCCAGGGCTGTCTCCGCGCCGCCCGCGACCCTCCCCGGCTTCCGCCTCTCACTTCTGCTGGAAGACCCGGTCTTTAATGCAGCCCAGCCCCTGGGCCTCTCCCTGGGCTCCAGACACTTGCGCCGGCCTTGGGTTCCCGAGATGGGCCAGGTCCCTCCCTCCTGCCACGGGGCCTCGGCGGTGCCCCAGCTCCCAAAGGCTTTCCTCTGGTACAGCCCTCGGCGCAACTCCCAGGAGCCCCTCTGAGCCAGTCCCTCTGCCCGCGGGGCTGCACCCCGCGTCCCACTGCGGTCCCTCGGCGCCCGATCCCTGTCACTCCGCCACGTCCTCTCGTCTGCACGTGTTTGTATGTGATCATTCGCTTTCCTAACGTCCGTCCCCCTTATCCGACCAGAAGCTCTGCCGGGACGAGGGCGCGCTGTCACCCCTGAGTCCCGGTGCCTCGTGGGCGGTGGGAGCTCGGGAGGGCACGTGAATGGGAGCATGGGCGCGCCCACGCGCGCCCCAGGCCTGACCCCGCCCCGCGCCGCCCCGCCCCGCAGTGGAGGAGGGCCACGAGGGCCTCACGCACTTCCTCATGAACGAGGTCATCAAGCTGCAGCAGCAGATGAAGGCCAAGGACCTGCAGCGCTGCGAGCTGCTGGCCCGGTCACGGCAGCTGGAGGACGAGAAGAAGCAGCTGACGCTGACGCAGGTGGAGCTGCTGACCTTCCAGGACCGCTACTACAAGATGAAGGAGGAGCGCGACAGCTACAACGACGAGCTGGTCAAGGTGAAGGACGACAACTACAACCTGGCCATGCGCTACGCGCAGCTCAGCGAGGAGAAGAACATGGCGGTCATGCGGAGCCGGGACCTGCAGCTGGAGGTGAGGGCCGCCGGGGCTCGAGGGCGGGCGGTGTCGCCGGGCTGGCGCGGGGCCGGGAGGGCACGCGCCTGGGCGGCCAGGATCCCCGGAGCGCGCGCACCCGCCCGGGGGAGCTCAGCGCAGGTCTGGGGCGCGGCTGCGCGTGGGCTTGTGTGCGCGTGCGCACGGGGCGGGCCTTTCGCCGACGGGAGCAGGACCCGGCTCCCCAGGCACGTGTGCAGCCGGGCGCCCGTGAACCCAGTGCTGCTTGCATCCTGCTCGGCCGCCCAGACCCACCCCGTGCACGTGCAGACGTGTGCACGTGGTCCCTGTGGGGCATCGTCCTGCTCAGGGGCCCAGATGCGCTTTGCACGTGTGCACACGGGCGCACCCAGACGGCGGACCTGGCCGGTGAGCTGGTCCATGAAGGAGCGGGGGGCCCAGGCGAGGGCTCCTGGGAGAGTCCGGGAGGAGCCGCGCACAGCGCTGATCGGCGGAGGCCTGAGGGCCTCGGGCGGGACTCTGCCCTTCACGTGTGTGTGCCCAAAGCTCAGCATGGCCCCGTGGGACGGCCAAATCCCTTACCAGGGGACAGCCCACCGCCCAAACACGTGATGTCTTTCGTGAGTGTATTGCCCGCTGGAGACAGGGAAGGGCGTCTGCTGAACTCACTCATTCCTTTCACACACTGAGCGCCCCGGCGCCAGGCTCTTTCCCTGGGACACGTCCCCAAGGCCAAGGCCCAGCTGTCCGGAGCTCACATTCCAACCAGGAAACGCACAGATAAAGGCCTGGTAGGACTGGGTGCTGCTACGAGGAGGAAGACAGAGTGTGAGGTCAGGAGCGGGGGCTGCCGTTTCCAGTAGGCTGGTCGGGAAGGCCCATGAGGAGGGGACACCTGAGCAGAGGTCGGAGGAAAGGGACAGGCCAGCCGCGCCAGGCTCAGGGGCGGAGCGCAGGGCCACTGCAAAGGCCCCAAACAGGGGGCACGCCTGGTGTTTTTCCGGAGCCAAATGAGCAAGTGGCACAAAAGGAGGCGGGAGAGACAGCCAGGCCCAGGTCGTGGGGACGTGGTCAGAACTTGGCGATCCGTTCCAGGAGTGATGGAAAGCCGCCGACAGATTGAGAGCTGAGCGGTGACAACTGATTTATACCTAGGAGGATCACTCTGGCTACTGGGTGGAAAATAGACTCGGAATATTTATGAAGCGCCTGGTGTGTGTAGGGCACTGTGCTCAGCACTGCAGGGGACACAGGGATAAATAACCTGACTCCTGCTCGGGTCAGATGCCACTGAGCTCAAGCAGACAGATCAGTAAACAATGCACTACGATTCAAGTGAACTGAGTCCGTGGCCTGGTGGCCCGTAGAGCATTTCTGTTCAGAGCAGGAGTTTTCAAATCCCAGAGGTCTGAGTTCAACTCGGGCTTTGGGCTTTGGACTTTACCACGTAGTCAACTCTTGTCCTGTTTCCTCATCGTCAGTGGCAGTAGTGAAAAGGATAGCCATGCCCTCGGTTGTTGGGACAGTGCCCCGTGCCTCTCCGGAGCAGTGGCTGGCCCAGCAAGCACCCACCATGCCAGTGCTCCAGGCCCGCCTGGGTGCCTCTGGGATCCAGACCCAGCCTGGGCACTTGGGTTGATCTTCCAAGATGCCAACGAGGATTTTTTTTCCACGATCTCACTAAGGAGTGATTTTTGTGCTGTTTTACCCAGGATTTGGGGAGGTTAACCTGTGGCAGGGACTTAGGAGTCTCTATTTTAGCACCTCCTCTCGTACTGTATTTCCGTGCAGGTATATTAAGGGTGGGAACGCGGGTCTAGAGCTGAAAGGACCACCGGCCAGCGGAGTCCGTCGGTCATTTCTCAGCCTGGGCTGCTTCCCTGCCTGCCTTGTTCTGTTTCCCCCCGGGCCGTGGGGGCGCAGCAGCCCTTCCCTTACTAAAGCCACCACCCTCCACCTGCCAGATACCATGAGCCCAGTCTCTCCGTAAGCCTGGACTTGAAAAAGGGCACCCACCCCTCTAGGGTCCCCTTCCTTGCAGCCCTTGAAAAGTCCCCTCATGTTGGGTGTCTAACCAAGGCTGGTGGGTTTGGGGAAGGAGACACGCTCGGGCCCAAAGGTCTAAGAAGTGTCCTGGCCCCAGCCTGACACCCACCTCTTGAGGGCACCCAGCACAGTCCAGCTGTCCCGTTTTCAAGTGTCACAGCTGCCTCCTGCAGGCTCTTTGGCCCTGAGGCTCCAGAGGGCCGCAAGCTGTCCTGTTAGCAGGAACGCCAATTGCTCAAACAAAACCTGGTGTGAGACCCACGAGGACGAAACCTGCACAAGCAGGACTGCTTGGGGGGTGGCATCGGGGGGGGCCCAGAACCCTGAGCCTTGACCACGTCTTCCCTCCCATCCATGACACGGTGGCTCTTCTGGGGAATCCTTGAGTTCTAAGGACCAGAGATGGCAAGCCCTCACAGAAGGGCATCGGAATGGGTCACACACCTTGGGGACAGCAGTTGGGTACCTTTTGTCCTCACCTGTAGCCTGTTTCACCCCACAAAGCTATCCCAGAATTTTCTAAAGGAAGTAGAGAGCCTTTGCAACTGTTCTAAATGCACAAGTCAGAAGCTGTTCATCAGTCCGGAGGCGGTGCCATGTTCTACTGGGAAAGGAGTCCTTGGGCCCTTCTCTGCCCCGCCTGGAAGGCGAGGGGACCTCGCGCAGCTCATGCCCGCAGTGCAGGGGGACCTGGGGAAGCGTCACCTCCTCCCAGTGCCTCCTGCCAACCGCCCTGTCCCCATGGCACCCCCGGGTGTTTCAGTTCGACCAGCTGAAGCACCGGCTGAATAAGATGGAAGAGGAGTGCAAGCTGGAGCGGAACCAGTCTCTGAAGCTGAAGAATGACATCGAGAGCCGGCCCAGGAAGGAGCAGGTGCTGGAGCTGGAGCGGGAGAACGAGATGCTGAAGACCAAGATCCAGGAGCTGCAGTCCATCATACAGGTGAGGGCGGCAGGGCGGGGCTCCGGGAGGGCCACCTGGGGCACCGGTGCTTCCTCCTGGTCAGACCCCAGGCGACCACACCACCCCCTCTGCACACACGTGACACCGTGTGCCACAGTACCTGTGAAGAGCTTCCTTAGCTAACACGCTCACGGAAATCACCCACACAGACACTGGCGCCCAGGCGCCGTGAGGGGAATCACCCCCAGGAGGGCTGCTTGTCCTTAAAGATCCCGACAAACTCAGCAGACAGACCTCAAGTGCCTCCCTGCTTTGGTCATTACAGAGTCACAGTGGGGACAGAGGAAGTCCCTGTGCAGTGGCCGCCAGGGTCACGCATCTAAGGGAAAGATAAAAGGTGGCCCCCCTTCCCACCCCTGGGCCTGGCAGCCTGGTTTCAAAGGCTCAGATGCAGAGCAGAGGCTGCACCCCAGTGTAGCCGGGGCAGCTTAGTTGATATTTCAGGGGAAGCATCCAGAAGACAGAACAGCCCTGTCTTAGTTGTCACCTGTGAAGTGTGTTGAGGAGCAGCTTTGCGGGGCTCTGATGAGAGCTGGGGCGGAACGGGGACCTCGGGGTGTTCCCGAGCACAGGCGGGTTTCACGCTGCCTTCCAGGCGATGACATTCTTCAATAATAAGCTGCTTCAGGAGCCCGGGAGATAGACTCACGTCTGCTTCCCTGGCACAACGCCTTCTGGTCTCTCGGGGCTGTTGCTGGCCTTTTGGCCCCCTGCCTTGCAGTCCCCGTGGCTCCCAGCCCCGCCCATGACCCTGTCCTGTCCCCGCCCAGGCCGGGAAGCGCAGCCTGCCAGACTCAGACAAGGCCATCCTGGACATCCTGGAGCATGACCGCAAGGAGGCCCTGGAGGACCGGCAGGAGCTCGTCAACAGGATCTACAACCTGCAGGAGGAGGTCCGCCAGGCGGAGGAGCTGCGCGACAAGGTGGGCACCCACGGCGGGGGGTGGTGTCCCCCAGCGGCTGCCCTTGCTAGCCCCCCACCCCCAGGAGCCCCGGGACCTCCCGACCCCACAGTCCCCTCCTGACCCCTGGGGAGAACCCCGTCCACGTCCAACCTCAGCGCCCTCGCCATCGTTTGCAAGTTTACCGTGTCCGCTCAGCACCTGCCGCCCCCTCCTGACCGCGGCCACGGGAGGGCACGCCCAGTAATGCACTGACCCCCACTATGCTCCCTCGCGCACAGTAGGTCTAAGCACATCTCAGCTCATTGACTGGCCTACTGCCGTGGTGGCTGCTGGTCAGACAGTGGCTCTTGGGATGGGCCGGCCTGGCCGCTGGTGGCTCAGGGGGCTGCTGACCCCGCCCTGTGCCCCCGTCCTGCCCACAGTACCTGGAGGAGAAGGAAGACCTGGAGCTGAAGTGCTCGACCCTGGGCAAGGACTGTGAGATGTACAAGCACCGCATGAACACGGTCATGCTGCAGCTGGAGGAGGTGGAGCGGGAGCGCGACCAGGTGCGTCCGCCCGGCCGACAGCGTGGGGACTGACGGACGCCAGGGCGCGCAGCAGGCCCCGTCCCGCCGCCGGGCTCAGCAGGAGCTGCTCCTGAGTCCGGCTCTCTTGAGTATTGTGGGGCCTGAGCCGGTCCGAGCAGGGTCCCTCTATGCCTGGTCTCTAGAGTAGGACAGCCACGTTCAGGCCCGGTCACTCAGGTGTGTGACTGCAGGCTCGCGGGCACCCGGCAGCCTCAGGGCTGTCACCTGTACATGGGGATCGTGCCCGCACGGCCTTATAGGGACAGGGAGTGGGCCCCAGGAGACAGCGCCTCCACGCTCATCGCACAGCTCCTGGCTCAGAGCCAGGGCGGGACAGGAGGCCCCTGGGACACATACTGATGGGGAAGGTCCCCACTGATGCCCAGGCGCTGGGCCCGAGGAGGGAGCAGCAGGCGATGCAGCCGACGCCGGGGCTGGGCCGCGGGCGTCGGGGAGACCGGGAGGACGCCAGCGGCCGTGTCCTCCTGCCGGCAGGCCTTCCACTCCCGGGACGAGGCGCAGACGCAGTACTCCCAGTGCTTGATCGAGAAGGACAAGTACAGGAAGCAGATCCGCGAGCTGGAGGAGCAGATCGACGAGATGCGGGTGGAGATGGTCCGGCGCGAGGCCTGCATTGTCAACCTGGAGAGCAAGCTCCGGCGCCTGTCCCGGGACAGCGGCGGCCTGGACCAGGTGGGACTGGGCTGGGCGGGGCCCCTCCCCCTGAGCCGGTGCCCTGCCTACACGGGCGGTGGCTGAGAGGCGCGCCTTTTCCTCGCGTCTCGGGAACATCCCATCCCGTGTCCTTGAACCTCCGTGCGTCTGTGTGGGGACGCATAGGACCCAGTAATGCTGATGTTAGAAGCCGCAGGGCAAAACCCTGACGCGGCTCTTCACCGAGTGGCTCCGGCCCCTCGGCTGACTGCCCCGGCGCTCCCACGCCATCTGGACCGTCACCGGGCCCGCCGGGCCTGCCCCTGTGGTCCTCACCAGTGCCCGTCACTGTGGGCAGGTGGCGGCGCCGAGAGCGGGTCCCAGCGGGGCCCCAGGCACCCAGACACGCAGGGGCGCTGCCATCAGAGCCGGGGGCGTCCCCGCAGCCCTGGGCCTCGGTGCTGCCGGGCGCCGGGCAGTGGCAAGCCCTGCTCCCTCCCGGCTGACGTGTGGCTTCCTGGGCGAGGCCTCCTGTGTTAAGGAAACGGGGGGCTTCTGTTACGCACTCAACCTGCCCAGCATTTTGTACTTAAGCAGGGGCTCCTGGGCGGCCCCCTGTCTGTCCCACACGAGAGATGGGGCCACGGGGACAGCAGGAGCAAAGGCCCGGGGGAGGGGCACCCCTGGCATGCTGCCGGCAGCACAGCTGGCAGCTTTGTCGCCGTAGAGGGGGAGAGGGGCGCAGCGGGGGCAGAGCAGCGTGTGGTTCCAGGCCCTCTGCTGCCCGCTAACCCCGGGACCGTGAGGGGCTCCGTGCGGAGAAGCGGCTCCGGCTCTGGAGGCGGCGTAGCCTGAGGGTGTCGCGTGGCGTGGGGGTCGGCAGAAGCGTTGCGGTGCCCTCGCCCCTCAGCCTCAGGAGTGCAGAGCACGGAGGACAGCACCTGGCGCGGCGTGGGCCTCAGCCGGGCGTTCTGCAGACCTTTGTATTTGTAGCTCAGGCAGGGGCCGGAGGCTGGGGGTGGGTGGCGGCCAGGGCCAGCGGGGCGGCCGTCCCTCCCCTGCTCTGGGCCCTGGGGGGAGGCCGACGGGCGCACGCTCCCGAGGAGGAGAGGGCGCCGGGCCGGCAGGTGGGCACAGAGCCAGGAGGACACGCGGGCCGTCCTGAGCTCCGAGCGCGGGTGCCCGAGGGAGCGACGGCACCACCGCAGAGGGGTCTTCACTGGCCGGTGGCCACTGCCCGCGCTCCCTCACGGCCCGGCTGCCCTTTGTCCCCAGAGCCTGCCCAGGAACCTGCCGGTGACCATCATTGCCCAGAACTTCAGGGACGCCGGCCCCAGGACCAACGGGCAGGAAGCCGACGACTCCTCCACCTCCGAGGACTCGCCGGAAGACAGCAGATACTTCCTGCCGTACCACCCGCCCAAGCGCCGGATGAACCTGAAGGGCGTCCAGGTGCTTGTGCGGCAGGGGGCGCGGGGTGGGGCCCCTCCGGACGCAGCAGGCCGGTGCCACCAGCGCGGGCCCAGACCCCAGGCGGCCGCGCAGACGGACCCCGTGCCTGCGCTCGCGTTCCCGTGTGTTCCCACCAGGCCTCTTGCTTTCCTAAGTGTCGTAGGAAGGGCGTTGCTTCCAGCCTCGTCTGCGTGCCGACCGCCGTCCGCCCCGCTCGGGGTCTCTGCGCTCCGTGGCGAAGGCCCAGCCCTCGGTGCAGGGGGGTCGTGTGAGTGAGGGAGCAAGTGTGTGAGCGAGTGGGGTGATCTCGCGTAACAAGCCATGACCAGCAGGGCCTGCTGACATCCCGGCTGTCCCCACCGCCCCCCTGCACACGTGGAACCAGAGGCAGCAGGTCCGAGGCCAGCGGGGACTCCGCGGCTGGTGCCCCGCGTGGCCCAGGCAACTGCCTGAAAGCCTCGTCCTTTCCTGAAAGTGCCCTGCGCCGGGCGCCAGTCCTGCTCAGCCTGGCACCCCCGCACACTCCCTCCTCTCTGCCACGCGGGCTCCTGTCCCCTCTGAGCCACATCTCGGGGCCTCCCCAGGGACAGGTTGTCTGTGCCAGCAGCTGTCTCGTCAGCCCCGGAGCCGAGCCGCAGACGGGCGTCGTGCACCCCGCTTGTGTTCCTCCGCCGCACTGGTGACGTGTGTCTCCGGCCTGGTTTGATTTGTGTCTTCTGTCTCCCCCGCTCCCCTCTCTTTCAGCTGCAGAGAGCCAAGTCCCCCATCAGCCTGAAGCGAGCATCAGACTTTCAAGGTCAGTGAGACGCCCGGGTCCCCATCCTGTCTGTCACTTGGATGCTCGCCATCCGTCTGTTTCTCCCACGGTGGCGGCCACTCCTGCGAGGCAAACCTGGGACAGGCCTGGGGGCCCCAGGCGGCGGGGTGTCTATCCAGAGTAATTGATGTTCGCCGCCACCACGAGGGCCTGAGCCGCCCCTGCAGCCACGCCACGTCCGCGGTGCCCCTGCCCACCACCCCTTTCTGTTGTGTGCCTGGGGCCCCCGGTACTCTGCCCCTGGCTCGTCAGCTGGGGGGCTGCTCCGCCTTCCCCCCAGTTAGGGCCGGGCCCTCGTGGGCACGTGGGGGATGGTCCATCCATGGGCCCCTGGTCCTCCGAGACTCCGTGTTCACAGTCCTCTCCCTGGTCCTCACTGGGCTCTGGAGTGGCGACTGGATAGTGAGGGTTTCCCGGGTGAACAAAGCACCTACTGGGTACCCAGTACCAGCAGGTCCAAGTGGACGTTCCGGAGCCCGTGTGCTCAGGGCCTTTGGTGAGAGGTGGCAGGTCCTGGGGGTGCCCTGGAGAGAGCTCGGGGGGGGGGGGGCTGGAGAGGGGCCTGTCGAGGAAAGGGCATTCGGCTGGGCCCGGAAGAGGGAGACACGGTCCCCAGAGGGGCCCCCAGACAGAGTCGGGAGCAGAGGTGGGGTGTGGGGCCCAGCACTGCCACGCTGGAGCTTGGAGTGGACAGTGCTGGGAATGACGGCTGAGGCCGGCAGGACAGACGGCTGGGCCAAGGGCAGGGACCCCATACCTCAGAGGGGCTGTGCCAGGGGCGGGTCGCGGGGGTTCAGGTCGGCGCTTAGACTGTTCTCTGGGGGCCTGGTGGAGGGCGGGGGGCACCTGTTCCATCCCCTCGTGGTCAGATCAGGTGTCTCAGGGCCTTCTTCACCAGAAGGGAGGTACAAAGGGCCTGGGGCCCTTGGGAGCAGACAGGGTGTCGGCCCCAGGAGAGGGAAAGGTTCAGGGCGGGGCAGGGGGCTTCTTGCTTCCTCACCAAGGCTTAGCAGCTTCAGTGCCCGGTGCTGCGGGCCAAGGAAGTGCACCTTATGGCTCATCCCCTCAAGAAGCCTGTAGACGGGGGTGCATGCGTGCGTCTGTCTGTCTGCCCACACCCGGCAAGGGGTGGGTACACGGGTGGGAAAGCCAGCCACTTCTCTGCTGCAGGATAGGGCCCCAGAGAGCCCCTGAAGGAGCGGCAGGGTGCCCCCATCGGCCCCAGGCCCTGGGGTAACGGGAGGGACACTGCCACTCTGGGGTGTCCTCCTGGGGAGTGCTGGCTGGGACCTTGTCTGAGGTCCCCCTGGGCCTGGCTGGGGGCCAAGACGAGTCAGTGACCCAGACTTCCCTGCAGGAGCCTCCGTGGGATGGAGTAATGAGAGGAGAGAGCAAGCCCCCAGGGGAGAGAGGAGCGGAGCCCCCAGACAGGACAGACCCCCACACACACACTCAGTGCTGAAGGGGCTCCCTATTCCCCTCCCCTCCTCTTTCCCTCTCTGTCTCCCCTGCCACGATGGGGACAGGGAGGGGTCAGGAAGAAGAAGGCATGATGGACGCCAGCCCCAGCTCCTCCCGATCCCTGCCCATCACCACCTCATTCCCCAAGATGGTAAGCGGGTGTTGCCTCCCCTCCCCTCCAACCCGCCTCAGGCCCTCTCCCTGCTTTCCTCCCGCAAGCAAGTGCAATCCGGGGCTGCAGCACAGGCCCCCCTTGTGTTTATTTAAAGACACATCCAGGCCTCTTGATGTATTTACACCTCTTGCCTCCTCTTCTCCCAATTTAACACTTGGTGGGAGGAGGAGATGGGCCTCCCAGGAGCTGTAGCGCACAGGCCGCGGAAATCCTGCCGCAACTTCTCAGCCCCCGGCAACTCTGGTGCCTTGGGGGCCGGGTGGGGGGAGAGGTGGGCAGGGCGCCAAACAGCTAGAGCCCCTGGCACCCCCGAGCCAGGGCTTGGTGCTCCCCCCAGCCCCAGCCCACCTGGGCAGGGCCAGCCAGGGTCTCCACCACCGTCCAGCGCCACGCCCCAGCCAGGCAGCAGGCGGCTCAGAATGGGCAAGTCTAACCCCACGGGAAACCCTGGAAGCCTGTCAGCTCTGCTTCCAAAACCAGGCCCTGGGGGCCGGGAGAGGAGGGAGCCGGGATCTGATAACTGAGGAGCTTGTCTGATTGCAGCTCTCGGGGGTGAAATGCAGCTCCTCTGGAAGGCAGCCCTTGCCAGGAACCAGCAGGCCTGGTGTGAAGGGAACCCCAATTGCCCCTGCGCATACCAGGCCCGCGGGTCTTCACCTGCTTTAGAGCAGCTGCCCACGGCTGGTGCAGCGGGGTACCAGGTGCCACCTTGGTTCCCAAGCCTCAGCCACTCCCTGCTGCATCCTTGTCCCCACCCCTCCCGAGGCCAGCAGATGCGCACCCAGCTCAGCCACCCCAGCAGGGTCCCCGCTGAGGCCCTGCCAACCCCCACGCCCGCGTCGGAGGCGGGCCGCGTCTGCGTTAATGTAGCCCCTGTGTGTATAACACCGATGCACGCGGGGGCAGGGACATAGGGATGCCCGCCCCCGTGACACGCGTGCATGTGCGTCTGCAGCAGCCCCACCGGAGCCGCTCCAGCATCATGTCCATCACCGCCGAGCCCCCCGGGAACGACTCCATCGTCCGGCGCTACAAGGAAGACGCGCCTCACCGGAGGTGGGTGGCCGGTGCCTGCGTGCGCTGCTCTGCGCTGGCCCCTCCCAGGCCTTGGGCCACCCGCCGTGCAGAGGGTGGCAGCGTGGCACCTGTTCTACGGACAAGGAGGCTGAGGCTCAGAGAAGGGCACGGCTTCCCCACGGCCACCCCGCTAGCTCTCCGGTGACAAACCTGCGTCACTTCCCCGTGCCACCCAGAAGTCAGCCCCTCTGCCCCGTAGCTCCAGGGTTTGGCTTTTTCTGCCAAAGAGTGAGGGACCCGGCTCCTGGTCCCTGTCTCCCTCCCTCACCTCTTGGAAGCCGTCCGTGCCCCAGCGAGGAAAGCCACAGGCGGGGCCCCCTGGGCAGCAGGTGTCTCCCATCAGCGGGTGTTCGGCTTATCAACTCAAAGTCTGAGATCGCTGGGTGCTTCCGGAGGTCTCAGCGTAGCCGGTGGGGCTGGATCCTTGCCTCCGATCCTGCCCGGGGCTGGCTTGGGCCCGTTACTCTGTGACAAGAACCACACACTTGAGCAACGTGGAGCGTGGGGACACCTTGCTCCCCCCCTCCCCCAGCCTGGCTGAGGGTGCTCAGCTGCTTCCGGCCCCTCCGAGTCCCGGTGGACCTCAGGTCCATGGTGTCACGCAGAGTGATAGGGGAAGAGCAGGTAGCACCTCGGGGACGCTGCTCACCTGCCTGTCATGCCCGACCTCACTCCCCGAATGTGGCCTTTGCCGGCTGTCGGGGACACCTGCCCACCCCGCAAAGCGTTCAACCTCATGCAGCCCTCCCATGGCCCCTCACCCCTTCCCCTCCACCCACCATCCTCCCTATCCATCCTGAACCAAGGCCGGAACGTTCCAGAACCTTCCCCTTCTGAACACCTGCGCGCACAGCATGGGAGCCCTGGGGCCCACGCCCTCTCCGTCCCCTCCCTCGTGTCTTGCAGTGCCGTAGAAGAGGACAATGACAGTGTCGGCTTCGACGCCTTGGACCTCGATGGTAGGTGCCCGGGTTTGCAGGCACCACAGCCGCCTGCCACTCAGCCAGGGCAGGCCCACGTCGCTCGCGCCCTCTGCTCCAGCACGGCCTGCCCGGCTGGAGCCCCACGCACAGTAGGTCCTCGGGAACGGGATGGGTTCTGAGAGCGGGGCCTGGCCGCTGTCTGTGCTCCCAGAACTAGGCCTCCCTCCGGGTAGGCTGCCGAGAGGACCTGTCCTTGGTTTGTAGGTGACAGGGGCTCCCGGTGCCTCTGCAGAAATGCTGTTGTCCTCATTTTCCAGAAGGAGAAACAGTCCTAGATGAAGGCCCGGGAGGGGGAAGGCGGCCTAGGAGCAGGGAGACCTCTAAGAGCCCACTTGTTAAGCTGCTAGCCACCCGAACAAGACTAGTAGGAATAAGGAGGGAAGTCGGGGATGGAGGTGGGCGGCGAGTAAGGGGCTTTCTTATCCTCTGAAAGGAGGCACAGGTCAGGCGATCACCAGGTAGACCAAGGGCGCACAGTAGGCCTAGACTGGCTGCCTGGACAGAGCTAGTGGGACCAGGGATACTGCCTTGGCCAGGTGGTGGTGCAGAGAGCCGGGAATGGATGCAGCAGCGCCGCGCCTCACGCCACGAGGCCAGGTGCAGCCCCACGCGCTTTGAACCCCACACCTCGCGGGGCCCTGGTGCAGGAGCACAGGACAGACACTCATGGCCCTGAGTCCTTGAGTGGCAGATTGTGGTCCAACCATGGGCCAGTGGGGAAGACCAGTGCAGAGCCCAGACCTGGAGCCCCGACTGGTGGGCGGGAGAGGAGCAGGAAGGGTCCGGGCCTCTGGAGGTGACTCGCCCCTTGGGCAGGGGTCGTGCCCCCAAGCTGCCGCACGGAGACCGGCCCCCAGCTGTGCCTCCACCCCTGACCAGCTCCGGTTGCCAGCAGAGAAAACGAAAGATGAGTGGCCCTCCTTAATTCGGGACCATCAGAAGCTATCAGGTGTTAAAGGGAAGTTAGCACCTAAGGGAGGCTGGGTAACGAGAAGGATTGCAGGAGTTTGGGAGAGGGCAGGCTGGAGAGAGTTCTGGGCAGCAGTCCAAGCGGTTCTGCAGCGTCGGGACAAACTCCCTTTGCGAGGAGCCTCTGCCGTCAGCCCGGGACAGGGTGGGCCGGGCCACCACCCAAGTGGCACTGAGGGGCCTTTCCCCTGGGTCCTCGGTCCCGCTGAGCTGGGAACGGGGCTTCTACGAGGGTCCAGGCTTTGCCCTCCCTGCCCCAGCCCTGTCGGCCGAGAAGCGAGTAGGTGGTAGTGAGGCCTCAGGTGGACACAAAATGAAACCACGGAGCCCAGTTCAGAACTAGCAGCTGCTAATGGAGGCCGCCTTTTCCTGATGCAAAATCAGGTCCTTAGAAACCAGGTCACTGGTGAGCTTCCTAGGAAGAGGGGCTTCCTGGGGGTGGGGGTCTGGATCCTCTGCCTCCGGGCGCCTCCGGGGCGCTGACCGATGCAGCCCCCTCTCCAAGCATCCTCACCCAGGGGAGGAACTTCCCAGGACAGGCCCAGGGCCCAACCCGACCTCGCTCAGCCATCCTAGCAAGGCCAGGGGCCTCCCTCTCTGCTCCCCTTGCCACTCCTGGGTTCTGAGGGGTCCCTGTTCCTTTGCAGATGACAGTCACGAGCGGTATTCCTTTGGACCCCCGTCTATCCACTCCTCCTCCTCCTCCCACCAGTCGGAGGGCTTGGACGCGTATGAGCTGGAGCAGGTCAATCTCATGTTCAGGAAGTTCTCCCTCGAAAGGTACTGTGGTCACGGGGAAGGGGATGTTGCACGGGGCAGAGACAGGGTGAAGCCCATTTGCCCCCCCTAAGTCCCCCACGAGGGGACCATCCATGTCACCCCTGAAATCAGGAATCCCAGTCCGGGAATCTTAGCATCCCCAAACCAGAAACCCCCTCCCGTGACCCCGATCAGGCCAGGGAGGGCAGGGCCTGCACTGCTGGGCAGAGGCAGCCGGGGCCCCACCCGTGGCCTCCCGTCTCACAGCAGCAGCGCCTCCCTTGGCCCCTGCCTGTGGCCGGAGCTCGGCCCAGCTTCCCACCTGGGTCTGCCCAGCAGGAGCCGCGAGCCAGCCCCCTCGGAGGCTGCAGTGGCGGCGCCCTCAGCACCCGCCCACCCAGGAGCCTGCGCCCTCCGGCGCGTCCTGGCTCAGACGTCCCCGTTCTGGCCGCCGACTCCTGTTTTCTTCCCCGACCCAGACCCTTCCGGCCATCCGTCACGTCTGGGGGGCACGTGCGGGGCCCCGGGCCCTCGGTGCAGCACGCCACGCTGAGCGGCGACAGCATCACCTCGCAGCTCACCCTGCTCGGGGGCAACGCCCGCGGGAGCTTCGTGCGCGCCGTCAAGCCGGGCTCCCAGGCGGAGAAGGCCGGCTTGCACGAGGGCCTGCAGCTGCTGCTGGTGAGGGGCCGGGCGGGCCGGCTTCAGCATGGGTGCCTCTCCAGGCCCTTCCTAAGCCGCACCTGCACACCAGTGCTCCGGGTGGTCGTCGGGGGTAGCCAGGCCCAGGGAGTGGGGGGCGCCCTGCCCTCCACAGCGCGGAGCTGGCCAGTATTGGGGAGCTAGGCTTGTTTCCTCGAGGGCAGTCCCACCCGGCAGCCCCGTGGGCGGCGGGGCCTGAGAGGAACAGGTGTCTCTGCCGTCCAGCTGGAAGGCTGCATCAAAGGCGAGAGGCAGAGCGTCCCCTTGGACTCGTGCACGAAGGAGGAGACCCACTGGACACTCCAGCGGTGCTGCGGCCCCGTCACACTGCACTACAGAGTCAACCAGGAAGGTGAGGCCGTGGCCGCAGGGCCCCGTCCCCTCGGGTGTTCAGTGGAGCAAGGGGCCAGGCCCAGCCCTGTGGGGAGGATCTGACGGGGCAGGTGTGGGGCAGTGGGCAGGGGACGGCAGACGAATAGGAGCACACGCGTGTATATATCCATGTGCCCTGGCACACCGCAGGCTGCCTGCCCAGCTCATGTTGGAGACCGCAGGCCCGGCCACACGCGGACCACTGGACCTGGCTAGAGGGGCAGGGCGCCCTGCCAGGCCCGGCTCACCCCTCTTCCGGCCAGGCTGAAGCTGGCTTCCTCTGCCGGGCTTCCCAGCCCTGAGGTCGGCATCAGCTCTGGCATGAGCTAGGCCATGGAGCCACAGCAAGAGCCAGGCCTGGTGCAGTGGCCCCCGGGTCCACGACAGCCAGGCTCACGCACGCCCCCCCCCCCCCCCCCCACGGGCCTGGCCCCCAGCAGCCTCCTCCAGTCCCCACTCTCGGCCAGGACCCCCGGGCACGGGCACCGGGCTCTGCCTGCCATTCCCCACAGCTCACCTTCTCCTTCTCACCTCGGATTTTTCCTGCGTGATTATCTCTGCAGCTGGTCTTATTTTTAACCACCAGGGCTCATGAATGTTTCAACAGAGCATAAATAGCCGCTTTCCTCTAGTCAAGGCCCCTGCCTGCCCGCCTGCCCACCCACGATCCTTCCCGGCAGTGCCCGGTCGGGCAGAGGATGGTAACGATGCTCTGTCCCCAAGCGAGGGACCCTCCTCCTTTCACCAGGCCTGGCTTCTCGGCCCAGCAGGAAGCCCCTGGGCAGTGCCCCCAGAGCTGTGCAGCAGAACAGCCCCGTGGTCTGGAATTCAGCAAAGGGAAGTCTCTCCAGAGGCCCCGTTTGTAGGGTCTCTCCACCCGGGCAGCAGAGAGCGGCGGAGAGCTCAGATAGCAGTTGGCATTCACATGACCCAGTGGGCAGGACTGGCCAGGAGTCCCCTGTTTCTCCATGAACCTGATCAGACAACCCTGCTGGCTCACATGTCCTAGCACATACGGGGCGGACATTGACGAGCGCTTTCCAGGCCTGGCTGTCAGGACCGCGGGACATCACTCTGTCCGTTCAGCTCCCTGCACATGGGGCTGATTAGGGGATTGAAATGATGGATTATGTCACTTGTGGCATTTACTGTGTTCGTGGTTCATCCCCTGCTTCCTTCCGAAGGGGTTTATAAAAACTTACACTAAAAAGCAATGATGTTAAGTAAGGTTAAAATAGCACATGCTATCCATGGTCCTGCCGCTTCCAGGGCCTGCTCATGCTAATACATGCATGGTCAGTGGCCTGATGATTCCACTTCTGTGATTGTATACAAGAGAAATGAGCACATGAGTCCACCAAGGAAGCGTAGTACAAGGTTTATAGCAGAGTTACCTGTAACAGCCAAAAACAGCACCAATGGGCACACAAGAGAAAGGAGCAATCAACCCCGTGAGGAATAGTATACAGCGATGAAAAAGCACACCGTGCTACATTGCAGCATTGTGGGCGGGCCTCACAGACATAACGCTGAGCAACAGCAGCTGGACAGGGTGGAGCACCTGCCATTTGCTCCCATGTGAATGAAGTGGGACACGGCGGGTCTCTGGATCGGAGTCAGGGGAGCAGCCCCCATGAAGGGCATCAACAGAAGGGGCACAAGAGAGGGCTTTGGGTGGTACTCGCCCGGTTGTGTCCACTTGTGCAAATTCGTCAGGCTGAACCCTTAAGGACGATGCTGTTTCCCGTATGTACATTATGTGTTGATGAAAGGGAAGAAAATAAAACACGGGCACCGTGTAATGGTGGGGAACATGGGGAGGTTGTAGCCAAGATCCTAGATTTGTTGCAAGTCGGCAGAAAATTTAGCTCTGAGCTTCCTGGCAGCCAGGGCAATGAGGGAAACCCATACGTGACCCAGCTACTCATTCTCTGGGAGGACGGGCGTTTCCTGGGCCACCGGCTCCAAGGGCCATCCCAGGTGTGTTAGGGCGTGTTGCCTGGGGGGCCAGTGAGTGAATTTGCCCCTGGTGGCATCTCAGCGGCGCACCACCACCCCCACACCAGCTGGGGCCACGTTTACCCCGTCTGCGTCCCACAGGGTACCGGAAGCTGCTGAAGGACATGGAGGAGGGCCTCATCACCTCCGGGGACTCCTTCTACATCCGGCTGAACCTGAACATCTCCAGCCAGCTGGACGCCTGCTCCATGTCCCTGAAGTGTGACGATGTCGTGCACGTGCGTGACACCATGTACCAGGACCGGCACGAGTGGCTGTGTGCACGGCTCGACCCTTTCACAGACCACGACCTAGACGTGGGCACCATACCCAGCTACAGCCGGTGAGGCCCGGACCGGGCGGGCAGGAGCTGGGCAGCTCAGCCAAGGGGCCCACTCTGGAGCCCTGGCCCGTTAAACAGTGAGGCCCCCATTCCTGCCTCCTCCTGGAAACCCCCCTGCCTCCCCAGGGACGCTGCTGTCTCCCTAGATCCCAGCACACCCTCTCGGTCATTCTGGGACCGCTGGGCTCTTGACCTTGTGGTCGCCAGTCCTTTGCAACCTCAGTCCGTAATTCCACCGCAGCAGCCAGTCGCCGCCAGGGGCTGAGCGCCGGCCTCCCCCAGTTGGACGCACAGAAAAGTGTCTATAAAAACTCTGACGCCACTGCTCAGCCGTTCTGTGGGGGCGGCTGCAGGAGACTCAGCCTCCAGGGGAAGAGCCCGAGGCTCACAGAGGTTGCATGACTTCGCCTTGGCACCTCCCTGATGGCACCGTGTCCTCGGCGGGTCCCCGAGGCCTCAGAGCTCGCAGCCCTGAGCCCCCGCCCCTTCTCCCCTCCACAGAGCACAGCAACTCCTCCTGGTCAAGCTGCAGCGTCTGATGCACAGGGGCAGCCGGGAGGAGGCGGACACCGCCCACCACACCCTGCGGGCACTGCGAGTACGTCCCCGGCGCCCTGCCTTCCTGGTCCTGGGAGGGGTCACAGATGGTGGCCGTTATGGGCTGGAGGCCACAGCAGTGGTCTCCAGGGGAACGAGTCTCGGCTTGCCCTGAGCAGCTCCCTGCCCGGGCGTGGAGGCCGTGACAGCCATTCCTCCCCTGTTAGCACGAGGGG
Organism: Furipterus horrens; assembly: GCF_987537825.1. Classification (NCBI taxonomy): domain Eukaryota; kingdom Metazoa; phylum Chordata; class Mammalia; order Chiroptera; family Furipteridae; genus Furipterus; species Furipterus horrens. Next base: position 101,684,045 of record NW_028327180.1, read on the forward strand.
GCTTGGGGACACGGCCCCGGTTCTCAGTGGACCTCATGTGTCCTGCCCAGCCCAGGGGGTCGGACTGATGGGTAAACTGATTTCAGAACACCCTGCAGCCAGAAGAGCCACTGTCCACCAGTGACCCCAGGGTCAGCCCCCGCCTCTCAAGAGCAAGTTTCCTCTTCGGCCAGCTCCTTCAGGTGAGGCCCTCCCAGCACCCCGACACTCCTCTCCCGTCCGTGACTGCCCTGTTCCCTCCCACCGAGAAGAGAGGCCGTGTCAAAGCAACAGCAGCGTCACCTCCCCCATCCCGGTTCATCCTCACAGCAAAGGGTCAGATCGGGAGACACCCTGCGCCTATTCAAAGCAGACCCTGCTTCCCTCAAAGACTTGAGGAAGCTTATGGCTAAAAGAAGCTTAACCCAGCTGGTAAAATATTAATAGAAAACCCAGAAACTGTGAATCAGGAAAGGAAAACCAACATTTCAGCTATCTGGGTCGCTTGAGTCCCTCCAATTGAGAATTCAATTTATCCCTGAACATCCTGGCAGTCCAGGAGAAAAGGGAAACCCAGCAGTCTTCAAATCTTTTCTAACCACCAAAATGTTTTAGTTCTTTGGCACCAAAATACTTTTCCCTTGTACTTAATTCTAAGAGGACTTTTTTTTCATAGATCATTTTCCAAGGAACATTGAGTGGCAGAGTGGGTGGCATCAAGCAGTGATTTCACAGAAATACTGCGAGGGCGGCCAGCGCGCCGTCTCTGTCACCAGGGGACAGAGGCTGAGGGGCTCACGCTGAGCTGTGGCCCCAGGAGGATGCCCTTCTGTAGGCACCATGCTAACGAGCTCCCAGGGGAGCAAGAGTGCTGCTCCCCAGCTCTGTGGTGTTGGGACAGAGGAAATCCAGGCATGCGGTGTGACCCCAAAACCCAGGCAGATGCAAGCAGGTAGCAGAAGGGACCCTGATGAGGTCTGAGTGTCCCAAAGGCAGGACCGCGGGAGAACACACACTACTGCCCACGTGCCACGCACGCTGAAAGCCGAGGGTCCGTTAACCGCAGGGTAGCCCAGGGCATGGTGCGGGCACCTGGGTTCTGGGCCCACCTCGGGGCATCCCTTCCTGCCCCCAGGACTCACCTCTGAATCATGGCAGGAACCAGGCGCTGCCCTAGGAGCGCCGAGGAGGGCAGGGCAAGGGGTGTAGAGAGCCGTGTGCCGGGAGGTGAAGTCCTGCCCTCGCCCACCAGGTGGGCAGTCTGGGCTGTCCCGCCAGCAGGGGCTTGCAGCTGGGCGCTCCTGGTCCCTCCTGCCTGCGGAGGCCACACCCCTGGGTCCCCCGCAGTGTGGGCAGGGCTGCAGGAAGAACCACAAGACCTGAGGGCTGGGAGAGGAAGAGAGTGGGCGTCTGTCCACGTGGTTAGCTAACGGCACCCAGTCACCAAGGACCTGCAGGCCTGCTGGATGCCTCGTGCTCTCCCAGCGGACCTGGAGACCCAGGCCCTGGGCAGAGCTGGGCCCTGGACAGAGGTCTGCTGGGGCCCGGCTGGGGCGGCTCGGTCGGGTCAGACACAGCGCGGGCACAGCAGCCGCCCCTCCCACTGTCCTGCAGTTCGTCAGCAGGTCGGAGAACAAGTACAAGAGGATGAACAGCAACGAGCGGGTGCGCATCGTGCCGGGGAGCCCGCGGGGCGGCCTGGCCCGGCCCTCGCTGGACGCCACCAAGCTCTTGACTGACAGGCAGGAAGGTATATAGCGCTGGCCATCTCCCCCCACTCCCCCCGCAGACCCAGCGGTCTCGGGTCCCCACAAAGGGGGCTGCGACGTCTGCTTCCTCCAAATGGGGGTGCCACCCGGGGAGGATCTGCCTGGCCTCTGCTGGGGGGGACACAGCCCGCCAGGCTCCCCCTGACTAACGCCCGCAACTGTTGGTTTGAGCCCAGACGCCCATGTTAATTGGAGCTGTTTGCAGTGGAGTGTTTGCTTATTGATTTCTCTCCGTGCCGCGTGCTCTTGCCATTTATCAAGCCAGCGAGGGGCCACCAGGCCACAGTCCCCTGTGCAGGGCCCTGCTGATGGCCAGAGGAGGGCCTGGGCTTAGGGAGTTTAACCAGTCAGGCCAGGGGACAAAGTATGTGACAAGCCTCTGGTTTCTGGGAAGGCGACTCCCCCAGCTGCCTGGGGCTCCCACACCCCAGCCATGGAGAGCTGGGAAGGTGGCAGCGAGGCCCTGTCACTCCCGGCCTCTGTCCCAGTGACTCCTGAAGTAAGCCCCAAGCCCCTCCTGGCCAGCCCTGCCCCTGTGGGCTCCCACTGTCCCCTCGCTCCCCAGCGTCTGCCCTTCCTCTGCCAAGATGGCTCCTGCACCAGCTCCTCACCTTCCCGGGTGGCCCGGGGGCGTCCCGGTCCCTCGAGCTCCCCCTCGGCAGCTGTCTCCCCGAGCCAGTCCCCAGGGCTCCATTCTGCCCAGAAAGCCCCCGTGGGGCAAAGGGCGCCCAGGGCTCCGTGCCCATCCCCAGGCTGGGCAGGCAGGGCCTCACGGCAGCCCCTTTCTGTCCCCGCGCAGAGCTGGACCCCGAGAGCGAACTCAGCAAGCACTTCAGCCTGATCCCCTACAGCCTGGTGCGCGCCTTCCGCTGCGAGCGCCGCCGGCCTGTGCTCTTCACGCCCACCATGCTGGCCAAGGCGCTGGTGCAGAAGCTGCTCAACTCGGGCGGCGCCATGGAGTTCACCATGTGCAAGCCCGGTGAGCGTGCCCGCCCGAGACCCTCGCCTCCATGGTCCCAGCCCTGCACGGGGCTGCAGAGCCAGAGGCGCAGCAGGGCGCTCAGCAGCACTTCCTCCCGGCCTGGGTGACGGATGGGAGCCCTGAGTGCCCGTGCCTGCCTCTCCACACTCACGGTGGCCCAGAGCCGGACGGCAGGCCTTCCCGTCCCCATTCTGTGTACACGGCGCGTGGTGGGGTGAGGGTCACAGAGTCAGCCAGGAGGCTCAGCCAGTCGGCATTACGACCCTGGCCTGCGAGCCTTACGCTGAGAGGCCAGGCCACGGGTCCTTGTAAGCAGCTGTTCGTGAGCCGCTGAGAGGCGTGCCCCCGGGAAGCCTCACAGTCCGTTGCAGGAGAGGGGATTTACTTAAACGCGGCGGGAAGGGGATCGGGAATGGAGTCTGTCCCGCCCGGAGGAGGAGGCAGAGTCTGGACAGGACGGCGACCCCCCTTCACCTGGTGCCTCCCTCGGGCCGGGCCCTCTCTCTGCAGACGTCGTCACGAGAGACGAGTTCCTCAGGAAGCAGAAGTCGGAGACCATCATCTACTTCCGAGAAAAGAACCCCAACACCTTCGAGTGCATCGTCCCCGCCAACATCGAGGCCGTGGCGGCCAAGGTAAAGTGCGGCTGGGGGGCTGGATGGGCGACCCCTGCCCAGTCCTCTCTGCGCGGCCCGCTTGGCCCCAGGCCAGCGCTCAATCCCCGCGGGCGGCCCCACGCCCCGCCCTCGCAGGCGCCCCTGCTGCTGTCCTAGTTTGGTGGTTCAGGGCCGTGTGTGTTTGGCTGTGATGACAAGGACCAGCCATAGAGAGCACGTCAGGGCGAGAGCCTGGGAGGACACGTGGGTGACAGAGGTCGCGGTTGCCCGGAGAGGGAAAATGGAGCATCAGCAGAGTTGTGGCTGCGCGCAGCTCAGTCTCCTGGCGCAGGCGCCGTGACCCTCGCTGGCCCTCAACTCCGAGTTCCCTCCCGGTCCAGGGCTTTGTGAACACACAGCTGCCGACATTGGGCAGTGACCTTGGGGCCAGCAGGCGCCCAGCATGGTCACTCACGGGCAGAGGCATCCGCCGGAGCTGTGTGGGCCTCAAGCCTGGGCTGTAGCAGGTTAGAGGGTCGGCGGGCTGGAGCCGCCCCTCATGTCAGCTGAGAAGGTGACACCATCTGTCCGGCGGGTGTGTCTGTGGAAAGGACAGGCAGTGGCTGCGCTGGAGGGAGGGGAGCGGCAACGGGAAGGAACGCGGGCGGCGCTGGGACAGGTCCTTTGGGCCCCTGAGCGGCGCTATGAGCCCCCCGGCATGTGCGGTTCTGTCCCTCGCGGCGCTGCCGCCGGCCTGGGAGCACATGCGGTGCTCTGTATGCCTGTCGTTCCGACGCAGAGGCTGCTTGTTTCTCAAGTGATGCCTTCAGCCAAGCAGGGTCTGACCCTTTTCAGAAATGATGAGCTCGTGGGCACCGGGGGACCTGGCAGACACCCCCGGAACGTCCACCTGCCTCACCTCTCCCGTGTCCTCTACCCCTTGCCTCGTCCCGAGTGCCTTCCAGGCCTCATGAGTAGCTGGTGTCCGTGACGCCAGTTTCACGCTGATTGGGACTCGCTCACGCTGCTGCTCCACCCCGGCCCAGGGCCCGTCTCTGCAGAACGGAGAGGACCCAGGGCCACCGACTGGGGCCTTCTCTCGAGGAGGTTGGGTGTTCCCTCGGGGCAGTTCTCTGGCTCAGCGGGGGCTCTGTCCCAGGCCCCACGCAGGCGGCAGGAGCAGGGGGCGGGGCCGCCACTGACCGCCGCCGCTGCACCCGCAGAACAAGCACTGCCTGCTGGAGGCCGGCATCAGCTGCACCCGGGACCTGATCAAGGCCAGGATCTACCCGATCGTGCTGTTCATCCGCGTGTCGGAGAAGAACATCAAGAAGTTCAGGTAGGGCTCTGGGACCTCCCCAGTGCCCTAGAGCGCCCCCTCTTCTCCCACCCGCACCAAGCTTCTGGGGCTCCCCCCAAGGACCGCTGGCGGGGTGGTCTGGCAGGGGACAGGGAAAGGTCAGGTTCGGACCCGTCCAAGGCTGTGCCCTTGTTGAAGGCTTAGCTAGGGCGTCCGATAGAAGAGGACTCGGGATGCTGCTCAGGTGCGGGGCCCCGTCGGCCGGTGCCATCTTCCCCGGGCCCACGTCTCCTCGCCCGTGACGGCGCCTGAGACCAAGCGCGGAGGCCACCGCACTCTGTCACCTCATGTTGACAGAGCGCCTGCTAAAGGCCAGGACCTGGGGGCCCATGAGTGAGCACAGGAGACCCAAGTCCCCACCTGACCACGGCACACACAGCGGGGCGGCCAGTACCCGCACAGAAGCCAGCGCGCGTGGGCGAGGGGGGCAGCCGCCAGGACGCTTGCCGGTGGGAACGCAAATGGCGCCGCTGCGGGGAGACCAGGATGCAGCTCCTCAAAGGCTAAGCTCAGGCTCACCCTCGGATCCAGCCGCCCCTCCTGGTCTCCCCCAGAGGCACTGAGAGCAGGGACTCAACCAGCTGCGTGCCCACCCGCGTCCTCTGCCGCGCTGTTCACCACGGCCAGCCTGGTGTCTGCTGACGGGCCGTGGATGAGCAGAAGGGGCTCACGTACACGTTAGACTATTAATCGGCCTTGAAAGGGAAGGGAACTCTGACACATAAAACACAGAGGACACCCTGCTCAGTGAACTCACCCAGAGATGGGACCAAACTGGGTGATCCCACTTTCACGAGGGCCCTAGAGGAATCAGATTCACAGCAACGGGAACGAGGAGGGAGGGGACTGGAGGGGGCGCCGGCGAGCGTTTAATGGGGACAGAGCCTCATCTGGGGAGATGAGAACGTCCTGGAGATGACGGTGGGGATGGGTGCACAACAATGGACATAAACTTGCCCCTGAACTGTACGCTTCAGAATGGTTAGGTTTTACGTTATGCGTACTTTACCACAATGCAAAAGTAAAAAGGAAGATTTTTTTTTTAAATCCCCACCTCTTGGGATTTCCATAATGAACAGAATACAGGACTCAGTGTTAGTGTGCTGGAAGGCGGTAGCCACTGTGGAGAGACAGCTCAGGGCAGGGGTGGTCAGCAGGGTCCTCCAGGTGGCCCACGGAGGAGGGGCGTGGCCCACATCGGGGGCGTGGCCCGAGGAGGGGCGTGGCCTGCACGGGGTTGGGGGGTGAGGCCCGGCGGTACAGGGGACACACACCCTGGGGACCAGCCAGCCCTGCCACAGCCCACAGCCCACAGCCCGCGTGCCTCTGCCTCGCCCTGTGCCCGCAGGAAGATGCTGCCCCGGCCGGAGACAGAGGAGGAGTTCCTGCGTCTGTGCCGGCTGAAGGAGAAGGAGCTGGAGGCCCTGCCGTGCCTGTACGCCACCGTGGAGACCGACATGTGGGGCAGCGTGGAGGAGCTGCTCCGCGTCCTCAAGGACAAGATCGGCGAGGAGCAGCGGAAGACCGTCTGGGTGGACGAGGACCAGCTGTGAGGCGGGCCTCCCTGAGTCTGCGGGACCTCACCCGGCAGTGCTGTCAGGGGAGGGCCATCCTGTGGCCCGCAGAGCCGTCCCGGCCTGGGGGCTCCGTCCTACCCAGTTAGGGCCCCTCCGAGGAGCCCTGCGGGACAGACACCTCGGGAGGGAGCAGGGGCAGCACGTCCTGCCAGGCTGATGCCGCTGAGTGGTCCAGAGCTGCTGGCGCTGGCGGGGAGGCAGGGCCCCCCCGGGGACACAGAGCCGGGCCGAGGCCGGCAGCCCCTCGGGAGCAGAGCAGCAGCTGAATGTAACGCGTGGAACAGGTGTGCTACCTGTGGTGCCGGGGCCCTGCAGGCCAGGCCCCCGCCTGCCCTCGGGGCACACGGTCCGCACGTCCCCGGGCAGGACGGAGCGGGAGGGGAAGTGCGCCACACCATTACTTTTCTTGCATTAAAATTTCTCCACTTCTTTGTTTTCAACCATCTTTTTAATTTAATAGTTTGCAGAGGCTTTCAGCCCTTGTCTTCCTAACCTGCAAACCACAGCAACCTTCATGTCACGCGGGGTGAAAGTTGGGGGGCTGTCCATCGCCATTCTCCCAGGACAGGCCCCACTGACACTCGGGTTTGGGGCTCATTCTAAGATGCGTCCTGATTTGGACAATCAATGATAGCCACCCTGGGAGACGCCCATCCTTGGGAGGTCTCGCTGCCCATACCCCTGCGTCCCCAGCCCCGACTCCGGCCCTGAGGCCCGGCGCCCCCTGCTCAGCTCTTCCCACGCGTGTCCTGTCTCTGTGTCGTGTTCCTACCTGCAGCTTCACTTCAGCCTTCAGCTCAGGAGGGAGCCTCCAGGGTGAAGCCCTCTCTGGGTTTGCTCCCACGACCCACAAGCAGGGGGTGCTGCAGGAATGCTATGCTTCCCTCCACAGCAGATGGCTGAGGCGTTATGGGTTCTAGAACCATGGTTCGCCCTGACCCCCTTGATGCAGACTTTGACTGTGGACCCCCACAGGGCACAGGCAGGCCAGGCCAGCGCCAGTTTGGCACCATGCGGAGCGTTCAGCAGTTGGTAGGTGGTGGCCTGGGGTTCAGACCCAGGCCTGTGTGTCTGTGGAACCTATGGGTGCAGCCGCTAGCTGACAATCTAATATCCGCACTCCTTTCCCTACTAACAGAATCCTGGTTTTCATGCTGGGAAACTCAGCTGAAAGGTCATACTCCCCGCCTCCCTTGCAGCTACGGTAATCAGGCAAATGTAAGGCGCAGCCTGGGGAAGAGACGACACAAGCCAACAGCCTTCCCCCAGCTCCCGGCCTGGAATATGGGCCTGAGGGCTGGAGCTCCAGCAGGCCTCTTGGGTCTGTAGGTGACGTGGAGGATGGAAACCCCGTGCAGAGGATGATGGGACAGAAAGACAGAGTCGCCGATGGCACTTTGGAGCCCAGGACTGCTGTTTCGGTGTCTTTTACACAAGACTAGATTTCTTATCTTGTCTTAACTGGCTGTTATTTCCATTCTCCATTATGTGCAGCCTCGAGGAATCCCTAACTAATACAGGAGCCATCCTTTCTTATAGCTTCAGACACACCAGGGGCATGAGCTGATCATCTGCTAGGTTTTGCCACATAGTTCAGATATGAATTATGAATAAATGAGCTTTAGTATATATCTTCTTTTTTAAAAAAAGGAAAGAAATACTGTGCCTCCTGGAGCATCTTCTAGCATTCAATCCTTACGGGTCGAATTAGCACAGAGTCCTGGGAGGTATGAGTGACCTTGGGGGCCCAGGATGGGGGCTGGTCCTTTCCTCCCCTGTGACCCATCTCTAGACCCCCCACTCCCCACTGCCATCGGAGGTTTGAGGGTGCTGGGAGGGCGATGCCTTTGAAAGCAAAAGGCGGTCCTCGGACAGCCAGTTAATGATGCTTCTGTCTCCAGAGCAGCGCAGAAGCTGCAGCCGCGCCGGGTCTGAGCGGCTCGGGCTCCTGGGCCCGGCGGCAGTAATTTAGGGCCATGCTGGCTGCCACCCGAGAGGCGCGGCTGGCAGGGCTTTCGCTTCCATCTTTTTAGAGCTTCCAGTTAAACAGTAAATTTTCCACACACCAAGGCAGTCGCACTTCCACTTGGAAACCGTGCTTCCTTGTCAAGTCCTTAGAGCCGAGGGGACAGACGTGACTGGAAAGGGGTCCAGAGAGAGAGACCTGCTGATTTATTCATACTTATTTATTTAACTTCTGAGTTCTCCAGTCGGTGTGCAGAAGAACCCAACTGGGGTCTCGCCTATAATTTGGGGGCTGGGGTGGAGAAGGGATGCAGAGAGGCCATGCCTGGGGGAGAGCTGGAAAGAATTGGCGGGGTTTCTTCCCCTTGTAATTTTAACCAGGCTCCGGGTGCAGCGTTGTCCAGCTGTTCATAGGATGGAGCCGGGGGGGTAGGGGGGTCAGGAATGAGGGGCTGAGTTCTGGGTCTCTCCTTGGGGGAGCTGATGGAGTCTGCGGGAGGCTGGAGTTTGGCACCCTGGGAATTTGTCCACCTGAGGATTTCAAAGGGGACCCCTAACGTCACCTGGTCAAACTCCGGGCTCTGGAGTGTCAGCTGCCAAGAGCCGGGCGACAGCAGCCCTGAGTCCACTCGGAGAGGAGCGCAGGCTGGGCAGGGGGGGATTGAGCCCACCTGCAACGGCCATGCCAGTGATCACAGCGGAGCTGCAGTCACGTGTGTCCTCGGGAGCCATCCCAGGGCTTGGGGAGCTGTCCTGAGCAATGCCGTGGGCCTGCAGCCCGCACAGCGAGCACAGTGGGCCAGGCCGATCACAGTGGCGACAAATGCTCGGTTTGCCTCCGAGGCCACCGGGTGCAACTCAGAGCCCCGGAAATCCTGCTGTATGTGTGGACCCGCAGTCTTCTGGGGAAAAGTCCCGCTTTCTCAGGTTCCCAAAGGGTCTGAGGAGCCCCCAAAGACAAAGGACCGTTGCTCTAGGGTTGAGCAAATATGGACGACTATTTTTTGAGCTTCTGCTTGGTGCCAAGCTCTTTGTAAATGTTCTTTTACTCACTGATTCCCAAAAGTCTTCTCCATTTTATATAGGAGAAAACAGACTCAGAGAGGCTTCGAAACTTGATCAAGGTCACACGGCTGGTAAGCTGGAACCCGACCCAGGCCTGGTGGGCTGGCCAGCTGCAGGCTCTTCCTTCGCGGGGCCTGACGTGCTGCTTGGGACCCTAGTGGTGCCTGTCCAGCTGCTCTGCTGCTCTTCCAGTGACGGGAGAAGCGTCCAGGGCAGTAACTGGCTTGGGGCCGGGTCACAGGATGACCACATAGGGAGGAAGTGGGATTCCTCTCCTGGATGAAGGCAGCCAGCTCACGCCCCGGCAGCACCTCCTGAGCAGGCCTGGGTTTCTACCTAACCAGGCCACACGTGGGGATGGGGGGCGACATGGGAGGGGACCGTCTTCAAACCCTGGCATCGTGCCAGCATGCTGCCCTCAAAAGCCACCGCATCTGCTGGCCTTGTTTTCCTGCATGTGTATCTGGGTCAGTGTCCCCTCCCAGCCCAGCCCTGCAGCCCCTCCCAGATGTGTCCTTGCCAAGGTCCACCAGGACGCTGGGCTGCTTGGTGGGGAGATGGGCTCCCAGCACCCACCCCAGCCCCTGTCACCACCCAGAATGTTCCACCAGGGCCCCAGCAACTTCCGAAAGCCTTGCCCTGAGTTCTGAGGGCCAGGACCAGAGAATTCTCCAGAAGGGGCAGGGCCACACCAGCTGGGCTGAACCCTGGCTTTGTAGTTTCAATGTTAAACCCCAAGAACCCAAACTGACAGCACCTAGAAGGACCCTGCCCCCGGCCCCCCACTGCCCTCGCACCCGCTCCCGCCCAGGCCAGCCAGGCTAGTCCCCACCTGTCACCTCCCAGGCCAGCTGCAGGGAACAAGGAACCTTAGAGAGGGGAGAGGCTTTGAGAAGAGGGAGTGGCTCTCCTTCATTTGGGGTTTTTTTTAAAGATTTTATTTATTTGCTTTTAGGAGAGGGGAAGGGAGGGAGAAAGAGAGGGAGGGAAACATCAATCAGTTGCCTCTCGCACACCCCAAAACGGGGACCTGGCCCGCAACCCAGGCATGTGTCCCGCCTGACTGGGAATCCAACTGGTGACCTTTTGGTTTGCAGGCCGGTGCTCCATTACTGAACCCCACCAGCCAAGGGCTCCCCTTTGTTTTTAATCTGGAATGTCGTTTTTAATAGAGCAAGCATTAACAGAGTTCAGAAGTCACACATTTAAAAAGGCCATCCATTTAAAATTCTCGCCTCTGCCCGTGCCCATCCCTGAAATACACAGGAGCCACACTGTGAGTTGCCGCGCGGACCCTCCCCGGGCCTCTGTGCACAGACAAGCGGTGGAGATGCTGCCCTCTGTCGCGCGGCAGCGAGCCCGTTAGCCACACTGCTGCCTACGTGGCTTTGCTTTTAACCTGAAGCAGGCATCTGAGGCCTCCGCCCTCCCCTCGGCAGCGGTGCCCCTGTGGGCAGTGCTGGATCCCCCCCGCCGCTGGGGAGCAGTCCCTGTCTCTTGCCCTGCACCCCTCAATCCAGCCACCAAGGGGTGATGCGGGCAGAGCTGCAGTCCTCCAGGGCCTGCTCCCTGCGGTCAGGGCCTGAATATACGTCACCCCAGAACCACCTGATGATGGGCAGGGGCAGGTTTAACGGCGGGCGCACCGGGCGCGTGCCCTGGGCCCCGACTTCCAAAGGGCCCCACAAAACCCCGACTTTACACTTTTTTCTAATGACACCAAGTTTGGTTTCATTCCTACGCTGCATAAAATATGGTTAACATGTATTTTTATTTTCCCTGTCTCTCTCTTTTTTAAGGGGCCCAATATTGACTTCTGCGCCCGGGGTCTCAGCCAACCTTAATCTGCCTCTGATGTCCCCGGCAATGGCCTGGACTTGCTGGAGCCGGGCGTGTGGCAGGTTTGGGGGGGATCCCCACGTGTCTGCTGTTCTGGTTATCTGTTATTGCGTAACAAACTACCCCAGTACTTAGTGGCTTCACAGAGCACCCACCTTCTAGAAGTCTCTAGTGCCTCAGGAGGGCAGACAGGGCTCAGCCGGGCAGCAAGGCTGGCCACGTGGGGTCCTCCACCACCCCTGGGACGTTCACAGCTGCAGGTGAGCTTCAGTCACACCTGTGCTCTGGCCCGAGCCTGGCACGTGGCCCCCAGCATGGCAGCCTCGGGGAGGGGGCCTCTTACATGGGAACTCGGGGCTCCTAGAGACAGTGAGGGGTCCTGGACGACACCGTGAAGCGGGAAGGCCACCCCTGACCCGAGGGGAAGGGGCCAAACCCTGCCTGTGGTCGGTGAGTCACAGAGGAGTTGCAGCCTCGTTTACTCGGCCCGGAACTGCTGGGTGAAGACGACCGCAGAACCCTCAGCGAGCGGCAGAGCCCGCGGGACGCTCTGTGCCGATCTCGCCCTGGTCCCCCTGCGGCTGCTCAGGGCAAACAGGTGACAAGTGACCCCACAGTGCGGGAGAGGCTAGGCCTGCTGGGCCCCTGTCTGGACCTGGACTGCCGGCCTCCCTCGGGGCAGGAGGGGCTAAGCCGTGTTTCTGCTGCTCAGTGGGAAAGGGGGAGCCCAGGAGGGCAGGGGACGCAGCTCCATCCATCCCCTCACCCACCAAACAACCCCGAGAACAGAAAATGCTCTGGAAGCTGGAGAGCAGCGATGTGCACCCTCTTTCCTCTCACGGCACACACAGACTAATTAATAAAATCTGCGTACGCCAAAATACAGCTTCTGCCAGTCTGCCCAAAAATAGACATAACTTTGAGCCATTCACCCGTGACGGTGCTATCGTGTGGGCTGCTGTTACTGTTTGTACGGCACAGTCCCGGGAAAGGGCGGTCCGTGCGCCTGACTCGGTGGACCAGCATTGCATGTTTTAAAACTTCTTGCGGCACGCCACCTGAAAACCACCGCTGTAGAGGACACAAGTCTCCGCCCAGCTACACTGTACAACCCGGTCGCCATTGGCCACAATGGCTAATTAAATGTAACCGGTGAAAATTAAACAAAAAATTCAATTCCTCAGTCACAAAAAGGGTTTTCTCAAATGTTCAATACCCTCCCGGGGCTCGCGGCTCCTGTGTTAGACGGAGCAGACCGGAGTCCGTTCTGTTGGGCAGCACAGTGGTGGTTCCTGCCATGTCTCTGGCACAGGGCTGGGTCTAAGTACCCAGCGATGTGTCAGCCCCAGTCCCTCTCCCCCGGCGCAGGCAGCCTGCCGGGATGGACATGTAATTAAGCAAGTCATGGCATTGCTATTGGAGCTGCCCAGCGGCCAGCAAGAGTGTGAGTCGTGGAGGGGGCCAGAGGAATGCACTCGGGACAGGTGGGGACCATGGCACATTGGAAGCACATAATCCGTGTAAAAGCGGCAGCTGGAGCTCAGCCCCAGCTGCTTGGTACCATGGAGGAAGCAAGCCCTGGCTGGTCAGCTCTTCTGATTGTTCGAGAGAACTGTAGGCTTTCCTCTTCAGGCTGGTCACCTCCTCCGTACAGAATGGCTGCCATAGCACCAAGCATCACATCCCCATAGGCTGGTGCCCAAAGCAAGGAGGAAGGAGGGTCACTTCCTTATCATGGCGGAACATCTCAGTCCAAAGAGTCCTTCCCTTCCTTCTCATTGGCCAATACTGAGCACACACCGCCTTGGGGCCGCGCCCATTGTTACTCAGACATAGAAAACATACATGTTCTTTATGAAGGCAAACATGTGTCACAGGGGGGCTTGTTTAGATGGCATGGTCTCTTGGGAGAGGTGGCATGTGAGCAGGGGCCTCAGGGGACTGTCAGCATATCGCCGTGCAAAGGTGTGGAGTGTAACATGCAAGCAGTGAGAACAGCAGGTGCAAAGGTCCTGAGGCAGATACAGCAGCCTGTGCCGAGGAGCCCAGGTGAAAAGAAGCAAGGGGTTTTGCTGTGAAGGGTAGACTCCACCCCCTGAGCTTCTGACTCCACCCCTCAGTGCTCCCTCCCCCCCCCCCCCCCCCGAGTTGGCCCCTACCATTCCCAAACTTGGAGGCATTGGGGCAAGAACTATGGTAGGCGTTTGGGGGAAGTTTTCCAAAAGACGAAGCAGCAGCTGCGACATGAGCAGTTGTTGAGGGCGGAGAAAGATTGTATTTTACAGTGTTCACTCCGTAACATTTAAGAAACACATGTCTTGGAATTCCATTTTTGATTTCTGGACTGTGTTCCTTAGCTTGCGCTGCTTTTGAGAGACTGCCCTTGGGTCACATCTTCAGTGGGGCTGAGAACTTCTGGGGCCAGAAAGCTCTTTCGCGGTCAGAAAACAAGGCGTCCTCGGTGTGCTGGCCCCAGGGGGCATCTCTTCCCACTCAGTAACCTTGGTGACAGCCTGACCAAAGCGTGGGGGAGTGGGGGCTTGACTCCTTGGGAACTGGCGAAAGCTGTGAGTCGGGGCTCTCCCCCGGAGCGTGGTTATGGAAGCTTCCAGCAGCCCTGCGTAACCCCGCCCCCCAACAGCAGGCCTGTGGTCCTGGCACCTCAGTCTTTTTGCTCTTCAGGTCTCTCGCTCTCTCTCTCCCTCTCCCTCCTCAAGCTGCTCATTTATATTTGGTTTCCACGCCCACGTGACTCGCAGCTCAGTGCCCCAGAGCCAGGCTCCCCCGCTCCCCCGCAGAGGGGGCTGTTTGGAGCGACCTGTGTCAGGCATCCACGCTGGTTTGACCAGCTGCGCACCCAGGGGGGCTGGGACGGGGACCGGCCCGGCCTGGAGAGAGGTCCTGGGTGAGGGCAGCCACGTACGCCCACGCCTGAGAGCCCCCAAGGCCCCCCGCTCTGTGATTCCAGCTTTCCTCCTGGCTGAGCCTTCGGAAAAGGGAAACATCCCAGAGAGACAGCAGAGGGAGAAACCTCGCCTTGGCAGGTGGAGGCGCAGCTGCCGCTCCGAGAGAGAAAGGGCAGAGCGCACCCCTCCCTCCCCACCTGACCTTTCCTGGGCGCTGCCTCACTTGTCTCCTGACCCGACTGTTTCACTGAATTTTTACGCCTTAAAAAAACAGTCATACGCCCAAAGTGGACATCACTTAAATCCTGGCTGGCGCATGGGGGTCTGCACCTAAGGGGTCCGAGTCCTCCGTCCATGCAGGCCTGGGCCGAGGGAACCGCTGGCTGCCCCGGCAGCTCCTGCCCTCTGCCCACGCAGCACCGGCCTCTTGTCAGCAGAGCCTCCGCCTCAGCACAGGTCCAGGCTCCCGGGCACCCCCGAGGGCCACCGCAGGGGAGCTGGGCAGGGATCAACCCCTGGGGGCCCTCGACCTCAGACCCCAAAGAACACCCTACGGAGTAATCACGTGTCATCTCCTAACGGGGCACCCATTGGAGCCACTGGCAGATATCGCCCCATTAAATAGACTGGGACGCTGAGGCTCGGCGGGGCTCATTGCTGGGAAGGGGCAGAGCTGAGACTTGGGGGTGGGAGGAACCTCTGATGCTTCTCCAAGCAGCTTCGGGCTTCTCTGGCGCAGCTCACCCGGAGCTCACTTCAGCCTCCCTTGTAGGGGTAGAGGTCAAGGTCAGACCAAGTCCCGAAGGCTGAAGGGGAGAGGTCCATGCGAGAGGCCTCAGGTCTGGATGCAGGTGGGGCCGGCTCGGCTCTCCCTGTCCCTCCCCCAGCCTCTCCCTGGCTGACGGGGTCCCCTCATACCCTCCACGGCCTCTGGCGCCAGCCAAGCCCTTCCCGGGCACAGCCATCCAGAGCGCGCGGGCTGGTGGCAGGAAGTCTGGGGCCACCACGGCGAGCAGGGGAGGGGCGTGGGGGAGAGAGAGGCTTTGGCTTCCTGGTTTGCTTGGATGATGCTAAAATTAGCCCCCGGTGAGTGGGGGGGCGAGGGCTCGGGCCGCTTGGAACCCCAGCTGCCCGACTGCAGTGGTTCTGGGAGTTTCCGAGCCGCCCTGCTGCCTGGAAATGAGCCGCGCAGAGGAACCACTTTCTCTCCTGCCACACGCCGCGTCCGGCTCCGACGTTCTGAACGACGCTGCGTGTCTCCCCAGCGCTCATGCGGCCACTGCATGTGACTGTGTGTGTGAGGCTGTGGGGGAGTGTATGCATGCGTGTACAGGCATGTGGGGGTCGGGGAGGACAGAGAGGAAGAAAGACGGAGACAGAAACCAAGACGCCAGACCCGAGGCCTGGCCCAGGGCGACCGCGGGCACCTTGGTGACCGCCACACTCAGGGCAGCGAGGGGCCCTCCACATCTGCGGGCTGGGAGAGGCGGGGGCCTGGATGCAGCGGCAACCTCTGAGTAACCCCCCAGGGGTCATCCGTAGGATCAGAGGATAGAACCGGGGTAACCTGGTGTCGCTGGGAGGACCCAGGGAGCTCCCTGCAAGGACCCCCTGAATCTGCATCTCCAGCTCGGCTGCTGCTGGCTGCCAGGACGGCCTGGGCCCTCGGCTTCTCCGGCTGGATTTACTCCAATTCAGGGTTCAGAATCAGACAAACGCAACATTCTCCCCTCCAGCCCACGTCTCACCCCACTCTGTACAGGACTTCAACCCCCCGCCTTGACGCCCGGCATGACCCCGCCCCACCCCACCCTATCCCAGCCCTGTGCACGCCAACGGCCTGCTTCTCTCCAGCCCCCCAACCCCTGGCGACCCCACCTGCAGGCCTCGCCCCCTAATGGCCAGAAGGGACCCCCACAGAGCTGCGGACCACCTTCCCACCGTGAGCCCTCGGGCACCTCAAGGTCATGTCTTCAAACACCAGGTTGGCCACAAACGTCCTTCAGTCTTTCCGTAAGCTGGCTCTAGGAGCACGTAGTTGTCTGTAACTTCATTTGAAACAATTTTGTTAGACTGTATTGTGACAGCTGTCACATCAGCCTGCATTGAAAAACTCTTATCAAAATTGGTGAATGTTTGTGCAGCCATTTTAATATTGAAGATGGAAGAAAATATGCAACATTGTTGGCATATTACGCTTTATTATTTCAAGAAAGGTAAAAACGCACCTGAAGCTCAAGAAAAGATTTGTGCCGTGTGTGGAGAAGGGGCCGTGGCTGGTTGAACGTGTCAGAACAGGTCTGCGAAGTTTCGTGCTGGAGATTTCTCGCTGGACGATGCTCCACGGTCGAGTAGACCAGCTGAAGTTGATAGCGATCAAATCGAGACATTAATTAAGAACAATCAATGTTTTACCACATGGGAGAGAGCCGGCATACTCAAAATATCCAAATCAATAACCTTATTGGTGAAAATGAAAAATGTGTCTTTTATTTTACGGGAAAAACCACGCGGACATTTTGGCCCACCCAATACATCAAGGGAAACTCACAGGATTGCAAAGGAACCTGTCGGCTGAAATATGGTTGTCAAAAGAGTTCAAGAGCAAATTCGTAGTCTGGTCATTCGTGTGTTTTTGTGTGATGTATTAAACAAGACTCCACCGCAAGACCCAGCGCTGGCGCTTCAAAGCCGAGATTAGCCTAAACTATTTCCTGTCACCAGCGGCTGCCGCGGTGAGATACAGAGACACACATGTTTCCATTGGGGGGCGGGCCCCGCACTCCGGGCTGCGGCCTCCATCACAGCGGGAGGAAACACGAACTGATTAGGGATTGGGGAAAATGAAGATGTAATTATTTCCAGTCAGAACCCATAGACCCCTGGACTCTGGACCCCCGTGAAGAAGCCCCGATACAGGGACCTTCCTGGAGCACAAGCTGGGTCCCCTTCTCACCGTGCCCCCAAGCCCAGCAGGGTTTGGAGCACGCAGATGGTCCCAAGAGCCAGCCCTGCCCCCAGGTACAGGACAGAGACAGGTCTGGTGCACGGACAGGTGCTGAGGATGAAACCAGGGGCCCCTCAAGGGCCGAGGGTCTCACAGCAGAGGCCCCCCCCCAGCCCCCTGACAAGGGGCCCGGAGGGTGTGTCTGACCTTGAGCATGGCGGGGGGTGCTGCCAGGACCCCCTCAACAGGAAGGAAGGCAGACCTTCCAAGTATGAGCCCTGGGGGCCTGGCCCAGAGCTCACCCAGAGAACGGCCACCTTGCCTTGTCCTCAGAGGCCCTGACAGCATAAACCACTTCCCAGATACTCACGGGCACCTCTGCACCAGACGGGAGTCAGGTAAGAACTGCTCCGGCCAGTCCCAGTGCCCCAGGGGCGGAGTGAGGAGCCGGGGTAGGGCCAGCAGGACCCCGGGTGGTACAGGTGCGTCCGCCGGGCCCCCCAGGGCAGGCAGGGGGGTTGGCCCGGGCGCACAGCTACACGTGCAGCATTCCAGGGCCCCCCTGGGCAGCAGGATGGCCAGTTCAGACCCAAGGACGTTGCCATCAGAAATGTGACTTCTCACCCCCTGCGGCTCTCGGTGGTGTGGAGAGCGCTCAGGCGGGGCGACGGGAAGCAGGTGCGCCGGTGCCCACGACCTGGAGAAGGGCCGGCCCAGCCGGCAGGCCTGTGTGTGGGAAACCCTGCGCGCAGCCGCGGGCGCTGGGTCGCGAGGTGGGCGGGACGGAGAGTCCTAAACGCATCTGTGAAGTGGCCCCGGCCGTCCATACTTCGCCCTTATCGGCCTCCGGGATGTACGGCCGCCGTCGCCCTGAATTACCGTCAACTGCTGTATCTGTCAGGGGCTCTTCTGTACTTTGTCTCTTTTTTTCCTTTTAGGTCTGAGAGCGCGCGCACACGCACCCACGTGCATTGTTTCCGCAGACGAGTGTGAGTCTGGGAAGGCGTCTGGCGCCCTCTAGTGGTGAGAAGGGCTCCACTGCTCTGTGCACGAGTGTGAATGGGTGCGTGCGTGTGCGTTTCATGTGTGAGCCCTGTGTTTGGACGTGTGTGTGCACACATGTTTCTGTGCATGTGTACAAATATGTGTTTTGATGGGATGCACATGCACACATTTGGGTATGCATGTGTGTGTTTGGGTGTGTGCATGTGTTTGCATATGCTCATATATGCTTGGGGTGGGTGTGCACCGAGATTTTGTGTGTGCTCGTGTGCACACCTGCCTGTGCGTTTGAGTGTGTACAAGTGTTTGTGTGTATGTGTGCACATGTGTGCTTAGATATGCATGCACACGTGTGTTTGGGGTGGGTGTGCACTGAGGTTTGTATATGCTCGTGTGCACACATGCCTGTGTATTTGGGTGGATGTGCACACGTGGGTTTGGGGATGTGCGTGCACATTTCTGCTCATGTTGGACTGTGGAGTGTCAGGCCCATAGTGGGCACATGTGGGCATGGGTGCCAAGCTCTCAGTCACATGCCACACATATGTGCATGGAGCCCCCCCTGACTTTCCTCCATCACCTCCTAGCCCAGTTGATGGCCTTATTTCCTCCAGGCTGTGATTGCCACCTGCCCCCACACAGGCCACTGGCAGCTTGGCCAAATCTCTCCCTCAGACCCACTGACTTGTCTTTTGGTCAGAGGAACAGGGAGGGGTGACTGGCCCCTGTCTTCCCGGCCCCAAGTTCTGCAGTCCTTGGTAATGCAGATCTCCCAGGATTAGCCTTCCCTGGGCTGCGGGGACGTGGCCTCCCCTGTCCCCACCAAGGGGCAGATGCCCTGACCCCGCTTGCTGAACCACAAAGCCACTCACTTTCCTTCTGCAAAACACCACAGAGCCAAAGGGCAGGCTCTCCCTGGCTTCTTCTTCCATCCCAAGTGCCCTGGGCACACCCACGAGGTCCCAGATCTTAAACATCATATGGATAAATCCTGCCTCCTTCTTGCTGGACCAGGGCAGCCTGTGTGGAGGAGACGCCTGGCTGGGACCCCACCGTGATCACTGACGCCCCCACTGGCTGCCCCACTCAGGACTCTGTGAACCTGAGCAGGTGCCTCAGGGCTCCCGCCTGTGAAATGGGCCTGGATCTGTGTAACCCTGGAAGCAAGAGCGCCTGCATCGTGGATGGTTCCAGCCCCGATCACAGTGTCAGTCCCTACAAAGGGAACGATATATACAGATATTTGTGATGCACATCGTCACGTAAGAACTTAAGGTGCATTGGAGACGTTTATTTTTGTGTTACCGGCTATTTTGGGTGAGCAGTGCTGGTTTCCCATAAATCACAGCAATGCAAATTTTCCTTTTATAATCAGCATGTTTATATTGGAAAACAAGGTGACAATTTAAAGAAAAACGATGACATCAGGGTCGGGATGGTACATCGGTGCCAATCGAAGTCCTTTGGGCTCCGTGGGATCGAGGTGGGGCTGGGGCCCCGCAGAGGATGGGCGTCTTTTTCTCTACACACAGGGACCGTCCCCTCACCAAACACTGTGAGGGCAGAACTTGAACTCTGGACGACAGAGGGATGATGGGATGCACTCATCCTCTGTTCTAGCTGATGACAGGGACAACCTACAGCTTTTCCAGTCCCCTCATTCCATGGGGTCCATGGACCTGATGACACCTCGCCCAGCACCACGCCAGGGTACCCCGGGCTGACCCCAGATTTCTTGCTTGCTTCCTGTGTGACCCCAGAGAAGTGCCTGTCCCTCTCTGGGCCTGAGTGTTTACATCTGTAAAATCGAAGATGGGAGCTGATTTGTAATGGTTCCCAAAGGTGCCTCAGCACACAGCCTGGGGTTCCCCCTGTCCCCCATTCTCTCTGCCACACATGCTGAACTGATGGTTTGACTTGCCGGATCCAGACAGTGACACACAGTTTCTACCTGAAGCTGATGGATTTATACTCGGTGGCCACAACCTGATCAGCTCGTCCCCACTAACTGACAGAGGCGGCTCTGCCTGCCACTCCGCCGGCCCCCACCACACTGCCTGGTGGCATCTGAGCAGCGTGGGGGACTCTCCACCGCGAGCCTTGCCTCCACGGTGGGCCAGACACTTAGACACCCATCCTGCTGAAGGCGCCTCATCATTCCCCACACAGGAAGGGGACACTGAGGCTCCAGGAGGGCACGAGACCCCAGTTGGGGTTTGCCACCAGGCCCGGCTCCCCCGGAAGTGCCTGCGCCCAGAGGGAAACCACACGGATGCCTCAAGGGGCACCCGCACCGAGCAGACCCCCAAAGGGCTACGTGAACACGGCGATAAGCAGCAGATGGAGATGTCTCATTTGGGGACCCTGAGAGAGTGGGGGCTCCCAAAGAGCCCCAGATTCATTAATCCTCCCTCCCCCACATCTCCATGCCTCGTCCTAGCCCCTGGTGGAGCTTCCAGTCCCCATAAGGGCGGCAGAATAGGGACCTTCAGTTCCCTGACCCTGTTACAGGTTTATACCTGAGCCGGGCAGGTATGCGCAGACACGGGACCAGGGTCAGAGAGGCAACATACCTGCCCCAAACTCCTCCCAGGCTGGCAGGACCGTGAGTCTCTGGGGAGCAGATGCCATCCCGGGGTGCCCATCATCCTGTCCTGCAGGATGCGCTGCAGCCCCCCAGCCCTGCAGAAGAGACCCCATCCTGGAGCTGAGCCCACCTCTGCCCAGGCGCCCACACCCCCACTGCGGGCTGAGACATAAATTAAAATTCAATTTCATTAAGCCAGCACACAATCAATCCCTGGCTCCGACTAACAATGCCAGGCGGGGCTCTTCCTCCGCGGCTGTAACTCACCCGCCTCCCCCGCTCTTGTTCTTGCTGCAAACTGCTAGAGCTGCACTTTCCACCCAAATTTATGGGGCTGGCCGCGTCCGGGGCCTGAGTTACAGCTGCGGGGCTGGTGGGGACTGCGTTATTCTGCATCTCATCCTCGGGCCCGGCCGCGGGAGGGCTGCGTTTTTCTCCGTGGCTCAGCCCCAGCCGCCCACCCCAGGCAGAGGCCCGCGCTGCCTCCGAGGGCTCGGCCCAGCTTGGCACCAACACGCCACTGGCCGTTCCCCAACACCCGCGTGATCCGTAAAGGAGGGAGCCCTGGAACCCCACTTCACAGATCAGCAGACCGAGGCCCAGGCCTGCTAACGGCAGAGCTCGCAGCTTGGCCTCTGCGTCCGGAAAGCACGTGCCCCGCTGCGGGCTGACTGTGGTCGGGGGGTGCCTGCGACAGCCCCAGAGGACCACAGAGCAGGGACCTGCTGGCACCCGTAGAGGAGTTCTGGGCGTGCGGAGAAGAGCAAGGCAGCTCCGTGGGTCCTACTGGCAACGACGTCCAGGATGAGCGGCGTGTGGAAGCCGCTGGCAGGGACAGGTACGTGTGGTGCACAGTGGAGCGCAGTGCACAGGACGCAGGCGCGGGCCTGGACGGAGGAGGGGCTCTCGTCTCCCCTCGTGTGGGGGATTTGCAGTGAGCACGCAAAGCTTCTAGAATGACAAAAACCTTAAGTTTTTCTCAAGACCCTCATTCCCACACAGTGCCTGGAAGTTTCCACACCCCATCTGGATATCAGGTGTTCACGATGGCTCAGGTGAGGCGGGCTCCGCAGCCTGTGCCCCCCATGCCACCAGCTAGGACCCCAGGCACCTCCCACAAGGACTGGGGTGCCCAGCCAGTTTCCCTGACCTCTGACCTCTTGGGGGAGGGGAATGCTGACTCTGGGGCTATGGGGGGGGGGGGCTGACCAGAGCTGAGGGTGAGGCTGGGAGAAGCGGGCACTTGTCCAAAGTGCAGCCCCGGGGCAGCACCGCCCCTCCCCCCAACTTCTTCAGAAACGCACTGGGTCCCGAATCGTCCTTCCACCTCCACCTCTGCCCCAGCCTCCCCGAGGGTGCTGAGAATTCCTGTCCTGTCCCGGGGGGTCCCAGGGTCCATGCAGCCAAGCAGGCCCCTGGTTCCCTGTTTCTTCTGAGAACCAGTATCGATCAAAGCCAGATCCCATCCCTGGGGGCTGCCACACCCAGGCATGGCCCCTGCACTCCAGGAACTCGAAGGCTCCGGAGGGGACAGAACCAGGTGTTTGGAGCATGAGACAGGGACCCAGGGAGAGCCCAGCCCAAGGGTCCTGCAGAGCAGGGCTGCGCAGGGGACGGCCCTGGCGGCTGCAGGGAGGGCTGAGGGGTGAGGGGATGGCAGGCACAGTCCCTCCGCCTCCATCACCACCTCCACCGGAGTCCAGGCCACCATCACCCCACACTAGACGCAGTCAGGTTTCTGCAAGAAGGTCCCCTCTGGCCCCCCCAGCCCTCCCCTCCTCTCTGCAACCAGAAGGAACTTTCTAGTACATGCGGATGTGGCCAGGTCCCCGTCCAGCACAGACGCCGTCCTCCAGGGCATCCCAGTGTCTTTGGGACAGAATCTGCCCCTCTGTCTGGTCTCTACTTCCTGTGCCAACTTGATCAGCTCACCTCCTACACACACGTATGTGCCCACACACACGTGCACTCAGTCGCACATGCACACGCACAGTCACGCTCCCACCAGGCGAGCATATCGCTGCCCCTCACTCCCTTTGCTCCGCCCCGTCTGGCTAGTTCCCACGCCTTTCCACCAGCACCGGGGCCCCCTCCTGCCTCTCCACAGCCGGTCGACACCCCACTTGAGCCTGCACCCTGTGGACGGACGAGGGAAACCCTCACGCTCCCTTCTCCTTCGCAGACCCGCACGCGCAGGGCTGGTCAGGGGGACGTGGGGGCTGCCCAGCCAGTACCCAAGGACAATCGCCTGGGAGACGCCGGGACCCACCGCCCCCTGCGAGCCACCTGAGGTGAAGCCTCGACCCCCTGGGACGACAGCTGCGCGTCGTTGCTGCCGCGGCGGCAGCAGAGTCCTCCCCGGGTCACCGCGCCCACCCTCTGCCCAGCCCCAGCCTCCCTCCCGTCCACCCTCCGCACCTGCTGGGCGGCCAGCGTCCTGCGAGCCACGTGGGCAGGCGGGACCCAGCGGGGAGGGGTGCAGTCCCACGCGCCCAGACCAGCCGCTCCGGGGGCCGTCCCGGTCCTGCGTCCTTCCGCGGGCGGGTGGGCAGCCCTGACGGGGCCGGGACGCCCTTTGCTCGCGCGCTCGGCGTCCTGCGAGCTGCAACGCACTCTTCTCGTTCCTGATTAACTCCCCGCCACCCTGCTCGCACCACGGCTGGTTTACGTCCGCCTCGCCTCGCGCCGGGGACGGGCTGCTTCCTGCGGCCGCGCAGCGTCTCCATGCAACGCTGACGGCTCCCTGCCAGCCCGCCCGGCCGCCAGTAAACCTCTGCTCTCTTCTATAACGCCCCTGCTCTGGCAGCCGGGTCCGCTCACGACCGTCGCCGCCGACTCCGCGGACGAGCCAGGCCCGGAAGCTGGGGCTTGGGCCCGGGTGTCCCCAGCGGTGCCCTCTGAGGCCTGAGGCCGATGCTCCCGGCACTCAGCCAAACCCAGGGGTCGGTCACGTGTAGGCAGCCCCCAGAGGTGCCAGGGAGGCATGCCGCCCACCCCGGGGAGGGGGAGCAGACCCAGGGCCAGCAGCCAGCAGGCCCAGGGGAGCCCAACCAGTGAGGGCGGGAAGAGGGAGCCGGTCACCAGAAGGGGGACTGACTGTTCACCGGTTCCTGGGGTGCAACGACTGCTCCCCCAGAGCTGAGGCCAAGCTCTCGATGTGCCGCCTGTAATCTTTGCAAAGTTAGGAAGACCTGTGTCTTGCAAGGGGTCCAGGCCTCCCCACATACACGCCCGGGGGGGGGGGGGGAGTGGCTTCACAGCCCAGCTCCTCACCTGGGGGAGGGACAGCTCTCAGAGGGTCCCCAGCAAGGCTGAACCCTGACGGCCACAGCTATAACCCCCTTAGTGTGAGTTAAAGCCTGTCCCTCCCGAAAGAAATGTTGACGTCCCAACCCCCAGACCCTGAGCACGGGACCATATTTGGAAACAGGGTATTTGCACATGTAATTGTTAAGGCAGGTCAGAGCCGCAGTGCAGGCCAGGGCTCCCCACCCCAGCCCTCTTTCCTCCCCTCTTCCGTTCACAGCCACCGGACCTGCACATACACCCCCATGCACACATATGCACATGCCCATACATACACACATGTGTGCACATGCATGCGATGCTTCCTTTCAACCCCACAACCTCCCTTTTGGGTGGACGCAGAAGTTAGAATGTGAAATCTGGACAATTACTTTAAAAATATGCCGTTCAAGAAAGATTGCAAAGCAAATAAGGTCCGGAGCAGGTCCCCAACTCCTCAGTGGGAGACGCGCATCCCCGGGAGGACAGAGGAGTGGCTGCGGCAAACAAAGGGGTTGGTGCTCCTGGCGGCTCTGAGGAGGGGTCCTGCAGCTTGCCACACTCAAAAGGAACCCCAGCAGCTAGACACCTGGGACAACAGAGCCCAGGGACAGGGTGAGGGGCGGCATCATGCAGGGCGGCAGGCAGAGGGGTGGGGCGGGCGGGGCTCAGAGGGGGCGAGGGTCAGCGAGCAGGCTGTCACAGAGGAAACACTCTTGGGGACGATAAAGAGGGGACCAGACAGGATGGTGTCCCTTCAGAGGATGCCCGTGCCGGGGCAGCCCCACAGCCAGGCAGCTCCCCAGTGCCATGTATCCAGGTTGTCTCCACCACGTAACTGCCACCCAGGCCCAGAGAAGGACACGGGGAGGCTGCACCCTGAGTCTGAGTGACCACAGTCACCTGGAATGGCCGAGATGATACCTGGCAATGGGTTGGCTACAGAAAACAGCACTCGTGGTGTGAGAAATGTATCCCAGCTCCGGTCCCACTGCCTCCTCCCGCGGGAGCCGGGAAGCCCCCGGAGCGCAGCTGGGCAGCTGAAGGCAGGAGTAGCGGAGCCATGGGTTGGACACCTGCACCCAAGCTAAGACCCTGGCACAGGGGACAGGGCTGTTCCTGGGAGCTGCGTCGGGAGGCTGACCATGCTCCCCTGGGCAGCCTAGAGGGGGCGTGGGGTGCAGCTGACACAGGTAAAAGGCCTTGCAGACCCAGCCAGGGCCAAGGCGGGTGCACAGGGCTGCGGGCTGGGGGAGGGGGTGGCTGCGGGCTTCCCGGGCCTGGGCCCCAGCAGGTCCCCCTTCCCAGGCTGCTGATAGCTGGGGCAGAGGGCAGTAAGGGGGGGCGTGGGGCTGGTCGCAGCTGTCTGGTTCACGAGGAGGAAACCCAGGCGCTGGTGAGAACAAGGGGCAGCCTGCAGAACGCATCTGTAGCTCACAGATGAGGTGCCTGCCTCCCGCGCCCACCCCTACAGAGCCTCTGCTGCGTTTTCTTGTGCGCCACGAGCGACACCTGCTGGTAGCAGGAGGGAATTTCAAGTCATGCCCTCTAGGATGCCACCCCTCTCTGGGCAAAAGTGGGGCCACCCACTGAGCTCAGCAGGGGCTCAGGACAGTGACAGTGAGGTATAGCCACGGGGACCACACCTGCCAGTCATATGTTCATCCATTCATTCATTTATTCGCCCTTTCCCTTCCCCCAACAGGTATTAAGTACCCACTGCTTGCCTGGTATTAGGGATGGAGATGAACAAAATGGTCACGTGCCTGGTTTCACGGAGCTTAAACCATAACAGGGAGGTGATAACAAGCAGGTAAGTAATGAGATGTTTTCATAGGGTGTGAAATGCTGTGAGGACTCTCCAAGTTCAGGAATGGAACCCAAGACCTCTCACAGGACATTCAGTGAACCTCAGCTCAGCCTCACCTCCTGACACTCACCTCGACATGGGCCCTGAACCCCAACCTCCTGGAGCTCCCTGAACATCCTGATCTGCAGGTGCTGGCCAGGCCTCAGGGCCTTTGTACATGCTGTTTTCCCACTTGCCTTTATAACAAAACTCAAGGGCCACCTCTTCCATGAAGTCTTCCCTGATACTCCACAGGCAGAATCAACCCCCCCCCCCCATTATTTATGTATCTCGTATGGACTCTTACAGAAGGTTGGACAGTGAAATACTGTGAGCACTGGATGTGGAGCTGGGAAGAGCTTGTATCCAACCCAGACTCTGCTGCCTCCTAATTCTGTGACCTTGGGCACAATCTTGACCTTTCTTAGCCTCAGTCTCCTGGCCAGTGAAAAACAGGACTTTTAAGAACACGGACCTCCTAGTTGTAGGATTTTCAACCTTTAATGCCAGTGAAGTGCTCTGCACGGGGAAAAAATTGGATAGGCATTAGCTGCAGTTGCGGGTGCTCTTGTCCCCAGAGGCGAGTCAAGTGCTGTTCGTCCCGACTGCCCCCCGAGGCTCTGGGTGTCTTACTGGACCTTGTGGTAGGGAGCGGGCCTCTTCCTGGAGCCCCAGAACTGCATCTTGGAGTGGAAGCTGGAAGCTGAGGAGTATCAGGGCACCCCAGCTAGCAGCAATAGGGGAAGAGGTAGCCAAAATGCTACCCCAGCGTCTCCCCATCCCTCCCCCCATCCCCCACCCCCGTTCATACAAGCAGGAGACCACCAAGAAGGCAGGGAGAAGTCAGGAGTTGGGGGCGGGCGGGCAGTGGAGAGTGAAGTAAGAGACTCTTGGTTTGGGGTTTTCAGTCTCCTCCCCCCCAACCCAGGTCCAGCAGAGAGGGAGGAAGAAGGGGGTAGCTGGTCACCCCACCCCCACCCCCACCGGGGCTCTCAGAGCCAGGTGAGGCTGCTGTGCAAGCGGGAAAAGATGAGCATGAAACTGGATTTGAGATGGGGATTTTAGGTTTGACCAAACGAGCCTTTTCATTGCCCCAAGGCGCCCTGGGAAATGAGAGGCTCTGCCGGAGCCCGGGGAAGAGACAGGAAGTGGAGTGGAAGCAGCAAGGCCGTGAGTCACCAGGGACAACCCAGTCCGATTCCGGTGCATTCCCGGAGAGGCCAGAGGTTCCCAAACAGCCACACTCCCTCCCTCGCCCCGCAGGGCCTGCAGCCGGCTGGCGCCCAGCCCCGCGCTCAGGCCCAGATGCGCTCCCGGGAGGGTCAGGGCCGCAGACGGACCCCGAGCCCCACTCAGCAGCCCAGGAGCGCCCCTCGCTTGGCTCCACGCTGTGCTGCCATGTGAGATTCTTAACTCGGTTAGAACAAGAGACCCTCATTTGGCTCCGGGCCTCACAGATGACGCAGCTGCTCCTGGGGCGGCTGCTCGCTTCCCGCGGGCACCCTCTGGAGTATCTGACCCTGGTCTGTCCCCAGGAGGCAGGCTCGGGGCCCACCACTCAGGGATGCCCACCTGTGTGCTCTGACAGCCCCGGTCTGCACAGGCCACCAGGACAGGGCCCCAGGGAGCAGGGGTGGCCACAGTCATAGGGGGAGGGGACAAGGAGGGCAGCGCTGCCCGCAGGGAGACCAGCAGGAAGCCAGGACAGTTTCCAGACAGCGCAAGGCGGGGGATGCAGGCTGAGGGCGAGGCCAAGACGGACCCACAGGAGGCCCAGAGGCAGCGCTGGCGCCGGCTGCTGTGCCAGACCCCGCCTCGCCTTCCTGACGTCCTGGCGGCATGATGACTCGCCTGTAGGTTACAGAACGGGAAGCCGAGGCACACGGAGGTGAGCAGCTTGTCCGACACTTGGCGCAGCCAGAGAGTGGCAGCGCCCGGAGTTTTCCAGGTAACCTTCTCGGCGACTCCACGGGAACTGTTGACACTGCCCAAGCGTTAGGGTGACTTCACAGTATGTGGCACCATGACAGTCCCTGGCCCCTTGGCCGGTGGGGGCCAGTGTGATCGCTATCCGTTTGGGGTGCTCCAGAGAAATAGAAGCCACAGAAGATGATATATCCACGATGTAATACATGTTATAGATATGACTTGTATAATAATTACATATACACATCAGGAGACTTACCGTATTTACATACGTCACGAGATTTATTTTAGGACGTTGGCGCATGCGGCTGTGGGGCTGGCATCTCCGAAACCTGCGGGGCGGCCAGCAGGCTCCCGACAGGCAGGAGCTGATGCTGCCGTCTTTCTATATTTTTTTTGAAAGATTTTATTTATTTACTTTTAGAGAGAGGGGAAGGGAGGGAGAAAGAGAGGGAGAGAAACATCAGTGTGAGAGAGATACATCAATCGGTTGCCTCCCTCACGCACCCTGATTGGGGACAAAACTCGCAACCTGGACGCGTGCCCTGACCGGGAATCGAACCAGCGACCATTCATTTTGTGGGACGACGCCCAGCCCCCTGAGCCACACATCCGCCAGGGCTGACACTGCCATCCTGAAGCAGAGTTTCCTCCTCTGGGAAACTCAGACTTTGCTCATACGCCCTTCACCTGGTGGACGAGGCCGCCCATGCTGCTGAGGGCCATCTCTGAGTCAGCTGACCGCGGGTGTGGACCACGACGTCTACAGAATCGTGGCGGCCACAGCAACCGTGGACTTACATTACGTTACGTCCCCGGGCCCCGGGGCCCAGCCACACTGCCACACAAGACCAGCCACCGCACATTGTGACCGATAAGCTGCGCGGGACGGGAAGCCACGTCCAGGCTGCGCGTCTCGTTGTCAGAACAGAGCCTCCGGAGCTCCTTCTCTCCCGCCGCTCAGTGACCTGCGGCGCTCACGAGGTGGCTGCATGGTCGGCCTGGGTCCTCAGGGAGGCCACTTGAAGGCACCTGCCACGCGGCCTTGCCGGACTCGAGGCGGGAGCCAGAAGTGCGCCTCGGGTTTTGAAGTGTTTTGTGAAGCTGAACTAAGTCTAAGGAAACGGGGTCCCCTGGCTGCCTGTGCTCCTGCACAGCCCTGACAGACTGGCTTGTGGCTTCTCGAGCGTCCCCAAGGCATCCCAGACCCTTGCTGGGGACGTCAGGAAAGGCTCCAGGGGCTACTCGGCTATCCAGCCTGCTGACTGGATTCTCAGAATTGCTGGCTATTCCCTGAGCAGTGTGGCTCAATGGGATGGGCGTCATCCTGCCAAGCTAAGGGTCGCCGGTTCGATTCCCGGTCAGGGCACATGCCTGGGTTGTGGGTTCAGTCCCCAGTTGGGGCACATATGAGAGGCAGCCAGTCAATGTTTCCCTCTCGTTGATGTTTCTCTCCCTTTCTTTCTCCCTCCCTTCCCCACTCTCTAAAAATAAATAAAAGCTTTTAAAAAAAGAAGAAGAAAAAAAGAATTGCTGACGGTTCCCAAAAATGTTCTCCTTCTGAGGCATGGGGGACAAGTAAGTAGAACCTAAGTTCAAATAGGGAAGTGTCTCAGGACACGACCTTGGGTCCCACAATCAACTCTTCCTTAAAAACACGCTGATGTTGAGGGAGGTGGTTAGCCAGCAAGATGGCCACCGAGTTCCTCCAAAACGTGCCTGGCAGCACCCTGGAGAGACTCCTTGTCCACTTCCAAGAGAAGTGACGAAGCTTCCCCTGAAGAGAGGGCACTTGGCAGTGTTCTCCACGTCCCTGGGGACTATGCCCTCCACTGCCCACCTACATAACCACCCGTCCACCCACCCCCCCACCCACCCATCCATTCACCCACCCCTCCCTTCTCTCCCTCCCTCCCTCCCTTCCACCCACCCAGCCCACAACGATTCAGCTCCTACTGTGCGCAGGCACTGGGGCCCCAGCCCTGCTCAGACAGGCACGACCCTGCCTCCTGTACGTAGGAGGGAAGACCGACAGCCAACATGCAATTACACAACTAACTGAAAATGTGATCAACGCTGGGAAAGAAAGGGATGGGGCACCAGCAGAGAAGACCGTGGGAACCGGGCCTCGTTTGGTGGGTGCAGTAGGGAAGTTGGGGTCAGCGAAACCTTCCTAGAATGTGTCACCAAGCTCAGCTAGAAGGTGAGAGCCGGGAGAGAGAGGGGGCGGGGCTGGGGAACAGCTGGGGCTGAGGCCCCGAGGCCAGAGCAATCTTCCCGTAGGCAAGCTACTCTGAGTGGGCCGGAGGAGGAAGGAACAGTGACCCTATTCTTAGTCACGCCAAGGGGTCATCCTGGGGGAGACATGTGACAGTCTACGGAGCGTAGGGTGCCCAGTGAGGCTGACAGACTGGGATTCGGATTCAGGCTTTGCCCCTCCTTCAGTGGGATTTTGGGCGAGAGCCTTTACATTGCTAAGTGTCTGCTCTATTGTACGTAATGTGAAGACAATCATAGTAACAATAATTGTAACAGTTAACACGTATGGAGATTTTGCCCGGCACCCTTCTCCTTAGGACTTCGCATATGTTATTATCTCGTTTGATTTTTATTGGTTTCAACCTCTTTGGGCTGTCGTAGCAACGTTCTTATCCCCATTTCACAGAGGAGGGACAGCGAGGCTGGTGCAATCATGATCTGCTCAAGGTCACGCGACCCCGCAGAAGACAGAGCCAGGACTGGCATGCAGACATGCGGGCCCCGCACCCCCCCCCATCAGACCACTTTGCTCCCGGACCTTGGAACGTGACGTAAGTCAGGTGATGGAGCGGTCTTGACTAGGATGCAGTAACAAGCAAGTTTAGCCGGCTGAGTGTTTACTTAGAAGGTCTATTTCTAATTTCTGTAACTTTGGACCTTTCAGGAGATATATTTCTGTAATGATATTAAATGTAATTGCAACGTGGTCCGAGAATGTGGTCTGATATCGATCCTTTAAAATGTGTTGACACTTGCTTTGCGGCCTATGATGTGGTCAATTTTGTAAAAACGTTCCTCGGATTGAGCAGAACGTGTGTTTTCTAACCTCTGGGTTACTGCTCAGCATGTGCTGAGTGCGTCAAGCTTGTTGGGGGTCGCAGGAGAAGCGTGCTCAAGCCCCACCCCCACCCCAGCCCCAAGGGCGAACTCCTCAGCTCCACCTTGTGGTCCCTCGACCTCTGTGCCTGGAGTATTTGAAGCTATGTCATTAGCTGCGTGCAAGTCTAGACGTGTTATATCTTACCAGTGAGTTAGGCCTGCTATGGTACGAAAGGGCCCTTTCTCACCAGTCAGGCTTCAGACTGAAAACCTACTTTGTCTCCTGTTCCCGCAGCTTTGCCGAACTTCCTCTGGTGGCTCCTTGCCTGGCAAGTCTCCCTCCACTCTCTCCTCTGCTTTGACCTTTTCTGGCTCAGCGGGCGCGTCCTTTAGAAGCTTGTAGCGAACCGTGTTTGTATTTCATCCAGTCTGACAGTCTTTATCTTTTAAGCAGTTTAGTCTATTTATATTTAATTTGGTGAATCATATGTTTGGGTTTATTTCTACCTTTCCATTTTATTCAGGGTCTGTCTTTATTCTTAAGTGTCTGTTTTCTTTATTTTTTGCATTCTTTCATATCAACCGGTTTTTGCTCCCTTGTTCCATTTTTCCTCTCTGCTTGTGTGGGATTCATACACTCTACTGCTCTTCATTTTGTGTTTACCCTGGAAGTTTTAACATGGCTATGGAACCGGACAAAGTTTAACATTAATCAAAATATTTATTCTCCTCTCAAACAGTTCAAAGATCTTAGAACACTTTAATTATGGCTGCCCCTTCCTGACAAATGCCTTTTGTATCCCGTATTTGTAGTTCTATTTTTTTACACAAGTTAAAATGATTGTTTCATGATAAGGGTTCCTATATGTTCACAAAGTATTGAAGATTCCTCTTTGTGTGACAGTCCTTCCTTCTGAGATTATCCTCCCTCCTCCTGAGGCGCACCGTCCTGGATCGCTAGGGCTGGCGTCACAAAGCACCACAGACGGGGCGTTCCAACCACAGAAGCTTACCTTCTCACCGACCTGGAGGCTAGAAGTCCAAGATCAAGGTGCTGGCAGGGTCGGTTTCTCCTGCGGCCTCTCTCTTAGGCTTGCAGATGGCCACCCCTTCCCCGTATCTCCGCATGGCCCACCTTCTGCCCACCTGTGTCCACATATCCTTTTCTTATAAGGACGCCAGTCATATGGGATCAAGGCCCGCCCTAGAGACCTCACTGTAACGCAATCACGTCTTTAAAGCCCTATCTCCAAATACAGTGACATCCTGAGGGGCTGGGGGTCAGGGCTTCAACATATAAATGTTGGGGAGGCGGCACAAGTCAGCCCTTAACACACGATATATAAAATATTCTGTTTTTATCTGATTGAAATGTCCTCATTTTCTCCATTTTCTTGAAAGATATTTTTACAGGGTTTTCAATTCTTCATTAATGGTTATTTTCTCTTAAGATATGATTTCCAAACTTCCAGTCAAGATGGAGGCGTAGATAGACAGGCTTCTCCTCCTCGTACAACCATAGAAAGAATTACAACCGGATCTCAAAAACAAATAACACCCAGAACTGTCAGAAAATCGAGCTATATGGAAGTCTGACAACCAAAGACTTAAAGGAGCCACATTCATCCAGAGAAGCAGGAGGGGTGGAGTTGCAGAGACAGGGTGGAGAGGCGGTGTGGAACGGACGTGTGGTGGCAGTGGCACAGACGGTCCCACATCCACATGTGGGGGATAAAAATTGGGAGGGACACCCTGGGAATGAGCAATCCCAGCCCCAGGCCAGACCGCGCAGCCCAGGGTTCCAGAACCAGGAAGCTAAACCCCCATTACCTCTGGCTGTAAAAATCAGTGGGGGTTGGGGCGGCAGAAGAAACTGCTGGATTTTCACTGCTTAAAGGGCCCACATGGTCTTAGAATGTTCTCAAACCCCAGGACAGCAACTGGAAGGATGTGAATCACATACAGGAAGTGGGAGAAGTGACTGGAAACAGAGAAGGTGCTGGGCAAATCACTAGAAGCCAGGTGTTAGCACTGTCCTCTCTCTGAGCTCCCACCACACACACAGACCTGGCAATTGCCTAAGGCTCCGCCCCACATAATTTACAGGTGCGTTTTCTACACAGGCCACGCTACTAAGGCAGGGAGTAAAAGCAACTCTACCTAATACACAGAAACACACAGAGGGAGGCTGCCAATTGAGCAGACAAAGAAACATGGCCCAAATGAAAGAACAGAACAAAACCCCAGAAAAAGAACTAAGTGAAATGGAGATAACCAGCCTATCAGATGCAGAGTTCAAAACACTGATGATCAGGATGCTCAGAGAAAGGATTGAGTACGACCACAAAATGAAGGAAGAAGTGAAGGTTATACAAAGTGAAATAAAGAAAAATCTACAGGGAACCAACAGTGATGGGAAGGAAGCCAGGATTCAGATCAATGATTTGGAACAAAAGGAAGCAATAAACATTCAACCAGAACAGAAAGAAGAAAAAAGAATGTGAAAAACAAAAACAAAAACGAGGAGAGGCTTAGGAACCTCTGGGACAGCTCTAAATGTGCCAACATCCAAACCATAGGGGTGCCAGAAGGAGAAAAGGAAGAGAAAGAAATTGAAAACTTATGTGAAAAAATAATGAAGGAAAATGTTTCTAATTAGGCAAATAAAATAGACATACGAGTCCAGGAAGTACAGAGTCCCAAATAAGCTAGACCCATCAAAAAAGGTTAAAGATAAAGAGAGAATCTTAAAAGCAGCAAGAAAAAAGCAGAGTGTTACCTACAAAGGGGTGACTATAAGACTCAGCTGATTTCTCAAAAGAAACTCTGCAGGCAAGAAGGGACAGGCAAGAAGTATTCAATGTAATGAAAAGCAAGGACCTACAACCAAGGTTACTCTACCCAGCAAAGCAATTATTTAGAATGGAAGGGCAGATAAAGTGCTTCCCAGACAAGGTAAAGCTGAAGGAGTTAATCATCACCGAGCCATTATTATATGAGTTGTTAGAGGGACTCATTTAAGAAAAAGAAGATCAAAACTATGAACATTAAAATGACAACAAAGTTACAACGATCACAACAGAATCTAAAAAATAAAAACAAAAACAAACTAAGAAAACAACCAGAATAGGAACAGAATCATAGGCATGGGGATCATTTGTAGGGTTATCAGCTGGGAGGGGGAAGGGGAGAAATGGGGAAATGGTGCAGGAACTAAGAAGCATAACCGGTTGGTACAAAATAGACAGGGGGAAGTTAAGAATAATATAGGAAAGGGTGAAGCCAAAGAACTTACATGCACGACCCATGGACATGAACTCAGGGGGTGGATTGCTGGAGGGAAGGGGGAACTGGGTGGAGTGGGGCAAAAGGAGAAAAATTGGGACAACTGCTACAGCATAATCAATAAAAAATACTTTAAAAAAATGATATGGCTTCCCATCTGGCTGCCACTTTCGTCATTGACGTATCAGCTCTGAGGGCTACATGAGTTAGCAATGTATAGGGCTCTCCCTGCACCTAGTAACTGTTTTATAAATAGTAGCTGTTAGTATTTTCTCTCTGGCTGCTTTTAAGATCTTCTGTTTGTCTTTAATGCCCTTCAGGTTCACTGTGGTGTATCGGTCCATACTTCTTTTTATTAATCCAGCTAAGCATTTTGTGTCATTTATCAAGATAAAATTCTCAGCCCTTATCACTTCAAATATTGCCTCTTCTTCATTCTCTAACTCCCCTCTTAGAACTCTGGGTAAATACATGTTGGAGATTCTTCCTCTGTCTTCCCTGTCTCTTAGCCTCCCTATCTTTGTAGGATTCTGGGTAATTTTTTTTTTAGATGTCTAGTTTAGTTTATCCTCTTCATCTGTGTCTGAATCTGCAACTTAATGTATCTATTCAGTTGATATTTCAATTATAGTTTTCTTTTTGGGGTGTATTATTTGGTTCTTTCTCACCTGTGCTCAGAGTGTTTTCTGAATCGCCTTTACTTCTCTTAACTGCACGAGGCGCCACCTCTGACCCCTTGCTGTCCACCATCCTTTTCTTATTTGTTCAGTTTCATTCTAAGAAACTGCTTTCTGAGGCCTCTGAACTTTCTTCACTTCTATCATAAAACTAGTGTTTGTCTTTTTTTTTTTGG
Source organism: Furipterus horrens (assembly GCF_987537825.1). Taxonomy (NCBI): domain Eukaryota; kingdom Metazoa; phylum Chordata; class Mammalia; order Chiroptera; family Furipteridae; genus Furipterus; species Furipterus horrens. Next base: position 101,718,895 of record NW_028327180.1, read on the forward strand.
AAGAAACCAAACGTTTTTTCATCATTTTGAAGGATGACAAAGAACTAGAAAATGTGTTGACTCATAAGTGACACAAATTCATGCCTCAGCAATTGACAAATGCCACCTCCCGGTGTTCAGGGTCCTCAGGGAGTTTAGATCTCTGAGTCAAAATGTGGAATGCCTGCGTCTGCACTCACCTGGTGCCTGGAGTCCTGGGCTCCCTGACTAAAGTGTACGCTTCTTAACACAAAGGCTACAAGTTTTCATCTTCAGATTCCTCTCTAGAAGTCCTCAGTGCCTGGCAGTTTCATGACTATGCATAATAAAAATCACCTGTAGGACTGAGTGAGCTCCCATTCACTAATATTATCTTGTGTACCGCCCTCCCCGCAACCCCCGCAGTTAGGTGCAGCGTGGAAGAGGGACCCTGTGGGACTGGTCTTTATTTTACCCCCCTGTACACAGTGAGAAGGAGGGCTTGGACAGGGTGATGTCTGAGACCCCTAGACTGAAGTGGCCTGTGTAAGAAACCAGAATTTAAGCCTGTAAAGTCCTCGTGGTTACAAAATCAAAACGCTAAGGACAACCGGTCAACAAACAACCAATTAGTTTTCAAGCTATAGCCAATCAAATCATTTCCTTGGTTTGCTTCTGTGCTTTCTCTGTGAAGTCTGTGCCCTGGCTGGGGCTGGGGGGTGGGGGGCAGTGTGCTCCTATGGCCCGACTGGAATCCAGTTTTGCTCAAACTCTTAAAATTCTTTTTTAAAAATATTTTTTTTATTTATTTTTACAGAGGCGGGAAGGGAGAGAGAAAGAGGGAGAGAAACATCAACCTGTTGCCTCTCTCTCACGCCCCCAACTGGGGACCTGGCCCACAACCCAGGCACGTGCCCCGATTGGGAATCGAACTGGCGACCCTTTGGTTCTCAGGCCAGAGCCCAGTCCAGAGCCACACCAGCCAGGGTTCTCTGAAAATTCTTAACACGCCTCAGTTTACTTTTAACAGACCGTGGTTCCCACATCTGGCCTATCACCTGGCGATTAAGAGATACCTGAGTTTCTTCCCGGAGCTTCTGACTCACACCAGGACTGTGATAAAATCAGCCAACACTCAGCAGGAACTTCCTTGGGCCCAGGAGCCCTGCTAAGGGTTTTACAAGCCCATCTCAGCTTATAGCTTCACAGCCACGCGAGGGAGCGGCGATCACCGTGTCCATTTCACAGATGAGAAGAAAACACTGGGGAGACCCAGGCGGGGGAGGAGGGGGAGCGGCTTAAGAGATTACTCAGCTAGTAAGGGGTGCAGTGCAGACCCCAGTTCCCAGACCCAGCAGCTCCGGACCACCCTCGGAAGCGCCGTGCGACGGAGGGCTTTCGGGGGGACTTCGGGTGATTCTGATGCTCAGCCAGCTTCGAGGGAAGCAACCCAGAGGCCCCGGCCGCTCTCAAAGGGTGCATTTGTCCGAAATGAATGGCCCATCCCCCTCCGGTGTTCCTGGGAAGAAAATGGTTTAGGAACAGCTGTCTCTCTAAACACAGAACGAGCAGTCAGCTCTCTCGTCGGCATCCCCAGCTTCCGAGCAACGCGGAGCGCAGCGAGCGGAACACTCCAGCTCTCACAGGTTGGCGCAATCTGAGAACCCAGGGCGACGTTCTGTACACCTGGCACTTTGGGTCCCGCCCCGTTTCGCAAAATACCCAATCCTAGGCCCATTAGGAGTGATTGACGTGACACCAGACCAATTATGATTAGGCGTGGCGAAAGACCGTTCCGCCTCCCTATGGCCCCGCCTCCCTTTCATTCTGAAAGAAAGAACCTCGGACGAGCCGTCCAATGAGAAGCGCCCCCACCCTAAAGATCCATCCTCTTTCGGCTCCGACCCCGCCCCGAAAGCCCGAGGGATGCCCGCCTCTCGGCGTGGCACGGACCAATCGGAGAGCGCGTCCCGCCGTATGGGCGGCAGCCGGCCCAATCCCCGGGCTCCGGGCCGCGTCGTCCCGCCCGTCCGCCGGGGCCAGGCGGCGGGCGAGAGCGGGCCTCCGGGCGGCGGCGGCGGACGCGGCCTGAGGGAGCGGCCAGCTGCCGCGCGGGGCTCGCCTCGCCCGCGGCGGGGTCCATGGCCTGAGCGGCCATGTCCGGCGTGATGCGGACCCTCAGCCGCTGCCTGCTGCCGGCCGAGGCCGGCGGGGCCCGCGAGCGCAGGGCGGGCGGCGGCGGGGCCCGCGACGCGGAGCGCGAGGCGCGGCGACGCAGCCGGGACATCGACGCGGGGCTGGCCCGCGAGCGGCGCGCCGTGCGGCGCCTGGTCAAGATCCTGCTGCTGGGCGCGGGCGAGAGCGGCAAGTCCACGTTCCTCAAGCAGATGCGCATCATCCACGGCCGCGAGTTCGACCAGAAGGCGCTGCTCGAGTTCCGCGACACCATCTTCGACAACATCCTCAAGGTGCGTGCGCCGCGCCCGCACACCTGCGCCCCGGTGCCCCGGCGGGACCACGGCGGCGCCCGGTCGGGACGCGCCCCCCGCGGCGGGGCGCCCCCCGGGGGCGTTGGGGGGCTGGTCGGGACGCGCCCCCGCTGCCCGTCGGCTCGATGGCCTTCGCTCCGGCCCTTCGGGGCTTGGCACGCTGGCGGCGGCGGGCGGCCGCTTCTGGGTCCGGGAGGGCCGGGCGTCCGCGAGCCCCCGGCCCGGCCCTCCCGGGAGCGCGGCGGGGGGCGGGGGGGATGGCGGCACGGGCCGCGGGCGGCCGCGTTCCCGGTCGGGAGCCGGGGCGCAAACGGGGCGCCCTCCGCCGAGGCCGGGCCCGCGGGGTCACTGAAGACGCGGCCTCCTTCCCGGAGCGCAGCCGCGGGGCCCCTGTCAAGCCCAAACGCCGCCGCCCCGGGCCGTCCTCGGACGCCCGGCCCGGCGCCCACCCTCCTGGGGCCCGGCGCTGCGGGCTCTGTGCCCGGCGACCCCTGGACGCGCGGTCGCGGCCGGGAACCAGCGGGAACGGCCGCGGAAACCTGTGGAGCCGGCAGAGCCGGGCGCCTGTGCCGAAGGCCCCGAGGCCGCGGGGTCCGGCCGCGCCGGGAGGGGAGGCCCCTGCGCCCGGGGAGCGGTTCCCTTTCTGGAGAGAGCGCTGGTCTGCCTGTCGCGGCCGCTCCCGGGCCGGTCCCCGGCGGCCCTGCGGGAACCACGTCGCAGGTATCCTGGTAGCCGTGTCAGAGCTGGGGACAGGGACGCGGCCTGGAGACTGGATCTTGCTGTGCCCGAGGGACTTTAAATTTAGCAAAGGGCGGAGAAGCATCTGGAGCATTTTCCCTCCTTCACCCGCGAGGAAGCTTCCGGCCTCGGCGGTGCGGCGGCTCCTCGCTGGGACCCGGGAGCTGGGACCTGGGACCTGGGACCTGGGTGCTGAGACCTGGGAGCTGGGAGCTGGGACCTGGGTGCTGAGACCTGGGACCTGGGACCTGGGACCTGGGAGCTGGGACCTGGGACCTGGGACCTGGGACCTGGGAGCTGGGACCCGGGAGCTGGGACCCGGGACCTGGGACCTGGGAGCTGGGACCTGGGACCCGGGACCTGGGACCCGGGAGCTGGGACCTGGGAGCTGGGACCCGGGTGCTGGGACCCGGGAGCTGAGACCTGGGAGCTGAGACCCGGGAGCTGGGACCTGGGTGCTGGGACCTGGGTGCTGAGACCTGGGAGCTGGGACCCGGGAGCTGGGACCCGGGAGCTGGGACCCGGGAGCTGGGACCTGGGACCTGGGAGCTGGGACCTGGGTGCTGGGACCTGGGTGCTGAGACCTGGGAGCTGGGACCTGGGAGCTGGGACCTGGGTGCTGGGACCTGGGAGCTGGCAGGCCTGCGCCGGGAGCTCCGCGCCCTGGGCCTGTTCGGAACCGTCTCCCTGCAGTAGAAATCGCCCTCCTAGGACCCGGAGGGCACGGGGAGGATTTGAATGACAAAGCCCCCTGTCCCTTTCACCTCTTTCAAAAGCCTGTGAGTCACCGCTCTCTGGCTGGAGAGGCGGCGAGATGCCCGGGGCGTCAGGGATCACCCTGTGTTAAAATTCCCCTCGTGGTCGTCTAGGGTGAAGTGCGTGGGACTGTCTTCCTGGGCCACTGAGCCAGCGTTCAATTCTGCCGCTTCTCTGGCCTCCAGACCTGGCAGGTGGGAGAGCAGCAGGGTCTGGCTGACGGTCCCCTACCTTCTCTAAGCTCAAGAGGCAGAGAAAATATTTTGAAACAGACTCTTGAATCAAAACCAGTGTTTAACTGAGTTTTAGAAAACTCGATTTTAAGCTTTTCCTGATGCAGATAAACATTAACTTTTCCTGACTTCCTTATCAACAGAAACAAGATTGTTAAACCAAGACCATGTTTTCCTTCCCAGCGTTCTCACTAATCGTCGTTCCATATTAAACTCACTTTAGTTGTCGTGACCATTTCAAGGACTCATTAGAAATTCAGCTTTCATTTGGAAACCCAAAATTACCCTCCCCCATTTTTGTTTGGACGGATCACTTTGGGAAGAGACTTTTTAAGTAAGTTTGCTTCGTCGTGACTCTTAACAGCGGACCTGCGAACTCCGCTCTTCAGGATAACGATTGTGTCCCAGGCACATTCGGTGTGAACGGGCTGTTTTTAAAGCTCTGGCGCTGGGCCATGCTCATTGCCAGGACCTTCCATCCGTGACAGTTAATTTTCCTGACACTTTGGGTAGTTGCGTCCCATTTAGCCAGTAAGGAAATTGAAGGTGGAGAGTTTTAAAACCTGCTGAAGATCAGTGGCCTAATTAGCAGGTGGCAGAGCTGGGAACCAAACCTAGTGTTTTTTTAAATTTCTAATTGAATTTTTAATTTTGAGATAGTCATGCAGCCCTGTGCAGTTGTAAGCAACAACACAGAGGTCCCATGTCCCCTTTGCTTCATCACCCTCCAGGGTAGCGGCTTGCAACACTGGAGGGCAGTGTCACAGCCGGGATATTGACATTGGGGAAGATACAGAACATTCCATCCCCATAGGATGCCTCGTGTTGCCTTTTATAGCCACTCCCTACCCTGACAATGACCCATCCCTCATCCAATTGTATCATTTCGTCATTTCAAGAATGTTCTATACATGAAGTCATGCAAAATGTGACCTTCTGGAACTGTCTTCTGTCACTCAGCATAGCTCCCTGGAGAGTCACCCAAGTTGGTTCACGTATCAATAATCGATAGCTGGTGCATGTTGATTGCTAAGGAGTACCCATGGTGTGGCGTTACCACGGTGCAGCGTTTAACATTCACCTGTCGGGAGACAGCTGGCTGCTTCCCTGTTTCTGCCTGGTGTGAACAAATCTTCCAGCAACAGAATATGGTCTATCTTGGTGTGTGTTCTCTGGGCCTGGGCCAGTGAATGTCTTGTGGAAACTTGAAAAAAAAAAGTTGTTATTCAGAGAAGTACTCTGTGTATTGAGATCCTGTTGGTGGACGGTTTTCGGTATCCTTGCTGATTTAGTGGTTCTATCAGTTATGAAAAGGGAGGTGTTGAAGTCTCCAGCTGACCCTTGAATAACAAAGGGTTAGGGGTGCTGACCCTCCACGCAGTCAAAAATATGTGTGTGACCTTCGAGTCCCCCCAAACTTTACTACCAGTAGCCTGCTGTTCTCTGGAAGCCTTACTGATAACATGAAGTCAATTAACCCATATTTCGTATGTTATATGTATTATGTATACTGTATTCTTACAATAAAGGAAGCTAGAGAAGAGTAAACATTAAGAAAATCTTAAGGAAGAGAAAATACATTTATAATACCTATTGAAAAAATCCGCATGTAAGTGGATCCACGCAGGTCACCCATGTTGTTCAAGGGTCAGCTGTACATTGTGTGTTCTTGATTTTTCCTTTTGCTCCATCAGTTTTTGCCTCGAGTAGTTTAAGACGCTGTTGAGTGGTGTGTAAACCTTTAGGACTGCGTCTTCCTGGGGGATTGATCCTTTTGCCATTAAGTAATGTTCCTCTTTGTCTCCGGTAATTTCCTTTGCTCTGAAGTCTATTCAGCATCGCCACGTTGGCTTGTTACAGTGCTTTCCTGAGCTGTTTCCCGTCCTCTTACTCTCAACAGACAGTGAATTGTTACATAGTATCCTCTTCTCTGCTCGGCTCACCTCGGTCAATTAACTTGTGTATTTAGACCAGTTACATTGAAGGTAAAGCAGTTATTAATATGTTAGGGCATAGTTCTCATTTTATTATTATTATTTGTTTCTTACATTCCTGTGGGTTATTTAAACATGTTTTAGGGTTATATCTTTTTTTATTAATTTTTACCAGAGGATCTGTTTTATTTTAGAGAGAGAGGAAGGAAGAGAGAGAAGCGTCGATGTAAGAGAGAAATGTTCACTGGTTGCTTCTGGTACATGCCCTGCCCAGGGACCGAAACCACACCTAGGAATGTGCCCCAGTCGGGGATCAAACCTGCAGCCTTCTGTGCGGGATGATGCTTCAGCCAAGCAAGCCGCCTGGCCAGGGCAGGGTTCTGTCTTTGATTGACTGATGGCTGGTTTTTGAGTATGTCCATCAGAGGTCTGTGTCACTTTCTTGGCGGTCACTCTGGTTTTACAATAAACATCTATAACTTACCCCGGTGGACTGGAGACTGTTTTACAAGTTCAAGTGAAGTCTGGAAACTTGACCCCCACTCAGCTCCCCTTACGCCGCCCGCGTTTCACATGCAAGCGACTGCAGCATTTCTTACCCTTGGAGCGCCGTGCCCTTGGTTTCACTGCAGTCATCAAATATGATTTAAAAACCTCACCAGAAGGCGGGCAGTTTGTTCGACTTACCCCTGTGCTGACCTGTCCTGATCGCGTTCTTTCCCTCCTGAAGTCCCAGGCCTTCCTGCACTCTCCCTTCTGTTTGGAGAGCTTCCTTTGGCCATTCTTCAAGCGTCCTCCAGGCCTTCCTTCACCCGAGGGTGTCGTTCTTCCCCCTCCTTCTTGAAAGATGTCCCTGTGGCTGCAGAGCTCTGACACTTCTTCCCTTGTGTCCTGCCCACCTCCTTCTGTGACAGGGAGGGCACTTCCAGCGGGGCGCAGAGCTGGGCGGGACCGGAAGCCCCCGTGTCCTGGCTCTGGGGTTCCAGATCAGGGCTCTTCCTCCGTGGGCCCAGCTGTGCCTGGGGGAGCCTCTCATTTCTTTACCTTCATGAGCTCCTGCTGCCCCCTCGATGGGCTGTTGGAAGCTGCAAGTTGCTTCACTTCCTGTAAATACTCCCGATTCCTTCTTTTTGTTTGTATAATCTTAAAGCTGATAGTCTCCCCCTTCCTGTGTGGACGGTCCTTAAGGTCGGGTACTCGGTGTTTCAGAAATTGTGTGACTGTGGGACAGCAGGTGCCTCTGCCCTGTGCGGAAGGCTCCGCCGCAGCCTGGCCTGGTCTCATGGCGGTTCCGCTCGCTCAGCTGCGATCTCGGAAAGGAGCCCCCTCTGATGCCTGCGCCTCGCATCCGGTTAGACGTACATGGCGTGTTGGCCCTTCGTCACATGGCCTGGAGATCATCACGCCCTACCGGAACTGCATGGCTGTGCCATGGAACCGCCTAGTGTGGACCTTCCGTGGGGGCCGATGTATTGATGCCCGGAAACCGTAGAAAGACTTATATGGTTAAAATTAGCATTCTCTTGACACCGAAACGTAAAATCCCACTCAACAAAAATGTTCTGACCACGTACCCATGGGTCTGCTGGGGGCTGATGGTGGGGGCTGTGGCCTGGGGAGACAGCGGAGCCTGCCCCTCGGGCACTGGCCGCTGAGAGGCGGCGTCCTGGGAACCATCGAGCAGGGTCTGTGGCTTGCCAGGCCCAGCACCAGGCAGCGGCAGCTCCCCGGGGACCAGGGAGGGTGCCAGCTGGTGGGGCGCCGGGAGGGCGTGTCAGGGCGCGTGCTGTGAGCCGGCCTTCAGGGCCCTCCCAGGTCAGCGGGCGTGGAGGCGCGGGAACGCACCGTCTCCGCCGGGTGTGCTGTGCCGGTCCGGCGGAGAGCTCTGTCGGTAGAGGCGTCCGATGGGAATGAGTGTGGGAGTGAGGCGGGACTTCCCGTTCCGGGTCCTGCTCGCTGGCTGGAAGCGGTGGGCCTCCCCCTGGGGTGTTCACGTGGATGCACCCCCGGGCCAGGGCGTGCTCCAGGGACGGCAGTGTAAGGGCTTCTGCCGCAAAGAAGTTGTGTCCACTGAGCTCTTCTCTTCTCCTTAGAAGGCTTGCTGTGCCTTCGGCTGCCGTGGGTGGGGTGTCAAGGAGGCCCCCGAGGCGCTTCCGCGTTCAGCTCTGTGCCCCTGGCCCGCAGTCTGCTCCCTGAGCCCCGGAGCGTCCCCCAGCCTGGGTGCTGCCATGGGTCTGCAGAGAGCAGAAGCGTCAGTGTGCTCCTGGGGTCTGGGAGAGCCGCCATCACTTCCCATCAGCTGAAAAGTCCAGAGACCACCCCACCCCACCCCCGGCCGTTCCGGGATCCAGAGCCGTAGGGATGGGGCTTCTCCCGCGCCAGGCTGTCCTGATGGTTGGTTCCCCACATCTGTGCCAGGGGAGAGCGGTGTGTGACCTCCAGCCACTGGTTATGTGAGGCCTGGACCGCGTGCCCACCTCATGCCAGGTGGTGGCCCGTTGGCAGCGCGTCATTACCTCTGGGGCGGCACACTTGAGAGGGGGGACGTGGGTCTGACCGGTTTTCACAGAGCAGAGAACTTAAACTGAAGGCTTATCTGGAGATCTAATTACAGGGTGATCTTCCAAGCAAGGCGGCCCGTGCTGTGGAAGGGACCTGGTGCCTGGCTCGCCCCGGCTGCAGGGCCGCGGCGTCCCTGAAGGCGGGCCGCTGCCGGGGTGCAGGGCTCACGGTCTGCGTGGCAACGAAAGCAGGGGTCCCTCTGCGTCCCCTGTCAGGTGGGCTGGGAGGCCCCGCCAACGTCAGCTGACTGCCCCTTTCCAGCGAGCAAGTGTGAGCCCGCTGGCCTGGTCTCCTGAGTGGCTCTTCTGTGCACGAAGACGAATGTGTCTCACGTTAGGATGGACGTCCAGACAGCCTAGGCCCTTGGTCCGGGTGTCGGGGAGGGAAGCCGACTGCATCGGTTTGGTAGACCGAGCCTGCTTGGAACCTGTGCTTGGGGAGTGCGGCACCCATGGGACACAGGGACATGGGGACCCATGGGGGCACGTGCAGGCGGGTGGCGAGCAGCTCTGCCCTGTCCGATGCCGGCAGAAGGGGTTTCACGGGTGGAGGCCAGGCAGCAGCACCTCTCTCCGCCCTCATCACCTACCGGCGGGCTGGCCTCAGCGCCTCGGCACCAGCCCGGCCCAATGGCCCTGTTCCATCCGACTCAGAGCGGAGCCGGGCCTCTGTGAGCACTGCCCTCCGCGAGCCGGGCGCTCGGGCCTTCGCCATACCCACTGCGCAGCCTGAGGTGAGCAGGAACAGGGGGCCAAGGGGACACAAGACGCGGAGGTTTGTGTCCAGTGCAGTGAGGGTCCTGCCATGGCTTTGGTGGAGGGCCCCCGTGGATGCGGGCCCCACCGAGCCCCTGCACGCTGCCTGGGGCGGTCACACGGAGGCTGCTGTGCTGTGTGTGGGGTGGGGGGCGGGAGGGTCCGCAGCCCAGGGCCCCGGCCTGGTGCTCACGTGCCCCTGGGCCTCTGTGGGGTGGGAAGCACAGGGGAGGGGACAGGAGTGGGAAGATCACTGCTGATGGCCCTGGAGGGACAGGAAGCCCAGAGGAGGGTCACAGGGACGTGTGCAGCAACACTTGCCCTGGGGCCGCCAGTGACTCAGGCTGCCAGGAACCTGTGACCAAACAGCGCAGCGATCGGCGCTGGTCACGGTGAGGGCGCCGCCACGGCCAGACCCTGCGGGGTGCTGGTTCGCGGAAGTCCGGGCCAAGCAGCTCGCCTTTGTGGGTGAGATGCGGTGCCCCAGGCAGAAAACTTGACATTCCCGAGGCGGGAAGGGGGGCGAGTGGGAACAGCCTCCGTCACTGCTGGTTCCCACCGCAGACGAGAGGAGCGGCCGCCGCAGAGGCTGGACTGGCGTTTTTACAGCGCCAAGAGCAGGGCCGTTCCTCTGCGTTCTCCCCTGGTACCCAGCGTAGGCCCAGTGACTGCGGGCACACCCGAGATGCCCCCAAACCGCTTCCGTTTTCGTGAGCAGTTAGGTGTTTTTCCAAGGAAACGAAGTTCCATGATCTTAGTTGTCGGGTTCTGATGGCTTGACTAGATGCCAGAGGCTGCAGACCGCCGGCGTGCGGGCGCTGTGGAGGAAAGGAGGCACCCTGGGTCCGGCTGCAAGGCAAGGACTCTGCTTTCAAACACACACACCAGAACCGCCGGCACGTGCCTGTGAGAAGTGGTCAGCTCGGGACGAAGGGTGTGTTCGCGTGCACCCCACTCCGTGCGGAGGGGCTCCCCTCTCCTTGTGTGGGAGCACCTTCGCCGTTACCTCCCTGGGGCCGCTCGGGAGCCCTCACGTTAGGTCGGTGGGATTCTCGTTCTTCTGGCCTGTCTTTCCAGGGAGGCGTTTCAGCCACAGGCAGGTCCATCCTTGCCTTCTCTGGCTGCCCCTCCCTCGTGCCCATGGGGACTCAGCCTCGCAGTTCTGTGCCCTGGGGCCGCCTGCTGGGAGCAGGTGTGCCTTCTTGTCTCGAGGTCCCCGAGCAGCAGGGGCCCTGCCTGCGCTTGCCCAGCTGTGGACTCAGCCCACTGACCACCGACTCCCTCTGGCAGCGGGGTTTCGTCCTCACCTTTCTGCCTCCTGTTCTGATTTCCAAATTGATTCTGGACTTGGGAGCAGAAGAGGTAAAACTGGGGCCCAGTGAGTATCCGTTTGCCTGGGGTCACCTGCGAGACTAGGACCCCCTTGTTGACATGTAAGCTCCATTCAGGTCTTTTTCTGTGTGAGCACAAATAGCAAGCTGACCATCAGTTTAGGAGGAAACGTGGTGGGCACCCACCCTGGCCGGGGGGCTCGGGTGGTTGCAGCAGCATCCGGTACACGGAAGGTTGCAGGGGAAAACTGGGACAACTGTGATGGCATAAACAATAAAAAAAATTTTTTTAATTTTCAAAAGGTTGCAGGTTTGATCCTCAGTCAGGGTATGTATGGGAGGCAACTGAAAGATATTTCTCTGTCACATTGATGTTTTTTTTTTCTCTCTCCCCAACTCCCTCCTCTCTTTCTAAAATCAATAAATATATCCTTGCATGAGAATTAAAATAATAATGATAAAATGTGGCTGCGCCTGAGGGAAGCCATCTGCACCCGTGTTGTGATGTGGAGCGGGGCCGATCAGGACGCCAAGTGCTGACGGTTTGCGGGGAGCGCGCGCTGGGGTGTGAGGGAGCCATGCTGTTACCCGCCCCTGCACCCCTCTTACAGGAGAGGCACCAAGCACCCTTAGGTCGGGGCCCTGCTGTGGCTGCCCTTCACCTCGCTGAACGTGCTTCCCTGCTGTTGAGTTCCTATAGGAAACCCAAACACCTGGACCCATCCAACACCACGTTCTGCGGAGCAACCCAAAGCCCGCACCCTCCTCCCGCAGGGCGGCTGTTGGCGTTCTTCCACTTACGCCGCAGACTCCGCAGGGGCTGCAGACACTGCCCAGGGTGGTCCCTGCCGTCCCTGCTGCTTTGGTCGGGGACGCTGTCACATGCCGCTGGAAACACCAAATCCCAACACACGAGAAGGCCCAGCTCTGGGAGGAGCTGGGAGAGAGTCGTGGGCCGAGGCCACCAGAGCAGCGGGAGCAGGGCCCAGCAGTGGGGCTGCGGAGACCTAAGCAGGCTCTGCAGGAACGGGGGGCGGGGGCAGGGGCCTGGGTCTGACCCAGCAGGTCCCCCTGCCCTTGGCCAGAGTCACTCTGGCCACAGGAAGAACTGCGGTTTCAAGCAAAGGAGGCCTTGGTTTGCAGTTTAAAGATAAGTCTGGGGAAGTCTCGCTGACTGGACCAGAGTCCTAGAATCTTCTCCCCTCCCCCAATGGGATGGGGACACACATGTACACACATGTGTGTATTTAAAGTACTTCTACGTAGGAATATAAAAAATGCCCGAGAAATGAACTTCAAGGGAGGAAAAAGAACATCATTGCACACAGTCTTGAGGTGAACGAAATTCTGGTTATTCGACTCCTTTGATGCACAAGAACGGCAGTTTCATGTGGTCCAACTGAATCTTTCAAAATCACAGCGACTTAGGGCAGAAAGAACATTCTGGAGCCAAGTGGTGCATCTCTTGACCGCTGCCCCACCCCCTAAAAGCAGTGTGGATGGAAGAAGGTGACGCGGCCCCACCCCGGACACTGTCAGCCCCTGGGTTTGGAGAGAAGCAGACCCAGGGTCAGGACGCGAAGCCCTGGGAGAGGCCAGGGGAGGGCACCCGGAGTGGAGGGGCCCGCGGAGCAGAGCCGGCACTGCCTCCCGGCACAGAGCTGAGCCAGAGCCGCCGGGATGGTGGGACGTGCGCTGGGGCAGGCGCATTCACGGGCTTCAGAAGAAAACCCACTCGGCCCGAGACAAGCTTCCAGCTCCCTGCCCCTCCACGCCTGAAAGCAGCCGCCGTCCGCCCGGCCCGAGCTCTGATCCAGGGAGACACATAAGGTAGAGACACTTTCAGGGAAACCGGGCCCTGAGCGCTTCTGAGAAGAGCAGGCTGGTGGGGAGAAGCCTGCGGAGTGGGGCAGCAAGGACCTGGCCGCTCCTGAGCACCGCGTTCTCTGTCCAGAGGGGGTGGGGGCGGCATGCACAGCACAGGACAGCCCCGCCTGGAGAGACAGGTCCGTGACACAGAAGTGGGGCGCATAAGAATAAGCCACACATAGATGACATACAATAAAACAAGAACTCAGGAGTGTGATAAAACAAGAAAATGAGATAAGGGAAATGGCCGAGTCACTAGATACACTGATCATAGATCTCATAAATAGGTCGGAAACAGGGAGGAACCACATAGGAAAGGGGGGGAGGTGTCCTATCTGACTCTGCATTGACCCCCACAGTGAGGAGTTAGGACCTGGGCACACGACCACACGGCCTCAAGCGTTTGTGCGTGAATGTGCCCCTAGACCTCTGTTCTCTGTGCCACGCGGGAAGGGGAGGTGCGGTTGCCGGGCACAAGGCCCCGCAGTTCTCACTCATGTCTCCGGTTATCAACAGGCAGGACAGGGACGTCACACGGACTTCTGTGCTCTAGCCAGTCACTGGGTCCCCGGTGAGCCCTTTGTGTTCACAGCAGGGGTTGGCCATCTGGATGTGGTCTGCTCCCCGGATTTCTAGTTTCTCCTGTGCGGATTTGGGGACTTTGACTTGGGGTGTTCACTGTTACCGGTGAACCAAACCCCACAGAATGTCGCATGGGGCACAGTGCAAACTCAGGCCAAATCACACACACACACACGCACGCAGTACAGAATAGTCCTGTTGTAAAAATACGCCCAGCCACACCCAGAAAAGAGAAGGGTAACAGAGTAACGCGTGCTTGTCTCTGAAACAATTACAGGTTTGTTATTTTGTAAAACCTCTTTCCCACAGCAAACCCTCTTCCGGGGGCTGCTTTGGTGACAGTGATGTCATAGTCCGCGTCCTTACAATCTGTATAACGGTCAGTAGTGACTCTGGAAAGGCCCGTGGTAACTCCTCGGCAGTAACCAGGATGTTTTCATTTGGAATTGTAGGCGCTTTGGCTTAATTTGTGGTTTAAATCTTGCTTCAGAATTTTTGTGATCTTGAATACTTTCAGAATGTGTAAATATTTGCTGAGGAGACCACAGCATCTTCAGCATATTTTTTAATTGAAAACTTGTCTTGTTTCTTAATTCTTGGTAACTTCAAGGAAAGAACGCCGAGCTCCCTTCCCTGTGTCTGCTCGACATGACAACCTCCAGGCCAGTAAATGTCCCTGGCCAGTCTTTCATTCATTTTTTAAAATAACATTCTTAAAACCAAAGTATTAGGGAAAAGGAGAACGTGTTAAGTGTGGGTGTTTTTGAAGTAAATTAAGACAAATCATAGATTCATTCTAAAAAACCTTGTCCAATTTTTATAATTAGCAACAAGTTATAAGACACATACATGGATACTAATTTTCTTTTATATTGTTTTTATAGTTTGTACTCAGGTGATTGTTTCTTTAATTGTGACTTTTACTCCTAAACTGTTTGCTATGGGTCCTGTCACTTCACCTGTTTTCTGTAAGACTCAGTGGCAGGCACGCAGCAGGCGGGGAGCCCGCGGGTGTGTTGGCCCGGGGACAGCCACACAGACGTGGGATCTCGGACCGCAGCGAGCTGAGGGGGCCGGCTCCGAACCACGGTTCAGCAGCGTTCCGGGGAGTCCAGTCAGTTAATAAAAGAAAAAAGAAGTTAGGTGTATCTAAGGCAGTTAACAGGAGAGTCAATCCAGAGTGTCATCCAAAAACTTACCGAATTAAAGAGTTTCCGGAGTGGCTGGATGCTAACTAAGTGTGTGTGTGCGAACGCGTGTTTGCACGTGCGTCCCCGTAACAGGGAACGGCCCTGCCCTAGCAGCCACGGCATGGAGGCGACCCCGGCAGTGGGCTAGATCTGGGGTATAAACCATAAATAAGAGCTGGGGGCGTGATGGCCACTCACCGAAATGTAATGACGCCTCGTCATCGGTACTGAGAGGGGACTTACTTCTGATTTTGCTTACTTCGTTTTCTCGAATGCACATGTATTGCTCTCAGAAAATGCCTTCCTAAAACGCTGCTTCCATCTCTAAGCAGTTTCCCTGCTCGTCCTTCGCTGCCCAGAACCCCGTGCTCTGCATCTGGCAGGCACAGAGTTGCACGCCATGTTTGCAGAGCGCTTTCAGCGTTTCCGTCCTCCTGGCGCATCCTGCGGGCCCCGCCGTCCGAGCGCAGGCTCTCTGGAGGTCCGGGTGTCGTCGTGACGTCTCGGTGCTCCTTTGCGGGAGTCCTCCCCCTCGGCGCTTGTTCAGTGAGTTGTTCTGATCCTTTGGAGGACTGGCTGGGCCTCTTCCGAGACAGTTCTGTTTTTCCATCTGCGGAGGCCCATTGTTAGCAGGACTGAAAGACCGAAGCATGACCGCCTAAGGCCTCAGGGTCTCGTTCTTCTCCATCAGGGCTCCTCCCCAGACTGCCCAAAGCTCCTGCCTGGAGCAGGAGATGCTGCTGGCCCTGCGCTTGCGTGTGCTTTGTCCCTTGGTGCTCACGACTTCCTCTTGGGAGATAAGTAGCCTTTTTATAGCAGCAGCTCCCTCTGGTCTCTGTGCCCTGGCCCCTGGTTTAATTGTGTGCTATACATGGTGGGAGGGGGACCCCTCGGAGCCCCTCCAGTGAAGCCTACCACAGATGCCCAAGGCTCTGCGTTCTGGGGACAAATGCTGTGTGAATAATCCCTAGAAGCTAAGATTCCTTTTCTCAAGGTCCCGTAGTACCTGCTCCTGGCAGACCTAATGCCTTCAGTACATTCAGTACATTGGGTTCCGGGAGTGTAAGGTCAGGGCTGCCGGCTGCGATGAGGCCTGGGGGCATCTTTGGGGATGAGCCTTCAGGGGGATTTACAGACCCTGGGCCTGGGGGGAGGTGTTGGAGTCACTAGCCGGTTTTGCAGGTGCCTGTTCGTGGTCTTCCCCAGGGCTGGAGAAGGGAGCCCTGGAGCTCTGTCTCAGACCGGAAGGTCAGGGCCTGTCAGACCCACAGCCCGCGCTTCAGGACTGCCACCCGGTGACCGCCACCCTGTGGCGCTGCTCCAACGGCAGGGCATCGCTGGGTTGTGCGGAGTCATCCCTGTGAAGTCGGGGGTCCAGCACAGCCAACAAGCCACAGACCTCCAGGGCAGCTCCCAGGGGCCGGCCCAGAACTGGCCGATTTCAGTACAAGGTGGTGGCAGCGGAACGGAGAGCTGCGTGAGCAGCTGCGTGGAGACGTGCTGGCGTGGCCCGCCCCTGTTCCTGTGCACGTCCCGTCCTCATGTGGCTCCGGCCCGCGTGTCCGGAGCGCCAGCCCTGGGCAGGCGGGCGGGTGGGCACCGGCCTCGTGAACCCGCAGGCCTGGGACCAGCACACAGGCGCTCAGGTGTTTGCTGGGTGTGCAAATGAGGACTTTCAGAGGGAAAGGGCCCGGAAGAACGTGACAATGAAATCTCAACTTTGAGGAGCCCGTAAACCAGGTCTCTTTTGTGGTTTAGTGACGTGAAGCTCAGGACTCTCCTGAGAAGGAGGGCACTAACCCGGTGCTTCCCGGCCCCCACCCCGCGCTGTAGACTTGCCAGTGAGGAACGTGAGCTGCCCTGACACCGCGTCATCCTCACTAAGGTGACTGGAGGAGTGGCCGGGTCCACGGGGTCACGCGCAGGGGTCGGCAGTCGCAGGCCCGGCTCCTCATGCAGACCTTGGTGTGATGGGGGCTTCGTGAGCGGCCGACAGCGGTTCTCTGTTCATTACTCCCATCGCTGAGATCGCCGGTCCGATTCTGTCCGCCGGGCACTGACTCCCAACTCCCGAGAGGACGCTGGTGGTGGCGCAGCCCCGTGACCTTCCTGCCGGGGCAGCACCGAGGCCCTGCTTTGCGGGGCGGCCAGGCGCACGCCCCTCCCGGCCCGTCTTTGTAGGACGCCTTACGCCGCCCAAGCAGGTCGTCAGTCAGAAAGGCGCTGCTGAGCGAGCATCCTCCACCTAGGGGACATTTTTGTTGACAGCGAGTGACTCCCAGAGAATGTCGTCTGTGTTAAGATGGGGCGGCAGTGTCGTCTTTATCAGGTTTAGCGGAGGAGGCCATGGGGGTGAGTTAGCCCAGAGATCACAGCTGACCCCGGGACGGAGTGCTCCAGGCAGGGGGCGGGGGCCATCAGGGCCCCAGCGCTGGGGCGTACTGGGCAGGAGGGGCACGGGGCACACGGCCCCTTTCCCAGCTCTGCCCACCCTGTAGTGCGGGCGCTCTGGGCCCCGAGGACGGCGGGAAAGGGAAAGAGGAGCTCTGCGGTGGGCTGCGGCTCTGAGCCTGACAGTCGCCGAGGCCCCAGTGAGAGGGAGGCTTTGAATTAAGACTTTCTTTGCAGAAGAAGTCCCCTAGAAGCCTTGGCTTGTGACCCCGACGTCACTGTGAGCCGGGCTAGAGCTGACAGGGCCTCTGCGCCGGTGCCTCTCACCCTCCTCAGCCGCGGTTACGGGAACTCTCGGACGGCAGTCCGCCCACTTGGCCGTGGGGCCCCGACCTCTGTCCCACTCTGTGGCGCAGCCCCGAGCCTCAAACCATCTGGCTCACCCCGGGGCCGGGCTCTCCCCGCCAGCCGCCTCCACGGCATCCTCTGAGGGGCAGCACACACAGCGGACCCCTTGTCCCAGGTGTGCCTCACTCACACCGACAGCAGTGTCACCTTAGTGCCCCGACCCCTCACCCCAGCCTCTCTGACCGGGGACAGCTATTCCCCGCAGGGCGGCGGCGGCACAGGTAGGCCGGGGCTCTCATGGACGCCCTGTCGTTCCTGTGACGTGCCCGCACCCACTTTTCAAACAAACAACTGAAGGAAACTTCCAAAATCGCGCTACAGCATTCTGTTTGATCAAAGCTGGTGTTCGTGACTGTCACACTGTGTTTCGTTGGTGCTAGAAAACATTGACCGTGACCTGAGACAAGGGGCTCAGGCAAGGACATTCTGAAGGCCAGGGAGAGCTCAGCTCTGTACGTGCGTTTATCCTGCACCCACGTGACCATGTCGCGCGCACGTTGGCCAGCATGGTCGTGAGCCGCAGGCGGAGGTTTCGGGGCAGGCTCGCTTGTGAGTGGCTGAACCCCCCCCCCCCCCACGTCATCACGAAGGGCTCGGAAGCTCATGACCAGCGAGGGCACCTCACGGGCCTTGGGCAGGGTGCAGCTGTAGAAACTGGGCATGACGTCCCCAGAGCATGACGTCCCTGGTCTTAGCAAACTCCTGAGGTCCAGAGACTATGTGAGCGTCATTGTGGCTTTAGGAGAAGAAGAAGGTAAGCTGGGAGAACGAAACGCTGTCCGGACGATTGACCGTGGCACAGAGGAGCAGCAGACGCGGGTCCTTGGGGTGGCAAGCTGGTGGGCTTGGAACCCGGAAGGCGCGTTCCTAGAACCAGCGGCAACGGAGGGAGCCGGAGCGCAGTTCCCCGGGAGAGCGGTCTGAGCTGCGCCCCGCTCCCCTGGTGGCCGTGCAGCACACCGGGAGCTCCCCGGGGCCCCCGCTCCGAGTCCCGAGTGCTTTCTGCGGCACACGTCAGCGCTCGCGCGGTGCCCCAGGGAGGCAGAGGGCGGCTTTGCCTGGGTCTCGGTAGAAGGCGCTCTTCAAGGCGGGAGTGGCCTGCCGGGCTGCTGGGTAGGTAGTCGGGCTGCAGACCCCAACTTTGAGGGGAGCTCGGATCCATGGTGAGCGGCCGGGCCGTGGGCACCCAGGCGGGAAGCGCTGTCGCTGTGCGGTCCCTGTCGCCCCCACGGAGCCTGTGAGGTGTGGCGGTGCACCCACAGGTACTCGGTTGACTCAGCTCCTTCCCCACGAGAAACAGACACTTGGTAGAAGTTACTTTCATGGTCTCCCGTGCCATTCGTACAAGTAATCAAGCCAGCATATCCTCCACCGCCGTTGGAACCTGGCCGCGGCTCTGCTTGTCCTGGGCCCCTGCCGCCAAGGGGAGCCGCGCCGGCAGCTGTGGCTCCAGGGTCTGCCGTGCGTGCTGGCGTGACCCTGCGGCCAGGTGTGAGCCTGGTCAGCCCTCCTTCCTGGGTCGGAATCTGCCACCGGCTCCTGGGAGCCCCGGGCACCCAGCCCAGCGGCTTGGGGCTTGGGCTTCCTGTAAGCCTGTTCTTCTAAAGCTTCCGCCCTCCTCTTCCTGTTGGGAGGTGATGTCCCCTCATGGGACGGCGCGGAGTCTGTGTCTGCTGCTTCTCCAGCCGCTGCCTCGCCTCCTGGCGTGGGGCCCTCGCCGGCCTGCTCCCCGAGGCTCTCACCGTCCTGCCAGCACCTGCTGCCGCCTTCGTTGGGGGCCCATGTTCTGTGACGGGCACTGTTGTGTTATGAACGGCGTCCTGAGCTAAGTTCCTCCAAAGGAAATGGCGAGGCGGTGGCGGCTGGGTTTACTGCCTTCGTTAAAACGCTGGCCCTGCCCTGGACTGCTCAGCAGCGGTTTCGTCGCGCCCCTCCCCTCGTGGGGCTGACCCCTCCCTAATGTCAGCGCTGCCCCCCGCGTGTGCCGGGGAGGAGGCGAGGTGCTGTGTGCCCTCCCAGTTCAGTGCACTTTTACGGCATTCTCGGCACCCCCTCGGCCACGGGAGGACGGCGCGCGCGTGGAAACCGCTTCTGTCTGAGCTCGCCTGCTGCAGGAAGCCGGGCTGCACCGGGCGGAGCTTCTCCTGCGCGAGGGCTTTCTGGTCTCTGACGTTCGGAAAGGGGGCAGCCCTAAGGGGCCGTGCACCCGCTGCACAGCTGCATAGCTTTCTAACAAAGCGTGGGCCACAGCTAAGTTTTTGTTGATTGGTCTTAGAGACAGAGAGAGAGAGACACGGGTTTGTCATTCCATGTTCGTGCGTCCTCCGGTTGATTCTTGCATCATCGAACCCGCAGCCTTGGGGTGTAGGGCCGGCGCTTTCACCGCCCAGACAGGGCCCTGATGTTAACCTTTTAAGCTCACTAATTCCTCGTGTGGTCAGATTTCCAGGGAGGAATCACTGAAATGACCGACGGTGTTTGGTCTGTGTGCTGTGTACCGGGCAGATCCGGTTGTCCCAGTGCCACCCCTGTGCCCACAGATGTCCTCGCTTCAGCCTGAGAGCTAGAAAAAAAGGACTGTCCCCTGCGCAGCGTGGAGGGACCTGAGACCCAGGCATCCTCCACACCCTGTCCTGTAGGTCACGTACTGTGCGGGCTCTGGGAACAGGGGAGATAACCAAGCAGACCAGGACCCCACCTCACAGCCTCCCATGGCCCCGGGGGAGACAGGAAGCAGATAGCTGGGTACTAGAGAGCGCTTCGCAGGGGCAGAAGTGGGGGTCCTGCGGGGGGAGAAGGCCACAGTTTGGGATGAGGCGGCCAAGGGAAGAGCTTGCTGAGAAGCTGACCTTTGAGGAGACCCTGGGAAGGGCTGTGCGAGTGAGTCACGGGCCTTTCTGGGGTGAGAGGGCTGCAGGCCCCAGGCAGAGCGGGGCGGCCCTGGGACCGGCAGAGCCGGCAGGGCACATCAGGGGGCAGGGCCAGTCCCAGCAGGCCCCTGCGCCTCTGCGGGACCCGCGCTTTTCTCCGGCGAGCCGGAGATCAAGGCAGGGCTGGAGCCAAGGAGTGCTCTGGGGCCTGGTTTTGGACGAGTCTGAGGGACAAGTGCAGGCATGAGACCAATTAGAAGGCTTGCTGGGACCCAGGTGAGGCCTCGGGCGGCACCCAGGGCAGTGGCGGGCGTAGTCGCGTTCTGGGGAGGTCCTGAGGCCCCAGAGCGTTTGCTCACACCAGGTGGTGCGGGCAGTGCGGTCCCTCCCTGTCTGTGGGCTCCTCGGCTCCTGCTGGCGGGGCCGGGGCGCCCGCCTCTGGACCCCTCTGCGTGCCGGCCTGTGGGCGGCTGCTGCCAGGGCCGCAGGGGGCTCCAAGGGCATGTCGGCCCTTTGGCACCTGCCTTGGTGACTGGCAGAGGGTCCTGACGTCACTTCTCCAAAGGCGTGGAGCCTGCACCGCCGAGTGTGCCGCCGAGCATGCCCCCGTACCGCAAGGGTCGGACTCACTGTGCCGCGTGCCACCGCGTTTAAAGAAGGGCGTGCGGGAGCGAGTAGGGAACACTGGAGCATGTCCCTGGGATCTACACAGGGGAGCTAGAGGCCTCCTTTTCGCTCCTTCACAAGTGCTGCTTCGGCACGAGCTGAGGTGTTCACGGTCAGCGACCTCAGCTGCCCCCGGTCCGTCCGCAGGGACAGGTGGTGGACAGCCGTGGCCCGCTGGGCAGAGGCGAGTCCTGGGGGCCGGAGCCCAGAGCTCACAGCGACCCCTGCCTGCTCCTCCGCAGCGCCTCTGTGGGCACGGCCTGCGATGCTCTGGGAGCTCTTTTTAGTGAAGCAAACAGACCAGTTTAAAAAAACACACACACAATTTTGGTAAAATAAAGAGTTGCCAAATATAAATGTGTACATTGGTACAGCCTTTCGGAGAGCAGTGGTGTTATTTATCAGAAGTCTCAGAAACTTGTGCTCAGTGGATTGAGCACCGGCCTGTGAACCAAAGGGTCGCCAGTTCAGTTCCCATTTAGGGCACAGGCCTGGGTTGCGGACCGGGTCCCCAATTGGAGGTGTGAGAGGCAGCCACACGCTAATGTTTCTCTGCCTCCCTTTCTCCCTTCTTCTCTTTCTAAAAATAAATAACTTTTTTTTTAAATGTGCATACTTTTGATGCAGAAATTCCATAGTTCAGCCCCCAGGAATGTGGCAGGCAGGGCGCGCGATCGCTGCGGGCACCTGCGCAGGCTCCCGGTGTGTGTTGTCCACGCGCCCCAGCCAAGGCCGGCTCAGGCGGGCGCGTCGGAAGTGCGGGTCACCACGCAGTGATGACAGATCTTGAAATTCTGAAGTAGTTAATGACACGAGACAATGATATATGGCTGCAAATGTTTTTAAAGATTTGTAAAGTGTTATTATATACATACAACGTGAGAATTCCTATCAAGAATGAGACAGATAACATTCTGTTTATAGAAGTAATTTCTAGATAGTGGTATTTTTAAGAGTTTAATTTGCTTCTCTGTGTATTTCTATGTTTCCTCTATTTTCTACACAAAAAGTAATATTTTTGTAATCAGAAAGAAACAAACTTCATTTTAAGAAATATTCCACCCTGGCCTGGTAGCTCAGCTGGTTAGAGCATCATCCCGAAACACCAACGTTGCGGGTTCCATCCCTGGTCAGGGCACTTGCAAGAATCAGCCAGTGATGCATAGGTAAGTGAAACAGCAAATCGACGCGACCCCCCCCCAACCCCCCGCATCCTCTCTTTCTCTAAAACCAGTAAATAAAATAAATTTTAAAATATGTTTCCATATAGCAATGCTGCCTAACAGAAATGTAACGTGAACCACATATGTACTTTAAATTATCCACATTAAGAAAGGTAAAAAAGGCGTAAAATTATGTATTTTAATAATGCAAAACATCCAAAATGTTCTCATTTCAACATGTAATCCATATAAAAAGTTAAAATATATTTTCACTTGTTTTCATGCTAAGTCCTTGCAATCAGCACGTGTTCATGACACACCTCCGTTGGACTGGCCACGTGCCCACGCTCACAGGCACGGGGGCTCAGGGCCGTCGGAGTCTGCGCGGCCGAGGCCATGCGTGCGCACGAGGGCCCGCTGTGTGTGCAGTGGGGTCCGAACGCGGCACCTTCCCTCTCGTGTAGCCGGGCGCTCAGCAGGCCCGTCCCTGCCTCTAGGTTTCACTGCTGTTTTCTGAGAAAACGTCCCAGAGGGCGCCAGCAATGTGGGGCCCTCAAAGGTCAGTTCAGACCTATTTCTGGGGTCGAGGCCTGCGGCGCGCTGTGTGAAAACGGGCAGCAGGCAGGACAGCTCCCTCTGCCGCTTTCCTGGCTCCCAGTCTCCCCAGTACGCCCCAGCTGCAGAGTCACTGCACCCCGAGCTCCCATTGTCCCATCTATACAGTGGGCACAGCACTGCCCCTCGCCGTACTCCCAGGGGGAAGTGCTGCGCTCTGACCTTGCCGGTGCCTACAGGGCGAGTGTCCTGTGACAGAGGGTGACATGTCAGACTGTCTCTGAAATGGCCTTTTGGGCCATCGGGGAGGGAGTGACGCTGAGGCACTCAGCACCTGGGTCAGAGTCTCGGGGCTGCAGAAAGACAGCGTTCTGTGCCTCCGAGCCTCTGTTCACCAGCACGCGCTCGATGAGCGGGAGCGGCCGTGGTTCAGGAGCGGGGCTCCCACACGCCTCACAGGGACCGGCTGCCGTGGAGCTCCGCACTCCCGGCCTCCCGACAGGGCAGGGCCGTTTTCCAGGGGAGTGCTGTGCGCTGGTCCTCATCTGGGTCCGTGTCTCCAGACTCCACGCACGTGGCAGTTCAGACAACTCTGACAATGGCCAAGGTCATGCTTCACAGAAACAGCGTTGGCGACTCTGTCCCCATAGGAGAGCAATGTCACAGCTTCCTCACGCCCTGTTGTCTGTGCTTCCCAAACCTAACTCATGGCTGCCGGCAGTTCTGTTAGCTGTGAGGTGGGGCACGGAGAGGCCCAGCCTGGGGCAGGGGGCCGGCGTCTGGCCCAGGAGCTCCCAGGGTCTGGGGCACAGCCAGACATGCCAGGCACCCAGAGAGAGAGAGAGAGAGAGAGAGAGAGAGAGAGAGCGAGTATGTGTGTTCACCCAGAGCCCCATTTTAACTAAAACCCTATGAAACACTTACTTAGCTTCACCTACAGCTTATTCAGACGTTTACCTTGATACTCTATTTTAGTCTTCAGTGTCCACCAACTCATTTCACAAGGTGGATCCTGGCTTGGATCCGGAAACACTGAATTAGCACCTTGAACTGTATTACCTGTTTGTAGTGTTTATGGGGTCGTCCCCTCCCACCCACCAAGGAATGTATTTGGTATTTTTTTTCTCTTATTTCTTTAATATTTCCTGTGCTCCCCAGGGAGGCTTTGTTGCCACTCATCCCGGTGTTTGTCTCTACAGCATTTGGTGACGTGCGTAGCCAGGGTAGGTCCCGGCTTATCCCAGGCTGGCAGCCGGGCCGCAGAAGGCAAGCGGGTTGGTCTGTGCTCGCTGCTCCGCCGGCTCCGGCCTCAGACACCAGCGTGGGTTGCCCCGTCCCGCTCAGACGTCTGGGGGATTCTGACTGATGGTGAATCCCTATCCACCCCCACACACCGAGGTTTTATTTAATCTTGAGGAGAACCCGCCTTTTCTGGACAGCTAGAAAAAGCTAACAACAGTCTGTTTCTCGCATGCAAGGCCTCCACCCAGAGTTTTTCTGACACTGTCATGTGTTTCCTGAAAGGTGTGCCTTGGGCGTCCCACTGCCCCATTGGATTTATTTGTCGTAACTCGCGCATGTCCGCCCTCCCAGGCAGCCCGTCCTCAGGACCCAGCGCGCAGAGCGGGCTGGTGGGCTCTGCGCAGGCAGGCTGCTCCCCACCGCCCCGTGCCCGGGGAGCTCCCTTCTCGTGCTCCTAGCGCTCCCCTGCCTTTGTGTCATCTCCGCGGGCCACAGCCTGCGCTCACCCCTCCCCCTGCAGCCAGAGCCCTGGGCTGGTGGTCAGCTTTTCCGGGCCCTTCAAGGGCAAGGCCAGGCTTATCTCGTCTGCTGCGGTCCAGCTGGACCTCCCTGGTGGGGGTGGGGGTGGCATCGCTGCTGTCCCCCGCCTGGAAGCCGGGGCTGCGCGCTGCCTCTCTGACGTCAGGGGTGGCTCACGCAGCAGCCCACGTCCATTAACTGCCCTTTCGGGTTTCCCCGCAAGCTGGCCCTTCTCGCCAGGCGGCAGGCCCGCCGCGTAGCTGCAGGTAGCCAGCTTCCTGGGGGCGGCGCGGGGCGGGGTGGGAACACCGGTGCCCCCAGAGCGGCTTGTTCCTCAGAGCTACTGGGGGAGGTGGGGGTGGGGCGGACAGGGCCGGCCCCAGGAGGCCCTCGGTTCTGTCCTCGCACTGACCACTTCTCCGCAGGCCGCCCTCCTTTCTTGCTTTTCGTTGGACCTCTAACTTAGCAAGTACCTCCCTTCAGCGTCAGAAGCTGAGAGGAGCCATCTGCCTCTGCTGCTGGACCCACTAACTTAAACGTGTCCTGTTTACATTCCTGCACATTTCTTTGATTTGGACGGTGGCCAAAGGCAAACAACTCGGCCCAGTGGGTCTGAAACCAAACCGGAGCTTTCCGAGTGCACACGCTGTCGTCTAGTGGGGGGACGTTCAAACCCGTAAGCTCTTCTTCATGGAACTTTCGTTCTGCAGAAAAACATGACCCGATCCGCCAGCATTTTATTCTTAGCATTAGAATTTACTGTGGGAAGAGGTCAGTAAGGAATGGTTAACTTAAGATTTGGCTTGATTAGGGGCTAAACTAACAAAATGTATTTTGAAATGAGATAACAAGATCTGCGATTTTTGGTCTTCGTCGCCCCCCCCCCCCATCACCAGCAGACGAGGAATCTGTTCTCTGACCAGAAGTTTGAATTGCTGGATTTATAAATTGTCTTAAAAATGTGTTCTTTGAACAGTTTAAGTGTCACATAGTATTGCAATGAAGTCATCACACTGCGTAAGGTTCTAACTGCGTCTGGGTGGCTGGGTACGATGTCTCGTTACAGAGGGAGTGCTCCAGCGCCGCGACTGAGGATGGCCTCCTTAGAGCCCTTGGCAAGACTCGGGAGTCAGTTGGCTTCTGCCTTTTTTTTTTTCTTTTGAGCGTATATGGATTTTAGGGTATTTTTTGGCTTTGGTGTTTTAGGAAATTGGTCTTTATAGGAATATGTTAGGGACAAGACGTTGATTCTGTTATGCCTGCTGTATGGGAGCCTCACTTTGAAGATGTGAGCAGCTCTGTATAATGATGGGGATGGTGTACGTATCGGCTCTGCACAAGCAGGTAAACGTAACATTTCCAAAGACCTCGGGCTCTCCCTAAAAAGAAAGAAGTGGACTCAGATTTCTAGCAGACGTCCCAAAGCAGAAAACGCCCGAGTCGGTTTGGATATTCAGAACAAAGTTGGTGCTCTTTGACAAGGATGATTTAAAAGGACAAAGGAGGGACATCTTTTTTTCTTACTGCCTCTTCCCTCCAAATACAGGGACTAAGAGACAGGAAATGAACTGTAGCTGACGGGTGTAATTCGGAGTCCGTCCACAGTTTCGCCAGAGCTCCCGAAGTCTAGAAAGAGAGCAACTCCGTGTTTGGGGGAAGTTCATCTGGACCGGTCCCAGCCGGCCTGGGTGGCAGCGTGCGGTAAGGAGACAGGCCGCCTTCAGACGGACCGTTTCCTTAAGCCACGCCTGGGTGGGGCAGGGCAGGCCTGGCCTGCGCAGTGCTAGGAGCAGTCTGGGTCAGGGAGTGCTCGGGCCTTCAGGCCGGCTGTGGGCCCCTGCCTGCCTCCCCGGCACATAAATAGAAATGCCCCTGGGGAGCAGGAGCTCGGCTGCACGTGGGAAGGAGGCTGTGCTGCTTGGGGAGGCATGACGAGGTGCCTGCGTGTCAGACCCACGTGCAGCGTGGGCCGGGCGGCAGGGCTGTCACGCACACGGCCCGCAGGGGGCTGAGATCCTGACCCAGGTCCCGTTGCCAGGGTGGCGGGAGCCTTTCTGGGATGTGCCCACAGGGGCTGGGACCCTCCGCAGAGAAGCGTCTCCTCCCTCCTCTGGCTCCCACACCTTGGCTGTGCCCAGTACAGACCCTGTGAAACATCTTTCTTGGGCCCTTCTGGACAGGGGTGGGTTTGTGACTGTCGTCAGGGGAAGTGGGGGGTGGGAACAACCCGAGGCAGGAGTGGTGGGGCAGAGAGCAAGGACCGCTGAGGTTTCACTTGCCCTGTTGCCACTTGGGGCAGGTCCTCGTTCGCTGCTGCCGCCACGTGGCAGAAGTCACCCGCACTCCGAAGTGCTGGGGGAGAGCCGTCCTCAGTTAGGGTTTGCCCAGCATCTGGCACATCGGCCGGGGCCAACGTGGGTGGGCGCAGAGGAGGATGCCCTCGGAGAGTCTCTGAGCACACAGTCTGCTCAGCAGGTCTGGGGGCGGGGCCGCGCTCTTTGGTCACCGTCACCATGCGACCCAGCGGTGCGGGCAGAAGTGGATGTGGTAGGCAGCACCTCCTGCTGCGGCCAAGACGTGAAGAAGGCGGAATTGTCCACCACGCCCATTGGGGGCGGGGGGGGGTGTCCTGTTCTGGATTACTGCCAGCTCCACACCATAGAAATGGCGGCTCTCGTGCTGTGTGGCTTCTGGTGCCGACTGGGCAGTGATGTCTGCTGCTCTCTGTGCTGGGGTCTGTAGTGGCTTCCCCAGGTAGGGCCCCACTGTCCCCGCACCCCCAGGATCAATGTGCCGGACAGTACGCAGTGTGTCCCCTCATGGAGGAGCGCGGAGACCCCCTCATACGCTGCACTGCCGATGCTGCGGCACCGACTGGGAGTGGCGGTTAGACCGCTCACCGCCAGGGCGGCTGTCGTGCCTGGCCGTCTGGGTGCTGTCCCCAGGGCCGCTTGACTGTGGGCCGCCTCCATGCCCCGCCCCGTCGCGAGGTCAGGAAGGCCGCTGTGCTTCTGACGGGATCCCTTCTCGTCATCACGAGCAGTGGTGGCGTAAAACCCAGACCGTGATCCCAGCTCACTTCAGCTCGCCCACTGCCACCGCCGGCGTGGGTCCGCGCCCTCGCTCTCGGCCGGAGCACACAGCTGTGTCCCGGGGGCGCTGCTGACCGATTTCAGCAATGATGACAGCGGGGGGGCTGGCGGCGGTTGTTCACGTCACTGTCCCTCACAGACGTGGTCTGTTCTCCAGTGCTGTCTGTGCTGCATCTGCTGCCACCTCTTCCCCGCTCAGTGCGTCCCTTGCAGGACCTCTGCAGACGAGTGGCGGTGAAGGGCAGGCTGTGCAGGGCTGTACGTTCCCGCACCACCACCCAGCAGGGCCCCCAGGGCCTCGGGGGTCCGTGCCTGCCCGCGCGGCCGAGACAGGCCCTGGTTACCCACCGGCAGCCCGCACGTGGCCTGCTGCCTGCCAGCCAGAGCCCGAGCTGGGGCTCTGTTGTGGTTTATTCGGCCTCCGGAGCCCACTAAGCCCTCTTCGCTCCTGTCGTTTCCTAGGGCTCGAAGGTCCTGGTGGACGCGCGGGACAAGCTGGGGATCCCGTGGCAGCACTCCGAGAACGAGAAGCACGGCATGTTCCTCATGGCCTTCGAGAACAAGGCCGGGCTGCCCGTGGAGCCGGCCACCTTCCAGCTGTACGTGCCAGCGCTGAGTGCGCTCTGGAGCGACTCCGGCATCAGGGAGGCCTTCCGCCGCCGGAGCGAGTTCCAGCTGGTGAGTGGGCCCTCCCGGCGCGGGTCATCTCTCCGGGCTGGGTGTGACCTTGGGTGGGATGGCCTTGAGAATCCTGTGAGAGTACAGGCCAGCTGGGAGTGGCTCTAAAGCCTAAAATTCAACAGCAAAAACATGTAATGAAGGGAAACCAGTCTTATCTCCGTGGTCCCCGGGGGCGGCGGGCAAAGTGAACTCGCTCAGGCCGGGTCGGCTTTTGTTCCTGACTCGGGGGGACTCTGGAAGTAGTGAAGACCCATGGAAGGTGGCTTGGCTCTCGTTCGTGGTAGGAAATCAGTGCCGCCTCAGAACAGCGTTCCGGCTCACGGGGTAGGGCCTCGCCTGGCGGGACACGGATAATTTCAGGTTGACACCTTGGGAGCTCATCTACGTGGTCCCATTCAGAGTCTTTCCTTTTACTCTGAGGTCTGAAAGTCTCAAAAACTGTAGTCATCTTCGTCATTTAAGCTCACTGAGGGTTCGAATCTATAAACAGATGATACGGGCGCCGCCCCTAGAGAGGCGGCACAGAGGCCACGTGCCCCTCAGCACGCTGCCGCATGCAGGAGCGACCCCCAGCTCAGTCCACTGACCCGACAGAGGGACCGGGGTGGCTTGCCAGGTCCTGGGTAGAGGGTGAGGAGGGAATGTCATGTGCACTTTGTACTGTGTCTGTGCTCCTCTGGCTTCTCTGGGCCTGGTCACGGGTAGGGCTCACGGTGGCCGCGCCATACTGGGCAGCCTGGCATTACCTGCGGGCAGAGGCGCCATGGAGGGGTTGGAAGCCCCAAAGTAACAGAGCCGAGCTGCAGAAATCGCTGCCAGCAGTGCATAGGACGCACTGAAGGGCGGCACAGCCGGACGGGGCCTTCCGGAGTCCAGTTCACACACTGAGGACCTGAGCCAGGACAGAAGCGCCTGTGAGACCCAGCCTCATCCGCAGCACGACTTACTGCCCCTGTGCCTTTGCACAGCTCTGCATGTCATCTGATTCACTGCCATCTTCCTGGTCGGACCCCTCCCACAGGCCCTGCGAGCGGGCTGGGGAGAGCGCTGGGCACCCCACTGCTGAGTCTGCAAAGGGTGTTTGCTCTCCATCCTGACCCCGCGATCACCTTGCTCCGCAACATTGTTACTGTAGCTTAGGGTTTGCTTTTCCTCCTGTTCTCTAAGTAGCAGCCGCTCAGCTTTGCTCCGCAACATTGTTACTGTAGGTTAGGGGCAGCTTCTCTGCCCAGAGGACCGCGCTGTTATCTTGGCCCTGGGACCTTGGCCCGGCAGAGTCCTCGCCTGTTGCCAGATCATGAGCCGAGCGCCCGCTTCTTCCGGCGCCGGGAGACTTTGCACAGATGTGCATGGGCCCTGCAAGCTCTTTGTTTACCCTCCTCTGGTACTTGTGCGTCACGCTTCCTGGGTGTTAACAGAAGTGCACTGAGTTGTGAGTCCTCTTCCACATCCTTTCCATTTTTATTTCAAAGCTGCAGGGAATGGTGCTGTCTTGGAAAGGCCTTCCTTCTTCTTTGGCTGTGGGAGATGGAGCTAGAGACCCCATGCAGAGGAGCAGGGCTTCTGGATTTCTGCAGTCAGCGGGTTCCGCTGTTAGCGATTTCTTCCCTGTCATGTTCAAAGGAGTAGAGCCTTGGTGGCGTTCCCAGAGACCACTGGGAAAGGCTGGCCACAGAGGCCGAGTGTCAGATGCGGAGGAGTTTCCCATCGCGGGCGTGCGCGGGCGCTGCTGCCTTAGGACCCGCAAGCGGGAGGCTCCGTGGGGTCAGCCTGTGGCTTGGTGAGTGACGCGCTCCGTCCTGAGAGGCCCCCTGGAGTGACTCGCCGGGCTCCTAGTACAAACCCACAGGCCCGGGCCCAGTCGCAGTGACATCGGGGCTTCAGAAACACCCGGTGAATCGCAGGAGCCCTCACGGGCTCGGGCTGTGCTGCCCACGGTGCCTGGGCGCCTCTCCCCGCCCCTCACAGCCCGCTGGGGGCGGGCCTCAGGCTGCAGCAAGGCCTGGCAGGTCCCAGGCGTGGACTGCTCCCGTGGGGGTCTGTGGCGTGAGGGAGCGCCCAGAGCGCTGCCCTGCACCCTTGAGGCAGCCGGCAGCCTCGCTGGGTGGTGGCCGCGTCGCTTCGGGAAAGAGCAAACAGGTCGCTTCAAACGGGCCTGACACCGCGGGTTAACACTCCTTTGGGAATGTACTGTGCTTCTGCTGCTGTTCCTTCCATTGAGCTTCAGTACTTTCCCCAAACAAACGAGACATCAGAGGGCTGGGCTCAATGGAAGATGGGCGATCCGTAGAAGGGACAGTCACTTCTTGTGCTTTCTTGGAGGCCACGTGAAACAAAGTGAGGTACACTGAGCAGGAAGTCTTGTGCGTTGTCCTGCGCCTGCCCCGTGTGCCTCTAGGAAAGACGGCGCCTGTCTGATGGTGACTTTTAGCTACTTGGGGGTGCCTTCCTGGGAGCGGGTTGACTGGGAGTGGGACCAGAGGTGGCACCTGCCTGGCCAACGACAGCGGCTGTCCACAGGCTGCTCGGGGCAACATGAGAGTTTGCTGCGGCCCCTGAAGCTGTTACTGGTCCAGCCACCCCCTTGCCCGTTGTTCCACTCAGGCCACCTGCCTCCAGCTGTGGTCTGTTTCCTCTTTTTCCTGCTCCCGAGGTACCCTGCAGACGTGCCCTTTTAAAATACTGTAGTCTCAGGTTCCAGCCCGGAGGGGGCCGGAGAGCCCCCGGGAAGTGCCATCAGGACAGGGCCTTCAGTTGCTGGTGCCATCTGGAACATCCCAGAGGCTCCTTCTGCCTGGAACAGCAGCGGCCTGCTGCTGGCGGAGGTGGTCAGTGTGCCTGGGCGTCTGCACTGCGGCTGTGGAGTTTGTTTGCGTGGACAGAAGACCTGAAACGGCGGGGACTGTTTTCCCCCTGGTGAAGGAAGCTCAGAGAGGGCCAGTCCAGGGTGACAGAGCAGGTCTCTGCGCAGGCCCTTCCGGGGCTCCCGCTGCCTGGCTGCTTCCTCGGGCTCGATGCTCAGAGTGCGTCCTAGCTGGGGGAGGGGCGGGGGGGCAGGAGAAGAGTCCCCCTCTTCCTGTTAGGGCGACTTCCTGCCAGCACAACCCAGCAGTCCTGCTGGAGCTCGTCGGCGGGAACGTGGTCACGTGGCCACACCTCCGGGGAGGCTCAGCTGGCGCCATGTTGTGGAGAAGCAGCCCACTGCCGCTGCCACAATCCATTTGGGACCTTTTGCTGTGGGGTGGTCCTCAGGGTGGAGCCCCCGGGAGGGCGAGGTGGGTTTTGTAAGTGATTCTCGGTCTCCTTTGTTGAGTGAGGCGGCGCAGTAGCACATAACATACATTCAATGACCTGCTATCCGTGGCTCATGGCGGCACGTGGCCACTGCGCTCTCGGCCGTGTGTGCCTCTCATTGCATGGAATTCATCCGTTCAGCAAATAGTTGTGGAGCAGAGGCCATGTGTCAGGCACGTAGAAATCCCGGGAAGTCGTAGCAAGCAAACAGAACCACACCTGTGCCCACGTGGAGCTGATGGTCTAGAGGAGACAGGCAGTAAATGAGTGAGTGAAGGGTGCATGTGTGCACACGTGTGTGTGAGAGGGAAGTAGAGCTGGGAACTGGGGGAAGTGGAGTTATGGTTGAGACACCAGAAGGTCAGAGGTCACTCCTGGTTCGGGTCTGGACTGTGTGTGTGCGTCTCTAACCTTCTGCACTGCGCTGGCTTCCCCGGGTGGCCCAGGCAACGCTCAGCCCTCTCCCAGCCTCCTGTTCCCGTGGGAGGGGCTCGAGGAATCCTCTGCCCAGTCCCCCGTTTGATAGAGAGACCGTCTGCCAGGAGTAAGAAAACCACAGGGCCGCCCGGCCCAGGTCAGGGTGCTGAAGGCCCTTTGGGCTGGTTTGGGTCTGGGTCCTCCCTGGGGGTGGTACACTGGGTTCTCCTGCGGGCGGCTCTTGCCTCAGGACACAGAAGCAGGAAGCAGAGGTATGTGCTATTCTTGGATCACGTCCTGGTGGGAAACGTACGTGTTCCAGCTCATGATCGTGGCCTTTCCCCTCATTAATCATGAGCAGGATTATATACTTGCAGACCTCAGAGCTCGACTCCTTTAGGGAAAGAAGGGGTTATGCCTATAACAAAGGTCTTTGCGGAAAACGTTGCCAGAGAGCTTTACGTCTGGAGCTTTGTAAGCCGGTGACCTGATGGCCCAGGGCGGAAACGGGACATAGTTCACAGTAGAATTAAGCATGGAACTACGTGCTACGGAGGCCAGAGGTGCCAGCGGGAGAGAAGACTGGATTTGACTGAAGGGCTTCCCGTGAAGAAGATCAGCGACCGAGCTGCCAGCCACGGAGGAGCCAGGCGGGGCAGCGTGCAGCGGCTCTGTGCCGGGCAGAGGGTCGTGATCACGCAGTCCCCTGTCCTCCACGGCCAGGCCACGGGGTAGGGGCTGCCCTGCAGGGAGGCAGAGAGGCAGGTGACACGGTTCCTCGGCTTGTGTCATAACTGTCACCTGTCCAGCTTCTAGTTACAGTTGACTCATTACGCAGAGACTTAGGTAGGAAATAAATTTAAATACTAAACAATACACAAACAGCTCCATTATGCAAGCATTACGGCCTGACCAGATGATAAAGAATCCCCGGGCTGGACCTGGAGACAGAGAAGCGAGCCCCAGGAGCGCTGATTTTCTGAGCCGGTGGTGATTGAACCCCAACTACAGTTTTTGACAGACTCTTCAGGGTCTGAACAGCAGGTAGAAATTTCAGCGGGCCGGCGTTGAGGAATCTGGCAGGAGACACCTCTGTAAGGAGCTGGGACCGCAGAGGGTGAAGGGGAAGTAGAAGGAAACCCCCAGCCGGGGAGCAGAAAGCAGGGCCACCTGTGGGCTGGCTCCCCTGGGTGCGTGTGGCCCAGGTGCCCCGGGGCAGGCCAAGGACCGGCTCTGAGTGACCCCGAACAGCCAGTGTCTGGTAGAAGCGAGCAGACACCCTCTGGGAAAGACACTTTGATCCTAACCCTTGGAGATTCCCCACAAACGGTGTTTCTGAGGACACAGAGACAAGGCGCGGTGCCTAGGACCGGAAGCCGTGACGGACGCGGAAAGAGGTCCGTCTTCAGATGCTGGACTCACCAGGCACAGGTTATACTTCATGTGTGTGAAGAAATAAAAGTTAGAAAATATCCTCAGGAAAAACGGGGAGCCATCTATAATGACATAACATATTTTAAAAGAGCAAATTAGATCTTCTAGAATTAAAAAATACCAAAACCAAAATGTAAAGGTCGGTGGATACCATGGCAGTAGTTTGAACGCCATAGAGCAGAGTGCAGTGACCCCTCACTGACCGCGGGCGTGACGTTCCAGACCCCCCACGACAGGTGAAAACCCGCGAGGTAGGAACCTCACATTTATCTTAGTATTCATATATATTCTAAGGCTTTGTGAACCCTTCCCACACACTTACAAACCGTTCCCAGTCCCTTATTAACCTTTCCCACTCCCTTACTAACCCGTTTCCACACTTTTATAAACACCACTTATGTTCTTAAACATATTCTACACTCTGAAACCTACGTAACTTCAACAACATATTTATACAGTACCACAAAATCCCACGATATAGCGAAAAATTTGCAATAAATAATTAAATATATTTTTGAAAATCCCGCAATACAGTGAGGCCGCGATAAGTGAACTGCGATACAGAGAGGGATGGCTGTATTAATGAACTAGAAGACACACTGGAAGAAAGTACTGAGAATGTAGCACAGAGAGACAAAAGCAGGGAAAGTATAAGACAGAAGCGGAGAGGCGTGGGGGATGGAGAGAGAAACGTAGCAGAAGTTACAGAAAGAGAGGAGACCAGGGCAGAGGCCATATTTGAAGAGATGGGGGCTGATAAAACGTATCACACTGCGTTAATAAGAGAGAACCTATAACTAGACATATAAAGTGCAGAAGCCCGAAGTCCGTGAAGTCTTAAACGCAGCTACAGGAAAAGGCAGATACGGACGTTCAAGGGCTGACCGTTGGCAGCTTCCCTCCCCGATGCAGCAGAAGCCAGAAGAGGGGCCTTGGAGGCGGTATCTACCGGAGAGGATCTAAAATGCCGTCAGCCCGGGGGCGACAGGGAGACGTTTCTGGATGGAGGGAGCTGGTCACCAGCAGATCCTCGTTCAGCAGGAGGAGAGAGGATCCCGATGGAAGGTTCGAAACAAGAAAAGTGAGGGTGGATTTACCCCGTTTTGCCTTGGGCGTCAAGTCTAAGACCCCCTCACCCCTGTGCTTTCCTCTGTGCGGGTGGTTCTCTGGTGGTCAGCCTGGTCCGTCCCGAGGCCACTGGGGTGTGGGGTGAGGCCGGGTCAGGCTCCATCCTCCTCCGTGTGGACACGCGGCTGTTCGCCATTGCCGGCCGTCTGCTCGTCCCCACTGAGTGGTCTTGGTGCTCCTGCCGAAAATCAAACGTTGTGCGTGTTCGGGCTTATTTCCGCGCTATCCGTGCGTCCCACCTGTCTGTGTGTCTGCCCTGGTGCCTGGGCGCACTGTCCGGGTTGCTGTAGCTTTGCAGTGAGTTGGAAGTCAGGACACCTGAGTCCTCCAGCTCACACTTCGTTTTTATTTTTCTCAGGGTGGTTTGGGTCCCCATCCCCTGAGGACTCCCCAGTTCTACATAAGGCATGTAACCCTCTTAGCCGCGCAGTCACCAGTAGAAACAGCCCAAGTGTGACAATCCAGGAGTAATGCAGGGAGGGGAACGGCTTTCATTCCTGAGCTGGGGAAGGCCAGCTCCTGTAGCCAGTGCTGCCGTTGGACCAGAGGCGGACACGTGTGCACAGACAGGGAGCTGCGCCCTGCGCACTGCCTTCCCACGGCGCACGCGCATAGTGCCATTCCGTTAAAACCCAGCCGCGTTCTGGAGGAACGCACACGTGTGATCCATCTACAAGGAAACAGGAGGGAGCATCACCACCAGCGTCAGGACATGGTTTGTCCTGGTGGTCGTAGTGGGTGCTGGCTGCGCTCCGCTTCCTGACCTTGGAGGTCACTGTCCTGTCGGTTCCATTGTCCTTCTGTCCTCCGTGCACTTTTCTTATATTGTACTGTAACTTTCAATAGGAGAATTCGGAAGGGACAATATAAATAGGTGAGTAGACAAATGCTGTTTGTAAAGCATGTTGCTTGTATTGCTTCTAAAAGCAAAAACGGGGAGGAAATGATCTAAGTGCCCCGTCCCAGGAGGTACCGGTTAGTCAGAGTCCTGACCGCGGGCAGGCTGCTCTCCGGCTGTCGGCAGAGCCGGGTGCGCGGGGTGTTGACAGGGAGAGACGTCGCTGCCGCCCCCGGTGGAAGCAGGCGCAGAGGCACAGTGTGTGCAGGAGGGAAAACGTGTGCACCCCGATGCCTGCGAAAGGAAACCCGGAATAACACTGGCCGCCCCCTGCCTCGGTGGTGCTCTGTCTCTTTTTTATTTTATGTGTTTATAATCCCAAAAGCATCTTTTTTAAAGTTATTTTTACTTTCCACCGTGGGATTTTTATTCACGTTGGGCATATCGCTCGTGCCGTGGCCAGGTTACCTGTGAGGTCCTCGAGGACTAGGCTGGCGGGGGCAGTGGCATCCCCGTGTGGCCATGTCGCGCTGCAGGAGCAGGGCCCGGTGCAGCGTATCTGACCGCGGCTTCGCTCACGTCCCAGAGCCAGTGTGACATAGAGGGAACTCGGTTTGCCTGGGGTCTGTTGCCGAGGACGTTTGGCGTCGTCCTGGGGTGTTTCAGCCAGTTCCCCAGAGCTCGTTTCTGAGTGTGTCCCCAGCAGCACAGTGGGACAGGCCTGGAAGCCTCACCCACGTGCCTCAGGCCCAGCGGGTCTGTCCTTGGAGTTCTGGCTCCACGCCCTGTTCTGCTTGAGCGGAGGAGGCGGTGACATCTGCAGTCACCGGTGCTTCTGAAATGCTCCTGACGCCCCAGCCCCCCCTCGGCCTTGCTTCCAGCGTGAGCGCTGAGCGTGGGTGGCTCGTGCAGGCTCTGCTGTCAGCTTGCTGGTCACTGGCCGCCTTGTCACGCTCTCCGTAGTCATTCTCACGTCTCAGACCCTGAGCCCTTTCACCCGCTTCCAGGCTGCCTTTGTCCACCCGGGTTTGGTCCGTGGCTGTGCATCCCTTCCGCCCTTTGCTGGCGCCGTGGCAGCCACAGGGCTGTGCAGCTGTGCTCAGGCCCGGAAACGCTGGCCCTGGCCGGCTCTGCCCAGGTGGCGCCGTGGGGTGGGGGTGGCTGGGAGAGGGCAGTGGCCATGGGTGGGCAGCAGGGGCAGCCACGGGGAGGCCTCCCGCCTCTCAGCCACTGCCCAGCCCGCATCTGCTCACCAGTCAGGGCAGGGCGTCCCGTCCCGCCCATGTCCCAGGCGTGCTGGCCGTCAGTGGGGCCACGTCTGTGACCGTGCTCTGAGGCCAAGGAAAGGCACGGAGTTGCTGCCGGCCGTTGGTGGGGTTCACGTGAAGTGAGTTCTTCGCGTCTGAGCCCTAGAACTTTTTATTTGCACCCCTTTGTGTATAAGAAAGAGGTGGTCACGATGGCCCGAGACACACGGCCCACTTACGTCCTGTCTGCAGGAGACGCTCCCCAAGCCCAAAGACTCAGATGGGCTGAAAAGAGAACCCCGCCAAACGTCTAAGAAGGACTACGGCCGCCCTTCTCACACGTCTCCAGAGCCCCGCGGGGCATTCCTGACGCGTCCAGGGAGGCCAGCGCTGCTGCCCCCGCTGCCAGGCGAGGGCCCTGGGAAAGGAGCGCAGCAGGCCAGCCTCCCTTATAAACCGCGAGGTAAACGTTCTCCACAAAATGCTGGCAAACGAATTCAGGACCGTGTTTAAAAGGTTACACTCTGTGATCGAATGCAGTTTATGTTTCAACATGTGAAAGTCAGTTAATGTAATATACCACACAACGGAACGACGGACCCCAAACCGCATGGTCAGCTCAATGCAGAAAAAGCATTCAACAGAATTTGACGCCCTTTTGTGATAAAACCAGTGTACAAACTATGAATAAAAGGTGGTTATCGCAACATAATAAAAGCCGTGTATGAAAAACCACAGCTAACATCGTACTGAGCGGGGGCAGACTGCAGACTTCCTCTGAGACACATCTGCCCGGTTTCACCAGTTCCACTCAACGTAGTAACCAGAGCAGTTGGGGGGGGTGTTAATAATAAAAGACATCCAAATTGGAGAAGAAATAGAATTACCTCTGTTCACCCTAAAGAGACTACAAAATCCTGTTAGAGCTAATGACGGAGTTCAGCAAAGCAGCAGACTACTGAGTCAGCCAGCAAACGTCAGTTGCATTTTTTATACACTAACAGTGAACAGTCTGAGAAGGAAATTACGAAAACAATTCCGTTTACAATAGCCTCAGAAACTAAAATAATGTTATTGACTGTATTCCTTAAGCTGTACTTTGCACTCCCATGACATTAATGACTTTGCCGTGATCCTTATGTATATAAGGAAAAGATTTAAAGCCCAGAAAAGGAGAGCAAAATACTTAGGAACTAACTCGAGCAAGGAGGGGAAAGACCTGTGAATGGGAGCCATAACCGTTCTCCCAGGGCTGGGAGAAATTTTGTGCCACGAGGCACACAGAGTCAGCAAAACGGAAAGTCAGTGGGAGAAAGTCCTGGCAAATCGTACGACCCAACAAAAGTCGCCGTCTCTCCAAAGACGGCGTGTAGCAGTGGTCAGCAGTGTCGGAAAGGTGCTCAGCATCAGGCGTAATCCGAGAAACGTAAATCGGAAGCACAGTGGCTACTATCAAAATGATAACACGTGTTGGGGAAGATGAGGAGCAGCGGGAACCCGCGTGCCCCATCGGTAGGATTTTAAAGGGCACAGCAGCCACGGAAAACAGTCTCGAGGCTCCCGGAACCCCCACATGACCCTGCAGCTCCCCTGCAGCTCACAACTATGAAAATGGAAAGTGGGGTCTCAACGAGACGTTCCCACGCCACCTTCCCAGCAGCCGAGAGCTGGGAGCCACGCTGTGTCCTCTGACGGGCGGAGGGCCCGTCCGCCGGCCACAGGGGGCCGCGCTGCTCCCAACGCCCCTGCCCCGCCGCGTCCTCGGAGGGAGACGTCAGCGGAGCTGCAGGGCGCTCATGCTCTTTGGGGGTGATTTTGCCCGTCGGCACTTTGTTTCCCCTTCTTTCTTATCCCACGTCACACGAGAACCTGATCTCTTCGTGGCGGCGAGCTGGGGGACCGTGGGCGTGAACGCGAGGTGTGTGAGCTCATCTCTCCAGGGAAGCTCGGGGTGGGGGCACCGCACGGCCGGCGGCAGCGAGCCGAGGGCCGGCTTCCGGGGTCCCGCTCCTGTCAGCCTCGGCTACGGCCCGTCACCAGGAGCTGACATTTTGGTTTGGGGGCTTTTATTTATTTATTTTTTTTCTTTTTAATAAATCTATGCTTCTCAATGAATTTTTTTTTTAAAGTAACTTCACCTACTAGTCTTAGTGCAGAATGTGATAAAATATTGTGTCTTCCCTGAACTTGGAGAAGCAAAATTTCATGAAATAACCCTACAATTCACTCTTCCATTTGCTGAGCTTAAAACTAATTTTTGGAAATATCAAGCAAAATCCTCTGTTTGAGGAGGTGGACAACATGTTGCTTTAGAAGCAGCTAATTGACGCCTTTCAAGTGTCCCCTTTGTCCCGAGGTTCCCACTGCCCTGGCCGTGGGTGGCTTACGCTTCCTTTGGCTCTGCTCTTGGGCAGACCCCTGTGTTGTTCTAAGGGGGGGACCCCCAAAGCAGTCTGCGTGGGGGGCTGGAGCCCTCAAGGACGTTCCACGGGAGCATCTCCGAGGTGGTACCTTGCTCCCAGCATCCAAGTTCTAAGTTCCCATGGGCTGGCCCGGTGCCTGAGGAAGAGAGCTGACGGGACGGTCATTTCACGTCCCATTTTCCCTGCAGAGAAAAGAGACCGGGACGCCCCGGGGACCTCAGTGACCGGCCGAGGTCTGATCTCCAAACTGCCAGGCAAATCCGTTTCACAAAAGTGGTTTCCATGAGACGCTCTCCTCTGCCTTGAACTGTGGTTCCTTTTACAGAATCTAAGCAAAGGCCACTTTCCTCGGCCTGGTTTGTTTTTGAGGAGATTTTCTTTAAGGCAGAGGGTCAGTGATGTGATCTGTGTAGGCTGATGAAGAGCGGGTAGTGAAAGTACCATATTTTGAAGTCCTGGGCACAACCCAATGGCAGAGGCACCAGCATGAGGACCAGGCGCTGCCCACCTTTGGAGCCTCTCGATTACACTCACACTGGGACCGGTCACGTTCCCAGGGCAGCCCTCTCCCTGCATCGTAGACCAGGGGTCTCCCTCTCCGTTCTGCGCAGCTGGAGCTCATAGGGCCTTTGAGGGCTGAAAAGCAAGCCAGCGGCAGTGAGTCCTCGGGGGCTTCCTCCTGCCCAGCAGGACAGCACAGTGGCCAGCTGGGAGCTGGGGACAGTCCTCAGCCCAGGCGTTTCCCCAGACGGCTGGCAAGGCCAAAGGAGAAGCCCTCTGCGGGCCGCCCCCCTGGGACTGGAGTATTCTCTGCCCGAGGCTTCACGCCCACTGTGCTGAGTGCGGGCTGGCGCCTGTACAGCCCTCGGGTGGCCCCGCTCCCTGCCCCTCAGCCCCTGGGTCATGGGGACCTGAGTTTCAACTGTGAGTTACCCTTGGCCCGGGCACCCCCCCGGTGGCGTCTGTCTCCTCGTTGGCAGGACGGTTCAGAACCAGTTATGGACGGGGATGGGAAGGAGCCTCCGAGGCCGCCTAGCGTGCTGTCCCCGTCAGGGTGTTTGTGGAGGGCGGGGCAGGGGCTGGAGCACAAGAGCCCTTTATGCGCAGCCTCTGGGCACCCCGGCTCCCTGCCCCCAGCCGGCCACAGTGCTGCTGGCTTCCCAGAGCAGTGTGCCTTCCCCGGCTTCAGAGCCACGCTGCGTGCGGGCGACTCAGGTCCTCTGAGCCCTTCTGTGTGCCTTCTGTTCAGGGAGGCGAGGAGGATCGGCCGGGGGAGCGTCCAGCCAGGAGCACCCCGACCCCCGGCTCTGCTCGCCTCTACCAGGGAGGGCGGCCGTGGGCATCAGAGCTCGGCCCGGCCCTGGGGTGCGTGTGCTGCGTGGCAGCCGGGTCAGGTCAGGCCGCAGTCACGTCCTCGTTCCGGGCTTGGTCTCGGTGGTCAGTTCCCCTGGCGGCAGAGCCCTGCACGTGGGTGGGCGTGGGAGTGGGGCCTGTGGAGCTGACCAGCATTTTTGACCTCAGGCTGGGCAACTTCTAAGCTTTGGAGTCTTCAACGAGGAAGACGAGAATTATGTACTGTGTTTGGGTTCAGTGTGATACATGTCACGTGTGTGGCACCCTGCCTGGCGTGACAGCTGCGGAGACGCTGTTAGTGGCGTCCTTCTCCGGCTGAGCGAGGGGCCTTTCAGAAACCAAGGCCCTGCTGCGCATTTGCCAGCTGACACTGGTGGCCTGCCCACCCTCTCCTGGACGTGAACCCGTGTCCGGCTCCCCAGCCTCGGAGGCAGAGCCGGCTGGAGGCGGGATCAGCGCCTGTGGCGTGTCTTCCTTGCACGGATCTCTGCCCGACTTTCCGGGTTCCCTGGCAGTGGGAGGGGGTCAGACTGGGGGGAGGAGGGTGGGGCCGGGCGCTGTGGGCCGTGTGGTGTTTGTGAGGTGCCACCCCGCTGGGGATCCGGACACGCCGCGGTTCCGCGTTCTGGCCCTGGTGGGGGTGACAGACAGGACGTGAGCAGCGGCCGGGAGCGGGGTTTAAGCAGCCGACTACAGGGCCGCGGCACTGCCCCGCCAGCAGCACGAGGCGGCGTGTTCGGGGCTCCCTGCAGAGCTGAGGGCCCTGCTCCCCAGCGGCCGTGTGTGGGGCGCCCCCCGAGGGCGGCTCGTGAGCAAACTCAGGTCTGTGAGGACGACCAGGACTGCAGCTGAAGGGAAACCGTGTCTGCGCGCACGTGGGGGCTGGCCGGGGGAGCGTGGCTGTGTGGCGTGGGGATGGTTCCTGTCCTTGGAAGCTACGCGGACGAGCTGGCGGCGACCCTGGGCTGACAGCAGCGCTGGCTGCAGGGAGCCCTCCCAGCTCCTGCCGTGGGACCCCAGCCCCGTCCTCGGTCAGCGTCCCCACGCCTGTGCGCGCAGGGGTGCGCCCCGTCAGAGAGCCCCTCTGTCCCCGGAGGGCAGCTCCGAGCCCGGTCACCATCCAGGCCTCACGGGAGGGGTGACGGGGCACAGGGGGCCACCAAGCTGGGCCTGGGCTGCGCATGGACTTCGTGCGGCCGCCTCGTCC
Source organism: Furipterus horrens (assembly GCF_987537825.1). NCBI lineage: Eukaryota > Metazoa > Chordata > Mammalia > Chiroptera > Furipteridae > Furipterus > Furipterus horrens. The sequence goes on from NW_028327180.1 coordinate 101,760,220, forward strand.
TCGGGAGGGCAGCTCAGGAGGGGCTCCCACGCGTGGGCCCAGGAGGCGAGGGGAGGCTGGGGCTCTGGAGGCCTGTGCTGTGTTGGTGACGCCGTGTGGACTTTATTGTTTTGGGTCCAAAAGAACAATCTGTCCCAAAGTGAGTCATGGACCGTGCGGCCCGGCCCGGCTGACCCTGTCGGGCAGGAAAGGGCGGATAAGCCGCAGTGAGGAAGGTACCCCCAGAAGAGCACCCCTCAAGAGCTGTTGTGAGGAGGGGCCCCCGTCCCCCAGGGGTTGACAGTGTGTCATTTTGTCCCTGCAAGGAGGAGACTGGTGGTATGAGGGCGGCCCAGCAGCAGAGGCCTGGGAGTCCCTGGAGGGCGGAGCAGGGCTGGGGGCAGCTAAACTTAGCTCCCGGATAAGCTGCCCCTGCGAGGAAGTGACGTGGGGCTGGGGCTGGGGGTTGGGAAGACTTAAAGGGACAGTGACAGATTTTAAAGGATCGTGCTGCTGGCGCTTGTGGGGTATGTTCCGAGGGACTCAGAGCCTGGGACGGGGTGTCCTCGGGATGTGCCATTACGTCACAGGTGTGCCTCTGGAGTAAAGAACAAACATGCTCCAAGCGCTCCCGGCCGTGTCTGGGGAAGGCCATGGGGTCGGCTGGCTTGGCTCGGAGCTCGGTGACGTGGCGCATCCGCCCCTGGTGGCGCTGCCGCGGGGATGGGTACAGAACAGGGTGACTCTGTGGAGCCTCCAGGGGCCGCGCTCCTTCAAAGGCAACCTCCCCGGGCAGGGGTGGCCTGCTGCTCCCGGGGCTCTTCCTCTCGACTCTGGCTTCTCCGCCTTGAAGTGCCGGGCGGTTTTCTATCCTGTCTCACACTGTGGAGCACTCACGTCACCACCGTGTGTCCCTGGTCATGTGATAGAGCCCCAGCGTGCCCTCAGACAACGCCCTTAGCCCCCTGCATGGGGCAGCTTTGGGAAAGGGCACGTCTCCTGCACTCGCTGGCCTGCGGTGCCTGCCGAGGACCAGGCCCGTGGGAGCTCGGGGGCCCACGTGAGGGTGAAGTTCCATGGTTTGTGGGGTTTGGCCTTAAAAACATGTTGGTTCTGTTGTTGGGAAACAAGTGATCTCAGGATCGCAAGCGGAACAGCCGCCCAGATGCACGCCCGCAGGGGGCAGGGGCAGGGGACAGTCCTCTCCCAGGGGCTCCCCAGGCTGGGGTCGGGGACTCTGTGGGCGCGCCCGTCATTGCCAGAACTCGCTCCCCTGCTGCTGTTGCACTGGGGCCCCCTTCACTTTGCTGGTTGCGGCTGGGACCGCTCTCGGCCCCCTGGTGCTGCCCTTAGTCCCCGGTGGCCGCGGAGCCCTCCTCTCACAGCCCCAGCAGGAGGCGCCTCTCCGCCCGGCTCCCCTGGTGGGGGTGGGGGTGGAGTCCCCTTCTGGCCATGGCCCCTCCCACCCTGGGGGTAGGAAACTGCACATGGGCCCACGTCACTGACTTCATCGTGAAGTTCAGGCGGCGCAGACCTCTCTTCCCACCCCAAGGTCACAAAGATTCCACCTGTGTTTTTTCCACGTCTCTAGTTCTGGCTCCTACCCAGGGGCCGTGACCCGTTTTGAGCTCACTTTTGTGCGAGACATGGATGACAGGGTCTGTGTTCTTTATTTTTCCCGCACAGAGCGCCGGCTTCCCCAGCGCCGCTTATTAAACAGACTTGCCTCGGCCCCATTCAGGCACTTCGGCAGCTTTTGCCAGACTGAGCCCACAACTCTTCCGGACTCGCCCGCTCAGTCACTGTGCACCTCCTCCTTCACCAGCTCCACGTTCTCTTACACTTACTTTATGGCGAGTCCTGAAGCGAAGCGTTATAAAACTTTTTCTTCTATGAAATTGTTTAAGTTACTATATATCTTTTTTTTTTCATATGTTTTTCAAATGAGCTTGTCAGTTCCTACCCAAAATATGCCTGCTGGGATTCAGTTTGGGATTTTACTGAAATCTATCAGAGAATTGACATCTTAAAATATTGAGTCTTTCAGAATTCATAAATATGGCATATCTCTTGACTTAAAAAATTCTGTTTCAGCTAGTGCAAGAAAGCAAGAATTATAAGACAGGAATAAAAGCACACAAGTCAGAAAAGATCCTATTTCAGATGACAGAAAATACCAAGGGATCCACCAAAAAAATCATAAAACTAGGAAGTCAGTTCAGGGTTACAGGGCACGAGATCTACATATAAAAGACGGGCTTTATTTGTGTGCACAAGCAACAAACACAGAGAAATTTGAAATGCAAAACCGCTTAGTTGCCCCCAAAAAGGGAAATACTTTGGTATCTACTTAGCAAACCATATTTGGATTTGCATGCTAAAAACTACAAGCCACTCACTGAAGAAATCAGAGTAGATCTAGCGACATGCAGAGACATACCATGTTCATGGACTGGGAGCCGCCCCATCGTCAAGACGTCAGCTCCCCCAGATTTATACACGGCTGTAACACAGTTCCTGCTAGAGTCGCAGCAAGGTCGTTTGCAAGTGTAACGATTCTAAAATTCAGGGGGAAGGCTCCTCTGCCTCACTTCCGACGTACTGTGTAGCTCCAGTAATCAGGACTGGTAGCGGCAAAGAGAGACCCCGGTGTGTGGGACAGACACACTGGGCGCAGCCACCCCACCCCCGGGCCCCCCAGCAGCCACGCTCCTGACCATTCCTCCCAGAGCAACGGAAACCCGTCTGCACAAAACGTGTTTGGAATTCGTGGAGCTTCTTGAAATTTGTAAATCTGCATCCTTTACCAAACCTGGAAAGTTTTCTGCTTTCTATTTTTTTTTTGAAAAAGCGTTCTTTCTGACTCTCCCTGTTCTCTGTTGGATTCCAGCCGAGGGGCAGAGTTGTTGTCTTCATTGATGAATCTTTTTTTCCTCTGGGGATTGGATCATTCCTGTTACTCTGACTTCAGAGCTCACTGATGCTTTCCTGTGTCATCTCCAGTCGGTCACTAAGTCCATCCATTAAATTTTTCATTTTAGATTCTGTACAATTTAGTTCTGAAATTTCTGTGTGGCTCTCTGTGTATTTTCTGTTTCTCTGCGTACATTTTCTGTGTCTTTATCCATTATAAGCGTGTTATTCCCCATCGAGCATAATTATAACTGTAAGAGCCACTTTAAAGTCTTTGTCTAGTCATTCCAGGGCCTGGGGCTCTCGAGCTGGTGTCCCTGGGGGCGGGAGCCGTTCCTGCGCTCCACGTCGTGCGTGATCGGGACTGCGCCCCGGACGTCATGCATGTTGTTTTACTCTCCAGCGAGCGCTGCTCTCTGTGCTTGAGTGGACAGTGAACGGCGCGCCTGAGGGCCAGCTCTGCTGTGCCGGCGTCGGTGCGGCCTGGCCCCAGGTCGGACAGCTCCCGATGTGCCCGCACCGGCCACTCAAGGGGCAGACGGTCGTGGTGCGTGGGGGGCAGCCAGAGGGGAGAGGGAGGGAGGGCCAGGGAGGAGGAGTCCGGTCACACAGGCGGTGTGGCTGCAGCAGCTGCTCCCAGGCCAGCTGTGTCCTTCTGCCCCAGGGGAGGCAGAGGTGCAGACAAAGCCGAGCACAGACCGCAGCCAGCGGGCAGGACGCTCTGTCCCCGCCGCTGGAATGCGGCCTTCCCACGTCTGAGAGCTGCGTGTGGGGCGGGTGGGGCGCCTGCAGTCACGGGTGGGGGTGGGCTGTGGGCACCGTTCCACGTGGCTGCTCGCCGCTCAGAGCAGGTGGTCAGCAGCCGGGCCACCACACAGCATCCTGACGTCGCGGAGGAGAGTCTTGTCTGCTCGCCGTGCCCTGCGCTCTGCTGGGAACAATGTGTGTTTCCACCCCCTGAAACCCCCCGAAAGGACTCCCCTACAATGGGAAGCCTGGCTCCGCCCCGAAGGAAGCGCACTCCGTGGTCCCCGCCTCTGCGCCCGTCGGGGACCCGTCTGGGACCCGTGGGAAGCTGCGGCAGGTGCGGAGTGCCCGTGCCCCCGTCTCCTGTCTTCCCTCCAGGACGTCGCAGGCGCAGGGTGGCGCCTGGGGCCTCCCACTGCTCCTCCGCCACAGGGTCTAGGACATCAGCCTGCGCGCGGCCTCGCCGCCTTCCCTGTCCCGAGGTGCGGCTGAGGTGGGCTTCCTGCAGAACCGCGGGTGTGCTCAGCGGCTCCCGCCAGGGTCAGGTGCAAGCGACATCTCGGGGGCCGCGCCCCGCTGGGGCGTGAATTTTCACCGACTGCCCGCCCTGGCAGCTCCGTGTCAGTTGGCATTAGGACGCCCTGCCGTGGCCCGTGGGCCCTGAGACGGCCATTGCATTTGGTGGCCCAGCACGTCCTGAAAAGGACCCGGGGGATGGAAGGTGCTCTGGAGTGAGGGGACAGTCTGTGGGCGGTGGCCAGTGCAGGGAGGGGATGAAGAGATGCCTCGCTCTGCCACGGGGTCCCAGCTGGCGGCGGCAGAGCCGTGGTACAGACGTGTGAGCGAGACGGGAGCGTGTCCTGGACACTGGTGCCCTGGTGCGCATTTCTCCTCTCATCGGCGTCTGTCCCCAAAGGCAGCGTCCAGTGTGCAGTGGGCCACTTTGTCAGAGCAGAGCGGTCACAGGAAGGAAGGAGCCCGTCGTCCCCACCCGTCACCGGAGTCACGCTGGGGCTCTGAAACCCAGTCCCAGTTTGAGTCTTGGGGTTGGAGCTCGAGAAGCTGCATTTTCTAACGTGAACAAACATGCTCTTCTTAGCCCTCTCTGCACAGTCTCAGCCCCTCCCTGGGCCTTCCCGTCTGCTCTGCGGGGGGGAAGGGTGCCTGCCGGCCGGCCCGGCCTCTGCCGCCCAGACTGAGCCGTGGGTGTTTCTCTTCCTCGCAGGGCGAGTCGGTGAAGTACTTCCTGGACAACCTGGACCGCGTCGGCCAGCTGGTGAGTACGAGCCCACCCCGGGCGCTGTGTGCAGACCGGAGCAACACGAGCGGCCCGGCGTGGTGCCCACGGGAGTTGTGTTTGTCGGCCCGGCAGCCTTGAAGAGGGAGGATGCCGCGCGCAAGAGTCGGGGTGCAGGGAGTCCTCGGGCCATGGGGGAACTAGCGGGTTCCTGGTCACAGGCCCGCAGTCGCTACTGAGTCGTGCGTGAGGCGGCGTTTCTGTAAAGCCCCCCCCACGCAGATCCCTGGGGACGCGCCGGGCACGGAGCATTTACTGAGGGAAATTCGAGCTCGTGCGAGTGGAAGGAGGATAACGGGGCGCAGGCTGGGCCGCCGCTGCGGTGGTCCGCTTGTTCGGCAGCCCCACCCGCACCCCGGGAGCAAACTCGTCACCGACTCATTTCACCCACAGCGTCTGAGAGCGCAGCCCTGAGCGGGAGGGCTGCAGAGGTCAGAGCCGCAATGCCACGTCGCCACTAACGAGCTGCCGTGGTTCCTCGGTGGCGGCGCTGCAGTGGCCTCCCTGACGCGTCCTGCGGCGCCGTGTCCCCTGCAGCAGTTTGGACCAACACCCTCGTCACGTCCACACATGGCGGGTATCCTGCCACTGACGTGTCTTTAATCCGGGGGTTCCTGCCTTCGCCCACCCTTCTCTTGCACATGTTGAAGTTCCTGGGCCGTCCATCCTGCAGCGCGGGGGAAGCTTCTTTGTCCCCCGCCCCCTGCACCTTGTCACTGGTTGTGGTGTGGGGAGCCTGCGGCCCGAGCGCGGCGGGTGGTGGCCGTGGGGTCCGGGGTGGTGTGGGCTCTGGGACGGGCCCCCACGCTGCCTGGGGCCGCTCAGGGCTGTACACGCTCTGCAGGGACCGCCTCCGGCATCGGGAGCCCCGAGTGACGTCAGCACCTGGGAGGCTCCGGGACGCGGTTGCTCTGGGGTTAGAAACGAGTGGGTGTTTGTGGTGCGGAAACCCAACAGCGGCTGTTTCCTGGGGGGCAGTGCATGGGGTGCTTCCGTCAAGGCCTGAAGCTCCCCCAGGCTGAGGGGCCCGTGCTCACTTGGAGGGGAACGCGTCGGGCCCCCCGCTCTCTGCCCCCAGGTGCATCTCTCACTGAAAGGCAGCGCCACGCCTCGTGTGCGGCGTCGGCTCTCAGGACGGGTCCCTCTCCCCCCTCAGCCTCTCCCGCTGTGTCTTACAGAACTACATGCCTAGCAAGCAAGACATCCTGCTGGCGCGCAAGGCCACCAAGGGCATCGTGGAGCACGACTTCGTCATCAAGAAGATTCCCTTCAAGATGGTGGACGTGGGCGGCCAGCGGTCGCAGCGGCAGAAGTGGTTCCAGTGCTTCGACGGCATCACCTCGATCCTGTTCATGGCGTCCTCCAGCGAGTACGACCAGGTGCTGCTGGAGGACCGGCGCACCAACCGGCTGGTGGAGTCCATGAACATCTTCGAGACCATCGTCAACAACAAGCTCTTCTTCAACGTGTCCATCATCCTCTTCCTCAACAAGACGGACCTGCTGGTGGAGAAGGTGCAGAGCGTCAGCATCCGGAAGCACTTCCCCGACTTCCAGGGCGACCCGCACCGGCTGGAGGACGTGCAGCGCTACCTGGTGCAGTGCTTCGACCGCCGGCGCCGGCACCGCAGCCGGCCGCTCTTCCACCACTTCACCACGGCCATCGACACGGAGAACATCCGCTTCGTGTTCCACGCGGTGAAGGACACGATCCTGCAGGAGAACCTGAAGGACATCATGCTGCAGTGAGCCGCGCGCCGCCGCCACGCCCGGCCGAGGGCCTGGGCGCGCCACGAGCTACTGAATCCTGGGGTGCGCACTACTGAGGCCCGGCGCCGCTCCGCTGCGGCACAGGTCACCGGGCGCGCGTGCCTGCGCGCTCTGATGGCAAACACTGGCCGCTGGCCTTGCGGGCGGCTCTCTCTAACCTGCAGGTCTAACCCCAAAGCTCTGCCCGCGGTAGGTAGCTCGTAGGAGGCCGTGTGCACACTGATGCTGCTAACGCAGTCCCGCGCCCGCCCGCCGGGGGCTGGGCGCCACCTCCCACAGTCAGCGAGTTGCCTTTTAAAACGCCCACGCCCCCTCCGTGAGAGCCGCTGGTGCAGGCCGAGGGCACAGGTGTGGCCTTGCCTTAGCGCCTCGGTGTGCGCTGCCCTCCCCGCCTGTCACCGTGCCCAGGTCTGCTGGTGGGACGTGCCCCTCGCCCCAGGCGCACAGCGGTGCTTATTACTCTGGATCCGCCCTGCCCGCCCCACCCACTGGCAAAGGCACACCAGCTGGCCTTGCCGGTGACGTTCCCGTCTTCTGCGTCACCTTCTGACACCTGCCATTGCTGCACTGGCTCAGTACGGAGCTTCCTGCCCGCGCGGGCCCCCTGGCCGCTGCAGGGTTGCCGGCACAGCCCGCGTTCACACGCCCGCTCAGGTGTGCTGACCGCCCTGCCGGCCACCCAAGGGCCCTGCACAGCCTGAGCTCCTGCAAGCTGCCGCCCCACCCCCACCCCGGTGCCTCTGACAGCCGGTCGCCAGCTCGGCCCTCCTTCCCATCGGCCTCTGTCATGCCCACACAGCACGTGCCGCTGTCGGAGCGGCTCTGGCCCCCAGGGCACGGCCCACTCAGCTGCCAGGTGCCGCAGTGCGCACAGGTGCCGTGCCGCCCACCGTCCCCGCGCCATGGGATCGGCGAAGCCCCTAGCATTTAAAAGAAAAGGGGACAAGCTTCCTCTGCGTCTGGCAACAGGATGTCACTGTGGTTGAATCACACGCCCTGGGACCCTTGTCCTGAGGCCACACTCCCTCCTCCTGTGTCCCTGGGCACCTCTCTCGGCTCCGAGCCAGCAGGCGAGACCCACTTGTCATGGCAGAGGCTGACCCAAGAGAAAAGTGGGGACACCTGCTTCTGGATCTCCCTCGTCTTCACCACGTTTTTAATGAGGAGACAACATGAAATTCTTCCTCTTGGTGCTCGAGGCCGAGAGGCGGTGGTCACCGGGGTTTGCCGGCTGGAAAGGAGTCGCTTGTTTGATCTGCTTCCTGTGGCTCTTCCCGCTCCGAGAGGCTGTGGCCGGGCTTGGGGCCGACCCCGCGGTGCAGAGGGAAGGAGCACTGGGCAGCTTTCGGGACCGTGGGGTGTCCCCGCCCCCTCCCGTCACTGTGCTGGGTCCCACGGGTGAGGATGCGGCTGTCCCTCGCCAGCCTGGAAACGCGGCCGGTGCGCCTGCCGGCAGCCCTGAGTGCTCTCGCCTTCCGTCAGCCTGACGTGCTTGCCGTCGCTCATGTGTCAGCACGAGGGACGGGCCGTGTGGAGCGAGCCGGAGCGCAGGGTGTGATGGCCCGAAGGCCACGACCCCGATCGGCTCAGCCCCGGGCCCCGTGGCCTTTTCGCTGAGCCCGGGCGTCCCAGGGCCTGGGAGGAAGGCGTCGTCTCTGAACGCTGGGGTGCGTCCGGCCCGGAGGAGAAGAGAACTACTCGCAAGGCTGAACTAAACCATTCACAACTTTCTACATATAGACTGTAGTCCTTTTCGTCTCTAAAACCTTCAGCTTTTGTAATTTTTTATCTTAATTTCACTGTTACTCTCAATTATTGTCTTTTTTATTGAGATATTGGAGAAGCAGGAGATAGTTGTGCCTCATCTATTATTGCAAAAATGTAACAATAAACTTCCTCAAAACAAGATGCTTTTCTCGCGGTGGTACTGTTGACACACGAGGCCACGTGGAGGGTTTCTGCTGAGGTTTTCTAACTGTTCCCTGGGAACCTGGTCCCCAGCCGCTGAGCTCCAGCTTCAGGGCTTACAGAGCACGCTAGCGTCCCTCTCCTTGTCAGCTTTCTTACTTCTCAGATAAGGGAAAATGAGTTGGGTTATTGTAACTCCGAAATCAGAAGCTCATCTTGAGACAGGGCTATTGGTTGTGACCGACAGACGCAGGGATCCTGGGACAGACACTCACGTGGGGTGTGAAGTGACGGCCCCACCGGAACAGCGTGTCTGCGTGACAGTGCGTGGCTGCCACGTGGCGCCCAGATGGGCCCTCCTGCAGGGGTCCGGCTTCTGATTCCACCACCAGCCATGACTTGCCTGGGCCACTAAGAGGCAGAACACACGCGGGAGGGTGTGCGTGGGCTCCAGCCCCACCTGGGCCGCGTGGCAGGTGGGTGCGCCCACGTGTGCCCGGACCGGGCATGTGGAGCTTCCTGGTCGGGCCCCGCTGACCACAGGCCAGGGGAGACCACTCACCAGAGGTGCTGGCGTGGTGGGCGCACCAAGAATGGCCCGGCGCTGAGCACACCGTGGAGCTTGCAGGGACACCACGTTGGCCTCGGCTGAGAGGGGACGCGGAAGCTTCGCGTTGGGCCGGCGGTCGGCCAGCTGGAGGTGGCCCAGTGCGGTGGAGCCGAGTGTGTGGATGAAAATGCTGGAGGGGGGCGGGGCAGGGCACAGCCGACCGGGTGGCCTCACATGGAACCAGCGGGGCTGGCTTCACTTCCGGTCAGTTTGCTGAGAGCCTAGGGTTGCTGCCGCGCGGTGGGACAGGGCCTGGCCTTGCTGACCCTCGGGGGGCCTTTCTTATGGCAGCTGACGAGCACGTCCCCGGATCACCCTGGTCATCAGTGAGGTGGGGGATGGAACGGGACACGGGGTGGAGGGGTCTCGGAAACAACCCCGGACAGAGCGTGTTTTCGTGGGCCTCTGCGCCCAGAAGCCGTGTCCGAGCGTGAGCCTCCGCCGTTTGGGCGCCCTCATCGCCACTAGCCATTCCCCGCAGGTGGCATGGGTTTGGGTTTCCACAGCTCCCCCGGGGATGCAGGAGGTGCTTCCTGGCCTATTCCACAGCCTGCTGTCCTGAGGGCCACAGATCGGCTTCCCTGGGTCTCCTTGAAGCGAGTCCCCTGCATGTTCCGTCTCCCCATAGGGACAGGACTGATCGGGCTCCATGCAAGACCCGCAGACCGGACACGGGGACAGGTGGCCCAGAGCAGGCCACTGGCTTGGGAGCCTCCGCCGGTCCTCCAGGTACGGACTCCTGCTGGGACTCACCCTCTGAGCAGACAAGACCATGATCCCCAGCAGCTTGGGCTGTGGACATTGGCACCTTCGCCTGAGCGCTGCCACCCACCTAGCCCCTGGGGCCTCCGGGGAGCCTGAGGGAGGGGGCAGCAACCCAGCCTGCAGGTCAGATCAGCACCGGGGGATGGGCTGCCCAGGCATAGTCTGAAGGAAGACCCAGAACACGGGCTGAGCAGAGCCAGTGAGGCCTGACCATCAGCCCCGCCACTTTGCAGCCGCGGGCAGAGCACCAGCCCAGTCCGGGCCTGCTCAGCCATAACCAAAGGGCACCAGACGGCAGGGCGGCTTTGAGCACCAAGGCTGACTGACCTGCGTCAGGAGCCCCTGGGACGGAGCAGGGCCTGCCCAGGGCGGAGGGCACTCGCAGGGAAGGTCGCCCAGCCACAGCGGCTCCCCATGGACCTGCTGAGTGTGCGCGTGTCCCCACAGCGCTGCGGCCTCTCCTTTGAACTTGGCGGGATCTAAACTTGTGCTCATAGTTGTAGCCTCAGCTGCTCAGCTCAGCCAGTGTGTGTCTGTTTTTTCCTTTAAGCCCTTTTGGAGATTTGTCTCCTCCCAGAAAAGTCTGGGACGCCCCACGGGCCAACATCCCCGGGACCGCGTCCCTGCTCCCTGCCCCGCGCTCTGGAACTGCAGCGAGGCTGGGAGGCCACCCGGTCCGCAGGGCTGCTATGGGGTGGGGGCAGGGGCAGGGAGGGTTCGGGATTGTCCTGCCACCTCTGCCAATGCCTAGGGGAGGAAGAGGGCGGACTGAGAGGCCGGGAAGCGGGGCATCAGGGCTGCCAGAGGATGGGTCTGTCGCCTGCCCATCCCCTTTCATCGAGACGTGGTTTTGGGGGGTGTGGAAGTTCTCAGGGCACGCTGGAGCAGCAACCTCAGTGTCGTGACCGCGGAGCATTCTTAGCTCTGCCCAGGCCCCTTGGCCCGGCGCCCTCGCCCCGTGTGCGAGCCCAGGGACCTGCGCTGCCACTGGCGGGGACTTGGGACAGAGGAGGAGCTGGGAGGCTGTTGTTGTCTCAGCACATTTACAGAATCTCGGTCCCGAAATTGTTCTTTCCAGACGTCCTCCCATCAGCCTCTGCAGCTGCACGGGGAGGCGGGTGGGGCCAGGAGGAGGCTCTGCTGTCAGGCTCGTCCCTGCCCACTTGAGAATGCTTTTCTGGGACACTCGTCACAGCTGAGGGCCAAGGGCCACAGGCACAGATAGCTGTGCTGAGAAGGGGGCCCTCACCGCCCCCCGGGACCCTTGCACTCCCTCCCTCAGGTCCCCGACACACAACCAGATCATTTGAGTGCGGAGAACATTTCAGACGAGGGCGTGGAAGGGCTTCTGCTGCAAACATACTCACCGTTCTTAAGTTACCGCCATGCGGTGGCCGCCACCACCTCTCAGTCTAGCAGCGTGGAGGCCTCACGGAGGGACACCGCGTGAGACGGCACCAGTCCTTGTCCCCGTGGGGGCGCGCCTGCAGCCCTCAGGTGGTCGGCTCTGGCTCCTGGGGACATCCCCCTGCTCAGAGTGGCCACATAAAAATCCTAAACAAAGTTTTGAGTGAGAAAAGGAACCACACTCACTCAAATCTCCTGATAACCGTACCTTGTTGTGAAGATGAGTCTCTTGCTGGAGATGGAAGATCAGAAAACAGGCCCATTTAGGTCGCGGGGTCATGGCCAGTCCAAGCGGGTGTCCGTCTCGCCTGCGCTCCCCACCCTCCCGCGAGCCTCGTGGGCCTCTGTGCCCGCCGTTCTGGAGTGTGGCGGACACAGCACCCTCGGACGCCCGGCCTGGACAGGAAAACGCGCCCCCTGTGTGTGTCTCGGATACGGCGAGGAAGCCCTGGCCACGGGACACCCCTCCGGACGCAGATGCTGCAGCCACGCTCTGCCCGCCTCTGTGCAGGCTCCCCAGCGAGAGATCGCAGGGGTTTCAGCCACTCAACTTGGGGGAGTTTGTGGCACTGATAGATCCCAGGCCCTGACCTCCTTCCAGTCCCCACGTCACCCTCCTGGAGGTCCACCCTGCTCACTTCAGCAGAGCCCACTCATCGTCTTGTTCCCGTCTTCCAGGAGTCGCCGTTGGGTCAAAAGAGCTGCATCTTTGCTCCCGGGCGTCCACACGTACCCAGTCTGTGCGCCCTCCTAGGACGGCTCTGGGCTCCTGCCTGGTGTCACCAGGACACCTCAGGCTTGGGGGGTGGGGGTCCTCCTACTGCAAGGCTTTCATTTTGTGCTGTTTGCTAGAAGGCCCCCCAAACTATGTGAGCTGCCGCCTTCCACATGGGAAAGCAGCCCGCCCCGCCCCTCATGCAACAGGACTTGGGCTTGGGACCCGCTGCGGGGGGCCTGGCAGGTGGGTACATCGTGGTTCCCTGCTGAAGGGGCAGGGACAGAACTAGACCAACGTCAGGGCAGACAGAGGGGCCTCGGCGGATCCCAGGCCACCTTGCCCGACAGCCGCCTCTCCTGCAGCAGCATCCCAGGACAGGACACGCCTTGGGCGCGGGCTCGGCGGGCAGCGGCTGGCCAGAGCTGCCACAGACACGCCCGCACCCACGTGAAGCCCAAAGGACCAGACTGCTGTCGGCACGGCAGAAAATGACCCTTTCTGTGGGGGGAGGGACCCTGCAGACAGAAACAAACCCTCCTGGTCCCCTCCCAGGGGAGACCCCGGTTATGGGCCTCGGGAGCGAGTGGACAGTCAGGGACCCCGCCATAGACACTAAGGGACGCCCGGGCCCAGAGACTCCCGCCACCATGGAGTCCTGGCAGAGGCCGGCCGCCCTGCAAGGCGGGGTGAGGCCTGCGTGAACGGCCAGCAGGACGGGCTGGAAGAGCCGCCTGAACCATGTTCCTCGGCTTCCTAGGGACCCTCCTGACCTGTCCTCCGCCTCTCAGCGGCAGGGAGAAGAGCTGGCCTCTCCCTCAGGGAGGACAGTGTGTTCCTGGCATCTCGCACAGCCCTGCGGCACCTCTGCCATGGGCCAGGTCCTGCCTGGCCACCGGAGCCTCCCCACAAACACCTCCCAGTGCGCTTAGGCATCCACGGCTTCGTCTGCCCACGCCAGCTTCTCCTCCGCCACCTCCGTCTCCGGGTGCTCATCGCCAGCCACCTCCCGTGCTCTGTGACAGCCGCCACCATGGTTCCCAGCTGCAGTGGCCCTCCGAGGCCGCCAGGGACCCCAGCCCATCCTCAGGCTCCAGCTCTGCCATGACAGCAGGGGTCCACGCGGCAGCTGTGAGGGCACGACAGGCTGGTGCCAGGCTCAGAGTCACCCTCGCAGCACTAGCCTGAGGCAGCGCTGCGGGGCCGGTGTCCTCCCACGCCTCCCGGCTGGGCCTCCTCAGCCCCACCACTGCTTGCGTCCAGGCGTCAAGTGCTTGGGACGGAGGAAACACAGGTGGCTTTCTCTGTATGGTCACCAGCCAGCCAGGGAGCCCCTACCTAAGGGGACCCACTGTCCCCAGCCGAGTCCTGACAGGCGCCCTCTCGGGACCGGGGTAGACGTGGCCGCTCACTAGAGCGGCTGCCCCACCTGATATTTATTCCAAGTTAAATCACGCAGAGCTAATGATTCAACTTCACAATCATAGTAAAAGCAAAAGGGAGTCAGTACTCAAAGGCTCGTCACTTCTATGTTTGCTGCCTTTGCTCTGATGCTGTTCTGCACGTCCCCTCGGCCCCGTCTGCATGGGGCACACACACCAGTGCTGGGCTGCTGAGTGCGCTGCCCCCCTGCCCCCTGTGACCGTGGAAACCAGCTGCGTCCACGAATAAGGGCCTTTTGTTTAGAGGGCGCTACCAGTCAGTACAGCGCTGCCTGGTGACAGCAGATGGCAGAAACCTCTCCTGGCCAGGCCCTGGCCATCATTCTGTCACCTTCCTGAGTCCTCAGGTGCTGTCCCAGTGACCAGTCAGCATTGATGGCCAGGATTGACCAGCGCTCCAGGGACCATGGGAGCAGCTTCCCTCCTACAGCAAGGCTGGGTGCCCTGCCCTCCGCAGGGCCTCCAAGAGACCCGTCCTCAGAGGCTCATGGCTGTGGATGACGCCCCAGGGAGAAAAGGCCTGAAGTTTCAGGGTGGGAAGGGGGGACAGGGACTTTCCCGGTTAGGGGACAGAGGAGGCAGGCTTCCTGGCTGGGATGGGAAAGGAAAGGCCTGAGGAAGGACGAAACCAAGAGCCCAGCGTTTTTTGTAGCCCCAAGCTGGCCTCCCTTCATGTCACGCTAAGAGGGTACTGCATGTGACAGAAGCCAGCCTTGGGGACACCGATGACTGCACCACTCCACCTGCACAATAGCTCGGGGCCGCACTGCTGGGGAGGTGCTAGGACCCAGCGTCCACGCAGCCTGGCTGCCCCGGTCCCCCTCCCCCTGCTCCTTGTATTGAGATGGCCAGCCCCCAAGTTTGGGGCCTCAAAGTGAGATGGTCACTCAGCCCAGGGACTCCGATTCTGACAGCCTCGTGCCTGAGTCCAGCGGCTGGACCGTCTGTCACAAAACCACGCGCTCAGCGGCACTGCCTCCCAGCGAGGAGGTGGCCTTCTGGGACCACCAATGCAGCGGGACTCATGCAGTGCTTTTGGCTAAAACGTCTGGTCTCAAAAGGAAGCCAAAGCTATCTCATTGATAGGCTTTCGCCTTTATTCAAATGAAAACTTTTTAAACGGTGTGCCTTTATCCAGAGGCGGCTTTCAAGAAACAATAAACGCCGTCTGCTTTTGAACTCGGGCAGCGGCGTCCTTTCTGCGGTCGGAACGGCCCTCCCTGCAGTGCCCGGTGCCGCCAGCAGAGGGCAGCACGGCCGCGCCCACTCGGGTCCTGCCCCCTCCTCGGGGCGTCAGTGAGCCCTGCGGGGGAGACCACGCCGTCGCCACGACGCGGGGGAGGCCCCTTCGTGCTGCAAGAACCCAGGTGAGTCGGGGGCCCATGTCAGGGCCCGGGCGGGCAGCCATGGGGGGCAGCTCGGCCTGTTCCCCCGGCCACCCGCTGTCGTTGCTCACGTAGGTCACTCGGTCACTCAGCGGACCTGTGCCGGCTGCAGAGCTGCCTGGGACGCGGGCCTGGCTCGTGCGGCGCTCAGGGGCGCGCCCCGAGACTGCTCTGTTGTCCCCAGCACCGCGGAAGGTCCACCTCCGAGGAGGCCGGCTCCACGGATGGATGCTGGGCCCGCTCTGGGGTGGCCCGACTGAGAGGGGCCCCGTCCCCGCCCTGCGCGAGCCACCGGCGCCCTACTTCCCCGCTGGGCATCCAGCCCGTCCCCCGCGCAGTGAAAGGGGACAGCCTGCTACGCTGTGAAATCTGCATAGCAACAGCGCTGCTGTTCAGCTGCTGTACGCTGATTGGACGGACCAGCCCAAGTACATTCTGATTGGTCGCTGCCGTTTTGCCCAATTCCTGCTCAGAGTCGGTGTGAAATAAAGGTACACGAGTCAGGGCCAGTCCTGCGCAAGAGCGGGGATCGGGGGTATAGGAAAGACCACCCCGACTGAAGCTGACCCCGAAGGGCTGTCCTCGGAGGTAGGAATGCAGCGGAATTAAACCTCCCGCCCACTCTGCTCATACCCGGGGGGCACAGGACGGACCCGCGCTAGGGCTGCAAAGCCAGTTCTCGGGGCGTCGGGGCTACGGACTCGAGCCCCCGGGATGTGTGCCCTGGGTGGGCGGTGCACCTGCATCCTGGGGCCCCCCACTGAGCTCCTTCCTAGAAAAGTCCCCTAGAAGTCAGTTTTTCAGAGGCAGCGGGCAGCACACACGCAAAGGTGGCTGAGGCCCTGCCGAAGCTGCTCCACTGGGGGGCCTATTGCGCACGCGGTACCCCGGGGTGCTCCCTTCACCCTCCCACGCATCCCGAGGCTCCTCCAACCCCACCGCCCTTCGTGATCGCCATTGAGAATTCTTATTGCACGTTGTTGGACTCGTTACTTTGCTGATGGCTTTTCCACCTGTGAGCACAGATGCTCCCGTTTTCTCAGACTGGCTTTGTCTGGGCTTGGTTTGGGGTGATGCTGGCCTCCAGTGAGTCAGGAAACACACCCCCTGCGTCTACCCACCACCACCACCAGAAGCCATTGCAAAGAACGGGTACAATTTTGGGCCGGTGCTCTGTTTTGGAAGGTGATTCATTATTGATTCCTTTTAATAGCAACAGGTCTGCCCACATTTTCTTTCTTGTGTGGGTTCTGGCAGCGCGAGCCTTGTGACAAATGGGTCCGTGCGCCTCGGTTATCAATGCTGTGGGCCAAGGTGTCCATAGGGACCTTCAGTGCCCACAGGAACGGATGTCCCCTCTGCATTCCTTACGCAGGTCCTGTCTGCCCCCTTCTTTCTAGTGTGGCTAGAGGCATACCAGGGTATTGACCCAAGAACCAGGCGTGTGGTTTAGCTGATTCTATTGATTTTATTTTCCATTTGATTTCTGCTCCAATTTGTACTATTTTTCTTCTGCTTACTTCGGGTTTAATTTGGTCATCTTCCACCTTCCCCGAAATGAAAGCTTACTGATCTTAGATGTTTTTCTTTTAACGTTAGCATTCAATGCTACAGATTCCCTCTAAGCACAAGTTCTGCTGGGCCCCATGATTATAAGTTGTATTTCCATTTGGTGCAAAGATTTTTTTATAAGAGGCAACTTTTTATTTTTAGGGGGAGGGGAAGGGAGGGAAAGAAGCATTGATGTGTGGTTGCCTCTTGCGTGCCTCCAACCGGGGACCCAGCCTGCAGCGCAGGCATGTGCCCTGACTGGGAATTGAACCGGAGACCCTCTGGTTCACAGGCCAGCGCTCAGTCCCCTGAGACGCCCCAGCCGGGGCCAATTCAAAGATTTTAAAGTTTCTCTTCATGCTTCTTTTCAGACCGTGCCGGGTGTTTAGAACACCAGCACGTTTACCTTCGGGAGGCAAATGGCAGACAGGGCAACAGGTGCCGAGAGCAGGTGGCCGCCCAAGCTCACGATGCCCGGGCCAGCAGAGCCAGGGCTGGGGCACCTGCTCGGCCCCTGGGGACAGGCCTGGACCGCAGCTCTCCCACATGGTCACACCCGCGGCCCTACCTGCCTGTTGAGGCGCTGAGCTTTGAGTCATTACAAACTTGCGATGATTATGGGATTCAGAGGCTGGATACCCAGCCTTTGTTGGACCTGGGGTCACTATCAGGAGGAGCTTGGGTTGAAAGCCGGACACTCTCCTGCCAGAGGAGACCCCATGCCCAGGAAGGGGCGGCTACACCACAGGGGGACGCTCCCCGCTCCCCGAGAACACTGACTCAGTGGCCCTGTCAGATGTCATTTATTTTCAGTAGAAAACGCCACTGGAACAATACACTGGGACGCGTGACGCTGGGCCTGGCTTCCCTGAGGGTCCCTTGTGCAGCCAGGCCGAGCTGGCCCTGAGGGAGGGACGAGGCCAGCGGCAGGGGTCCGGGGATCGCCGCAGGGCGGCCTCAGTAGCAATCAGCCTCATTGTCCCCGAGGACACTCACGGTGGCCAGCATGTCCTGCAGAAGTGACTGGGGGCTCCTCTCCACGTGGTCGCTGCTCTCAGCCAGCGCCCTCCTGAGGCCCTCCAGGTCCAGGGACCTCAGCACGGCCATCGCCGCCTCGGGCCCCAGGGGCCCCAGGGGCTGGCCCTGCTCGCCTGCCCGCCACCTCTGCAGGGTGGCCTCCACGGAGGCCACATCGGGGCTGCCCTCCGCCTCCTGCGGGCCGTCGTAGGGGGCAGCCCGGTCCCGCAGGAAGAGGAGGAGGTCACAGGACTTCTGGGCCACTGGCCGGTCACAGTCGAACAGTGCTCGGAATGCAAACTCAAAGAGCTCCACCCGGCAGAGCACCCGCAGGGCCTCGGCCAGGTGGCCAGAGGGCACCCCCACGGGGGGCGCCACAGCATAGGGACAGTGGGCGCCGGGCTGACCCAGGGTCTGAGCCAGGAAGACCAGCGCCAGCTCCAGGCCCTGGGCCCGGACCTCCCAGTCCAGGTCCCGGCCGGCCACCTGGAGCACCCTGGTCACAAAGCGCTCTGTGTCCTCGGCCACCTCAGCGTGGCCGTCCCTCAGCCAAGCAGTGAAGACGTGCATGACGGCCCTCCGGGGGAAACCCTCCGAGTCTGCAGTGAGGATGTGCAGGAGGTCCGGGAGCAGGCTCTTCTGGGGGACAGGGGAGGGGTGGGAGCAGCTGCAGGGCGGGGCTAAGCAGGGCACCCCACAACCTCCACGGGCTTGGCTGTCAACTGGGGGTGACCGCAGCCAAGTGACATGCTGCGACACTGAGTGGCAGATTCCGGGGACACGCCCCACAGAGCCCTTGCTGGGCGGACCGCGCAGCCCAGGGTCTGCCGCCTCCTACCTGCGGGCCTCCTGGGCGCGTGGGGCCGGCGCGGGCCGCATGCAGCCCCTGGCTGGACAGCAGTCCCACAGCGGCCACCGCGCTGGCTCGGACGTAGCTCTCAGGGTCTTGCAGCAGCTGCTCAGCGAGCGCAGGCACCTCGGAGGCCAGGAGCGCGTGTCTGAAGCCGGCCTGTCCTGGGTGCGAGCGCCACAGCCCGCTGTGAGCAGGGGCCGGCCGCAGCCGCGCTCCCCCCGCCGGGGCGGCCGACGTGGCGCACTCACCTGCCCAGTGCCGGGTCAGCTGGGTCAGGAACTCGAGGCCCGAGTCCCTCACCTCCCAGCAGGGGCTGCACAGGCGCTTCTGCAGCACAGGGAGAAGCTCTGGGGCGGGGGGGCGGGTCAGAGTGGCCCAGCCGCCCGCCGCCCTGTCCCGCCCGCTGCTCCTCGGCGCCCTGGGGGGGGCCGGTTACCTCCGAGAAACAGCCGGGCGTGGGGCTCCAGGTCGCCACAGCGGAGGGGCTGGGCCGAGCTCAGCAGCCACCTGAGCGTGGCCTGGAAGGCCTTCTTCAGAACCTGGGGCGGCAGAGGGGACTGCAGAGCCGGGAGGGGGCCGCCGCCGGGCCCACCCCACCCCGTGCTCGGCCCCCTGGGCGGGGGATGGGACACCGGAGAGGCAACACTGGGCTCCTTCGGTGAGACCGAAGCTTCCGGAAGCAGCAGCCCCGGCCCCCAGGGCACTGGGGACCACCAGGGCGCCTTTGCCTTAGGCCTCAGGAACTGGGAGGCCCTTGTCCAGTCTCCCGCCGCCGCTCGGTGGCCTGCGTGGCACTCACTCGCCACCCATGCGGCCCGGCCTAACCGTGGGGCCAGGAAACACCTGGATGCCAAGCACGGGCCCACCTGGCTCCCGGTCACCTCTCCCGTCGAGAAGCCCGGACCTGCCCCTCCTCCACGGCCCAGCGCGCCCCGGCACTCAGCCTCCGGCCTTCAGGCCCTGTCCCTCCAAACGCGCCTGAGAAGGGGCTCTGGCCCCATTGAAGGCCGGCGGGGCCCCCCATCCCCTGCCCCCCAACACCACAGGCCTGTACCGTGGGGCTGGAGTCGGGGCTCCTGAGGTAATCCAGCAGGACGGCAAACACCTGTGCCACCGGCTCTTGGGGTCCTGAGACAGACGTGGAGGGTGAAAGCCCGCCCTCCAGCCGGGGCCGCCCCACCAGGGGAGGTCAGTCCGGGGGAGCAGGGACGGAACCCCCGTGCCTGAGTCCCATCCCAGAGACAACAGGCATCTGAGCAGCAAGGAAAGGGGGGCTCACGGGGTGCGCAGGGCCACATAGCCCGGTCGAGCGAGAGCGAGCCTTCTCACTCACCTGTGCCCTGAGACAGCGTCCCCAGGAAGTCCAGCGCCGCTCGCTGGACCCGGACGCAGCCAGCCAGCATCCCGCAGAGGCGGCTGCCCGTGTCAGAGGCAGGCACCGCGGCACCACTGCAGCACTGCAGGACGGTCACCGCGGCCCCGAGCAGGGCGGCCTGGGGCCAGGGCGCAGGGCGCTGCGGCTGGGGGGGCGGGGTGAGGGTCAGCGCAGCACGCGTCTGCGGCCCGCCGTGGGGCCCGGCCCGCCCCGCCCCGCACCTACCGCGGCCTGCAGCAGCTCCAGGTGGGCCAGCGTCTGGCACAGCAGCCCCGCGCAGGCCGGCCGGGAGCCCAGGAGCACACGCACCGCCGCCGAGTCCCCCGCCGGCCCGACCGGCCAGTCTGCAGGCGGAACCGGACACAGGTCCCAGTGAGCGGGCGCGTCCCCAGCAGCCGCCGCCGGCCTTGCCGCTGGTGATGAGCCCCTCGGACGGCTGGTCTGGGATGACACCAGCCGACCAGGGCTGGGGTCTGAGCCCGTCTGCAGGGCTCCTGGGCAGTCGAGTGCCTGCTGTCCCACAGCCCGTTCCTGGGTCGGCTCCCACTGTCGCAGAGGCTCATCGGTGCACGGGACGCGGCCCAGGTGGCACACCTGCGTTCCCTTTCTACCCTCAACCCACCATGTGGCTGACACGCCAAGTTACAGAACCCAGACGGATCTGGGCGGACGAGTGCCAGGCCGTGCGCCTATTCTGCTCCGGAACCACCACCCTGCCAAGGCCCAGGGCCGGGAAGAAAGACTGACTGCTCTGGGGCCACCCCAAGTTGGGGAAGCGAGTACCCCGCTGCCCACCAGCCTGCCCTGACCCAAGGGTCGCATTCTTCCGCGCCAGCCTGCCCTTCCCAAGTGGCGTACCTGGGGGCCCAGGGGCCTGGGCAGTGGCTTTCAGGACACAGGCCAGGGGCTGGAGAAGGACATCAAAGGCCTGTGTCCTCAGTGCCTGTGGACTGAGGACCAAGGACAAGGTCAGCACTGCCCCCCGACCCCACGGCAAGCCGGCTGCCCTTGTCACAACCTCGGGGACCGGGGCGCAGGGCCAGTGCCCACATCTGGACCCCAGTACCCACCCCGGGGTGTGCACACGATGGTGGCCCAGGACCCTCCACCTGAGGCTGCTGGGAGGAGCAGAAGGCCCCGGATTGAGTGAGCCCTGAACACAAGCCCAGCCCAGCTCTGGACAGAGAAGCCCCGAGACCCTGTTTTATCTCTGGAGAGCCTGTAAAGCTTCTGCTGTAAAAAGCTGCTCTGTGTGTAAAGGAGGTGCAGAGCTGCAGCCACACCACTGCCTCAGCAACAGCCCTCGTGCTGCCTGCCACGGGCTGCGGGCCACGCACTGCCCTCCACATGCTGCCCACCAGGCCCTGAAGGGCAGCCTCTGACTGTCCTCTGCTTCCAGAGTCCCTGGAGCCCCCTGACCACAAAGGCACACTGAGGCCCCACCTGCCTCACACCACCAACCCCGTGCTCACCAATCCGGAAGGTTCAGGACCCCCAGAGCCAGAGGCCCTGCCTGAGTGGGGCTGAGACGGCCCAGAGTCCGCGCCAGCATCTCCCACAGGTCACAGTCGGGACTCAGCACAGGGGAACTGCAAAAGGAACCCCAGACAAAGTTATTCCTGTCCTGCCACCATAGCCCACACGGTACCCGGGGAGCCTGCCACGCCCCGCGCTGGGTGTGCCCTGCAGAGATGGACGGTCCTTGCCCAGCATGCAGCTGCCAGACCCCTCTGGTGCTCCCGCTACTAGAGGCAGCGCTCGTGGGGCGCGAACGAGCCGCGGCCCAGGCGTAAGCGCCGCCCTAAGGCTCCCCGAGGGGGCAAGCGCCCCACCCCCCCACCCCGCGCTGCACCCAGGGACCTGACCGGGCCACGCTGAGGAGGAGATCCACCAGCGAGTGTGCGGCTGGGACGGGGTCTTTCTCGAGCAGACAGGCCACGAGGGGACTCAGCCGCACCCAAAGGACTTGCGTCCAAGGGCTGTGGCAGTGCCCAAAGGTGGTGGTCAGGACATTCAGGGCCTGCGTGACCCGCGGGGTGGCCGTGGAGCACAGGGACTCTTCGAGGTGGTCCACAATCCTCTGGGCGTGCGTGGGCCAGTCACACGCCTGTGGGCTGGGCTGTCCCTCGGCGTGGCCTCGCATGCACAGACTCAGGATGTGCGCCAGGAGCTGCCCGGCCGCCGAGGCCACGAACAGGCTGCGGTCTCCCTGCAGGGAGAAGATGGTGTCCAGGGCACCTGCGGAGGGAGCGGGAAGCGGGGTCAGCTGGGACAGGGCGCACAGGAGACCCGAGCGGCCATCATGTGAGCGGCTTTCATCAGCAGCCAGAGCCACAAGGGAAGGCTGAGCACCACCAGCTGCCCGAGGGGCCACTGGAGGCCCAGCCGCCTCTGCTCAGACGCCAAGGAGCTAGAGCTGGGCACCGGGCTGGTGTGCCTCAGTGGGCAGGCAGTATCCCACAAACTGAAAGGTCGCCAGCCCAATTCCCGGTCGGGCACACGCGTAGGTTGCAGGCCGGGTCCCCGGTTGGGGGCGTGCAAGAGGCAGCCACACACTGACGCTTCCTCTCCCTCTCTCTAAGAAGCGGAGCTGCAGTTTTGTGGGGTGACCAGCACTGTTTCCTACCAGGGCTTCACACCCACAGGAGCCTCTGACTCCTCCCAGCTTGTTTCAAAGCCACCCCAGCCGCTGGGTCTCCCGCTCTCTAGGGGCCTCTAACCCCCTGATCACCTCTGCTCTTCACGACGGCCCCCTGACATCACAGCCACTTGCAGAGAAGAGAGGCCCAGTGAGGCGCAGAAACCGCCCTGGGGCCACGCAGCCGGGAGGCCGGCAGGTGGAGGGGGGCACTCACCACAGTCGTCCAGCAAGCGCAGGGCGCTGCGGTGCCGCGCCAGGGCACGGAGGCCCTGGATCCAGCCGCTGCGCACAGTGGGCGCCGTCCAGGCCGCCCGGCCCAGGGGGCCCGCCTCCCCGAAGAGCCCGGGCAGCAGCGCCTCCTGCTGGAGTGCAGAGGAATGGTGAGCGGGCGGGGCTCCCGGGGCGGCGGACCTGCGGGGCTCCCGGGGCAGCGGACCTGCGGGTCTACCGAGCGCGCCCCAGGGCCGCCCTGCTCCCAGGAGGTGGACAGGGGCCCCCAGGGCCCCGTTTCCAGCAGAGGGTCATCGGTCTCGTCCGTTTCCTTTAGACGCGCTCCCGTCAAAGCAGCACCCCCAGCATCACCTCCAAAGGCCTGGCTCTGACGATGACATTCTGTGCCCGGAGGCCCCTGTGGGCTCCCCAGCCTGCTGACCTCCTGACCCTGACTGGTGGGGTCCACACGTCCCCCACCCAGATGCCCCCGCACAGCCAGTGTGTCAGGCCTGTTCCCTGCGCCCATCAAACTCTTTACAAGACATGGGCAGGGGGGCAAACCCCATTCCGGAGACTTAGGGCCAGTGACAGCCACCCCTTTTAAGCACCTGCAGAGAAGAAAGATGGCCCCTCTCAGTGGCCACGGGGGTGGAGGACCCAGCTCACCTGAAGGTACTGGAAACATTCTTCCTGGGCTGCCAGCAGGCCGGCGAGGCGCAGAGAGAAGGCCAGGACCCCGGGGCTCAGGCCCTGGGGCTTCAGCACCCGGAACAGCAGCTCCACCAGGCAGGGACTGTCCTCTAACAGCAGCAGGCTGGACCCTGGACACAGGCCGGCCGGGGAGCGTGTCATCAGGGGCACGGTGCTGCGCGGCCTCAAGAGGACCCCTTCCCCGGCACTCCCAGGCCCTTCCCGCCAGCCTTCAGGTTTCACGGTCAGCGGGGGGCACACGTTTGCAGCCATTAGAACGGAGGATTCATGTCTTAATTCAGCGTGCGGAGCACACCACAAAGCCAGCGCCTCAACGCAGGCAGGGGGTGCGGGCAGAACCCCAAATGGCCAAAACCACTAAAGAGATGTTCTGTCTCGCTGATTGTGGAAAAGACGCGCAGGTTCCAGCAGGAGGCCCCTTCCCTCCCATCACACACTTTTTCTCCGACTGCACACACCGGACGCAGCAAGCCCAGGGCGACAGCCAGTCCTGCCCAGACCCGGCCCCGGAAACCCTGCGCTCGCCCACGCCGCACCTCGTCCCTGGGGAGGGGCCCGGCTGCGAGGCCTTCCCCACCCGGCGCTTCCCTGGGCCCAGGACACCCCGTGTGCACAGCGGGAAGGCCCCAAGCAGCGAGGAGAACTAAGGATTTTAGCCAAAACAGACTCAAAACACCCGGCAGCAGCAACACAGAAGAGGGCGCCGGGCTGCAGCACGGGCGCCAGGCCCCTCAGACCCTCTGAACAGAGGACGGAGATCCCAATGCACGTGACGCTCTCAGCCAGTCCGCGCGCGTGCGGGCGGCCACTAAAGAACATGCATGGAACACGCGACATCAAAGCCAGGAGAACGCTGAGAACACGGAAGCGTTACCAGTCCCGTGCAGGGCAGAGGAACGAGGAAAAGGAAGCCCAGGCAGACGTGGGGAAAATACTACAGAATGTGGTGGAAACAGGTTCAAATATGACGGTGAGCTCCTCAAATGAAGCAGATTCAGCTCTGCCGAAGTGCGGCTCGGGCCGCATTAGGAGCCGTAGGCCAGCGCCGTCCTGCCGACGGGGGACGGAGACGCACGGGCCTGCCCACGGCAGGCGGCGAAGGGACGGGGGCCAATTCTGAGCTCAGAACAGCCGGTGCCGCGAGGGCGAAGGCGACAGAACGAACCTCGAAGCAAAGTCCTTGTGAAAAGAGACAAATCCCAGGAGACACGTGACGGTCTACGCCCGCTGACACCCACTTCCAGGTACGGAAAGGAAAAGGCTTCCAAAGGAAAGAGGTCGAACCCGCAGCCCTGGCGGGACACTGCCACCTCTGCAGCAACGGCTAAGCAGACGAGCGGCCAGAACGCGGGCCACCGGGCCGGGGGACAGGCGTGGGGCTGCGCAGACGGACAGCTGGGAGGCCTGAGGGCAGGCTGGGGGCGGAGGGCCGCCTACTCCCAGGCTCCTTCTGGGGGGTCCAAATGTTGCAGAACTACAGACTGCGGAGACCCTGTAAACCTAAAAGCCACCGAATTGTGCGCGTTAAACGGGTCGGCTGCATGATATGTAAACTGTATTTCAATAAAGATGCTCAAAACTATGCTTTAAAAATTTGTCTACAAACTAGGCCACAGCGGAGTCCGCCGAGCAGGAGCCACGGCTGCCCGCGCAGCAGGCAGGCCTCACCCGGCGCCAGCCGGTGGGGAAGAACGGAAACACGGGTGTTTTCTTGCGCCAATGAAATCAGTAAGAAAGTCTGAAAAGAAACCCACATTTTCACTCTAAAAGAGGCCCTTCTATGTGATTCGTGAGCGAAGGAAGAAACCTGCCGGAGCGCACGGGCCGCCTGGCGCCGAGGCACAGCAGCAGCCCCGCAGGGCGCCCTCCGGAGAGGCGTGCGGCTTCACACACACACGCACCAGAAAGCACGCAAGAGCGGGGCGCGCGGCCCGCGGGCGCAGAAGGCCGAGGCAGCCGACGTCGGAGCCGCCGCAGGAGCCGCCCTGCAATGACGGGCGTGCGCGGCCGCCTCACCCGGCGCAGCAAAGGGACGGCGTCCGCGGTGACCGCCGCGGTGACCCAGCGCGCTCCGCCCGGAGAACGCCCGCGCGACGGTGGGGGAGCCAGGGCCGGACACCAGCCTGCGTCGCGGCCTCGTGTTCACAGGAACAGCAGCTTTATGACGGGCGAGGAAAGAGCGTGGCGGGAAATGGGACGCCGACGGGCGTTTGATTTTCCCCGCGCCGCCTCTGCGTCGTTGAGTTGGACGGAAAGGGCACGGGTTACGTCCGTCATCAGGGAGAAAGCAAAGCTGATTTCTTAGCCAAGGAACGACCCTCCGGGAGCGAGTATGAATGACCCGGGACGTGGGCAGTGGGGTGGGGACTGACTGGGGGGGGGGGACAATGGGGGAAACGGGACAACTATAACAGAAAACAATGAAGACTTTTTTAAAAAGCAGCGAGCCAACCAAAAACGAGCGCACCGAGAACAGAAGTAAGTCGGTCCGCGCCCCGCAGCCGCCTGGTGTGGACGCCGTTGTCCTCCTGAGCTCTCGGCCGCGGGCCTCCGCCGGGGGCGCACCGGCCGGCCGGGCCCCCGTCCCCAGCACCCAGGCCCGCGCAGCACCCTCACCCTCACCTGCTTCCGTCACGGCTTTAAACCAGTCCAGCAGCTTCTCCAGGCAGGTGTCGTCGGCCACGGGCCGCCGCGGGTCCGCCAGAGCCGCACAGACGGCCGGGAGGAGCTGGGCGCACTCGGGGTCCATGACGAGGCCGCGGTTCCTGCTGCGAAGGAGCCGTCAGAGCCGGGGCCACCGGCCCGAGCCGCAAGCAGCCCCCGGGCCTGCCCGGGCCCCAGGGCCGCCAGCCGGGATGGACGCACAGCCTCGGCGCTGGTGGGGCGGGATGGAGGGCTCAGGGGCAGGCGGGGCGGAGAGGCGGTCAGTCCGCGGCAAACCTCGGGGCCTCGTGAGACCACGCTGCTCCCCTAGGCTGCGCGGGGCGGGGGCGGGCGTGTGCGTTCTGGGGCGGCCACGCGTACAGGGCAAGCGCGTCTCCGGCCGGGTTGGAAGTGCCAGTCCCGAGACGGCCTGCCTGCACCCCGCAACCCTGCAGCCAGTGGCGGGGGCCACAGAAGGCCAGGGCCGCGGGGTGCACCTGCGCGTGGGGCCCGGGCGGGGCCGGGGTGCCCGCGGTGCAGTAAGTAACCGGGGTCGGGAGGTCTGCCTGGGCCGGGGTGTCCGTCTGCCTGCGGAAGGGCCCTTCGTGCAGTTCGGGGCCAGTCTTGGGCCTGCGGACCCGGACAGCCCAGAGGGTCCTCAGGGGTCAGGGGTCGGCGACCGCGGGGACACCGGGGCCCCGTCCTGGCCGCGCACGCCGAACCCAGGATGCGCCCCCGCCCTGGCCCGGGACTCTGAACGCGCCCCGCCACCCTCCCGCGACCCCTGGACGCGCGCCTCACCAGCTCCGCGTCCGTCCGCCGCCGCGGCTCCGCCCCCGCCGCTGCCAGGCCCCGCCCCGGGCCGCGCCACCTGCCGAGCCTGGAGGGGGCGAGGGTGCGGACGGCGGGCGTGCGGAACCGTGGCAGCTCCCGGGAGACCACCCTCGGAGCTCAGAGGCCCGGACTCGGGGAACGGGCTCGCGCTGGAAGGCGTTGGGAACGAGCCGGCGCCGAGCCGGCCGCTCCGCCCCCTGAACCGCTCCCTCCCCGGGACGCTCAGTGGTACGTGCCTGAGCGACCGGCGGGCCGTGCGCCCGGGAGGCGGGGCTTCCTGGGAGGGTGGGGCTAACTCCAGGAAGGGGCGTGGCCTGCCCCGCCGACGGACCTCGTGTCGGGGGGGGGCGGCACGTGCCAGAAAGGGGCGTCGTCATCACTGAGACAAAGTCCTTGGTCATTTGGCCTGAAAACTGGGTCATCTGGGGTCCTGAGCTGTGCGCCAGAGGTTCTCAAGGCCGGTGGGTAAAAGTATAAAAACAACGCGCAGCTTAACAGAGGCTTTTCCAGCAACATCGCAGGGGAAACCCCGGGTGTAAGGAACTAGAAAGCGGAGTTCCAATGGGTCTTAAAAAGGGAGCTTTAACAACATGAAAAGCCGCCCTTCCTGACCGTCACCCTCCTGCCCCTTAGAGCTGCTCGGTGAGAGGGTTTCGCCTGCACCGTTACGTTCCCTGAACTGAGGCCCCTCGAGGCTCCGCCCGGCTCAGCGGTCCTGGGGGGGGACCCAGCGCCGGGCTGCGTCCTTCACTTAATGAAACGCAGGTGATTCAGCAGCAGGTCCAGGGGCGTGGGCGCTCCTGCTGTCCCTTCAAGTAAGGAAACTGAGGCAAGAGAAGCTCGCTCCCGAGGCCTCGCAGCTCGTGGGTTGGCGCGGCTTGCATTTGGACCCGGGCAGGCTAGCGCTAGAGCTACAAGGGCCACAGTCTCGCACCAGAAACTTCTGGGGGGACACGGTCCCTATCAGAGCAGCTCGGGTTCTGGGGAAGCTGCACGGTACACAGGCCGGAGGGCTGATGCCGCACCCCATCACCCAACGCGTTCGGTTCTGCGGGAAACACTAACGCCTCACGCGGAATAAACACTAAACAGCCTCAGCGCAGATGTGCCGACAAACGAGCGGAAGTCAGGGCAGATTTTGCCAACTTGCGAATTATGAAAGTTTTCAGAACTTTTTAGAACTCAGATAAAAGGGACAGACACATACCGCCGCTGCAACCAAGTGAGAGAAGTGAAGCAGCAAAAGCAGGACGGGCAGGCAGTTTGCGCGGCCCCGGGCGCGGGAGAGGACAGGAAGCCGCAGGAGAAGCGGAACACGAAGGCCAAGCAGCCCCGTGTCCGCGGAGGCTCGGTCGGCCCGCTGGGGTTGCAGCGCACGCGCACAGTCGGCCGCGCGTGCTCGGCGCCACATCCGGGGCTCTGCGGGCGCGCGCCGTTGCCATGGCAGCGGGGTCGCGGCGGGCGCGCGGACGGCCCGGCAGCGCGCGGAGCCCCCGAGTTGGACAGCCGGGCCCGCAGTGCTGCGGGGCGGCGGCCAGCGCTGCCGCCATGTCGCTGGGCACCGCGGACCTTGCTTCAGAGACGGTAAGCGCGGACGGGCCGGAGGGCGGGCCTCCTCGCTCCCGCCAGCGCACGGGGTCTGCCGGCCGGGGCTTGGGCCGGAGGACGCGGCCGCCGGTGACAGGTACCCTTACTGTTACCGCGTAAGAGGGGATCTCCATCCCCTTCCGCGTGCGGCCGGCCAGGCATCGCCGCCCCTTGCCCAGCCTCCGGCGCCTCTGGATCCAGCACTACCTTGCGCAGGCCGCCGCTTCCAGGTAGCCCTTCCGGACCCAGCGTCCCGCATAGATAGGCGCTGGCCGTCGTGGCCGGCGGGTGACGGAGCTCACCGTAAGTGCCCGCCCGCCCTGCGCCTCCAGGGCTGGGGCAACGGATGTGTGCGAGCAGCCGAGCCGTCCCGGGTGTGAGGGAGAGTCTCAAGCTCAAGAACAGGGTCCTGCCCTGCGCTGATCAGAGAAGGCTTCCCGGAGGCGGTGTCACCCAGCTTCACGCCCTCTGATCAGAACAAGCACGCTCTCAGCCCTCCCGTGACCCAGTGTTTGTGGTCCGGAGACCACCTGTGGAACGTGCGTGTGAATTACCTGCATTCCAGCAGGGGGAGAGCAAGGCAATCGATGGATAGTTGAGACGCGCCAGAAAGTGGAAAATGCAACAGGCAGTGGACACGGGTGGGAGGGCTGCTTTAGACGGGGCGTCAGGAGCAGCTGCTCTGAGTTCCCACGGGCCTGGAAGATCTGGAGTAGAGGGACCAGCCAGTGCAAAGGTCTCGCGGTGGGAAGGCCCCTGGGCCTGAAAGAGAGCTTGCTGGGGAGAGGGTGTTGATGGGAGTGTGGATGGGCCTGGCCACGAGGAGCCTCGCAGGCCACGCAGGGCGTGTGAACTCTATCCAGGGCCCAGTGGGAAGCTTCTGCAGGGTTCCAGGCGAAGGGGACCTTGCTCCCTTTGGCAGGGCTCAGCGGCACCTACATGGCTCGCCCAGAGGAGGGCTCACCGCCGCTGGCCCCTGCGAGCAGCTGAAGTTTCCTGCTTACCCCTCAAGGCACAGGGTCCTGCCCCACCTGGAAGGCCTGCCTGCCTGTCTGCAGGCCTCAGTTCCTGCCCCTTCACCTTTGAAAAGTCACGTCTTAGGTGTGACGCCCACTAGAGAAAGTTTGGAGAACTAATCCCATGGAACCTCACTACCTTCAGAAAACCAGTTAACGTTTGGTTTGTTTTTCAATGCATCTTCTTTTCTATGCGGTTTTTAAAATTGAGGTATTTATATTGCTTTGTAACCGTTGTCACTTAATTTGTTGTTAGCGTTTTTCCCATATCCACCTGTTTTCAAGAACGTGATTTCTAAAATCCTGCCCTGTGGACACCCCTGTTTATGCACCCATTTCCCTGCTTTTGCTCGTCCGTGTTCACGTCTTGCTATTAGAAACGTCCTCTCACACGTGTCTGTGAAGCCCCGTGCACACGCCGGGCTCTGAGGACGCAGACAGGATTCGGTCTGCGGAAGAGGCCGTGCCCAGCCCCCGTGCTCTGCTGCGCAGCGCGGTCTGGCTGACCAGACAGGAACCACGGAGGGCAGGCTGCCCAGGGCCTCCGCCGGGATTGCGCGTGACCGTCACAGCGTGCGCGCCACGCCGGCGCGGGGAGGAGAGAGCTCCCCTTGCCGTGGCCGTGACAGCCCCTCAGTGCAACGCCCCAGGGTGGAAGGGAGCCTGGGTGTGACCCCCAGTGACTTAAGAGACAGCCCCTATAGAAGGGTTCCCATATTTCAGCTTTACCACCTGGGGGTCACCCTTGGGTCAGAAGGCACTTGTTGGTTGAAGGTCATGTTTAAGGCCCTTGGCCAGTCTGGTTTTCACCCGTGACTGTTGCATGCGCGTGCTCGTGCGGCTGGGAGGCCGCTGTCACGGTCCAGAGCTGACAGGTCTGCCCAGTGTGCATCAGGGACAGGAAGTGGCCTGGGACTGGCACCAGGCAGGGCAGACCCACGCTCCCGCCAGGCCGGGGCAGGCCCTGGAGCCCGCGGACCGGGACCTTCGTCAGCCCTCATAGCGCAGGAAGCCCCGAGCGCGGTGTACAGGACTGCCTCGTCGGCCCAGGGCACGGGTGCGGGTGAACAAGAGGACACCTGAGCAGCGTGGAAAGTGGCGCTCTTGTGCCCCTGTCCCCGGCAGCTCTGCAGACGCGCTGCAAGGCTGGCAGACTGGAGCCACCTCGGCGGTTCTGGTTCGGGGCCCCCGCCCGTGCCCCCGGACGCCCCGAGCAGCCCAGGCACCGCGGCTCCGCCTGGGAGGTGTCTGCCTCAGCAGCGCGGCGGCGGGTTCCCCGGGAGCGGGGCCGCTGGGACCCACGGGCGCCTCTCTTCCTGCAGGGAGATGACAGTCTGTCTGCCATTACCCTGGACTCTGACTCGGAGACGGTGAGTGTGACCGAGAGGCCGCGCGTGTCCCAGTGCTGGGGATTTCCCTTACACACGTGAGTCACGCGTGTGCCGTGGGGCCACCCTCACAGCTGTGTTGAGGCCTGGAATGCAAATTCCAGATGCTACTCGGCCTTTGAAAAGTGGCAAGTCTTTCGTGGGGGTTGAATAACTGTGATTATGATTTTAAAGCTTTTATCCGGAAGTTCGTCCTGAGCGGAGTCCATGTGACAAGTTGACAAGTTCCTGTCCTGCATCTGGTTTGGGCCCTGCCCCTACCCCCCAGCCCCCAACCCCCAATTCTGACACACAAGGGGAGGCAGCAGGGCTTAGGGCGAGGTCATCAAAGTGGCTGTGGGAGAGGGGGTGCTCTCTGCAGCTGTACAGCGGTGTCCGGCCGCCCCGGTCCCCGTGCGGGCGCTGGCCAAGGCCGCGAGGAAGCGTGGACCGCAGCGCTGGGCAGGGCTGGGGTGCAGAGGCACCGTGGCCGCGCCCGTCTCGGGGTCTGTTTGGGAGCGAAGCCTGCTCAGTGCACTGGCAGCGAGAGGAAAAAGCGGTGTCCCAGCAGGGAGACTCCCAGCCAGACTGCAGCCTGCCCATCCCTGGGCCGTCTGACACCTCCCGTCCCCTCTGCTCTGCCACCCACTGTGTGACGTGAGGGCCACTGCAGGCTTAAGGGTTGTCCCTCAGCCCTGAGGACACGGGCCCAGGGTGGTCCCCAATGAAATCCAGCCTGCCCAGGACAGACCCACGGCCTCCGCTGGAAGCCAAGTGAGCGGAGTCCCTGCGGGTGGGGAGCCAGGCGGGAGCAGGTGGAAGGGGGCGTCGTTCCCCGGCCACAGCGGTGCCAGCCCTGCGTTTGGCCCCCGGCTCGTCCCCGGACGGTTCTCCAGGCAGGCTCGCCGTCTGCCAGCTCCCCCGCCTCGCTGGCCCATGGGGTTCCAGCCGGCTTAGTCCACGCTCGGGGACAGCCACACCCAGCGCTCAGGCCTGAGGACAGCTGCGGGGCGCAGGGTCCTCAGTCTGAATCTAGAGTCCCGCCCCCTCCTGTCTGTGAAGGGACTGCTGCCGCCAGGACTGGGGGTGGCTGCCCAGCCGGGAGGGCGCACTTGCGGGCGCCGCACTGTCCCCGCTGAGTCTGCCCTCCATCGCCGTCCTCAAACCCGCGGCCCGAACACGCCAGCATGGCCGCCGAGGGCCACGGGCCGCTCAGGACGGCACCAGCACCCCCTTTCTTCTTTCTTTCAGAAAACAAAGAGGAGAGATGCCCACAGAGCTCCACCCACGTCCCCGAGTAAGTACGAGGCTGCCGTGCCTTCAGTTTCCAGGCTCTGTCAGGAGACGGTGTTCCGAGGCCGCGCTTCCCCGGGTCCTGGGTGGGGGAGGCCCAGGGCACTTTGTTCTCTGACTGCTCAGGGTCACGGAGGGACCACGCAGCGGCCGCTTGGCTTCATTTCCAGGTTTGGATCCTGGGAGCGCAGGCTCCTGGGGTCACCACCTTCCCCAGCGGTCCCAGCAGGAGGAGGCCCAGCCGGGGGCCCGGCTCCTGAGCTGTCTCCGTCCCCAGGGCCCCCCACAAACACAGGGCTTCTGGGCCTTTCGTGTTCGGTTTCTCCTGTGGTTCAAGGAGCTCGGCTCTGCAGGGAGCAGCCAGAGCGAGAGGCCTTTTCAGCCTCAGCCGGCCTGGGCGCAGTCCTGTAAGGCACAGCCGCCCCGGGCGGGTGGAGGGCGGCATTGCCGCTGGGGAGCTCCCGGGGCCTGGCTTGCTGGCAGGAGGGCAGCTCCGTCCGCAGACACCTTCCTTGGCCGTGGCACAGCCGGCGCTGCCTGGCAAGGGCGTGGCGGAGATGGGTCTTGCATGGCCCGGGCTGCGGTGACAGAGATGGGGCAGCTTCTGAGCGGCAGACTCCACCGCTCCCTGTCTGGAGGCTGGGAGCCCCCACGAGGGTGCCCGCGTGGCCGGCACCGGGGTTCTCTGCCAGGTTGCATCCACATATGGAGGGAGGGATGAGACAGCTCTGTGGGTCCCTGTTAGAGGGGCACCTGTCCCATTCGTTGGGGCTCATTCTTAGGGCCTAAGCAGCTCATTCCATCACCGCACGGGAATTCGGCGGACACAGACATTGAGTCCTGGCAGGTGGCCCCTGGGCCTCTCTGTCCCATGTCCTGACACGGTGACCCGTGTGTGAGTTTTATGCCTCGGGACAAACCAGGTCCTGGGTTGGCTTCCTTTGGCTCCCCCCAGACCTGTGGCCTTCCCTGACTTTATCATGCATGTGTGTGTTTTGCATACATGTATGTTTCAAACATATTGTGTCATACATGATACTCAGACAATACCAATGAACTTTCATGTTAACCTTAATGAATGTGTCCCCTCGCGCCTCGTCCAGCTCCTTGTGGCTCCGCACCCCGGAGGGTGCTCAGGCCGACCCTCACGCGCCGTGGAAGGCCGTGCTGCCTCTGCTGGGGGTCCCTCGTCCCGGGCTGTGGCGTCCCCTGCCTGTGCCCACCCCCCGCGTCAGCCCCGCTTCATCCTGCGCGTTCACCCGGCCCCGAGGGGCACCCGCTGCTGCTGGCGGGTCACCCGCCGTGTGCGGGTTCCTTCTGACCTCTGGTTTCCTCTCGTCAACGAGCACCCATGTGGACGTTCGGTTCCGGGGGGCCCTTCAGAGCGCCCCAAAGCACAGTGTGTGGTCCTGGGCCAGCCCCACGCAGCCGGGCAGGGTCCCCTTGTCTTTAGTCCCTCCCTCTGAGCCATGATGGGAAATTTTCCATAAACTTTGAAGCCGTGGAAAAAATTAAATATATTAGACTGAGATTTTCAGTTAAGAAATATAAGCATAAATTTGTCATATTTACAAAACTGAAGAGATTAAACCCCAGACTAAAAAATATTTTTGAAATATTTTCCTCATTTTGATGATAAACTCATACTCTGAAAAATATAATTTTTTTAATTTTCTCTAGATAGTTGACATATTAAGTTCTAAGTGTTATTACTATGTAGCAACACAAAAAGTGTTTACACTGGTAACTATAAAGGATACAAAAGTATGTCTGCTGTGATGGCAACTGTGTAAAATTTTTTGTTTCTGAAAAATGAAACGGGAAATTAAATACTGTAACATTGATAGAATCACTGATTTATATTTTAAAATAACTTTTCCATTTTGTTATTTCTTTAGAACAAAATTTAAACAAACATAAGTATATATACACATCGTAACTACGGTCTGTGTGTCAGAGCGTTTTCATCGGGGGGCGTTACACCCTATGAAGGTTCCGTCACTTCGTCTTCCTGAAGCACACGGGGGGCGCGGGCATGGGCATTTCGCCCCTAACACCACCTGTTGGCTTTAGAGTCGCCGTACCACTCGAAGCCGAGAGCGGTGGTGTCCTGGAGGTCTCTGAGGACAGCAGCGAGCGTGCCTCTCGCCAACAGGACGGCCCTCTCCCCGCAGAAGCCGTGGCCGGGAAGTTCAAAGCCAGGTACGTGGGGCTCCAAGAGAGGCCTTTCGGCTCCGGAGGAGGGTTGTAGGCATGGCCGTGACTGAGACAGGTCTTAA
Source organism: Furipterus horrens (assembly GCF_987537825.1). Classification (NCBI taxonomy): domain Eukaryota; kingdom Metazoa; phylum Chordata; class Mammalia; order Chiroptera; family Furipteridae; genus Furipterus; species Furipterus horrens. The sequence continues at coordinate 101,794,537 of NW_028327180.1, forward strand.
TACGACTTGTGTGGATGCTCCTCATGAGTCTCCCAGAAGACGTGGAGCCTCCTAGCTCTTACGTGACACACGAGTGTGGTTTCCGGCGGTTTGCGTGTGTGACGCTACCCTTTGGGGTCTCAGGTTGTCACACGGCCAGTGGCGCCGTGTGGAGCCAGCTCTTGCCACGTGCTACGCTGTTGGGGGTTTCGTGAGCGGGTCGTGGGCACGCGGGCAGCGTGAAAGGGGCCGCGGCGGGAAGACGGTCCCGCAGGCCGGCGGCTGCACCCTCCCAGCGCTCGCTGCCGCGCGTCTCCTGGCTGCCCAGCTCGCTTCACGCCGTGCACACTGATTATCAAGGCAAAGCCTCCCTTCGCCTGCTTGTACCTGGCACGTGAAAGCCGCACACGTGCCAGGCGGGAAGTGCGACCCACCCCACACCAGGCCTCGCCTTGCAGCGTGCCTGGGCCCAGCCCCGGGCAGCACCCTGACCCTCTGAGGGGCGCTGAGAGCAAAGAGGTCAAACCTCGGGCATGTGGCCAGCAACTGTGAGCACGTGGGGGCGATGCGTGTGACCGAGGGGGAGAAGAGGGTGAAAGAGGATAGTGGCCCCTGAAAGTCCACTCTGCTCCCCAGGAAGTGGCGTTCCTAATGTGCACAGTGACATCGTCCCAAGCTCCCGTGTCCCTGGCCCTAAGTTAATTGTATCAGCAACACCGGAGGTGAACATGGCAGGCGGCACTGAACAGCCCACGTCTCACCGGAGAGAGGTGGCTGGTGTTCACATCTCTGACTCTGGCCCGTGGCTCTCCCTGCTGGTGCTTCCCGGCACTTGGCCCGTCCGCTTCCACAGTCAGGGGCCGGTCAGTGCCACTGGGAGTCGGAGCTGGTGCCCTCTGCTGTGAGAGTCATGTGTGGGCCTCGGTTCTGGTCGCTGTTTGGAGGGCGCGCACGTCCCTCTCCTGGTACTCCCTCCCGCAGCCCGGCACGGTGCTCCACGGTGGTCTGGCCAAGCTCACGTCTCTTGTCCTGCTCGTTCCGCAGCCCCCGCCTGCACCATTGCTTTTGGGGACACTATCGTGACCGGACTAAAAACACTGAAATATTTCTGCTGTTTTTCTTAAGGATAATTTTGTTAGCTCTAATTTTCCTTGGGAGAATTCTTTCTCCTTCTCAGATCCTTTAAAAGGCTGTGTGTCCTCCTCCAGGTCCTGTCCCGGGGACCCCTGTGTACAGAGAGAAGGAGGACATGTACGACGAGATCATCCAGCTGAAGAAGGTGAGGCCCCTCCCTGTTCTCTGCTGGCCGGACACAGCGGCAGCCTCGCCCAGCGGCGGGCGGGAGTCGGGGCCGCACTGGCCATGGCCGCGGGGAAAGGGCATGAGCTGTAGGGGGGATCCCTGGCCGGTGGGCGACCCGGCACCCGCTGTATCTGCGCTGTGGCTCCTGCGAGTGCACAGGAGGACAGGGTAGCCTCAGGGTCCCTTAGCACCATGAGGCTGGCGTGACGATGGAGCTGTTCGGTGTTTCGTTACCAGTAACCTCCCACTGGTGTATTTCTTAGTGTTAGTGGGACATTTCATGTGCCACCCTCAGCTCGCCTCGGCTAGAGCTCTGTGGCAGGTCACAGCTCTGACCTGGTGCTGACCTGGTCAGCCGGCAGCGGCACCTGGACTTCCTGAAGGTTCGCTGCCTCCGGTTCCCTGGAGTGTACATTGCATTGAGATGTGTCATCACCCCCGTCATCTTCATCACTGCTGCCACGCGGCTCCAACGGCCGTATGCGTCCTCGTGCCCCTGCAGAAGCAACCGGGGCCCGTCCTCTTCCGTCCGGGCGGCCGCTTGTAGGCCTGCCGTCCCCACACACGGCCTGTCGGGGAGGCTGCGGCCAGGCTGTGCCCCCGAGGCTGAGTGGGGTGTTGGGCGCCAGCACGCCCAGGGCGGAGCGAGGAGGCTGGCTCCCCGACAGGCCGTGTGTGAGTCACAGCACCCTCTGGGGGTCCAGGGAGGATGCCCCTCTGCAGGGGCTGCTGTGCCTTGCCCCTCCACCCCGCCCCCACCGCAGACTCTTATCAGGGACAGCGCAGAGAATGTTCTTATTTCGGTTGGGGGGCTCTACAGGGTAAGCTGAGAGGCCCCGAAACAGGAACTGTTACAGTAACACACAGGGAAGGCTCCGCTCGGGGCTAGAAACGGCCTCCAAGTCAAGTCGCACTGACCTTACTCAGGGCTTCTGGATGCAGTCGGCCAGGGAGTGGTTCTGTCGCTCTGGGCTCCTGAGCACCGAACGGTCGTTTCCTGTGGCCCGCGGTACCTCGGTGTCCTCCTGGGGGTGCGGGTTCATAGGGCTGTTGTGAGAATCCGGGACCCCGGCCGGGACAGCGCCTCGTGCGGTGCCTGCCGTACGGCAGGTGAGCAGCACCCGCAGGCTGGGGTCAGAACTCGCGCTGCGATGGTCACGGGCTCCCAGGACATCGCCGGTGCTCAGTCCGCTGAGCCACGCCAGCTGCGGCGGAAAAGGCTTCTTCCCGCGAGGCCGTAGCGCCCTACCATCCGCAGGCCGTGAAGGGACTGTGGACGTCCAGACTCGTAGGGAGGATGAGATTTCAAAACACAGGAGAGTTGTAGAAAATCAGGTGTGCTTTTGTGGAAAAGTGAGTCCACAGGCTGCTGCTTCTCAGTTCTCCGGAGACGGGGGAGAGTCCACCCGCGGGTGGACGTCTGGGGACCTCTGCTCCGACCCGCTGAGTCCTGCTGGAGGATAAGAACTTTAGGGGGACGTAGGCCTGTGTTGCGTCTTAGCGGCAGGTGCTGTGACAAAGCGGCTTTCTCGTGTTCTCGTGGAGGAGAGCGCGTGACCTTGGTGCCTGCCGGCACGCGTGGGCCGCCGCGGCTCCCGCAGCAGTGCTCCCCCGCGGGGCGCAGCAGCTTTCTAGGTGGCCGGGTTCTCAGGGTGCAGGGTGGGCCTGCACCGACCGGGCCATACCCCGGGCCCCCACCCAGGGGTGGCAGCGGGGCCCTGGGTGCTGCTTCCTGTGACACCCAGCCTCCACCCCCTGCCACGCGGGGCCCTGAGAGGGGAGCGGGTGTCTGTGTGCCAGCGTGCGCACGCACACGCACGCGGTCCTGTGCTTCTTCAGTCGTTACACATGCAGCGGAGTGACACGGATCTGCTGAGGACAAAGCTCCGGCGCCTGGAAGAGGAAAATGCCAGGAAGGACCGGCAGATAGAGCAGCTTCTGGACTCGTCCCGGGTGAGCTCCGGGCTTGGCTGCGCACGGGCGGGTGGGGCGGCCCTGAGCTGCACGTCTCACGCCCCAACCTGCCCGCCCCAGGGCCCGGCTGTCACGTGGACTCCAGCGGAGAAGAGGCCGGACAGCAGCTGGGTGAGTGGGACCCGCAGCAGGACGGGCACCTTCCCGCAGAAACCTTACCTTGGGAGCAGCCTGCGGCGGCGGAGGTGCCCATGCAGGGAGGCCTGCGGGTACGCAGGCGGAGCTCCGAGCTTCCTGAAGCCGCCCTCCCCGGAGCCACGGGGACGCCCCGATGCGGCTGCAGGGGCTGTGAGGGGGTTGGGGGGACCGCCCCTGCACCCCTAAACAAACACGCCTCTCCCGTGCTGCTGAGTAACGCTGACAGACGGAAGGAAGCAGAAGGGGGACACCGGCCATTACGCAGTCAGTGCTGTGGCAGCAACTCCGATAGCTGGAGAGAAGGCACCACAATAAAGAGCTCGTGGTCAGGGAAGTACATTTTTTTAAAACTCTGAAATGCCACAGGGAAACTTGAGATTGAACACAAAGACTCAAGTGATGCTAACGAAGTGAGACTCCTGCGGAAAGGGTCCAGAGAACTGGGGCGATGTCTTCCATGAGCTCGGGGGAGTCTTCCCTGCAGCACAAAGGGAGACGAGCTGGCCCGGGGGGGAGACAGGCGACCATGAGCTGCTGACCCTCCCTGTGAGCCCAGCCTGAAGGCAGGCCTGTGCAGTGGAAGAACCCGTGTGTGTGTGTCCCCAGGAGGCCAGCGCTTTGATGACAGTGACTCTGACCTTGCCCACTGCGCGCAGGTGCACAGCCTCACCAGGGTCTGTGTAATAGGGACCCCAGGCCCTGTTTGTAAGGCCAGGAAGCAGGCTGAGACCAGGCTTACAGCCACTGAGTGAAGGCTGGCCCGGTGTCCCCTCCACCCCCAGCAGTAAGTACTGGAGCGAAGACGTCGTACCGAACGGCTGTGCGTGAAGCCTCGTGCCGTGAAGGAGCGACAGAGACCGGGAGGCCCCAGTGTGCGCGGAGCAGGCGTGCGCTGGCATCGGAACAGCGCGCCCCGGGGGGTCTGGGACGTTGGGCCTGCTCTCGTCCTCAGCGCCCCTTCGAGGGCCGCCCCAAAGAGCCGAGAGAAAGCCTCCGCACATGGTTGTTTATAGCTGCCTGGTTTGCGAGGGGAACAGAGGAGAAGTCTTTCCAGTTGGGATTCTGCTACATCAGAACATCCCCAGGAAAGTTTTTGAAGACTATAAAACAGCAGAGCTGTGTCAGAAACGTGGACGTGAGGTGGGTGAGGGCGCAGAGCCCTCCGAGGAGTGGGTGCCGCCAGGGAGAAAGCTGGGCTCCCTGTCCTGGCCCTGGGCTTGTTAAGGTTGGTGGACAGTAGAGATTCCAGATCTTGGGGCGTTTGCAGTTTCCTTGCCACGTCACCCTCCAAGTGGCTGTGTCCTGTGACAGAGCATCCTCCTGCCACCGTCCACGCTGCAGGGACCCTCGCACGGGCGCACAGGGCTGGCGCTGGTGCCGGCTGCAGGCATGTTGGTGACTTCGTGAGCGGGCTCCCGGTGACATCCCCCGCGGTCCTGCTGGGGACAGCGACATGGATGTGGACTAGGGGGACGGACCGCCAAGACGGTGGCTGAGCAAGTTACACGGCTGCAGAGCCTGAGACTCGGGAGCCCTCCGCCCGGGTCCCAGGGGTGCGCACACGTGTGGGCGTGCGTGTGACGCGTGAGGCTGGTAACGCTTGGTAGTGAGGGGCACGGGCAAAGGGCATGGTTCCACTTAGGGTGTATTTTTACCAGAAACTGTATTCATGTGTCACTAACGTAACTTAAACGTACCTTAAAATTCAGTTAAAACGTCGCTTGGCCATTCAGAAAGGAAGGGAGGGACGTTCTCCCAGGAAGGCAGGGGTCACCCCCGCAGCGGTGCGGTAACGGGGAGGAAGTGAGGCGGTGACGTGGGGAGCGCATCAGTGCCTGTGTGCCCGCGGCCTTGTCCGTCTGTCCCAGCAGCAGGGGACGGCCGGCCGCTCTGTGCTGCGTCCACAGCCCAGCAGAGACGCTGGCGATTCAACGGGGGCAGTCAAGGGCGGGGGTTCCCTGGCGGGAGTGTGTGCGGCTGCTTCCAGGTCCCGGTCAGCTGCAGGGCTGGACGGACCGTGTCCAGAGCAGGGAGGCCGCGCACAGGTGCTGACCTGCTGTGTGCGGCTCTGCTGACAGGTCGTCAACGGGCTGAAGCAGCGGGTGCTGAAGCTGGAGCAGCACTGCAGGGACAAGGACAGCACCATCAGGTGCGGGCCGGGCGGGCGTCCTGTCCCTCCCGGGGCTGCGGGCGTCCTGTCCCTCCCGGGGCTGCGGGGCGTCCTGTCCCTCCTGGGGCTGCGGGGCGTCCTGTCCCTCCCGGGGCTGCGGGGCGTCCTGTCCCTCCCGGGACTGCGGGCGTCCTGTCCCTCCCGGGGCTGCGGGCGTCCTGTCCCTCCCGGGGCTGCGGGGCGTCCTGTCCCTCCCGGGGCTGCGGGGCGTCCTGTCCCTCCCGGGGCTGCGGGGCGTCCTGTCCCTCCCGGGGCTGCGGGCGTCCTGTCCCTCCCGGGGCGGCGGGCGTCCTGTCCCTCCCGGGGCTGCGGGGGGTCCTGTCCCTCCCGGGGCTGCAGGGGATGGGGGGCACGGCCTCATTTCCATCCACTGTTGGCTCCGTGTTCTCAGACGGCAGCCTCAGTTTCCACCTGCCATCATCTCCTCTGTGTCCCTGGCCCCAACATCATCTTTCCACCAAAGAAAGTAAACATTAGCTGCCTCTTTCACATGTCAGTGAGGACCAGTGTCTCCCTCAACCCCTTCCTTTCCTGTCGCATGTGACACATGCTTTCTCTCCGTGGACTGCGGTGCTCCCTCTCCACCTCCAGCATGGACTTGGCGATGCTCAGCCTTGTCCCCCGCGGCCCTTCCGCCTGGGGCACGTGCTGCGGCTGCCGGGGGGCGGCGGCCACCTGAGAGCAAGGGGGCGGCCTCTCCGAGCCGGGGTTTAGTTCATTGAAGGAAGTCCCCAGCCCTGCGTCCCATCGCCCCTGCCTCCTCTGCGCAGTAGCTTCCCGTCTTTGTTTCTTGCTGAACTTGTCCGCTTAGGAAGTGCTATTTGCTGACTCCTCCTGTGCTGGAGAGTCCTGAACTCTGTGACTCCTGTCTCCGCCGGGGCCTTTATCTAAATGTGTTAACAGCTACGGTGCAGAATCGTCCTGATGGTACCGGGGGAGGGAGGGCAGTTCTCTGTCCTGTGCACACTGGCCGCCCGCCCCTGGGGGTCCGGCTTTCAAGCCAGCCTCTTACTAGCAGAGAGCGTCCTCAGGGGGCCTGTCATCTCCCCTTGGGAAGCAGCCGGCCCCCCTGGAAGGGCCCCCTTGGGTGTGAGTGCGGCCTCTGCCCGGGGCACGGGCTCTGCATGCCGACTCTGAGCTTGGGTCCACAGCAAGCTGCAGGCAGATCTGAAGACCACCAACTTGGAAGAGATGAGGATCGCCATGGAGACCTACTACGAGGAGGTGGACGCCCTTCAGCCTAGGGCGGGGTGACACGAGCGGGGCCGGCCACTGGCTGGGGGTTGCTCACCGGGCAGGACTGGGGTTCCTGGCCTCCTGGGCCTACATGGCAGGAGCCCCGGCACCAGCGCTGACCTCTCACCGTAGGATGCAGGCTGGCCCCTGCCTGCAGCTCTGGGGCCTCATGCCTCGCAATTTGGCGTTTTCAGATCTACCGGCTCCAGACGCTGCTGGCGAGTTCGGAAGCCGTGGGCAGGAAGTACGAGAACCTCACCCGGCTCGCATGCTGTCTCTGTGTTAGAAGTCGCAGCCCCGCCCTGTCCGACTCCCTGCTGGCCGCCCGCTGTGCTCCCACTGCCATGGGCGTGGAGCAGCAGCCGCCCCGTGCGCAGCCCGTTCCCCGTGCGGTCCTTGTCCAAACACCCGGCAGCCCCGGCGCCGGGGCAGCAGGCGCGTGCCCGTGATGTGCATGTGCCGCTGAGGGTGGCCCAGGGTTATGAGGAGCCGGTAGTGAGTAGACAGGTTTGCAAACACGGGACCTGCAAGTGAGAGGGGTCCACTGTGCTTCCAACTCTGCAACAAGAGGCGGAGTCGCAGCCCCGACAACAGGAGCGTATACGCAGGGTGTCCGCACACTGGTGATGCCCCGAAAGCGTCACTGGGACTGCAGGCAGGGTCTGCTTACGCCGCTTACTAACTGGGGAACGGAGTGCTGTCTGGGGTAGATTGCTGCCTGAGGTCAGAGTTCGTGGCCCCTGCGTGACAAACGCACACCTTCAGCGTGGCCCTGGCCCCCACGCGCCTGCCCTCACACACTTGCTAAGCCAGTTTAGAAACGCACCCTGAGCCCCTTGGCTTTGTGGTTCCCAGGCCTCCGGGGGAGAAGAAAACGCGCCTCAGAAGGCAGAGGAACCTGAGCAGCACCCTCCTGAGCCTGTCCCGGAGCGTGCAGGAGCTCACCGAGGAGAACCAGAGCCTGAAGCAGGACCTGGACCGCGTGCTGAGCAGCTCGCCCACCGGCTCCCACGTGGAGGGTGCTTCCTGCCACCGCATGGGGGGCTGCGGGGAGTGGCCGTGTCCCCAGTCCTGGGAGGGAGGGAGACCCAGGCCCTCCCTGCCACCAGGCCCCAGGGTGCCGGCACCTACCCTGGGCCACGCCACCCTACGTGTGCTCCAGAACTTAACGGCCCCGCTGTGTGCCCATCACTGTCCCGGGTGCTGGGGACAGGAGTGAACAAAAGCACGCGGATGTCCCTTGGGAGGTGACAGCGTGTCAGGGAGGGAAAGGAGCAGCAGGTCGGGTGTGGGTCGGGCCAGGATAAGTGCTGGGGCAGGGAGGAGTGAAGGGGGAAGGGGCAGGTGTGCACCTGTGAATAGGTCGTCAGGGAAGGCCCACTGTGACGGCGGACAGCTGAGCACAGGTCGGAGGGCCAGGGGCAGCTGTGCAGGTCACTGGAAGGACGGGGGCGGGAGAGCGGTGAGCACAGAAGCCCCGCGTGTCCCGGCATGTTTGGGACCAGCCAGTGGCCAGCGCGGGAAGGCGAGGCGGTGGGGCCTCCCCGAGCACCAGGGCTTGGAGGCCACGCTGGAGGGGGGTGCAGGGCGTGAGCAGACATGGCTGGTGTCTGACTTGTTCCCGCAGCCCAGCTGCTGCGCTGAGCTGACAGAGCACAGAGAGGGGCCCAAGGAACCGTGTCCTCATGACGGCTGCCAGTGTCCTGGACCTGGGCAGGGCCGCAGTGCAGAGGGCAGCAGGTTTGGGGGCGGGGGCGGGTCTGAATTGAGGGCCCAGGCCCTGGCAGAACTAAACGTGGGGGCCGTCAGTGAGCAGGTAGCCTGGGCAACATTGGAGTAAAGAAGAGGGGCCTGTGTTGAGCCATGGGGTGGGGGTGGGGGGCGCTGACGGGAGCGGCCCGAGCAGCATGGGGCCAGGAGCAAGGGCTGCCCCTGGAGCAGGTGCAGGGCTCCCCAGGAGACGCGCATGCCGGTGACTCCCGGGGGAGGGAACAGGCCCCCTCACTGTCGGGAAGCCCTTTTGGCACAAGGGGCTGCCAGGCGAGAGGCTCCCAGCCCGGCCAGCGGCCCCACGGGGGCTCCAGCCCAGAAGGGGAGCGTCGGGCCCCGGGAGATGCCTGAAGTGTGTCTCACATGCCCGCTGCTTCCGCCAGGCTGCGTGGAGTGGGGGAAGGCCCGGCTGCTGAGGCGGATCGCGGAGCTGGAGAAGGTGAGCGGTGCCGGTCAGGGCCCCGGCCTGTTCAGGCCCTGGCTGGGCAGCTGGTAACATTGGGGACAGGCAGGCGCTCTGCCCCTGGACTCCGGGACTGAGTGAGGTGGCTCTGAGCGTGCCGTTGACACGGTCTGCAGATGGGCACAGCCGCCTAGAGGGTGGACGGGCCCCAAGGGCCACACCGTGCCAGCACCGGGCAGCGGAGGGTACAGAGGGTCCCAGCCCCTCAGAGCCCCGCCGCCCACCCCCCCTGGGGCCGCCCACCGCCCGTCAGCTTGCACGCGGCGTCCTCACCGGCGTGGGGTGCCTGAGTTCGTGGAAGCCGCGTGTCCGCACTGAGTACCCACCCACACCCACCATGGGAATTTGCCAGCCAGCCCCCCTGACCCAGCGGTGCTCCGAGGGGCAGCGCCTTCTGAGGAGCCGGGAAAACTCTCCAAGCTGCCACCTTGTCGGCTGAGCAGAGGAAGCCGAGGGGAACAGTTTCTAAAAAAGTTTCACATACTTAGAAGCAGAAAACTGATCAGCGATCATGATTTGTTGTTATATTTAAATAAAGCTTGTTAGGAGGAGGGGCCGGCCCAGCGGGGCCACGCGTCTCCAGGCAGAGCAGGGCTCACGCTGTGGGGGGCTCGAGAAACAGCGCTAATACACGCCTGTGTTGCCTCCAGAAGATACGTGTGACGGAAGACGCCAAGCCACAGGCGGCAGGAGCGGGCCGGCCAGAGCGCCCGGCCGTCTCCACGTCCAGCTCCCCGGTGCCCAGGCCGCCCCGAGCCCAGGACCGCGAGCAGCTGCGAGCTGCGGTGAGGAGCCTGCAAGGCGAGCGGGAGGCCCTGCGGGCCCAGCTGCAGGAGAGAGAGTACGTGCGTGTGCTTGGCGTGGTTGCGGGCGGGGAGGGGGAGGGGGCAGGGTGCTGGCTGGGCTTGGACCGCCCCGTCCTGGTGCATCAGGGACAAGGCTCGGCTCACAGAGGTGGTTGCCTGAGTGGTTTTAGGTGAATCTAAAACCTACGTTTGGTTGTCAAAGGCAGCTCGAGTGGCGTCACGAAGGCGTTAATTGGCGACATTACGTCCTCGTGAGAGGGGTCACTTCCATGTCTTGCCACTGACTCCCAGCTCTTACGCAGGAGGGTTTACAGACCCCCGCAACACCACTATGACGTCAGTGCTGTGAATAGTCGGTGTGACCCTAAGGGTTTGCATGGCAAAGCTGCCAGGTTTCTGCTGAGTCTCTGTCCCCTGGCGCCGTGGTCTGGAGCCACCGGCAACGCGCCTGTCTCTGCTCCCGCAAGTGGCCTGGGGCTTCTGGGGTCTCCGCTCAGTCACGAGCGATCCGAAGCCGTGCGTCTCCCTAGCCCGTGCGCATCTCAGACCCGGCAGCTCAGGCAGCCTGGGAAGCCACCTGAGGTCCTGCCCACCCCGGGCGCCCGGCGACCCCCTCGTCCCCAAGGCCTGAGCTCCAGAAGTACCACCACCTGGGCCCCCAGGACACAAGTTAGCTACCTAACTGTGTGACTGGGGGGGTCATGCCTGTCCCCACAAGACAGGTCAGGAGAGCAGGGACCTCACAAGTCTGACTGCTCGCCGCCGCGTCCCCTGCACCTGGCTGCCGCTGGCACGCAGCAGGGGCTCCGTCATGGCTGACGGACGGGACGCGTGGGTCCTTTCCTGGCGCTTCCTTCCTCCTTCCGCCTCTGTCACTGTCCAGTCCGAGCAGGGGACGTGGGCTGGTGTCTCCTATGAGCGCGCTCCCTGCTGCGTGACCACTGGCGAGCCCGTGGCCCCGTGTCTGGTTCTGTGTTCAGCGTGGAGGTGAAGCTGCTGCTGCAGGCCAAGGCCGACTTGCAGAAGGAGCTGGAAGATGTGCGGGAAGGAGAGGCAGCACGGAGCGCGCGAGAGGACGCGCTGAGGTAAGCAGGAGTCGGGGAGACAGCACCCTTCGCCCCAGCCGCGCCCGCTGCCGGGCGTTGCTTCCCACACGGCGTCGTGATGTCATTGGGCACGGCAGCCCCAGAGCGGGATGGCCTGGGTGCCCGTCGGCTGGTGAGCTGGCTGACAAAACCGAGAGTCTCTGTGCGAGGGACTCAAAGGGACCCGAAGGGAACGCAGCCTGGCACGCACTGCGGCACGGACGAGCCACACGGATGAGCCACGCCGACGCGCGGGGGAAGGCTGCGCGCTGTGACTGTGAGGGGTGCAGACAGGCCGCGCCGCAGGGACAGGAGGCAGATGGGCGGCTGCGGGGGGCTCGGGGCGCTGAGGCTCACTGGCCGATGCAGGGCTTTTCCTGGGGGAGGTGGGAAGCCCTCGGCGGCGCGAGAACCAGACGGCAGGGACGGCCGCGCAGCCCGGGGGGTTCACCGAATGCCACAGAATCGTGTATGTTAAAAGAGTGGCTTTTACATCAGCAGAAAGTGCCCTGAAAAGTAGACCCGCAGCCTGAGCAGAAATGCCTAGCACTCAGAACACAGGCGCGGCAGGTGACAGGCGTTTGTTCTCGGAACTGTGTCAGGTTTGGCCGGAAGGCAGGTGCACCACGGAGCCGTTACTCGGTCTTTAAGGCCTGTGGCGAGGACGTGCTTCCTTCCGCTCCCGTTGTTCCCCGAAACCCCCACTGGGCACCTGTCCATCACCCATGCAGTAGCATTTCCAGCTCTTACTGGGTGTCGGGTGACTCTCAGGGACCCTTGGTCCCCCCCCCCCCGGTGCCCCCACCCTGACGGGGCACAGACACCAGATGCCCGTCCTGTGTCCCCGGGGCAACGCTGGGCCCACCCCGCTCTGGGAGAGGTGTCCTTGCCGTTCTCCAGGCCGCTGTCCTCCCGTCCCACGCGGGCGTCCTGTGCAGCGCGGCGACCAGTAAGGTGCCCCCTCTTCCCTCCCACGTTAGAGAGGAGGTCCGAGCCCTGACCAAGAAGTTCCAGGACCTGGAAGCAGTTCCAGAGGGAGAGGCGCACAGCCCCACGGACCCGGGCCCTGAGGTACAGCTGGGCGGGCCGCTCCCACGCCCAAGGGTGTCCTGTCCCAGCCCCCGCCGTCCCACGCCCTTTGACCGTCGCGCTGGTTTCTGGACATCATGTGCATTGAACCCCAAAGTTCTGGACTCGCTGGCCGCCGTGGGGCCGGGTCCTCCCTGCTGCGAGCCGCCTCCCCGACTCAGGGAGGAGCACTCGTGTGTGGGCCATGGGGCGCGTTTCCATGGTGGTTTCCCTGGGGCCATGGCGGGTGCTCTGACTCCTGCAAAGCCGGTGTCCGGGAAATCAGCCACCGTGTGACGGTCACTTCTCAGGGGACCTGTGCTGACCCAGACATCCATGCCTCCCGCCCGGCTCTTGCCTGCTGACGGCACGTCCGTGACTGCGCTGTGCCGTGTGTGGCGCCGGGCACCGTGGCAGTTTTGGGGCGTTATTACCACCTTTCTTCTAAGGGGCTGCTCTCAGGCCCTGAGGCGCTGGGCTTGTGTGCGCGAGGCCACTGTGAGCCCTGGGCACCTGCCTCACGCGTGGGGGTGTCTCTGCTTATTTCAAAGCTTTCCGCTCACTCAGCCCTGTGTCCCTCCAGGAGAAAAAGCATTTTGCGCGTCCAGCAGAACTGGAAACAGTGGCCTTGTTTATGGACTTCACCTGGTTTAGAAAGTTTCCCGTGGGCACCGGAGGGGAAGAGGGACAAGGCCGTCCTGTCAGCAGCTCGTGGATTGGAGGCCCAGGGAGGCCATCGTAGCCCTGACTCCCCTCCCGTCCTCGTCCCCCGCGTGTCCCCACCCCGACCGTCTGGGGGATCCAGCCCCACGCTGCGGGCACCTTTGCCGCGGGGTCTGCCACTTTCTCCAATTTCAGTAATTTGTCGTCTTAACCGTCCGCTAACTCCCTGCACGGCAGAGCGGCCGGGTCAGCGGGGGCCTGATCAGGGCTCCTTCCCCAGGAATGGCGTCTGTCTGTATCCGTCTGTCCTTCCTCTGGAGCCCAGGGGGTTGGCGTGGTGTTGAAATCACGCTTCACTGACGCTCCTTCGGCCACCTGCAGACTGCGAGTCCCTGCAACTGCTAGGGACAGATGGGCACCCCTGGTTTCCACTGACCACCCAGGGCTGGCCAAGGGAGGCGGCCTGTGCTCCCTGCCAGTTCCTGGCGCAGGGCCAGCCATGCTCACGGCTCCAGAGGGGACAGCTAGTGTGGGGCGGGGCGTCCAGCCTGGGGACCGCCCGCACTCACGGGGGAGAGCGGATCTCCACTCACCGACATGGAAGGCGCCTGTGACCTGTGGTCTGAGGGGCACAGAGCCTCTTCCCAGGAAGGTCACGGTGCTGTTCCCTGCTCATCAGGAAAGAGGCCCTAATGTCAGCAGGGACAACGCCCCGCGCTGCTTCCGTGCGGTGAGGGCAGAGCACTGCCTACTTGCTTCCTACTGAGCATGGGCCAGCCGCGGCCCTCCCGCCGGAGGGCGTTTCTGTGTAGCGTGGGCTGACTTGGGAACACGCGCGTCCTCAGTGGGGAGCGCCGTCCGCGCAGGAGTGCGTGCGGCCGTGCCCGTGAAACACGAGTAGAGGCAGCTTTTAGTGAGTGATGTGCACGTGAGTCGGGCTGGAAGCTCCCCTGCTCTCTGCCCAGAGTGGCCGGGGACGTCCCTTCACTTCCAGGCCCCTGATTGTACCCGTTGGCTCACCTGACAGGGCCCGGGGGACGGACCCTCCTCTCGGGGGAGCAGAGGCCTGAGCTGTGTTAGGACAGGTGACAGAGGCTCCGTGCCAGGGCCCCGAGAGCCTGGGGGCGCTGCCACGCTGGGCGCCTCAGACTCGCCACGCCTTGGTGTTTTAATGGTAGGCGGACTTCTACTGGCTTCGGTCGGCCTCTCTGCGGGAGGCCCTTCTCCAACAACGTGCGTCTCCACTGAGCTCACGTTTTATTAGCTGTGAGGAAACTAGTCCCCTCTTCTGACTGTTGCTGAGGCGCCCTTGTAGGTGATGCCGCGCACCCTTGCGTGGCGCAGATCAGTGTCCCCTGGGTCGCCACGATAGCAGCTCCTGCTTCTGTCTGCCTCAAACACCGAGCTAGAGATCCGCCGCCTTAGTCCGCGAAGCCCCACGTCTGAAATGCAGCACAAGACTGAAAAGACCCAGAAGGGCGCCCTGGAGCGCAGGGCGTTTTGCCGCTCGGGGCCACGTGCCCCAGGGTGCTGCCGGGGGGGGGGGGGGCGGGGGGGGGATCGGCCCACGTGCTGGGCGGTGTGGGTGCAGACCCGACCCCTCCTCCTCGGAATTAGCTCGTCGGGTCTGATCAGCACAGCCTGTCTTGTGGCAGGTGACACCTGCCGCCTTCCCAGAGGTGGGACCACTCCTAACACCCTGATTCCCTGCAGACCCGGGAGCAGCCGCGACCTCCCTGTCCTGCCAGCCACCCTCCTCAGCAGCAGTCGGAGCCCGAAGCCCGCGAGGAGGGCTTGCCCCCGCTCCCCTGCACCTGCTCGGAGGGCCGGAGGCACGCGGCCGCCCGGATCCTGCAGGCCCGCTGGAGGATGTGCAGACGCCAGGTGAGGCGCCGGGCCCCACCAGCCAGGGCGCGCGCTGCGTCCTTCCCACCTGCAGAGGCCACGCTGCGGCCTCCTGGTCATCGGCCCACACTCCCAGGTCCCCGTGGTGGGCGGCTTCGAGGCAGCTGCCGCCACGCAGAGAACGTGGAGACACAGGCTGAACAAGCACCCCCCGTGGACACGCACGGGGGTGTGGACCCTCCGGGGAGCAGCGGAGTTTCCCACCAGCGGCCCTGGGCCTGTGGCAGGGAAGGGTCCGCACATGGACACATGGGAAAAGTCCTCGTGTGAAGTCATCATGTGTCCCTTTCTTTCAGAAAGAAAAGGCCGCACTGGATGAGGTAAGCAAGGCTCGTTTCACCGATTTCAAAAACGTGAGTGTGGGGTTACCTGAGGAAGTCCCGTCAAGCGTTTGTTTTCCGCAGTCAGACCAGACGCCTTAAGTGTAAACTACGTAAGTGACATTAAGGCCAAATAAGTGTTTGGGTAACTCACACCTTCACCAGCACATTCAATGACTCATTCTGTGTGAAGCGACCTGCTGGGGCCTCCTCGGGACACAGTCGTTCCGGGGAAGGGTGTGGCTCAGGGCCACGGCTCTGGGGAAGGCCTGGGTGGAGGAGGGAGAGGAAGGGCGTTCTGGGCAGGACAGTCACGCCAGTGAAGCCCTGGGTGAGCGGCTTGTTGGGGCAGGAGAGCCGGTCTATGTGGGCACGGGGGAGCCAGGCCAGGACGGAGTGGAGAGCAGATGGCAGGCGGCACCGACGGCAGGATGGCGTGAGGGACGGTGCAGCCCAGAGCCAGGGCTTCTGCCCTCCTGCAGCCCCCTGCACGCTGCCACCAGCGTGGTGCCCTCCAATGCTAAGTAACAGCGCCTGCTGATCCCCAAGGACCCTGCGTCCCTGGCCCCACCAGCCTCCTCTGTCTGAGGCCCCTCTGGCCTTGTAACGTCAGACACGTTCCTGCCCCAGGCCCTTTGCACTTGCTGCCCTGCTGCCCCCCCAAAAGGGCTCCCATTCCACATGCAGATGTCCTGCTTCCTCGCTCTAGTCGGGTCTCTGCTGATTCATTACCTCCCAGGGGCCCCTTTCTGAGCCCCTACTCCTCCCACCCTGCCCTGCCGTGTGTTCTCAGGCATTTGTCCCTCCCTGATAAGTGTCACGGAGCAGGCGGCCTCTGCCTTTTTGCCACTGTGTCCCTGTTACCGCAGGTGCTCAGCATTCGGTACTTTTGGATGAGTGAGGGGATGGCGTTGGGACCAGAGGCCTGCAGCGTGCGCTTCTGAGCCAGTTTCTGCCCTTCCTCTCCCCCTCCCCGCCCTGAGCCTCTGTCTCCTCGCCTGGGAGGCCATGTGGGAGGACCCACACGTGGGGTAGTCACGGGCCTCAGTGGACTGCCAGGCTACCCTCGCCCCAGCAGACAGGGGCAGTAGCTCTGCTGACCTTGTGGTGTGACTCCTGGGTTCGTCCAAACGTTCTTCTGCTCCGGGGCCGGGGCCTCTCCCCTGCCTCTGCTGAGCTCGTTTCTTAACTGCACGTCTGTGTCCCTTCGGTCACCTTGCCTTCGAGAAAACAGAGGCTCTTTCAGAGGTGACTGTGGTCATTGGAGCATCCAGACCTCCGAGGACTTGCTCAGTGGCCATGTGTCCCCCTCCTGATGTACCCCGAGAGCTGCGATGCTCTGACCCAGCCAGGAAGGCTCACTCAGACCCCAGCTGTCCCAGAGCCCAGGTCGTAGGTCTCAGGTTCCCACGTAGCTAAGAAAACGGTGACAGCGTGAGGTCCTGGGCTTGCTTGTCTTAGAAGATGGAGAGGAGAGGAGGGTCTGGGATGGAGTAACGATCCCAGCATGACCCCTCACTACGGCTGAGTGGGGGCCAGCGGCAGCCACTGACCGACAGCATCGAACGGTGACCAGTTCTCGTCCCAGAGGCGGTTTATGGGGCCAGCGGCGGCGCCTCTTCTCCCTGCAGGGCTGGGGCTTTCTGTCACTGTAGGAGACCCTGGGTGAGCGGGACAAGGGCGCGTGAGTCCCTGTGGCCCCGCGGTGTAAGGACGTCACTCCCCTGCTGCCTGGCCTCTCCCTCCGCCTGCACCTGCCGGCTCCGTGGGAATGAACAGCCTCTCTGTCCTCCCCCTGCCAGGCGGCCACGGTCCTCCAGGCAGCTCTCAGGGGACACCTGGCGCGGGCAGAGCTGCTCCTGAGCAAAGCATGCGGTTCCGAACCCCCCAGCCTCCCCAGCCAGGTACGTCTGGGCAGGGCGGGGCAGCAGCCCCAGTCCTCAGGCTTCACCCGGGAGGAAAGGGGGCCCCTCCCAGTCTCCGCCCCGCCTGCCCTCCCCGCCTGGCATCTAAGGCCACGCCTGGTGCCGCTGGTGCAGGGCCCAGCTGCAGGCGGCCTCGGGGCCCAGTGATCCCAAGGCACGAGACGGTCAAGTAGCAGGTCCATCTTCCAATTAAGACAGAAGCTTAAAAATGTAACCCAGACGTGAGCTTCCTGTGCCAGCCTCTCCCCCGCGAGAAGGGCGAGGCGCTCTGCGGAGGACCCTGCAGGCGGGGGACTGAGAACCTGCAGTCAGGCCACTGCTGGCTGAACGGTCGTGAGCTGAGCCTCCTGCAGCAGAATGGGGCCCTCGCCTGCCCCTCCAAGGCCCAGGCGACAGCTGTGCCGCACGGGCGGGCAGTGGAGGGTGTCCCGGGGCATCACAGGCCCTCGTCCCCTGTCGTTTCGCTGCAGAACTGTCCCTCACCTTGCGTGCCAAGCCCCCCTGTCCAGGCTGAGGGCGACCCTGGGCGAGAGGAGGCCGTTACCGCCATCCAGTCCGTCCTCCGGGCACACCTGGCCCGGGTCAGGCTCAGGTAAGCTGACTGGCAGGCCCAGCTCTGCACTGTGTCCCGGGGAAATGCCGGCACAGACGTGCCCCCAAAGTGACAGCCAGGACTTCGGCGAGCCGCCAGAGCAAAGGGCGCACCTTGTGAGAAGCTGCTCCGGTGCCCGGCAGGTGGGGCGGGACCCCGTCCCAGTCCTGTGGGGAGGGGCAGGTGGGAGGGCAAGAGGCCAGGCAGCCGGGGGGACCCAGCTCGTCCTCGCCACTTTCTAAGGAGCTGTGAGGCCACCTGCAGCCACACTCATCCGGAAGGGTTAGCGCCGTTCCTGCCGGGGTGCCCTTTAGGGCTCTCAGAGAGCCATGGGAGTGAACGCGGGCCGGGGGTGGCACCCGCCATGAGGCTCCGAGCGCCCTTGCACACCAGCACCTGCCACCCGGGAGGCTCGGGCCCTGCTGGGCCCCACGGGGCGCCGCTTCCCCCTCCACAGACCTCGGTTCTCAGCCCACATAGCAGGCAGCGGCCGCCATCACTGTGAGGCCTGCAGCTTCTCTCTGCAGAAGAGCCCGCCGAGTCAGAACCGCATGGTCCCAGTTCCTCTCACCACGGTGGGGTCCCTCCTGGCCCAGGGGTGGGCAGTGGCGTGCCTCGACCACCGAAACTATGGGGAGAGGGGGGCGCCCGAGGCCCGACCCCAGCGCGCGTCTGGGAGACGGACCTGGGGCGCGATGCGGCCCCTGCATGGTTGGCTTGAGCCAGGACCTGGGCTCAGCGGGAGAAGCTGCCGCGCCGCTCCCTGCGGGGCCCGCAGCCCCAGGACACCCGTGAGCCCGGCCGTCACAATCAGCTGGGGACTCTTTCTCTTCCAGTCCAGGGGCTTGCACCTCAGCTTCCACGGCGGGGACGTCTGCTTCGGCCTCACACAGTGGGCCCTCTGCCCCAGGCCTCCCTGCGGCTCCTTCCGGTGAGTTCACGGCGTTGTGACTGTCGCTGGCAGGGGCCGTGTGCCCTCTGAGGCTTCAGCCAGGACAGCTGCCACCGTCCCCGAAGTGTGGGTGCATGAACACGCGCGAGGGGCTCGCCCCACCTGCGGCCACTTGCCAGCTAAGTCACGCCTTCGCTGGGGGACACCTGGGGAAGCTCCATCCTTTGCCCCTTGGGCTGCAGGAGAACCAGACGGGCCCCAGGGACTTCCTGCAGCTCCTGAAGCCCGAGTCAGGGTCGTCAGTGACGCAGGTGTCTCCCACCGTCACCTGCGGGCCCCCAGCAGCACTTCGGGGCCGTGTGTCTGCCTTTATCCCCAGCTCCAGCCGAGCTGTGTGGCTCCTCCCTCAGGCCCGTGTTTGCCCCGGTGGCTGGTGGCTTTTTAATAAAGCTTTGCTCGTGTTCCTTTTCCAGTCCATTAAGCCCCAAAGTTGTCACCAGAGAAACCTGGCGTGGCCGCCACTGCACACAGTCATGAGGCCAGGTCTCGGCTCTGCCCGGCTCCCGTGCAAGGTGGCAACTTGGGAGTTGCTTTCAGTCCCCAAGGTCTAGGGCTCCGTGCCTCTCCGTCAGACCCCGTCCACCTGGCGCTGTCGTTGGGGAATCCTCGCCTGCCGCGCCTGCTTGAGCACAGGCGCGCGCAGAGGCGGCGTGGTGAGATCTGAGACGGTCATTAGACCGAGGGTCGCCTCATAGTCTCTCCACTGTGAAGGTGTCGTGCGGGGGCGCTGCTGTCACAGCGTGAGGCGCATGTCCCTTGAAGGCTGTTCTGCGCTGGGTCCTTAGGTGGGAAAGATGGAACCCGAGGGCGGGCCGGCAGGGAGCAGCGCTGCCGACCAAGGAAAGCCTGCGGAAGGAAGCAGGGCTGTTGGGCATAACATTAGGCAGTTCCAGGTGCGCAGGCGGTGATTTCATGCCCGTGTGCGTGGCGAGCTGGCCGCCTGGGAGCTGTTTTTCTGAAACAGTAACGTCAGGGGAGAAGCGGTGGGTGTGATGGGGCCCGAGCACGCGTGACGCTGACTCTGCGGCCGCGTGCTTCTAGTTTGCGCATTATTTCAGGTCAGGAAGAAAACGACGTGAGCTGTGGGGACACCAAGGAGGCTCCGGCTCCCGAGGCCGGAGCGCCGAGGCCGTGGGGCCCCGGGGCACCAGCCGCCCTGCAGCCCAGCCCTGGTGAGTGCGATGCCGCGGGGGCCGCAGCAAGTGGTCACGGGGGCAGGAGCGGGGGGCGCCCGCTGGTGCCCTGCGCCTGCACCCCTTCCCTCCAGGGCTGTCCGGGGGAGAGTCTAGGGCAGTCTGCACGAGCTAAGGTCGGTGCCATGTCGCAGCCGGACTCACCACGCTTGAAGTTGCGTTTAACCCCCACCACGGTTGCTGTTTCCAGCTGTGGCCGAGCTAGTGAGCTTTGAACTTGGATATTCGCTCCAAAACCTCCATTTGTAAAGCTCAGCAGACCATGAGCAGTTCTGGGATTTCAGGGACAGTGTGCAGATGCCCAAAACCCCAAACGGCTGCAGGAACCTCCAGGCTCCCCGCAGGCTTAGGAGACCCCGTGCGGTGACCTTGGGGGCCTGCCTTCCTGCCGCCTCTGCTAAGGGCACGTGGCGTCACACACAGCCCCACTTCTGCCCCATGGGAGCCAGGCCTCTGTGACAGTGCCCATCGAGCCCTAGCTCTGTCTATTGTCACAGTATTTTTTTAAAGATTTTATTTATTTTTAGAGAGAAGGGAAGAGAGAGAGAAAGAGGGAGAAATATCCGTGTGTGGTTGCCCCTCTCACGCCCCCACCTGGGGACCTAGCCCACAACCCAGGCCTGTGCCCTGACTGGGAATCGAACTGGTGACCCTTTGGTCCGTAGGTCGGTGCTCAATCCACTGAGCCACACCAACCAGGGCTATTGTCACAGTATTTTTAAAGAAGAAATACTGACGATAACTTGAAAACTGCTGTTTTTAATTTTATAAGTCTTCACTTTAGTAATAATTATCTTGAAAGTCAGAAAAGTAGCTGATCCAGTCAAAGTACCAGCAACGTGACTGACCTTAATTTCCTTCACTTTATCTCAAATCTGCGCTTGTTCCTTTGCTCCATTGCTCCTCTTACCTTCACGGAGCGATCAGAGCAAGGCCCTGCGGTGTGGCGGGGACCTGCCCCTCCTTGAGTCCCTCACCCCAGGCCACAGGTCCCATTTGGGGACCCCCTTCCCCGTCGCACCCAGAGGTAGTGTCTCAGGTTCCGTCAAACAGCTCGGTGGGCCCTGCCTCCTGCCCTGGACAGGCAAGTTCTCACGAGGAAGGTGGTGGCCACACTGCCACCCAGCCCTCAGCCCCAGGACGCTGCTCCGAGGAGGACCGGAGCCCCTCTGTCCCGACAAGGCCCCCCCCTTTCCTGCGGGTTTCACTTTTAGAAAGGCCCGAGCTCAGAGGGAGCTGGGAGGCCAAGGTGGGCTGACCAGGAGGTAGTGACAGAGTCCGGCTCCAAGGTCCATCGTCCTGACTCCTTCGGGGTGTGGCCCTGGGCTTGCCTGGCAGGAGGGAGGTGGCCCCCAGGGCACTGGGTAGGACCAACCTCCCTCCCTGACCCATTGCAGCCAAGGCCCCTCCCCGCGTGGACGACGGAGGCTCCGACGACTCCGATGATGTCATCCTGGCCCCCGGTCTGGCCACGAAGGGCGCCGCCCCCATGCCTCCCAGCCTGGGTCCCTGTCGGCGCATGTCCCAGGGCAAGGCGCTGTCAGGGGAAGGGTAGGCTAAGAGGACAAGCGCGCTGGGAAGAGGACAGTCCCTGCTTCTTGCTGTAGCAGCTCCCGGCCACTGTGTGGCTCAGCTCGTTTGTAGAAGGGACCCGCCTGCCTCTCTCTTATCTCGGGGGGCAGGGGGCGGTCCCGCCACCCCCAGGTCCCCCTGTTGGACACGTCACGGGAACTGGGGGGGCGGCTGGGGAGCCCCTAAGAGACACTTCCCTACAGCAGCTGACAGCCGCTGGGCCCCTCACCTGGCCTCGTCTGTTGAACTGCTTGCTCTGTGGGCTGCCCAGCCACCTCCTGCTGCTGCTGGGGGGCTGGCTACTTGGCTGACTTTGCTGCTGACCTGTGTGTGCCTCTGTCACCTGCTGGGCCTGTCCTGGGCAACCCGACCCCTCCCGCGCTGGGCCCCGGGTTCACGGCCGAGGGCCCCTAAGAGCCAGTCCACCAGGCAGGCGCCCGGCTTCTGGCCTGTGTGAGTGTGGGCATCTCCTCGCACCCCTCGTTTCTCTTCGCCCCGAGGAGCTCCTGAGGACACCGTCCTGCACCCCGGGACCTGCAGGGGCCTGGCCGGCGGGCACCACTGAGAAGGCCAAGGTGGGCCTGTGGACTTGAGTTTCTGAGAAGGCGCCCCGTGCTGTGTGAATATGTATTGCCCACCATGCCCGGGGGGGCCCTGGCCTATTAAACGCAGAGTCTTGAAGCTGCCTCAGTGAACGACATGCCTCAAGTGGGCAGCGCCCTGCGCGGGGACAGCCTGCCCCGCATCTCCGGGGGCCTTGGACGCTGCCTCTGCTCCTGGAAGGGCACCCCGTGCCCCGCGCACTCGCGGGGCTCAGGGCCTGGAGGCTGACCTGCCCCTGTACCAGCCAGACCGGCCACGCTGCACTCAGGCCCGAGGGGGGTGCCAGCAGCTGGAGCAGCCAGGCGGAGCAGAGGGCAGGGGCTGGCCCCCGGGGGTGGGGGGTGGGCGGGGGCAGGGCAGGGGCCAGCCTGTGGGGGCGGGGCTCAGGGGGCAGCAAGACTGAGGTCCCTGGGGAGACTGGAAAGGGGAAAGCTATCCAAGAGGAGGGACTGTGACCTCAGGTGTTAGTGCCCCAAAGGCCGGGATCCTGTGCGTCTGGGTGGAAGAGGCCTGTCCCCTCCCAAATACCCTAAGCCAGCAGTAGGGAGATGTGGCCACTGTGCCCGGCCACCTGAGCTGTGGGTGGGCAGCAGGCTGCCGGGGGTGGGGAGCTGTCGGCTGTCCCGTCCGCGCCTCTGTGCTGTGTGTGCCCCGGGCTCCAGGGGCCATCGCCTGCCTAGGGCGCGTGCGGCACGGGCCACGGGAACCCAAGCGGTGTGTGGCCCCGCCGCCCTCGGCTCCCATCTGCGGGCTGGTGCCAGCGGGAAGTGGGCCCCCAGACCCAGCAGCAGGAGAGACTGAAGCCACGTGGATGTGAGGGTGCCTTAGGTGGAGCCAGTGGCAGTGTGATCCCTGAGAGAGGGGTGTGCGGCTGGGAGCGGCCCCACCGGAAGGAGGGGCAGAGGGCCCCAAGGACAGGCGGGCAGCAGTGCCCCCAGGCCGCGCTGTGGGCAGTTGCCACTGGGTGTCACTGTGCTGACCAGGCAGGGCCAAGGGCTTTTGCAGGCCAGTCTGTGCTTGTGGTTGTCCCCCGGGAGGAAGTGACCCTGGCATCAGGAAGAGGTAGACCACCCAGCTCAGCTCTGTGGGGAGCGGGCAGCACAGCCCGGCTTCCTGCCTCTGGAGTCCCCACCGTTGCAGGGAGCCCACCCGCCTTGGTGCGCCAAGGAGACCTGGAACCCCAGTGGAGCACCCCCCGCGTCTGGGGGCTCAGGTCTCTGCGGCCCCTGCCAGCACCCCTCCTCCCCGCAGACCACCACCTGGCACGTGCCCTTCAGACCCGGGGAAACTGTCTGGAAGTGGATGTGAGCGACCCGGTGGCCCAGGAGCAGCAGGGGCGGGTCCGCTGCTCAGGGCTTTTATTGGATGAGCTCCACGCAGTGCGCCCGGGCTGCGTGTGTCTCTGGGGAGGGTAACGTCTCCCGCTGCGCATTACTTCTGCCTTCGTAAATAAGGGCTGTTGGCAGCGTGTCCGACAACTGCCCGTGAACACAGCAGTTTGCGTTACTACCCGGGGTGAACCGCTGTCTCCGCACTGGCGTGTCCCCTGCTGGGCTCCGGGCCACATGCTCGGGCCTCCGAGTGGGCGCACGGCCTCCTCACCCCCCGACACCTCCGTCCTGCCCATCCGACTGCGCGCTTCCCTGGGTGAGGACTTGAGCATCAAGAAATGAAGCTGGGAACGTTTCCCCAGATTCTACTCCCGTTTGTCTTAGGGGCACAGAGGGAATCGTTTGCTTGGGAAGCGCACAGAGATCCAATCCCAGGCAAATCTGCTCCCCTCTCTCCACTGATTCCTGTCCCGGGAAGGCCTGCCTCCCAGCGTCACTGCAGGGCAGGAGGTGACTGTGGCTTCCTCTGTATGCGCTGCTGGCCCGCCCTTTCCCCCGGGGGTGGGGGAGTGTGTCTGACCCGTTTGTGGCCCTAGAGGTGCTGAACCCGTCTGGGCAGGCTGACCTCCATGCATCACGCCGGCCAGGGTTCCTTTGGGAGACTTGGTGCTTCGCAGAGGAGTTGTGGGGCTTTACAGGGTCTGTGACAGCAGAGGGAGGGGTACATCAGGCACCCAGACGCAAACAAGCCCGCCACGTGGCCTCCCATGAGGCTGGGGTCCAGGAGCAGAGCGCAGCCCCTGGGGGGATCTCGACGGGAGCTGGCCCGTGGAGAGGCGGGTACGGTTCAATGTCGGGCCCCCACCTGGCCAAAGGAAGGCCAGCACATAAACCTAGAAACATGCACCAGACACACGCACACAGGCACACACCCACTCCCGCCCGGCTCGTCTGCACCTGCTTCAACACTGGTAACTGAGTGACCCCCAGTCCTTGCCCCGACGATTTAAATGTGCGACTCCTCAAAAGTCGCCAGGGAACAAAGGGAAAAAGAATCCAAATCTGGTTCCGTTAGTGCTGCCGTTGGGTTGGGGTCACGAGGGCTGGCAGCCCGGGTCCGGGTCCTTGCTTCGCGCCTGCTTTTGGCCACACCTGCCATGAACACCCTGGGAGCCCAGCTCTGGGCAGCCTGGAGGGGCAGCCCCGTTGGAGGTGGCTGTCTGGGAGCCTGCAGGAAGTGTCCATGGTGCTGGGACCTTGCTGGATGGGGCGGGGGCACGGGGTGGCCCCTGAGCTGTGAGTTAATTAAGCCCAGAAAGCCTGGGATCCAAAGGCCAGGGTCTGAGCGGTGCCGAGGCTCCCAGACTGCCAAAGAGGCAGCCAAGTCTGGGCGCTTTCTTCCTCCCTGGGGAGGGCAGGGTGGGCGCAGGCGCACATGCCCCGAAGCACCGCCCCTGCTAACACACACACTCTAAAACGCGCACCAAGTGAAGAGGCTGGATCTGGTCACTGGGCCGCATCTCCCTCCTGGTGGCCCCGGTCCCAGGGTCCGGCCCTTTGGTCCCCACTCCCCATGCTGCCACTGAGGTCCTGGGCTAAGAACCATGGGAACACCCACCTTGTCCCCTAGCTCGGCAGGTTCCACGGAGCACCGGGGAGTCCCTGCCTGCCCAGCCCGGCCCGCCTCCCTGTGCAGCCCTTCCCCCGCCCTCCGGCCACACACAGCCCAGGCCCACAGCCCCTTGCAGACCGCGAGGCCTCCCCACCTCCCACTGGCCCCGCGCGCGGCTGTTTCCCGCCAGGAATGTCCTTTCCCGGAGCCGGCCCGCACGGCCAGCCGCCCCGCTTTGTGTTCCCACGAACTGAGTTCACTTGTTCCATTTTAATATTTGCCGCACGTCTGCAGCATGCCAGGCCCCGAGGGAGGGGCGCTTTGTGCTCCACGTCGTGGTGTATTTCCTGTCTGCGAGTCTGTCTCCTTTAGGCCGCGCTCGCGCACACTGGAGCAGATCCCTGCGCCCAGGAACCACCCACCGGCCCGGGGGTGGGGACCGCCAGGGTGACCCCTGGGGCGGACCGTGTGGGCTGAGTGCTCCCCCAGCACGGAGCCGGGCCAGAGAGGCCCAGGGACTCCAAGTGCCAGTGCCGGGGGTCAGTGGCCAAGGCCTCAGGAACATGCTCTTCCCGACCCCACCTCCCACCCCCAAAAAGGGAGAGGGGCTGGGGCTGAGCAGTGGGGAGGTGGGGTCTGCCTGGCCATCAGCCCCGCCCCCGCCCCCGGGGGCTCAGGAGGGAGGAAGGGGCGTGTGGGGCTGCGGCAGCTCAGGGTCTGGCCTGCATCCTGGGAGCCGTGGGAACCGGGAGGCTGTTGGCTGGGAGGGCGGCTTGGATTAGCCTTTCAGAAGGTGGACGGGCTGCTGGCAGCTGGGAGGCCACAGCGGCTCCCAGGAGGCTCCCAGGCCGCAGGAGCCCTGTGAGTGCTGCGCCCACCCTGCTCCGCCCCCAGCACCCAGGACCCAGGGGAGCCGGCCCCAACCTGAGAGGAGAGCGTGCCGGGCGTCCCAGGGCCCCGGGGGAGGCGGGGGCTGTTTGGCGCTGGCCTGGTGGGGGGTCATGGGGGCGGCGGAAGGGCAGGCATCTCCAGCCCCCCTCTTCTGGGTGGAGCAGGGAGGGCCATCTCAGCGCTGAGTGTGCCCAGAGGTCGGGCCGCAGCCCTGGGCAGAGGAGGCCGCCCGTGTGGGACGTGGTCTGCTCCCCAGCGCCCTCTCCGTGCTGCAGAGCCTGCTGAGATGTCTGGGGAGGAGAGGGTTTCTGGGTTCACAGTCCTAGCTGGCCTGTCCTGGCCAGGACCTGGGGGGAGCCTCGGTGTCCCCACCTATAAACAAAGGAGCGAGGGTGGCCCTGCCTCTGGGTGGCTGTGTACTGGTGGCCAGAGCAGGCCTGTCCCAGCCAGGGGGGCTCTCCGAGCTCTGGGCACATGCACGGAGCACTGTGACAACACCCACCTCGCTGTGGCCTTGCTCCTGTCCTAACCCCTGCCTGCCGGGGATACAAGGCAGGGAGGGCAGACAGGGTGACTCTGGACTTGGTCCTAGGCCCTGAGAACCAGGGCGGGGCCGTCGCGGAAGGCAGGTCAGCCTCCCTTGGGAGGAGACCAGGTGGTGCGGAGGAAGAAGCTCAGGGCGGAGAAGGGCCTGGCCTTACTGCCTGTGCCGCAGGTGACCTTGCGGCGGTGGCTGGGCGAGCATTTCCCGGGCTCCCTAGCAGAGCCAGCCTGTGCTGGGGAGGGCGACCCCGGCTCACCCTGCCTCCCTGCCTGCCCCCCACGCCCACAGCAGTGAAACAGGCCACCCGGGTGGGAGGGAGCGAGGCTTGTCAGAGCCCGACTCTGTGTCCTATCTCGTGGGACACAGGTGTCCTTCCTGACTCCAAGGGCAGAAGCCAGACTCAGTGCTGCCCGCAAGGGTTTTCCCCGCAGAGGGCCCGTGGGGCCTGCCGGGAGGGTAGTGCAGGCTCCAACGTCCCACTCAGGGCTGGGCTGGTGCCTTCACCCCTGGGCTTCAGTTCCTCCTGGGCAAAACGGGGGCGGTTGGACACCCTGTGGGTCGTAAGGGTCAGCTGTGTGGCCCGGGGCCTGGTGAGTGGTGCAAATGTCCGGGCTCTCGCACGGCCACCTCCTTGAGTCACAGAGCGACCGCACACACGTCCTGCCCTCGGTGCATCGGGACGGCCGTAGAACAGGAAAGCTGGGCTGAGCAGACCAAGGCCCCAGAGGTGGCGTGGCGCCCCGGAGCTTTTGGGCAAAGCCTGAGAGGAGCCCCAGGCCCTGTGGCTCCGGGCAGCTAGCTCAGAGAGTAACCCCAGCTGCTTGTCTGGGCTGGGTGGGTGGGCAGGGATGAGGGGCCGCGGCCGTGCCTGGGAGGACAGCATCTCTGTGCTTCCTTTCCATGCCAAGCTCCCTTCCCATCAGCTCTGAGTCCACCCCCTCGGGGCTGGTATTGATCTCACTTCGCTGTGGACCCAGCGCCCAGCCTTGTCAGTACTGTGTGGCAAGGAGGTCCTGAGCGAGAGAGGGGCTTGCATGCTGGGACTTGGGACCGGCTCCTCAGCCACTCTCTCGGAGGCCGTCCCTGCTGATGTGCTGTCTCCTGGGACGCCTTGGAGAAGCCAGGCTGCTGGCTCGGTGGCCCGGACCCTTGAGGCCACTCCCATCTCCCGCCGGCTGGCTCTGCGTCTGGTCACTCCATGGCCCTCACAGGGCCCAAGCTGGCTGGCGTCTCTCCCGGCCCCCAGAGCAAAGGGCCAGCTCCAAGCAGCGCTCCGTGGCTTTCCTGTGGCCGGAGCCCACGAGCCGTGGCCTGTGGGGAGCAGGATGGGGCTGGCTGCAGGGCCGTAGCTCCGGGCGCCAGGGAAGCCCGGCCTGCAGCTTTCTCTGCGCTCTATCTCCATGGAAAATATGAGCCTCTTTGGATTGGGTCCAATGGCAGGGGATTCCATTGTTCTGGCTTCCGCCCCGGCGTCGGGCCCAGCCCCTGCTGGCCTTTCTCCAGGCTCCCCCAGGTCACAGGACAACAGCTCAGGAGCCTCACCCCAGCCACCCTCCTGGCATGGGAGAGGGACCCCAGGCAGTGCCCGGCCTGGCCTGCCCTCCCCCTCATTCCCCATGCTTCTACCAGATGCTTCCAAGTCGCTCAGACTTTCTGACCCTGCCCTTCACTCACAAGGAGGGGGAGGAGGGATGGAGCCAGAGACCCAGGGAGGCCCTCTCCCCCGCAGTGCTACGTGAGGGGTGGGGCGCGCTTACAGAACTGCTTTACCCGTTTTTAAGCATACACGTCAGGGGCATTTAGCACATCCCTAGTTGTGTGGCCATCACCACGCTCTCCTCCAGAAGTTGCTTCATCGCCGGGAAAAGAAGCCCACACGCCCCAGCGTTCACTGCCCACCCCGCCGCCAGCCCCCGCCAGCACCGCCGCCCTTCCCACGGCCGCGTCGAATCCGTTGTGTGGCTGGACCACCATCTGCTTCTCTCTTCCCCAGCCAGTGGGCATCCGGGTTGTCTCCGCGCTTTGGGCCGTGTGACGGTGCTGCCGTGCCCAGCCTGTCACCTACTTCTCACGTGCCTGGGAGCTAAGCGTGACTGTCCCCGTCTTAGCCACGGGCAGCGTGAAGCTCACAGAGGGCCTGAGATGTGGGTGTGGGACAGGCCCTGTAACAGCAGAGGAGGGACCAGGCTGGTGGGTGCGAGGACGGCGCCCAGGGACGGAGTGGGCATGCGCCCTGGGCTTCCACGCAGCCCCAGAAGGTGGGTGGTCTTCTGAGCCTCCACAGCTCCCTCCGCACCTGCTCCGGGATGTGGGGACCGGGCTGGGGGCCGGAGGACATGGTGGGTGCGCGGGCCCAGGCACCCAGCTCGGGGGTCTCAGCTAGCGACAGCCAGGGCTGTCCTTCCTGTCCCCACAGGCGGGCGGGCCGTACCGAGCCTTCCGGTCCCCATGGTAGAGGAGATGGGAGACCACAGCTCCTGTCATCTTCTGCAGCTGCTTCCCTAGCTAGCGGAGGCCTCGCGGTTTCCCATCAGCCGCCTCCTCTTGAGTCACCCCTGAGTCACCCCTGAGTCACCAGAGACTTGTCCTCTGTGCCCCAGTCAGTGGCCAGCATTGCGGACGGAGTCACCTCTGGCGTCCTGGGCCACCGATGCCCCGTTTCAGGTCCTCCAGTCTGTGGCCGCCAGCTCGAGGCTGGACTCCGGCTCCCTCACAGAGTGGCAACCTCATGCCTGCCCGGCAATGGCAGGACCAGGCCCCAGTCGCTCTGTCTATAGAGGGGGACTTAAAGGCCAGCCTCCCGCCGCACGTCCAGAACAGGCAGGGAGAACCACACAACCAACGCTGCCCTGTGCCCTGCCCCCGTGCCTGGCTTTCTCTCTCTCACTCCCGCGCTCCTGGGCGCTGAGCCGCGGGAACCACATCTCGAAGTTCAGGGCCCGGAGTAAGGATGCTTCCCTGAGTGCACACAGCAGCACACGTGGGCTGCAGGCCCCTGCTCCGCCCCGGAGGGTATGCCTGGGGCTTTTCAGTCCTGCAGGGACTTCCTCGGCAGCCCCCGGCCCCAAGCACCTGCAGGTTCGGGGCTCCGGGTCCACCCTAGAAACTCTGGCGGTGCTTTTCCAGAATCACACCTTGTGTCCCCCTCCTTCCCTCCACCTGCACCCCTTCATCATTCTTCCTCACGGACCCCTTAGGGGGGGCTTCACCGACCAGACACATTGCAAGTATTAATGACGAGCTCCTTTGCCGTTCAGTACTGGTCAGTCATGGGGCACCTGCCACCTGGAAGCTCTAAACAGCCCAGCGCATGAGTTTCCTGTGGATCCTGTAACCAAGGGCCTCCCGCCGGGCCCCTGGAACTGCAGGGGCTGCAGTCTCAGCCCTGGAGGCTGCGGTCTGAGACCCGGCGTCAGCTGGCTGCTTCTGAGGCCGAGAGGCAGCCTGTAGCTTCAGCGGCCTGGCAGTCCTCGGGGTTCTTGGACTTGGAGACACGTCCTGCCACCCCTACTTCGTCTTTCTATGGCGTTCTCCCATGTCTGTCCCTACGTCAGTGCATCCAGATTTCTCCCTCACAATCCAGTGTGACCTCGTGTGGATTTGGTCACGTCTGCAATGACCCTGTTTCCAGGTAAGGTCACAGCCACAGGCACAGATCGGACAGATCTTTTCGAGGGACACACTTCGACCTATTATACCAAGTTATCATTTCATATAACTTTTGGGTCAGGCTCTCAGGCCTTGTCAGAGGAAAAGGCACCATTTTGTGAGTCTTCTGGAACCCTGGAAAGGAGCTCCGAACCCCGTGCCTCCACGCGGGGACCCGGGTGGACCTGCTGCGTGGGTGCTGTGGGCAAAGCGGGGCTGCGGGGTCTCCTGTTAGTAACTGCCCTCCAGGGAGGGGGCGCATGACCTCCCTCCTCCGGCGGGCGGCCATTGGTCCTCAACTGGGTGGTGTCTGTAAATTATCCTGAGAGTAGAAACCACGGCTCCGCACAGGCCTCTGGCCTCACCCCTCCCCAGCCTGCCGCCTTATCACAGGAAACCAGGTGAGTCAGGGCCGGCGGATGAGCGGGCAGACAGGCCTCCGAGAAGACGCTGCCTGGAGCCATCCCTGCCGCAAGGGCCAGCCCAGCCCTGCCTGCCAGGGGCCGCCCGTGAGCTCACAGGGCCAGCTGAGCTGGGGCACAGCTGCCGAAACCGGTTTCTCAGAACTCAGGAGGTCCAGAAATAATGACCCAGGACAGTGAGGAGCCAGAGCAAAGGACACGCCTATGGACCTGCAGAGCGTCCAGCCTCCGCCGTTCTCCGGGTTCCCGTCTCCACTCCACAGGCATGAAGACACCCCAGGAGGAGGGGCAGCTGTATGGCTCTAGGCCCAAGGGTGCCAGGCTTTCTCTTAGGTCTTGACCAAAGACAAAACCTTCCCCAAAAGGAAGGCCAGGCAGGGGGTCAGTCGACGCTGAGGTCCCCTTACTGGGTCACACTTCTGTTACCAGCGAGATGCCAAGACCTGGGTTCCTCAGTCAACAGACAAAGCACAGTAAAGCAAGAATTCACGGGCCACAGGCAAAGCCCATTGAGGGCAATGAAACAGAAAGGGCTCCGCAGAGAAGAAGCAACAGGAGAGGCCAGGTGCGGCTGCCGTTAGCTCACTGGAAAGTCAGAGAAGAGGGGGCCTTGGTGACAGATTCAGGGGGTCTGCCAGGGATGAGCTGCCACTGCCCACTGCTCCCCTGGTTTCAAGTCTTGTG
The DNA here is from genome assembly GCF_987537825.1 of Furipterus horrens. Classification (NCBI taxonomy): domain Eukaryota; kingdom Metazoa; phylum Chordata; class Mammalia; order Chiroptera; family Furipteridae; genus Furipterus; species Furipterus horrens. The sequence continues at coordinate 101,825,385 of NW_028327180.1, forward strand.
GGCTCCCTTAGAGTTTGGGGAAAGGCACAGTGTCCACACCCCCAGAGGGAGAGCGCACTAGGTCCTGGAGGTTTTTATTTCTCTCTTGCAGGTGGGGAGGCTTTTCAGGGGAGGGTTTCCGAAGAATATGCATCAGTTTTCCAGGTGTGTGCTTTCAGGGTCCTTGATTGGTCGATGCCAGGGAAGGGGTCCTTGGTCCTGAGGAAGCCACGGTGTCGCCTGTCTGGCTTTGCCGCTCTTCTGGGCCTGGAGCTGCAACACGACACCACACTGAGGCCTAGATGTGGTCCCTAGGAGTCAGTTTAAGGGAGTGGTCATGCAGAGGCCGGCAGGGGATCACTGAGGCCACTCTTCGGCCCCTTGTCCCTCCTCCAAGGGGTGTCCACCGCAGGACTAGCGACAAGTCCGGGGAGGAAAGGGCGCCCTGGGGGCGAGGTCCTCGTGTCCCCAGTTTTCCCCTGGTGACCTCCTGTACCTGCCCCACAGACCTTGCTCTGCTCATGTCTACCTACCTATCACCCTTCGGCGTTCTGAGCACTTGACACACATTGTACTTCCTCTGGCAGACGGAGACTCTGGTGCACAGAGAGGTGAAGTCACTTGCCCAAGATCACACAGCTCTAGGTAACCGCGCCAGGGTCGGCATAGAGCATCCTTGTTTTATACACAGGGCGCTGGGTCCATTGCTGGGCGCCTCGGCCAGCCCCGCCGCGCCGGCCGACCCCCAGAGACGCTTCCTGACGGGCAAAGGTCGAGCCGACAAGCGACAGGCCTGGAGGAGCAGCCGGCCTTCCAGCCCCCACCCCTATTTGCGGACGGGGAGAGGGCGTCCGCCCTCGCGGCCTCCCCTGCCAAGAGCCTCTCGGCCGGAGGGAGGAGTCGGGGTGGGCGGAGCCTAGACCAACGTGCCAATGGTGGTGTGGGGGTGGGGCCACATGGTGGGCGGGGCTAGATGTAAGGGCGGGATCGGAGGGTTACTGGCCAATGGCGGCGCGGGGGTGGGGCGGCGGCGGGCGGGGGCGCGCGGAGGCGGTGGCGGCGGCGAACAAAGAGGCGGCGGGCACGGGCGGCCGAGGGGAGCCGAGCGCAGCCGAGCGCAGCCGAGCCGGGCCGAGCCGGGCCGGGCCGGGCCCAGGAGCGCGCGGGCTATGCGGGCTGCCAGGCCGGGGTCGGCGGGCCCCTGAACCCGGCGACCCGGGCCAACGAGGAGCCCCGCCGCGGCCGCGCGCCCGAGGCGGCCGACCCGCCCGCCATGGCCGGGGTCAGCTACACGGCGCCCTGGTGGGTGACCCTCCTGCACCGGCTGCCGCACTTGAACCTGCGCTGGGAGATCACCAGCAGCCAGTTCCGACCCGAGGACACCGACTACCAGCAGGTGAGGCGGGCCCCCCGGTCGGGGGTCAGGGCCCCAGGTCACGGCCCTTCCTTTCAAAGGTCTGAAGACTCCCCCTCCCCCATCGAGGGTCACGGCCTCCTCCTCGTGGGTCGGAGACCCCCCCTCGAGGGTCGCTGTCCCCCTCCCTTTTGAGGGTCTGAAGATGACCCACTTTCCATCGAGAGTCACTGCTGCGCCCCCTTTTGAGGGTCTCCTCCTGGATCACAGGTCTCTCATTTTCCAGCATGTAAGGACCCCCAGTCTCCCATCCAGGGTCCGCGGCCCTCCTGCAGGTTCTAGCCTCCCTCTGGTGTCACTTAATGCCCTTTTCTGGGGTTCCGTGGATCCGCCTCCCTTCCCTCCCTAGAGCCCCCTCGGCCAGCTGTCAGCTCCTGCTCAGGCCCCTGTCCATCATGGGGGGTAGGGGAGCTGTTGCGGGGCCCCTGCCCACAGGACCCCGCAGACCAGCTGGGCTGCTAGCTGTGGGACTTGGACACCGTGTAGCATGCCTGGGGTGACACCCGGCCTGCCAGGACTGGCTGCCGGGAGCCCCCGAGGGAGGAGGCCTGGCCACCTGGGCACAAGGTGGGCCTCAGTCTGGAAGGCCGGAGGGGGCTGAGCCTGGGCAGAGCGGGGCTGGCGGGCCCTTCACGTCCCTGTCCCCAGTAATCAGGCTGTCCCCATGGAGCCCTTGGCTGGGGTCATGCCAAGCCCCAGCGCCAACCCTGTCACTGGGCCACTGCCCGGTGCCGGGCAAGGGACCAGGCTGTGGGCTTTTCCTTCCTGCATGGGGATCCAGATTGTAGCAGCCTCATGACCTGTGTGCCTGGTCACCTGGTCACCTGGAACACCTTGGGCTCCACGGGGGTTGGGTGGGGGGGTGCAAATGGCTTTGCTTGTCAGGATGGCCCGGGAGTCCAGTGGTTTGTGGCCCATGTCACAGCTCACTCTTCAGAACTCTGTTTCCCGTGGCCTCCCCTCTCCAGGGGGAGAACTGGCAGCACAGGGCGAGTGTGCCATGGGGGAGCCCCAGCTCCCAGCCTCAGCGCTCACCTGGTGCCGCCCCGTGGTGCTGACCTGCGTCGGAGCAGATTAGGGAGGGGGCGAGGGACTGGCCCACGCACACCCAGGGACAGCAGAGGGTCATAAAACCCCTCACCTACGTTCTAGGCGCTGAGCCCCGCAGGGCGACCAGCGTGGGGGCAACACGGCTGTGCTCCCCAGGAACTGTGTGCTGGCTCTGCCATGGCTGTCCCGGGGGCCCCGCTTTCCCAGGCCGGGAGGCTGGGCTTCCCTTGCGGAGGTCCCTTGTCAGTTCTGCGGCTCCAGGGCAGCCCCCGGGGCACAGCGGTGCCTGCCTGCAGAGTCCCCGTGCCTGCTGCCCAGCGCTCGGGCCGGCTGCCTCACCCTGCCCTCCGGGTGCCGTCCCCCGTGGGCCTCCCAGCTGGGATCCCAGGACACCTGGCTGGGCGTGCGCGAAGGCTGGACCCCTGAAGCCCAGGAGGCCTTGGCGTGGTGACCAGGTGCCCCCGTGTGCAGGCCCTGTGCTCCCGGGAGGGCGCTGCTGTGCCCCTCTCGGCTCCCTCCGTCACTGTGGGAGGCTCTGACTCACTCTCGCTCCTGCCTCCTCTCTGAGGAGCAGAATCAGCCGCTGAATAATTCACGGTGTGGAAACCAGCCTGTCTCCATCCCCCGCCCCCCGTGCTCCTGGCGGGGGGCCGGGGGTGAGCCCGGCCTGGGCGTGCGGCCTGCCTGTGCCCTCTGTGCTGGTGCTTTGGGGCGAGCCCTTGACCTCTCTGAGCCTTCTGCCTCATCCCAGGACCTGGGCTGGTGCACCTTCCCTGCAGGGTCGCAACGGAGCTGAGAGGGCCCGGCTCCTGCTCCCTGTCACGTGTGCAGCGCTCCCCCCTCCCCGGTGGGTGGGTGACAGGGCACTGTGCGCATGGCTGTGGCCCCTTCCTGCCTTCCCTGGGGAAGCGGGCCTTGCTGTGAGGCCACTGCCTCGTCCACTGGGGGCCGGGGGAGGCTCCTCATCCTCCGGGCCTCTGGGCAGGGGCTCTGCCAGTCCTGCTGTGTGGGCTGGGCCTGGCTGGGGTGGGGGCTTCTAGAAGCTCCTGAACCACCTGGGGGAAGGGGACCTGGTGCAGAATTGGGGTGAATGGGACACCAGCCTTTGGCCTCCTTTGCTGTTTCCTGCCTGCCATCTGTTGTCGGGAGCCCTGGGGAAACCCACTAGAAAGCCCCATGGGCCACCCTGTCTGGGGTGCTGTGTGGGGACACTTGTCGCTGGCTCTCTGTCACACAAGCCTAGAGGCGAGGACTGTCTCCATTATACAGATGAGCAAACTCAGAGAGAGGGCAGACTGGCGCAGAATCGCACAGGGAGCAGGTGGCCGGGCCAAACCCTGCTTCAGGCCTCTTGCCCTGGCTGTATTCGGAGCCAGACTCAGCTGGGAGGGGGTGGACAGGGGTGGGCGGGGGCTTTCTAGGTGGGGGCTATTCTGAGGTCTCCGGAGCCCTGTGCCGGGGCCTTTGGCACCACTGCAAGAGTGAGGGTGGAACTTCACATCCTAAAGGTGGCAATTTCTCTTGGGATTGAGGGTCACGGACTCCCAGATTCCCATCCAGGCCTCCATCCTGGAGAGGAGGGACTCCCAGGACATGAGTGCATCTCTCGGGGGCCCACGGAGTCTGCCGGACGGCCAGGCTGCGGTGGCGCGCTGCTGGTTCTGTGGGGCTGATGGAGTCTGTAGCGGGAGAAGGGGGCGCAGGGGCTTGTGGGGCTGCCTTGGCTGCCCTGCCCCCACCTGCCACCTGGAGGGGCTGCTGGTCTGGCTCCCCTGGGGCTGGGCCGTCCTGGCATGCCTGGCACTTCCAAACTTGGGGCAGCAGAGTTGGGGAGGGGCTCCAGTTTTATGGGGGACAGAGTACAGGCCCAAAGCATGGAGGGGACGCCCTGGGTGGTCGCACAGCTGAGCCGGTGGCCTGAGGCCAGTCCGCGCTCCATGGTGACAGCTGGGCCTGACCGGCTGCGGGCAGAGGTCCCAGAGCCTTCTCTTCAGGCTGGAGTGTGGGGGCCTGCGCCCCAGCTCTGGACCTGTCCCCTCAACCCTACCATCCCTTCACGACTCGCCGCTCCTAAGCCCCCCGCAGCCCAGGCCTCCTGAGGCAGGGGCTGTATTCCCTCTGCTCTCAGCCTCTCTCTCTCTGTCTCCACCAGTTCAGGGGGTTCTGGAAGCAGAGAGTTGGTGGAGGAAAACAGTTATGGCCTGATGTGTCGTACGGTGGTGGGGTCAGGACAAGGTCTGTGAGAACCCAGCAGTCAGGGAAGGCTTCCTGGAAGGGGTGCTGGCTGGCCTTCCATGGAGGCTGCAAGCCAAGCTGTGAGCACCCGGCAGGCTGGTACTTTCCCAGAGCCTGGCCTGCAGTGGGCACACTTGCCGCCTTCCAGGACAGATTGTAGCAATCACCTCAAGTTTACCCCATGTAGGGGCCCGTTTCTTGTTAGAGACGGGAGTACTTGCATGTTTGTAGCATGACCCTAAAGAAAAAAGACTGAAGTAGCCATGCGGAGACCTTGGGGAAGAGGGTTCCAGGCAGTGGGAACAGCATGTGCGAGGGCCCTGCGGGAGAGAGAAGCCTGAGCCTCAGCCCAAAGTGAGACAGTCCCTCTGGTCTGAACCTGCTGCCTCGGGGGGCAGTGAGCGCTCGGTGCCCAGAGGTGTGCCGGCCCAGACTGATGGCCACTTTGCGGGAATGTGAGACCACAGCCTCCTAGTGCAATGCGATTCAGCCAGGTCAGCCTGTGCCTGGCAGCAGGTGGCAAAGTGGCCTTGTCCGACGGGTGTGGCTGGCCCTGCCATGATCCTCACCGCTAATCAGAGGAAAACTCGCTCTGAGCAAACAGCATTTGTGGGCTTTCTTCTAGTCACAGGAGGCACCGCACGTGGACCACTGGGCAAACCGTAAGGGCTTGCAGATGGAAACAGAGCCTCGCAGGCTGGAGTCCGCGCACGCACTTACATGGGGGGCACCGTGTGCCCTTTCAGTCCACGGCGTTGAATCACCACGTGTCTGGGACTGTGTCCTTGGTCCTTGGTCCATGATGCTTGGCCTGCATCCCAGGGTGGCAGTCAGGCTCTGAGGCTGCAAGTGACAGAAACGCCCCGAACGACAGAGCACACGGGGAGCTGGGTGGAAGCTTCTAGAGCAGCCCCTGCATGGGCAGGGCGCATGAGCTTGGCTTCTGGGTGCAGGGCTCACGTGTGGGTGGACTGGCAGGGAGGCCCCGGCTGGGCCACGTTGACTGGCCAGTGTCAAAGTCCTGGAGAGACTGCGGAGCTGGGGTCACGTGCCTGCCTCTGGCCAGCGGAGGGCCGGCGGCTGTTGCCTCTGCGCCCAGGTGTCCGTCTGTGGACGGGGAGGTGTTGGGGCTGAACGTGTGTCCTCGCTGGCGCTGGTGGGGGTCTGCATCCCTGGCCTGTCGGTTCCTGGGTTTCAAGGGTCTGAGGATGTGGTGGCGAGCTCTGCATAGGTGACCTGTAGGAAGGGACGTCACTGTTTTGTCCCTGGCCAGGGGCTCTTGGTCCAGCTCTGGGTGGGTGGCTCTGATCCCCAGGCCACAGCTGCTCTGCCAGAGAGGCTCATGCTGTTTTCTTCATAAAGAGTTTTCTGGGGAGCCACACAATGGCCCTGGGGGTGGGCGCCATCACCCCCACAGAAGCAGAACTGCGGCCACTGGCCGGCAAGCATCTGAGCAGAAGACTCGGGCCGGTTCCTGCCCCAGCGGCGCTCCCCCCGCCCGGCCCCGACCACACGTCCCGAGCTGCTGAGCCGTTTCTGAGCCGGTGGAGGGGCTCGCTGGGCCCCCGGCAGGCGCTGGTTCTGTGGGGTGCAGCAGTGTCAGGAGTGGACCCCCTCCCCCCCAGGCACTGCTGAGTCCTCGGTTGGAGAAGAGGAACCAAGTCTGCTGACAGGGACAGGTCCCCAGTATGGGAAGTGGCCCCCGAGGGACTGGGGCATGCGATGGGGGCAGCAACGGGACCCCAGGAGCGCCCGCTTGTACTACCTGCTGGGGTCTGCAGGGATCCTGCCCTCAGCTCCGCGCTGGGCGGGGACACAGCCCTCAGGTGTCTCAGGGGCTCCCCCCAACAACCGTGGGGGAACGAGTGCCCTCAGCAGGGTGAGGCTCCCATGGGCACGCTGGGCACTGCCACCCAGAGCAGGGAGCCACTTCCCAGAGGACACCCCAAGCTATGGTTCTGAGGGGGGGCCCACAAGTTCCAGGCCTGCACTGGGGTCCCTCTCGGAGGCGGGATGGCAGATGCCAACAACGCTGAGTCTGCTGCCCGCCCAGCAGGACTCCTGGGGTCACAGCGCAGCAGCTGTCTGTGGAGGCAGTGGGGGTCTGGGCCGTGGGTGGCGCTGGGGGCGCTGTGATGGGCTTGGTGCCGGCTGGCCACCAGGCCTCTTGTTCTTGTCTGCAGCCAGGAAAGGCACCTGGGAGCCTCAGGGAGCGGGACCGAGGGGAGCCAGGGTCACAGGTGGGCCGGGTGGGCTGCATGGGACCCCCGTGAACCCCCTTTCCTCTGCCTCCTGCTGCAGCAGGCCGCACTGTGTGCCCAGATAGGCCGGGCACACCTGTATGTGGACGTGCCCAGCTGGTGTCAAAGCTTGTGTGCACACAGGCCTGCACGCGCCCCCCAGGTCACATGTCCCTGGTAGAGGCAAGCCCTGAGGACCTGTGTGGTGGCCTCTGGCTGCATCTGAGGCCTGTGGCCTGGGTCCCCAGAGGTGGCCAGTGGAGAGACACTTGCAGACAGTCCTGGTGAAGAGCAGAGGAATTTTCTGGGTGTCATGCTGGGAGGTACATTAGAGCAGCGGGACCGAAATAGACAAGGTTGGTGCTGGGTTCTCTGATGTCCACTCACGCTGTGAGCAGGCGGGGTGTGGGTGGGCGGGAGCGGGGCCTCAGCGCTTCCTCCTTGCCGGCCCCAGGCTGCAGGGCGAATGCTGGGTATGGGGTGACCTGCCAGAGCTTCTCCGGGACCCTGGGGCTCTGTCCCCGTGGTTCCTGGAGGCCAAGGCAAGTGTGGCATGCACCCGTGAGGACCTGAGATGCAGCTGGCGTGTGTCTGCGTGCCACCTGCTGGCCTGGACATTGGACCTCGGACCCTGGGAGGGGGCGGGGCTTGGGCAGAAAGGGAGGCCCCTCCCAGGCTCCCGCACAGCCGGCCACTGGCAGTGTTTTCCCAGGCCCGGCCGCGAGCTCACCGTCATGGAATCTGCAAAACCCGAGCCCAGCTCGGTGGAAATCTGTTTTTCATTTCTGGCCGGGATCCAGGAGCCGCGGCCAAGTGTGTTGGAGGGGTGGGGGGGGGGGGGGTGTGTGCTGCGGCCACACAGCCAGCTCGGCCTCAGCATGCGCTCAGCCTAGCCCAGGAGGGGTGGGGGCCTCTTCTGGAGCCTTCCTTGGGAGACCCATGCCGCTCTGACCCTGCCTCCATCACTTAAGAGTGGGCCCTGGGGTTCCCTTCTGGCCTCAGGCCCCTGGCCTGGGAAGTGGGGGCGCCCCCACCTGGGCAGTCTGGAGACCAGCGAGCCTGTGTCTGAAGTGGGCCTTGAGCAGCTGTGGGGTTTGTGCCTTCCCAGCAGGGGACCCCAGACACAGAGGGCTCGGCCCAGTGCCCCCTCCCCTTTCCTGACCCCACACCCCGGACTCCAGCCCAGTCACAGGGGGTTCCTACAAGGCGCCTCCTGTATGCCCTTCCTGGTCTTGTTCTCTGGAGAAGGCAGTTCTGGCGCTGAGGTGGGTTGCCCCCCCAGACACAGTCGAGGGGCGCACTGCTCCCCCTCCCACCTGCCTGCCCCGCCATACCCCCCGGCCCTTCCAGTGCCCTCTGGCACTGCAGGCTCAGGATGCAGGTTTGCAGCCTGGACCGCGCGCTGGGCCTTTGCCCTCACTGGCACCCACTGACCCGCGTGACAGTTTAGGGGGTGGCCCCTGGTGCTTCTGTGCCCTCCCAAGCCCTCTGGCCGGCTCCCCCAGTCTCTGAGCCCCCAGCGCCAGGCCCGGTGCCAAGCGCGGATGCCACACATGTGCTGACGGTCCTCAGTTCGGGCCGGCGCTGGGCCAGGGCCCTTCGTGTGGTCACTCAGGCTTTCCTGCTCCAGGGAGGCAGGTGTCACCGACATGAGGATGGTGGGCACAGGGCGCTGAGGCCCCAGGGCCCCCTGCACACCCTGCCCTTTACCACCTGGCAGGCCTGCTGGCCCCGGGCCTGGCCTGGCGAGGGCCTTGCTGGGCTGCCACCCCACTTGGCTGGGGTCCCGGTCCCACCCCCACCCCGCCAGCTGTGTGCCTGAGGAAGTCCCTGCGCCTCCTGCAGTGAGGCTGGCCGAGGGGCCGAGCTGCTGTGGCCATGAACTGGTGGCAGCAGGGGCGGGGTGGATGGGCAGCTCACAGGGCCAGGTGCTCGGGGCACAGGGGCTGCTGTCCCATCGGGGGGGTTCAGCAGGCAGTGGGCTCCACATGTGGCATGCTCCCCTGTAGGCAGCGTGTGGATGTCTGGTCGGGTCACGTGTGGGGCTCCCCGCCTGGTGGCCTGTGGCACTGAGCTGCCACTGTGCACAGGTGGGGTGCCCATGCCGGTGTGCTGACAGGCCACGGCCAGGGGCAGCTGGCGGGGGCATGTGGGTGTGGGAGGGACCGGCTGCAGGCCTGGGGACCGCCCACTCTCCCGTCTGGGATGGAGCAGAGACTCCCACCGCACAGCCTTTGGTCACATCTGGTGGCATGTCCCAGGCCCTATGGGGCTGGCTTCGGGCCCCAGGCCCCCTTGCATCAGATTGCCAGCAAGCCTGGGGCTGAGCCAGGATTCCCCCACCCCTGGGGGCCTCTCCTGTCTCCCTGCCAGTGCTGGGGGCTTCTTGAGTTGCTTGACAGGCTTCCGACCTCGAGCTCGGGCTCATCCTGTTTCCAAAGTGGGTGGGGCTTTGGGGCCTTCGGCGGCCGGGAGGGAGTGTGCCGGGCAGGGCCAGGCCTCCTCCTGGGTGCACTGGTGGCCGGGGCTGTAGGGCCCTGGGGGAGGGTGGGGCTGTCCAGGGCTGAAAACGAGCCGTAGGCCCAGGAGGGCGGTGGGCACGGCGCCAGGCTGCATGCGTGGCCGCCCTGAGCCCTCGCCACTGGGCCCTCACTGAGCCCAGCACGTCCTGGCGCTGCGGGTGGCTGGTTGCCAGCGCTGGGGCCGGCGGTCAGGACATGGGCCCGGGCATCTCGCCTCGCCCGCCCAGCGCTGACATCACTTCCATCACAGACGGAAAATTCCGTTTGGTCAGCGCCCAGATGCTGATCAGACAGTTCTCGGGCTCTCTCTGAATGGGCCTGGGGAGAGGCTGGGGACACCAGCCATGGAGGCGGAGGCAGGCCCGCGGGAAGGCCAGCGGGAGGCTGGTCTCAGGAAGCTGGGCCCTGGGAGCCGGAGGAAGCAGCGACCGGCCTGATACTGGTTCCCAGTACCGACTCCCCCAAGCCTGGGCTCCCTGCTGCGTGACCGGGGGTTGCTGTCTGTCACCTCCCTGGAGGGGCTGTGCGAGGCTGTCCCGGTAGGAGCCCACAGCTTGCCTCTGGGGCTGCCCAGAGGCCCCAGCAGCCACCCACGGGGGTCGCTGTTTCACATCCCAGGGAGGAAGCCCTCCTGCCAGAGAGAAAGCGACCCAGCCTCTCAGGGCTTGGGGTGGGGTCACAGGGGCCCTGTGTGACTGAGCGCCCACTCCGTGCCAGACCTCAGGGCCACGGGAGACCACCCCTGCTCATGGATGAGCTCACTGAACCTGCTCCAGCGCCCACTGGGGAAAGCGTGGGCAGAGCCCGCACATAGATGCTGAAAGGGGGTCCCTGTCCTCCCAGTCAGAAGGGGCTCCCTGGAGGGGAGGGCGGGACCTGATGCTGGACACCGGCTCCCCGTGTGCAGGGCTGCGGGGAGAAGCTGCTGCTCCCTCCCAGGCTTGAGTAACACGTGCCCTTGGGTACCCTGCCCTGAGCCCCAGGTCACATTGTTTCTCCCAAGGGCTTGGGCCTCGGGTCTCTAGGGCACGGGTCCCAGCCTGACTCGGCTCCCGGAGGCTGGGCTGCCTGGGAGTGTCGCCCTCCCCCCAGCAGGCAGCGGAGCGGGTGTGAGGCTGCCCCTGGAGGGCCGTCCCTGGCGCCCTTTCCAGTCTCTGGCAAGTGTCTGAGGCCCAGGTGCTTGGGACCCCTCCACCCACCACCCACTGGAAGTTTACAGCCACTGCTGGGAGGCTCATGGGGCACGTGTGAATGTGGGTGTGCATCTCTGTGATATGCGTGTGTGGGTATCTGTAGGTGTACATGTGTGAGCGTGTGGGCATGTGTGCACGAATGTGGGGCACGTGTGGGCGTGTGCGCGCACGTGAGCGGGCCAGCACGCGTGTGTGAACATGCTGGTGTGCATACATGTGCGTAGGGAGTGTGCGTATGGATGTGCACACACTCGCCTTGTCTGTGAGTGGCCCTGGGCGGCCTCCCCGCCAGCAGCTCGGGCCCCCCGCTGCCCTGTCCCCAGCCCTGGCTTTTCCCAGGGGCTCCCCACGGAGAGGCTGTCCCAGGCCTTCTCACAGGCCAGCTCCCCTGACCTGGGCAGCCACGCCCGGAGAGGGGTGCCCCTGGCAGCCTTACATGTGGGAACTGAAGCACTGACTTTCAGGCCACCAACTCAGGGTCACATCTGGAACCAGGCAGAGTAGCACCCCAGCTCCCTGGGAGCGGGGCGCCCTGTGGGGCAGGGCCTCTGTCCAGCAGCCTCCTGGTAGGGAGACCCATAGACTCTCTCCCTCGGTCTCAGGTTCGAGGCACCTGCACCGGTAGGGGCCCAAATCTGGGCTTGTGGCGGCCAAGGCCCTGCCCCAGGTGACAGCTGGGGGCTGGGAGTGCGCACCTGTCACAGAGCCAGCAGGGCCTGACCGGACGCCACACGGGATCACACGTGGCCGAGCTGGGCTCGGACCAGCGGCCTCCCACACCCAGCCGAAGAGAGCTGCTCACAGGTTTCTGGTTTTGTGTTTTAATTATAAAGGTAGTACATGTTTGTGGCTTTGAAAAAAAAGTAGGGAGGGGAAAAAAAGCCAACACAGAAAACTAGCCAAATCACAGCTGTGGAAGGTTCGGGAACGCCGCCCGCCCGCCTCCGGCCTGGGCCGGCCCCTCCCGGACGTGGGCGCCAGGAGCCGCCGGGCCAGCGATGCTTATCCCCCTCAGCTTTCTCATCCGGTCAATGGGAGTGGGTGGTCCTGGCGCCGCCGAGGCTGCGTGATCCAGGTGGGCGAGCGCTCTGAGTCCTGGCCCCCAGTCAGCGCGCGGCTCCCCACAGGCTGAGCCCCAAGCCCTGTGCCCCGCCTCCTCGCCCCGAAGGGCCGCAGAGCCGCTGGAGCTTGGGCAGGCAGGGCTCCGAAAGGGGGCTCCGTGGGGCGGGTGGGGTCTGACAGAGGTTCAGGGAGGAGCCACAGTGGCAATGGGGTGGCTGTGGTTAGGAAAGTGCAGGCACCCCTTGGAGCCCAGCCCCGGGGCCGTGGTCTGTCCGGCCCTTTGCTTCTGACCTGTGAGGACAGGGTGGACGGGGCCTACGGCACCTCTGCTCGGTGCCCGGCCTGTGCACGTGATGGCAGACCCCGGGAACCCACGAGATGGTGCTCCTCCAAGCACCCTGGTGTCTGTTGGCTCCCTGTGTCGGGGGGGGCAGGGCTGTGCCGGATGTCAGGGCCCTGAAGGCGAACGTGCTCCCACCATGACCGGGTCCTGGCCCATCTCCGCACGTGGCCTTGGGGGCCCCACTGCATCAGGGCCCTGGGACCTCGAGGAGCCTCAGGTGAGAGGTGGCTCTGGTGCCAGCCCATGAGGCCTGCTCCCCACCCCCGTCCGCCAGCGAGCGGGGGCAGTTGGGGACGGTCAAGGCCCCTCGGCTTTCCTGCCAGTGCAGGCGGGGATGGCAGCACCCCAGCCCCCACACCCGCGGTGCCCAGATTGCTTGGTGGGCAGCACAGGGCTGCCCTGGCCGTCCCCTGGAGACTGCCGTCCTCCCACGCTGCCTGGCAACCATCTCCAGGGAGACAGCCGCTGAGCCCAGGGGCCGTGATGCAGGCTCAGAGCCCCTTGTCCCAGGGAGCCCCGCGGGGCGCTGGGCCCAGGGTGTTCGCCTAAGCAACCCCCCAGCCCAGGCCCAGGGGAGGCTTCGTCGCTGAGTGCTCTGATTGGGGGGGGGGGGACTCCCAGATCCTCCTGGGGTCGGCCGCGGGGCCACAAGAGCAGCGGGGAGGCGCCCAGTGGTCTCAGCACGACTGCGATGGGGCTCGTGGGGTGGGCGCCTCCACATGCCAGGCCTGCTGTGTGGTCCTGCCTTGCCGTTCCCCCGAGGTGCACATGGCCCTTTCTCTCCCGCCCTGACAAAGGCGTGAGCAGAGGGCCCCAGAGGCCCAGGACGTGGTCCTGTCCACCCTCGCTCAGCACCCTCCTGGGAACCTGTCAGTGAAACAGGGTGAAGCAAACTGACTCATGGGGGCGGGGGGCAGAGGAGGCAGGGCTGGCTCCTGTCCTAACCAATGGTGCTGCGTCCAGCCTCCCTGGATATGCTGGAGAATTCTGGGCCCGTCAGGCCACGGGGGTTCAGGGGCTCAGGAAGGCGGCCAGGCCCAGGGCGGCCTGAGAGCTGATGGTGAGGATGGGACTCCGTGCTGCAGCCGCTCCGAGCCGTGCGTGGGCCTGGTCCCGCTGCAGACAGCTGCGGCCCTTACTGAGGTAGTCCCCAGCTCTGCTGGGAGGACTCTTCCTCTGCCCATGGCCACGAAGCACCTCACAGGGAGCACCCCTGTTCAAACATGTCCTGCCTTGGCTCTGGGACCCCGGCTCCCATGGGGAGGGCAGGAACTGGTAAGTGGGTAGATGTCAGGAGAGGCGGGCCCACAGCCTTCCCTGCCCGGCCCTCCGCGTGGAGCTCGGGTTGAGTCCTGGTGCCTAGTTCAGGGTTGAGCACCAGAGTCCGGCCGACCACAGGCGCCCGACGCAGGTGTTGGGAAGCCCCATCCTCAGGAGGGTGTGCCGGGGGCCTGGCCCCCAGCTCAGGTGGGCCCTGCTGGCCCGGATCCACGCCGCCAGCGCTGCCTTCCCGCCCGCAGGCGCTGCTGCTGCTGGGGGCCGCGGCGCTGGCCTGCCTCGCCCTGGACCTCCTCTTCCTCCTCTTCTACTCCTTCTGGCTGTGCTGCCGGCAGCGCAAGAGTGAGGAGCACCTGGACGCAGACTGCTGCTGCACGGCCTGGTGCGTCGTCATCGCCACGCTGGTGTGCAGGTGAGCGGGCGGGCCCGGCCTGGGGGGGCGGGGTCCCCTGCCCGGGCAGGCCAGGGGCGCCAGCGCCCTCACGGAGGCCTCGCCCTGTCCCAGCGCCGGCATTGCCGTGGGGTTCTATGGCAACGGGGAGACCAGCGATGGCGTCCATCGGGCCACCTACTCGCTGCGCCACGCCAACCGCACGGTGGCAGGGGTCCAGGACCGCGTGAGTGGCTACCGGGCTGGGAGGGGGCTCTCTTCTTGCCGGTAAATCCGTGTCTGCGCACGTGCCCGAGCCTATGGGAAGAGACGGGGGGGGCAGCCGGGGTTGGGCGCATGCGGGGGGTCCGGGCGCCGGCTCACCTGCCTGCCGGGCGCAGGTGTGGGACACAGCGGCCGCCCTGAACCGCTCGGCGGAGCCCAGCCTGCAGAGCCTGGAGCGGCAGCTGGCCGCCCAGCCCGAGCCCCTGCGGGCGGTGCAGCGGCTCCAGGGCCTGCTGGACGCGCTGCTGGGCTACACGGCCGCCATCCCGTTCTGGAGGAACCCGGCCGTGTCGCTGGAGGCGCTGGCTGAGCAGGTCGACCTCTACGACTGGTACAGGTATGACGCGTGCCCCCCAGAACTGCCCACCGGCGCCCCTGGGTCCCCAGCTGTTTGCCTCAACGCTGCCGGGCCGAGGCCTGGGCGCCCGCCCTTCCCCTGCCACCCTGGTGACGCCCCCGTGCCTGCAGGTGGCTGGGCTACCTGGGTCTGCTGCTCCTCGATGTCGCCATCTGCCTGCTCGTGCTGGTGGGCCTCATCCGCAGCTCCAAGGGCGTCCTGGTCGGGTGAGTCCGCGCTCCTGCGCCTGCAGCCCTGCCCGGCCCCCGCCCTGTGCGGGTGAAGCCCCATGGCCCACAGCCTGGCACGTGTGCCTCCACCGCCCCTCCACACCTCATTTTGGAGGTGCTGACCGGTTCTCGTTGCCCCAAGGGTCTGCCTGCTGGGGGTCCTGGCGCTGGTCATCAGCTGGGCTGCGCTGGGCTTGGAGCTGGCTGCGTCCGTGGTGAGTGGCAGCAGGGCGGGCGGGGCGGGACCGCACTCCTCGCCCCCCCACCTGCCGTGGGACATCACGGGCCCGAGGGGGCGGCCCTGGCCGTGCCCGAGGTGCACGCTGCACCTTCCTGAGGGGAAGCAGACCCTGGGGGGCCGGCTGCACCTCCAGGAGCTGAGGGCCGGGAAGGCCTGGCCTTTTCACCCCGTTCTCCTCGCCCACGTCCACCCCAGGGCTCCAGCGACTTCTGCGTGGACCCCGACACCTACGTGAGCAGGATGGTGGAGGAGCACTCGGTGCTGAGTCGGGGTGAGTGTGTGCGTGGCTGAGCCGCGAAGTCCCCACGAGTGAGGCTGAGGCGCCCACACCCCCCATCGCAACAGGTGTCAGTTCAGCACCCCACGTCTACAGACGGGGGTTCATTCATGGTTCTGATTCTGGAAACCCTTGGAGACCTGGTCTGGGTCTGGGTCTCGGGGAGGCAGGACCCACCCAGAACAGGAAGCTGCTGAGTGAGCAGTAACACCTTCCTCAAGTGGGAGGCTCTGAAGATGAGGACAGACACGGGGTGAGGCCGCTGCTGACAGCGTGGGTCGGGTGACAATGGGGCCGGGGAAGGGGGACGCGATGGGGGAGGGGTGGTGATGGTTGCTTAGAACAGGCAGTCAGGGTGGCCTGCAGAGCGGAGGCACTGAAACGGAAACAGAGGAGGCTGTGCGTCTCCTGCCAAGGCCCCGAGGCAGAGACAAGCGTGGTGTGTTGGTGAGGCAGGGACTAGACCCGAGGCGCCAGCAGAGGGTGGGGCGGGGTCAGGGCCAGTTTGTGGCCAGGACTTCGGGCTTCATTGGGACCCGTTGGGCGGCGGCGAACAGGGGGGACATGTGGCCTGTAGGTAGGTGTCTTTCTCAAGCTCCTTTGGGCTGCTGGAGCCGTGGGGGACCAAGGAGGGAGCAGGCAGGAGACCTGGAGCCAGCAGGTGAGAGAAATGGACCGAGAAGTGGAGGGGGCAGCGCTGAGGGCATTTCCCCAGGAGGATGACTTCCGGGCTGTGGGCTGCGTGGCCTTCATGGACCTGTCCCCCCAGCTTTGCCCGAGAAAGCCCCAGGGACGAGTGTATGTGGTTGGTTTGTAGCTTATCTTGTTAAGGAATCGGTTCCACCTAAGCCCGAGGAGCCCCACCGTCGGGGAGCAGGGAGCCTGCTTTGCTCGGGGCTGGCAGGGCTGGTGACAGCTGTCCCTGCCGTTGTCCCAGCCTCCCCAGGTCCTCCCTGCTCGGGCTCCTGGTCCTTGGCAAGCGTGTGAGGCCAGCGTGCAGCTCCATTTACAGGCAGCGGACGTGGCGTGGAGACTGGTGTCTCAGCAAAGCTGGCCAGGGCGCCTCCCCTGAGGGGCAGCTGTGGGTGCGGCCAGCCTGTCCTCCCTCCAGCCCTTGCCCCCCGTGCCGTCCTGCACTGGGCCCCAGGGCCGCCAGCACGGGAGCCGCTTAGAGCTGCACAGCCAGTGACGCTGGGGGGCGGGGGGGCCGCAGCAGGGAGGGCCGGTGGGCTGGCGGTCAGCGTCTCCTGGCGTTTCCAGAATTGGAACGATGAGTAAGTCCCCATCTCCAGACGCTGGATGCTGAGCTGACACCTGCTTTAATGGGGCTGTGACAGGCAGGATACCCGTGTCCTGGGCCCTCCAGGCTGTGACTTCTGGGCTGCATCCCTTTCTCTTAAGACGACACTGAGGCCTCAGAAATGTTGTTCCGCCCAAGGGGGCACATGAGTAGGTGCTTCCGGTGGTCTTCTGACTCCCTGCCCACCCTTAGCGCCCTGTCTGCTGCTGCAGAGAGAGGGCAGGTATGAGGCCACCCCGTGCGAGAGATTCGTGCCCCTGGTGGGGACGCAGCAGAAGGGCCCGGGACTGGCTCCGAGCTCCCTAAAGGCCACGTCCGCCTCACATGTGAATGTGGACGCTCACATGTGCAGACACGTAGACCCACATGCCTGCATGGACATGCCTACAGGCACACGCGCACAGACCCACATGCATGTAATGCAGGTGCACGTGCACACAGACAGGTACACAGGTGTGTGCACCCACATGTACCTGTGAGCACGCACATAGCTGTGCCCCCACGTGCGTGCACAGGTGTGTCAGTGCACACATGTGTACCTGTGCGAGCACACGTGCACGCAGACACGCGCGCACGCCCAGACGCAGGCAGCCGTGGGCGCTCAGCCAGCCCGGCCTCTCTCCGCAGACATCCTGCAGTACTACCTGGCCTGCTCGCCCCGCGCCTCCAACCCCTTCCAGCAGGTGAGAGCCCGGCTGCCTGCCCCTGGGACTCGGCACAGGCTGACGCCCCAAATGGGTCTGCTTCCTCTCCTGGGGTGTCCGCAGCCCACCCAGCCCACTTTCAGGGCCAGTGACCCTGGGAGCAGCAGGGAGACAGCTGGACGGACCCTGTGTTGAGTGCCCCTTGGGTTACTGCCCAGGTGTTCCCCAAACCCCTGGGACTCCTCGTTTCCTGGGTTGCCCTTGGCCAGCCCTGCAGGGCAAAGCCAATGAGTGGGCATGGAGGCGCCCAGGAGCGCCTCATAGTGCAGGAGCCGCTGTGGCCACGGGAGATTTGAAGGGAAACCCTTAGCCCCTGCCCGTCAGTCCCCAAGCATGCGGGACCCTCAGGGGCCTGAGGACCATCCATCTGCTTTGGAAGACTAGCGATTTGTGTCCTCCAAGCCCGTGGACACCCGGGGGCCAGGGAGGGGTGTCCCACAGTCCCACAGAGCAGACGCCTGGATGCCCCATGGGTGGGGGGGCCTGAGGAGGCCGCCCGGCCCCGGCTGCCATGGCTCGGCCTCTCTGTGGAGCAGAAGCTGTCGGGCAGCCACAAGGTGCTGGTGGAGATGCAGGACATCGCGGCCGAGCTCCTGAAGACGGTCCCGCGGGAGGACCCGGCCACCAAGGTGAGGGGTGGGTGCCTCCTGCCCCGTCCTCCACACAGAAGCCTCTGTCGCTCCTCCATCCCGCCCTCTGTTTCCCTGGGGACTTTGGGTGGGTTCTTAAAAAGAACTCTGCTCTTTATTTTAGAAGTTGTACAAACTCCTTATATTAAAAAAAAAAAGGAAACTGGGAACAGATGCAGGAACAAAATAAAGTAAGATCTGTCTGGCTGTGGTTCCTGCACAAGATGCGCCCCCCGGGGGCATCCTGGGGACCGGAGGGGGAGTCCGTGCTTTCCCCGGTGCTGGGCGGTCTCTCGCACACACACACGCACACGCACGCACACACACGTGGAGGTGCGGGCCGCCTGCTGGGATCCCGCCGTGCACACTGCTCACTTCCTTCCCGTCCTCACTTCTGTCAGGGCGCCCTCCTGGTGCGTTGCCCACTGAGTGGGTGGCAGGTGTGTCAGCCCGCCTGGGCGCCGGCACTGAGTGCCCAACCAGCGGCCTAGACTCTTGTCTCCAGCCCTGGAGGCTGGACATCCAGGACCCAGCTGAGGGCAGGACAGGCTTCCCTGAGGCCTCGCTCCTGGGCATGTGGACGGCCGTCTCCTCCCTGTGTCCTCGTGTGACCGTCCCTTTCTCTTTCTGTGTTCTGGTCTCTTCTTATGAGGACACCGGTGACACTGGGTCGGGCCCCACCCACACGACCTTGTTTCACCTTCATCACCTCTTTGCAGAACCCGCCTCAAAGGCAGGCCCGTGCTGAGGTGCTGGGGCTCGGGCGTACGAATCTGAGGGGACAAAGTCAAGCCAGAGTGGGAAGCTGTGCCCTGAAACACACAGGGTCCTTAGGAAACGTCCTGAGAAGCAGGGTTGGGTCCAATGGCTCATCTAGAGGGACCACTGTCACCCCTGAGGTGTCTGTGCAGCCTCTCTCCGTGGAGACATAGATGGAGATGTCCGTGTCCACAGGCACACACACAACACACACACACACCCAGCAGTGCAGATGCACACGTGATGCACACATGCACACATGCAGACACATGCAAACAATACACACAACAGTGCAGACACGTGTGCTGCAGACAGTGCACACAACACATGCAACAATGCAGATGCGCATGACAATACAGACGACACAATGCGGACATGCAAATGCCATACAAACAACACAACAGTGCAGATGCGCACACGTGATGCAGGCGCACACAACAGCACAGACGTGAGTGCAACAAATACACACATGGTCAGACTCACTGCACAGTGTTTTCAGTAATGTTTTTTCACTTTAAATGTCATGAAAATTTTCCTTTGTCTTTAGCTGTTTCTTAAAATACAACTTTTAGAAGAGCCAGGCCCGCCCGGCTGGCGTGGCTCAGTGGGCTGGAGCATCGTCCCGTAACCGAAGGAAGGGTTGCGGGTTTAATTTCAATTTCCGGTCGGGGCACACGCTGGGTCGTGGGTTCGATCCCCCGTCAGGGCGGGAGGCAGCCAATCAGTGTTTCTCGCATCGATGTTTCTCTGCCTTCCTCCCTCCCTCTCTTAACAAAAAAATAAGGAATGAAAAAAATGCCCTCAGGTGAGGATAAAAACAGAAAAGAACCAGGCCCATGTCAGAGCACGTGTGAATTTCTGTTCCTCCTGTTACAATAGAAGGACCACATAGTGGTGGCCATGTTGGACAGGCGTTTGTGGGCCCGGCTGGCCCCATGAGGCCAGGCCACAGCTTCAGGGTGCAGTTGGTAAAAGCCCGGGATCCTCAAGGCCTGGGTGGGGATCGCATGGTGCAGGGTGGTCTCAATGGCAGGGGTGGGGGGACGGAGACCTGGGCGGGTTACCCCCGCGACGGGTGCTGACCACGTGTGGTGTGTGTGTGCCCAGGACCCTCTGCTCCGTGTCCAGGAGGTGCTGAACGGCACGGAGGTGAACCTGCAGCACCTCACTGCGCTGGTGGACTGCCGCAGCCTGCACCTGGTGAGGGCAGGGCCGGGGGCTGGGCGGGGCGCAGCGGGGGCGCGGGTGGGGGCCGGCCCAGGCTGCGGGGAGCTGGGCTGCAGCCCCAGCCCGCGGCTCTCACCCTGCGCCCGCCGCCTCCTGTCCCTGCCGGACCCAGGACTACGTGCAGGCCTTGACCGGCTTCTGCTACGACGGGGTCGAGGGCCTCACCTACCTGGCGCTCTTCTCCTTCGTCACCGCGCTCATGTTCAGCTCCATCGTCTGCAGCGTCCCCCACACCTGGCAGCAGAAGAGGTGAGGGGCTCCGAGCACTCCTGAGCTTCCCCGGCCACAGCACACAGGGCATTTTAGGGGCCTGCCCTCTGGACACCCCGTCCTTGTCCCCAGAGACAGGGACGAGTGCCTTCTTCCGTCCTGACATGCCATCCGCCCCTGCGGTGTCCGTGAGGCTGGCTGGTCCCAGGCGAGCCCCATGTCACAGACAGGAAACTGAGCCTGAGGAGCTCCCCGTGCAGGGCACTCGCTTCCGGAGCAGGCGGGGAGAAGCGGACTGCGCCCCGTGCGTGGGGCTGGCTCCCTGCCCGCACGCGCTGCGCCTGCGGCTGGCCTCAGATTGCCCGGGTGCAGGTGTGCAGGCTTGTGGGGAGAGCAGCTGACTGGCTGTGGGGACTCGGCTCCGCAGGGAGGGCCCCAGGCGTCTGGCTTCCGTGGCCCACTCAGCTGGCTGACCGAGATGGCAGCTGCCCCCTGTGGGGCCATTAAGTCCTCATCGTGGGGGCGGGGGTCCTGGCAGCCCCTGCCGCAGTCTCCCTGGGTTGGTCGTTTATGGCGGTGCCCGGGCCCAGCTGCCCTGTGCGCCACCCCCACCAGGCAGCCCAGCCTGAGTCCTTCCTGGGAGCAGGCAGGGCCCCATCCTTGGTTCCCTGGCCCTGCCCTGTAGCTGCCTGAGCAGAGCGGAGGATGGACAGCCAGGGACAGCAGAGAAGGGAGGACTAGGCTCAGGCCCCTGGGGACAGACGAGCCCCACGGACTCAGGTCTCTAGGGGTGTCGATGGGCCATGTGAGTTCAGGCTTCTTGGCTGCAGCTGGGCCCAAAGGTGCAGGCTGAGACCTACAGGGCCAAAGAGGGGCGCCGCCACCTCCAGACGCCTGGCCTCCTGTGTTCCCCTCTTTAATCAGCAGACAGTCCACGTCCCCTGTGCAGGCTGAGGTCCAGAGCCCTCGGCACCCAGTCTGAGGAGCCGGGTGACCCGCCACGGTCCATGGTGCATGGTGGCCGAGCCGGGGTCGGACCCCTGTGTGCCCGCACCGGAGCCTACCCCCACAGGTCTTCTGACGCTGCGTCGTGTCAGGGCCTGAGCTTGTGCTGCGTGTCCCTCCCCACAGGGGCCCCGACGAGGACGGGGAGGAGGAGGCGGCCCCCGGCCCGAGGCAGGCGCACGACAGCCTGTACCGCGTGCACATGCCGAGTCTGTACAGCTGTGGCAGCAGCTACGGCAGCGAAGCCAGCATTCCGGCCGCAGCCCACACTGTCAGCAACGCGCCGGTCACCGAGTACATGTGAGTCGTGCCAGGCCGGGGACATCCCAGGCAGGGATGGGCGGGGGCGGCCCAGGCTGGCGGCAGGAACTCCGTGTAGCCACGGGCATGTCTGCCCGGCTGCAGCTCAGAGTCAGGCATAGCCCAAGCTGGTGAGCTGGAAAGAGGGTGCTGGAGAAAGGGGAGAGCCAGAGAACGGGGCTGCTGGGCAGGGGCCCATTAGAGGCCACCTAGGGGAAGTGGGGGCCCCTTTAGGGCTGGGCCTTCCCCGCCCCCAGGGGGCACTGCCGGGGTTTGGGGTGGGGTCGGCCTGGTACTGAGAGCCTTCTGTGCCTGGGCTAACCTGGGTGGAGGCCCTGGGTCAGACGCAGGGTCTGTGTCTAGCTAGGCCACAGGGATGCCGTGGCCAAGGGCCCGGCACGGAGCGGGCAGCCAGGAGAGGGCAGGCTCTGGCTCGGTGGAAGAGGTCGGGTAGGCACCCTGGGGCCCACTCTGAGCCCTTGGGTACTGTGCGGGGTTCACGGGACCCCCCCAGGCCCTTGCCAGCAGGCAGCACCCAGGGATGATGAGAACGCACAGGTGCGCCTATCCCTGCTGGGGGCCACGGTGGAGGGGGTGCCAGGCAGGGCAGGGCGCGCACAGGGTTTGCCCTTGGGCTCAGAGCTGGGACCCCCGTGGCCCGTGGCCGCTCATAGCCCCTCTCTTGCTCCTCAGGAGCCAGAATGCCAATTTCCAGAACCCCCGTTGTGAGAACACCCCCCTCATCGGGCGCGAGTCCCCACCGCCCTCAGTAAGTCATGGCAGGAGGGCGGGTGGGTGGGCTCACAAGCTGGCCTTGAGGTACCCAGGGGCCGGCTCCAAGGGGCCCTGACCTCTCTCTTCCCAGCGACTTGCTTCCTGTTCTTTTCCTTTTCTTGACGTCCTTAACTCAACCCAGGTCTTGGCCCCTGGCTGTCCCAGCCTGACCTGGTGTCCCCTCGGCCCTCAGGGCTGAAACATGGAAAAGAGGAGACAGAGTGGTTTTGTGCCAAAGGGAACAAGCTTACAGAGAGGCGGGGCCTCAGGTGGGCTTCCTAGAGGTGGTGGGCTGCAAAGGACAGGGTGGCCAGAGAGGCCGAAGGTCACCTTGCTTCCGCAACGCCTGCATACATGTACAGCGGCCCCACTGCGCCCTGCAGCGGCACCTGCCAGGACTGCCTAGACCGGGGGCTGTGCGGGCTCCCCGGCTGTCACCTCCCCGGCACTGGGTTCCGGCCCCGACGGCCGCCTGCGGCGGGGCCCACATCCCGGCGTTGAGGCCACACTCTCTCTCTCTCTCCCCCGAACCCCTCCCCCCCGGGCCCTCCTAGCGCTATCTGGCTGCCCTGGACTCTGGCAGCCACACGGGCTGGCAGTTTAAGCCCACGGACAGTGCCCGAACGCGGCGGTGGCCGCGCCCTCAGTGACAGGTACTGACCCGCCTGGGTCCCCTGCCCTGTGCACGGCCTGCGCCTCCGTGCCTCATGCCCTCTGCTCACTGCCCACCCCCACCCCCTGCAGGGCTGGCCACCCCAGGTCCGTGCACAGGGCCAGTTCTGGACGAGCCCAGGCGTGTGCTCTAGCACAGCCACGGAGACCTCCAGGATGGCCCTGGCCTGTCACCCCCACATCAGGGAAGTGAGGCCCCGCCCATCCCTGGCCCAGCTGCAGGTGGCCACAGCTTCTTTTGTCACCTCCCAGCAAGGGGACCGTCCACCCAGACCCTCGTGCATGCCTGCCCCCAAGCCCTGGGGTGCGGCCGGCGGGCCTGGCCCTCACGGAGTGGCCCTGTGTGCCTGGAAGTGCACACGGGTAGTGCAGACGAGGCGTGTGCTGCTCCCAGCCGTCCCCGCGGCGCTGCGCACCTGCATGCGCTCCCTCCGGGGTCCGGGCTGCAGCCCGCTCCCTGCCCCGCTGCATGTCCACAGAATGACATGGTCCCGGTGCCTGCTGCTGCTCCTCCCGTGTTCCCCCTGGCCCCCCGTGGGCACGGAGGGCTCTCAGGACCAGGGCACACTGTCCCTCCTGCCCTGGGGACTGTAGGGGGGTGAGCGTGTGGCTGTGCAGTCAGCCCGCCAGACTCCTTAACCCCTGGCGACCTTGTCCCCACCCCTGTGGCCATGCGACTATTTGTACATTGGCCATAGTACATGCCTCCTCCACATGTGTCCACGAGCATATACACGTGCATGCACACGCACACGCCCACATGTGTGCACACGTGCACTGAGCAAGGCTCTCACGCTTCAGGTCGGACGAGGGCAGCTGAGGTGTGCAGGTTTTCCCCTCCCCGAGTTGCCTGTCCCTGAGTCTGTGACCTGGGAGGAGCCCGTAGCTGGTCCCCCACCTAGGTGGGCCGCAGCACCCTCTCAGCGTGAGGGGCCCCCGCAGCTTTGGGGGCCCTCATTTCCTGGGGGATGGGCGGGGTGGCCTGTGGCCCTGCTGCTCCAGGCCCTTGTGCTACCCCCGATTTTCTGGAACACAGCTTGCACCCCCTCATGCGCAGGGTTCTGCTGGGACCCCAGGAACCCACGGGGGAAGAAGGTCCTGGGCATGGGGGCCCTTGAGCTCTGGCTTTCCAGGGCAGGGCAGTGTGTGTTAGTCTCTTATCTTCGGGACAGCGGCCCTGGGGGCTCACAGCCCCTACACTGGGCCAGCGGGCCCCGCCCCAGCCCTCCCCCAGGGGTGCTTGCCGCTCGCCTGCCAAGGCCACGCCGGCCGGGCCCGCCTGCGGCTCACCGCCGCTCCCCTGTCTCCCCGCAGTACACATCCAGCATGAGAGCCAAATACCTCGCCACGAGCCAGCCTCGCCCCGACTCCAGCGGCAGCGGCCACTAGCCGGCCCGGCCCACCCCGCCCCACGTGCCAATCGCCCTGCTCCTTCCCCGCCCGGCCAGCACTGCCGCTTCCGCCGTCCACGGCCGCGCGCCGGCCCTACCCCCTCCCTGCAGGAGCCTGGAGTTCCCCGCGCTGGTGGAGATGGGGCTGCTCCAGGCTGCACCCCGTCCCTGGGGCACACGCCAGGACACGTGGGAGTGCCGCTGGACACTGGGGGGCCCCACCCCCACGCCCTCTGCCCTCCAGGGGTCCAGGATTGCAGAGCCCTGATCCAGGCGTGCAGCCGGCACTGTGCCCCTGAGCGGGCCCCGCAGCCCGGAGACCCGCCCGCCCGGCCACCTCCAGGCCCACGGTGCCCTCTTTCCTCCGCAGCCTTGGCCCCTCCGGCGCCCTCCGTGCCCCTCTCTGCAGTGTCTGTGGCCCCCTCCTCCTCTCTGCCCTGCCCCTCCCGCCGGGCATCACTTTCTCCCTCAGCACCCGCAGCGTCCAGCCCTCCGCAGGGCAGGAGCACACCAGGGGTCAGGCCGGGCCCCGGCCGCTCGCCCAGTGCTGGCCGCCTTCTTGGTGCCAAACTCCCACTTTCCCCTCCAGACGCAGCGGCGTGTTCCGGTTCACTCTGCACCGACCACACTCATCTCTAGGGCAGGCGGGCTGCGGGCCCCAGCCGAGCGCACCCCGTCCCGCCCCCTTTCCCTCCAGGGCAGGTGCGGTGCCCGGAGCCGGCGCTGGGGGCTGGGCCTGAGAGCCTGCGACTGAGCCCTCGGCCCTTGCCGCCCCGTAGGACTAACCACTAACCTCACCCCAGCCAGGCCGGCGAGCACAACCCCGAGTCCAGGACAGCCGGCCGGGAATCTGGCTGGAGCCACCGGTTCTTCTCGGGGCACTGCTGCAGGGGGTGGGGGTGGGGGCAGACCCACAGGCAGCCCAAGGCCTGGGGACACCCCTCCCCCCGGCGGGAGTTGCCCCAGGAGGCCTGTGGGCTGCAGGACCAAGGTCCCTGTGGCCTCGGTCGCCCTACCTGTGAAGCGGGAGCAAGGCCTCCCCAAGGTGCTTTTGGCTTCAGTGTACAATGTTTGCTGTTTCCTGCCCTGGAGGGGGGCCAACCCTGAGCTGGGACAGGAAGTTCCCTGCCAGCCCCAGCCCTGGCCTGGCCAGCCTCACACAGAGGGTCTGGGTGCGGGCTGTGTCCTGGGTGAGGCCGCCAGACAGGGCCCCGCAGAGGGAGCCAGGCAGTTGCCTGGGTGGTTTACAGATCTGTGGGCACTAAGTCCCAGAGCAGCGGGCCAGCCCGGGAAAGGCCGCCTTCTCTTCCTCTGGGACCTTCTTTCTTTGTGCTGGTTTCTGGGACCAAAAGGGTGGGGGCCAGGCCACATCTTCCCCATCCCAGAGTCAGCCTCTGCCCTGGGAAGGGAGGGGTGTGAGCGGACTCACACTGGGGCCCCTGGGCATGGCGGAACCTCAGTGCCCTGCAGGCCCCCACAGGTGGGGCCACCGTGGCCTGCCCAGTCATTCCCCTGGGCTCCCCCCCACCCCCGTGGCCGGAGGGCCCAGCAGTCCCATGGGGGCCTACCTGGTGCAAGCGCAGCCCTGGTGAGGCCACCCCAGGGGAATGTGGGTCACAGGCGCGGCGACCCCGCCGGGACCTAGACCGGCTTGGAGTCTCACTGTGCGCTCACGTGGGTGTGCGCCCACTTGCCTGTGACCCCCCCACGTCCCTCCACTCCCTGAAGTTGAATAAAGAAAAAGGGAGAAATCAAAAGGGTCACACCTGAACTTCAGCCATGGAGGGCGGACAGGTCCCATGCTGGTTTTATTTTTGTTCTGTTTTTGGGGTCCCCTTCCTAGCCATCACCCATCCCGCTAACCTCTCCGCACCCCTTCTCACCCCTGCGCCTGTGGGCCTTGGCCCCCTCAGGCCCTGCAGCATCTTGGGGGGCAGGGAGCCCACAAAGCCCGGTCGGGCCCGGCCCCTGCGAGGCTGGGTGAGCTGGAGGCCAGTGCGGCTGGTGATGGGCCGCCCCAGGCCTGGGCGGTGGAAGGCCTGAGTGGAAGCACCTGGCCCTCCCAGCCCGCCTCACTATGCAATTCCAGTGCAAGCACCGTTCCCCTCCCCACCCAGCACCCTGCCCAGCCCGGGCGGAGAGTGGGTGGCAGCTCCACCGGGGGCCCCGTGGGGGGGCGGTCGGGGGAGATTTGGGTCAGCCATATGGTCACGTGCTCACGTTTGCTGTACGTAACCGATCTCCCTGTAGTTTCGTTGAGACTCCAACCCTCCCGGTCCCCTCCCACCTCATTTAATATCCGAGCTGACTGGGGACTGAGGCCTGAGCCATGGGTCTCTGACCTCTGACCTCCCCAGGGCCATGGCTGGATATGCTGTCGCTGTGTTTTGTTTTTTCCTTTTTTTCTTTTCTCCAAACTGGGCTTGGGGGTTTGATTTTTATATCTTTGGGGCTTTATTTTTCTTGGCAAATACTAAAATCTCATCAATATAATTTCTGTGATTTCTATTCAGCTTGGGTTTCATGTTTTAAAATAAATAAATTTTGAAAAACAGCTCTCTCTTCCTGAGTTGTTCTGGCTCCCGCCCGAGTCTGCAGGCAGGGTGGGCGCGTGTGTGAACCCTGGGGCTGGGGGACCCCGTGGGGCGGGCAGCGGAGCAGGTGTTGGGGGTGGGGCTCCTGGTCCGTAGCACAGCCACGTCTCGGGGACGGTACAGAAGCCTGCTGTGCAATCCGGATCTGCCACGGAGGGGCCCGAGGGGGCCTTGGTTACCGTGCAGAGACACTGCCACCCCCACCAGGAGAGGTGACAGGAAGGCCACGGAGGTCAGGTGGAAGAACAGGGGGGCCTGTCACCTGGGACTGTGGGAGAGCCACGGGGCAGGGACATGGGGCTCCCTAGTGTCCCCAGGCTCCCAGTCCACAGCTCGGGGGGAGCATCTTCCTGCAGTTGCCCCGGTGTGGGTGCTGAGCAGACGGCAGGCTGGGAAGAACAGGCCCAGCCAGAGGCTTGGCACAGCGAAGATGTGGCCGTGAGAGGCCAAGGGAGGGGAAAGGGAGACCAGGGGGGGTCGAGGGCATGACCAGCCCAGGATTTCACCCAGAGGAGGACGTGAAGGGTGAGGGAGCAAGCGTCCAGTGCGGTCAGGAGCTCCGAGGGCGGCAGCTGGGCAGAGAGGAGGGGCAGGCAGGGCGGGGCCTGCTCCTGTGGGTGTGCAGGGCCTGGGGAGTGGCCGTGGAGTGGGACCGACCGAGGGGCACGTTCCCGGAGGACAAGAGAGCAGGGCAGGGCTGGTGGACAGACTGTCAGGGACCCACCGTAGTTCCCGATGGGCTGGGGGCCGCCTGGGGACCTGCGTTCCCAGCAAGCTGCTGGCCTGGGCTCAGCTGGGACCACCAGGTTGGAGCAGGAAGTGAGGGGTCTGTCAGCTGAGGTCAAGGATCTGGGGACTCCGCTGGGCAGGGCCATGAGAAGATACAGCCTCCAGCCCTGCCCCAGAGCCTCAGGACAGGACAGTGGCAGGAATGTCACACATGCTGCTCAAACCAAATATTGGTAATTACATTAAGATCATGGTGCAGGTCTTTAAGAGCAAGGACGGGGCTGCAGGCTGTAGAGAGGGTCTCCCATCCCTGCCCCGTGGGGGCTGTGCCCATAGACCTGGCGCCAGGCCCCTGAGAAAGTGAGTTTGGAGGGAGAGAGAAGCCACCATATCTGGCCACCAGCTGGCGCCCGAGGTCCGTGGTGTGCTGTACACAGCGGGGACCCAGAAACCTGTAGGGAGGCCATACGGGGCTCCAAGTCCCCAAACTCAGTGTGGCAACCTCCAGGGCCCTGGCCCTCCTGGTCATGTGTGCCCAGCCCAGGGCTCAGAAAGGACGGCCAGGCTGGGGCTAGGCAGACAAGCTCGGGCAGCAGCAGGACCAGCCAGCTGGTCTGGCTAAAGGCTGCGGCTGGCGCTGGCCACCCTATTGCCATTGGACCCTGGCCTCAGAGAGGGTAGGACAGGCCCCAAACCATAGAAGGCCCGGCTTGCTGCTGGTTGGCCCCCGGGGCGAGGGTCCCAGAGGCCCCAGCCTTGCAGGCATCTTGCTCCGAGGGGCTACCCCACACCTGTGCCGGCCGGCCGGGTCCTGGAATGCCCCCCTCTGGGCTCCGCAGCTCTGCAGAGCCGCCCCCCTGCCCCCCCCCCCCAAGCTCAGATGCCTCTTCGGGGAAGCTGGTCACGTCAGCCCAGTGGGAAGGAAGTTCAAACTGAGCAGAGGAGGTCCTCGGCCCCTCCCAGACCTGGCTGCCCAGAGCCGGGGGGTGGGGGGGAGATAGGCGGGGAGCACCAGCAGCCCCCCGCATGGACCAGCAGCTTGGGAAAGGTGAGGCTGTGGGATGGGGCGCCCCTTGGGTCAGTCAGGACTCCACCCAGCTGGCCACTCCCCAGTGTGTGGGGGTTGGGGGTGATGATGCCACCGGAGGGTGCAGCCTGCCAAGGTCCTCTCCTCGGACTCCATGACTCATCTCTGGGGGTGGGGGCGCTTGCTCAGTTCCCGTGAGCCCCCAGGGGGCCCGCTTCCCCTTCTGAGGACAGAGAGCTTCCCTCTGTCAGCGTCTCCTTTAGGCGAGGACAGGGCCAGGTGACCACTAGCCTGGGCCCCCCCGGGACCCCTCCCAGCCTCAGAGCACCAGCAAGTAAGCAGAGGCTCTGGGAGGCACAGGACCCCTGCTCCCCTGCCCGGCACCCCTCTGCCCTGTTGTCCCCACCCAGTGCTCCCTCCTCGGGGGCAGCTGGAACAGTGCGACTCTGGTAAGGGCTGCACCCGCCACCCCTGGGCCCCAGGGCCCCGCCAGCGCCGTGGAGGGGGGCTGCCAGCTGCCGGGGGCCACACAAGGCCGATCGGCTCGAAGCACCTCTGACTCACCCGGGCAGGAAGGAGCCCTGGGCCACTTCCCCTTGCCACCCCGAGACGAAGCTGCTGCTGCGCCCTGCCCCCACCCCTGGCGTGGCACAGGGCGGTGTCCGGAGGCCACAGGGGCCCTACTGTGTGACGGCCGGGGGCACTCCTTCCCTCCCACTGTTCCGGTCACTCCAAGGCCTTCTGGAAGCGTCGCTCTGCTGACTCAGGCCTGTGCATGACAAGGGGGGGTCTGGCCCTGGCCAGGTGCCTACCAGGCAGGGCTGTGAGGAAGATGGAGCTTGGGGGAGCTGATGTGGTCCGGGACTGGGGGAGGAAGTGGGGCTGGCCTCCTGCCCCAGTAGGTCAGGGTGGGGAACGGAGACCACTTCCCAACGTGTTGATCAGGGCAAGCTTGGGGCAGAGTAGAGGCAGGAGCAGGGGCAGGCTGTAGGGCCTGGGCAGGCAGAGCGGTGGGGGGCGGGGGGCGAGGTGGGGGGAGGAAGTGAGGGCTGCCCTGGCCGCTGCAGGGGACGGGCAGGGAATTCCCCAGCTGCAGGGTGCAGGCAGCCTCCCACCTCAGGGCAGCCTGGATCCTGGCCCAGCTCTTGGGACCCATCCAGGGTGGGGAGGGGACAGAGCTCTTCCAGAAGGGAGGTCAGACAACAGGGCGGGGGGAGGCCAGGGTCCGGGGCCCGCTTGGCCTCCGAGTTTGAACTCTTCAGCACCCCAGCTGCCCGACCTTGGACATCCCCCATGCC